>NC_077233.1:222660844-223260844 GCF_027887165.1 Monodelphis domestica | reverse complement strand
TTCCTGCCTGGGGTCTCTTTTACTCACAGGACACACACAAAGGAAAAAATAGACAAGAGCATAAGCTAACATCTAAGTGCCAAGCAAACAGTACAGGCAAATGCTGGAAAACCTTAGAGAGGCTTCACCAAGAGGATGGGTTTCTCGTGCTCTCAAATCCTATTGAACTCATCTTCCTTAATTTTCTGCCAGCCTAGGTCTGTGCTTTCTCCAAGCCACTCTGTCTGGTTCCTCCTCCCTTTGATTAGCTCAATCATTTCAGTTCATCAGCTCAATTAAACAGAAAAGCATTGGATCTTTCTACGTGAAGGTGATGGCAGCTGGGCGTCAGTAAATGGAATTATTAAATTTTCTCATCTGTAAAATGGAGATAATAACCTCCCTTACAAGGACTGAATATGGAAAGAATTTTGCTCATTTTAACATGCTAAAATCATTATTATTTGCTATGGTGAAAAGAGCAATACAAGAGATAGATAAGACATAATCCCTACCCTGATGAGACAAAGAGTTCACTAGAGTAACCAGGCACAAATAAGAACAGTACAATAAAAAGTAAGATACACAGAAGAGAAATGTAAACATAAGTCATTGTTCTGGGAGGTCCAAGGTAGGAGGGCTTGTTATTAGCAGGGTGAAGCTTGTGTATTCCTAAACTCTTAGGCCTAAGTAGGAGATGTGCCAATCAGACGTGGGAGAAGAGAAAAACAGTCATGAATCATTATGAACCTACACAGAGTTGGAGGCAGAGACTTGATTATGAGGTTCAAGGAGGAAGTATTCCCATAGCTCCCAAGAGAACTCTTATATGAGGTGAGGCTGTGTAAAGGAAGGCTTAGAAATTACGGAGGTAGCCAAACCTTTCTGGAAAGCAATCTGGAATTATGCTAAGAAAATGACTAAAATGTCCTTTGGGTCAAAGATCCTTTGACCCAAAGACTCCACTGCAAAGAAGTCAAAACCAGGATGAAAGGTTTCATACATACACCAAAATACCCATGGCAATCTTTTGGGGTAGAAAAGAACTAGAAACATAACTGATGCCCATCAATTAGAGAATAGCTAAACAAGTTAATGAATACAGGGATGCCTTCCACATTGTGACTTTCCCCATCACAGTTTCAATATATATCAGGTTAGCATAAGAAATTAAATGGGAATTTGGCAGGGGGATGATGCAGATGACACATGAAGGCTAGCAGATAGCACAGAAAAAGTTTAAAAATTCAGAAATGGGAGGCAGCTGGGTAGCTCAGTGGATTGAGAGCAAGGCCTAGAGATGGGAAGTCCTAGGTTCAAATATGGCCTGAAACACTTCCTAGTTTTGTGTAATTAGAAAAATCTTGAACCCTTGGACTTCATCCCCAGAATCCTTTTCCCTTCGTCCAGGTAGCTTCCTTGGGTATTTGTAAGTTTGGTAACTCCACTTCTTTTCTCTCTCTTCTCCTGAAACCACTGCTGTGTTTACTCTCTCTTTGCTCTAGCTTTTATTTCCTTCACTTTGAGTTATTATTATTAATAAATCTTATTAAATATAATACTTGAGGAATTTGTATATTAAATTTTAATCTTACACTGTGTAACCCTGGGCAAATCAGTTAACCCCCTTTGCCTAGCCTTTACTATTCTTCTGCCTTGGAACCAATACACAATATTGATTCTAAGATGGAAAGTAAGGGTTTTTTTTAAGAAGAATTCAAAAATACACAAAATACAGGTATGATATTATATAAGGTCAATATATTTTAACTTTTAATACCATAAATATATATAATTTCTTTTACAGAATCTTATAAAAGAAAAAGAAAAAATTCAGATCCCCCCCTCCACTGGTATAAAGAAAGGGCCAAAAAATTTTACATGTATTTTTCCAAATTGCAGGAGAACTGTACCTATAACCTCTGTCATGTGGAAGAGATACCTGTATAATGAAAATCATGAAAAAGTGAAGAATTCAATGAAGTATGGGGAGGCACATGAACAAATGTAGAACCAGGAAAATGATATGCACAATGACTATAACAATATAAATGAAAAGAACAACATTAAAAAAATTGAAAATGAACCTTGAGTCATTATAATTTCCAATTTTGTCTCTAAAAGAAAAAGAAAGATGAGAAAACACATCTCCCTCCTTTCTTTGTAGAGGTAGGAGATGACAGGTTTGGAACTCTGCACATATTGTCGAACTTGGTTGATACTGTTGCTAGTTTAACTAAACTGTTCATTTCTTCTCTTCTTTCCTTTTTAAATTTTTGTTATCAGAGTCAGCTCTTTGGGTACTGGGAAAAGGGACAAGAATATACATTTAAAAAGATGATATGAAAATAAAACTTAATAAACATATATAAAATATATTTATATGTAAATATATAAACTAAATAACTAGAAAATCAAAAAACAAAATTAATTTTAAAAATTAATTTAATAATGGGAGCTGATTTCTGGGTTATAAGAACACTCAGAAGTTCTTACAAATGCTAAAGAGCTGATCCCCCAGGAAAGTGGACAAGCTCCATCTACTGGAAGCTCAGGAGAACATCAGACCAGGGTCCTATAACAAGAAAGAAGCAAGAACTGCAGAAAAGAGTCAAGAATGCGCAGATATATAGGTAAAAGGGCCTCAAAGTGCAGTGACAAGACAGAGGAGTAAACCCATATCCAAATACCTTCCAAAAGTCTTTCCTACTTAGAGTAGTATTTTTAACTCTTCATGCCCCTGGGGAGATGGATAAAACAACTCTGAACTCATATATATATATATATATATATATATATATGTATATATATATATATATATATATATATATGTTCCAATGACTAACAAGTGAAATTACTTGAGATATTTCAATTGTTTGTTCCTTAAAGAGAGCATTTTTTGAGGATAGAGGTGCAAGGAACTGTCAGGTGCTAAAGATGCTATTGTGTAAAGATCATTTAGGTTCATAAATGAACAAGAAAAGTGAGATTTACCAGAAGTATATACACAGATCTCAGTACAAATAGATCTTTTGCCCTAAGGGCTACTACACATGAAAGACCTCTTGTCTATAATTCATAACTCCAATGAGCATTTATTAGGTCCTAGCCACTGTTACTAGGTGCTAAAGATACCAAGACAAAAAACAATTTAAACATCTTCTTTTCCTTCAGGGAGCTTACATTCTATACTAAAAAGGGGTCAAACTATTAGCAATTGTATTTTAGCTGGAGGCAGAAAAGGTTTTCATTACTGGCTAAAGAACAAATGTGAATAGGATTTCTTTGGAGGATGATGCAGTCATCCTAATCATCAGTCTGCTCAGATTTCCAAAGGCAAGTATATTTTCATGATGCCAGTAGCTTGTGACTTCACAAAATAATTATAAAAAGCTGTTCCTGAGAACAGTGAATTGTTATCCCCACATTCTTCACAAGTTTTGAAAACAAAGAAAAAGCCTCATAAACCCTGGAAGACCAGCTGGGTCTAAAATGCCTCAGGTCAAGCGTACACCACTTTTTATAAGCTGTCTGGGTTCAGAGTATCAAATTTAGTCTCCCCCCCCCCAACTTCATCACCCTCCATATTTGGAGACACTCATAATTTTTGTCCAGGCATCTGATGGTTCTTGATTTAACACTGAGGGGGAGTAGCAATGAGGGACGAATATTTGGGAATTCTTTCCAATACTGTATAATAATTCCAACTGCAGTTAAAGCTGGCTAGTTCCCTGGGTGTAATGACTCCAAGAGCAAAGGCTTCAATTATACAGAGAATCTCTGTCCTGATATCGTCCACTAAACTGTAACTAGTAACCTCATATGAAGGTGATAAGTTGGATACCAGGGAAATTGGCTGAGAATTGGATATCACCTGGCAGACATACTGTAGTGGGATTGCATGCTTCAAGGAGGGGTTGGATTAAATGGCCTCTCAGGCCCCTTCCAACACTAAGGTTCTATGGCTATAATAAATTAGATAAGTAAATAAGATTCTCTCTCTCTTATCTTCTCTCTTCTCTCTCCTCTTCCTTCTCTTCTGTTCTTTTTCCTTTTCTTCTTCTCCTCCTTCTTCCTTTCCCTTCTCTCTCTCTCCTCTTTTTACCTTCTCTCTTCTGATTTTTCCTACTGTCCTCTCTTATCCTTCTATTTTCTTCTCTCATCTTTCTCCTTTTCATTCTTTTCTCTCCCTTTCCCCCTTTCTCTTTTTTACTCCTTTTTTCCCTTCTCCCTTTTCTTTCCTCCCTTCTCCCTCTCCCCTTTCTAAGAAAGGTAAACAAACTAGATCTGAAGAAATGAAGCTTTCTTCCCAATAGGAGCAGCTGTTGAATTTTCCCCAAGTTTGGCCTGAGGAATAATCTAGAAACTTTATTACTTCAGAAGTTTCTTTGGAGTGGTTTAGATTTTGCCAACACTGAAAGAAAGGACTTAGACACTGAGCATTATAGTTTTTGCAAAACATTTGGAGACTAAGAATAAATGAATCTAAAACACATGAGTTAAATTTGCCTTGAAACGCAGATGAGTTGAAGAGAGAAGCTAGAAGGCAAAATGTGCTTTGGGGTTTTCCAACTTCTGACACTTAAGTAGACTGAAATATTTGCCCTAGAATTCTAAACAGTTACCTCCCTTAAAAAAAAAAAAGTCAATTTTAAAATGATTTTGCTGTACCTTACCTCCTTCTAAAGCAGTAGTGTCAAACTAAAATGAAAATGTATCCCTTCAGCCCACATATTGAGTTGGAAAACTACAAATTAAAATTATGTTGTATTGTCTTTTTATTTATTTTGTTAAACATTTCTCAATTACATTTTTATCTTGTACAGGCTAGACTCAGCAGCTTGGTAGTGCTGATCTTTAGTTTGGCACCTCTTAGGATGAGAAGGAAGAAAGGAAGGAAAATGTAAAATGTAGTTGAACTAAATGGCCTCTTCCATCTTTTAAATTTCCTCAACAATACTGCGATATATAATATAATATAATATAATATAATATAATATAATATAATATAATATAATATAATATAATATAATATAATATAATATAATATAATATAATATAATATAATACAATATAATACAATACAATACAATATAATATAATATGATATGATATGATATGATATGATATGATATGATATGATATGATATGATATGATATAAAATTGTAATATATGGCCAGTAAGAGGGTCACACACACAAAGGAAATGGAGGGAGAGAGAGAGACAGTTGAGAAAATGGGGAGGGGGATGAGGTTGATCTTCCCCTCCTTCCCCTTGGAGAAGTAACCTGGCTTTGTCTCCCTGAGGGACAGAGTAAGTCTCCTCAGAGAGTGGTTCTGGGAGTTGAAGGTTAAGAACTAGAGGAAAGAGCTTAGGTGAAATGGCACACAGTTTCCCTTCTTGGTCTCAGCTATTGTTAAGAGACACCCAGATGGACCTTCTTGTCTCTGGCTCCTTCTTGTACACCAACTGCCACTTCTCTTCAAACTCACCCCCTCCAAGGAGAGATGTTGTTCCTTTCTCTAGTTATTTGGATCCTTAGGATCCTGAGCTAAACCTCCTTTTTAGAGAGAGGTATGGTTCTCCCCAAATCTTCAGCCCCCTTTCTTAGAGTCAGGAGCTAGACAGACATGATCTAAATAGTAATACTTTATTTGGGATCACTCGGGGAAGGGAGAGATGAAGGTATTAGGTGAGGAAAGTGGGTAGCAGGAATCCCTATTGATTGGTAGACTGACCCCCTCCCCAAATCTCAGGGTTCCAGGCTCTTGGCCTTGACGCCTCTTTTGGTCAGCTGCTTGTTTGATACCTACTCCTGAGCTAATCTAGTTAGAGTAATGGAATTCAGAACAAGTTGGGGAGAGAGGTGGAGAATAATTTTTGGAGAGGAGTTTCTTAGTAGATGGCTTCCTTCAAAGTCCCAGTCTATGATGTCTAAAGCTGAGTGAGAGATTTCAGGGGTTCATTGGGAAACAGTTGATATCCAGAGGGACCTCCCAGCCTCAGAGATCCTCTTCTCAGACTTCTCAGCTAGAGGAGTGAGGTGAGCTGGCATTTTTTGAGTTCTCTCAGCTTCTGTTCTCTCCTTGGAATCCTGGGTTTTTTTCTTCTTGCCCCTCCCCCACGTGAGCTGCTCCTTGCTCCACTGTATCTGGTCTCTTTTACAAATTCCTCTCTTAAAACTTCTTCCTTTTTATCTTGTGCAGAATTGTCACCCTGACAAGGCACTGGTTTTAGACAAGTTACTTCCAGTTGTTTCTTTAGTACTATATTTCTATCTACATATAATCTATCTATATCCTATATCCCACCCCAAAAATATGAAATCTGTATTCCCTTGACTATATCTACACTTATCTTACTTTAGCTACCTAAGCCTACACATAAGGAGAGGTTTGGGGAAAATATTCAGGGTAGGTGTGTTTTTGTTACAAGGGGTTGATACAATTGCCTAACATATTTTTGGAATAACAATGTCCTATAACAATATGCAAAAATATTTATTTAACTATTTGGTAACAATATTTCAATGATCTCTAAACTATGGTAACATTTTTCTAACTTCTTATGTTATGTTTTCTTAACTTCTCTATTACAAATTCTTTAATTTTTAGTTTTCCTATTTTATGTTTTCCTGGCTCTTTCCCTGTTACTAGCTCCCTAAAATTTGAACTTCCCTTGTCCGCCCTGGCTATCCTCTTTCCCTGATCTAAGTTTTGTTAAGAGTGTTAGTCTGATTTCTAACCTATATTTGTATGATAATGCTCTAAGATTTATATTATGTATGTGTCCATTACATGTGGTATATACATATACATACAATACATATATAGAAGAGTTCTGCTTTGGAGTCAACCAGACAGAAAGGTTTTTTCCAGTCTTTTTCTATCTGTTTGAGTCCTGCAAGAACTTTATTTATTTATAAGTTTTTCATATTTCATTATTATGGGTCTTGCATATCTATGACAACAGCACTAAATCAGTATGTTTAATGGTTATATACTAAATATGTTGTACATACTTACTCCTTATTGACGGGTATCCTCTTCATATGTTGACTGATGTGGTCTATCTTTTGCTGTTCCAGATTTATATACATGTTGGATGCCTTTCCCTTAATGTGATGTTAATATGTTAATGGTGCACCATCTTACATGACATGTTCCTTGAAGTTCATTGTTCTGCATAGTTCATGGGTTAAAGTTGTTTTTTTTTTATTTTCCTGTCCCTTATAGTTCATTTGAGTTGTTCTATTGGTCTTGGAAGGTTTCTTCTGTTCTTGATCTTTTGTTGGACTCTTGGTCTGTATGGGAATTATGCTTAACTGTCATCTCATCTTTCTTATAGATTCTTCTGCCTTATTTCACAGGAGCATGCATGTGAGTAAGATTTGTGTCCAGTTAGGTAGGTGTGTCTGTGTAAGAATGGTTAAGATTGTGTGAGTGTGGGTAAGATTGTGTGTAGAGTTTTTTCTTTGTTGTTTTATGATTTCTAGTTATAGAGAGATAGTGAGTGAGGGTGAGAGATAGAGATAGAGAGGGAGAGTAATGGGTTTTTTCTGCTTTCTGGTTTATAATCAGTCTATCTTTCTATCATCATGTATATTTCAGTATCCATAGCTTATGTTTCCCTATTCCTGTCAATTTTACTCTGGGTCTGTACCTCTTGTGAATGATCTGGGGTGTTTTCTGATCCTATTTCATATGGGCTAGTCAAAGTGATTTGGGGTTTAATATGTGAGGTATGGTACCACAGGTCTTTCCCTATGATTTTGATCAAGGTAGGTGTTATAAGTGCAATCTGTAATTGTCCGTTCCATTTTGGATCTGTTACTGTACACCTTGTAAGGTTTTTCACATACACCATATCTCTAGGGTTGATGTTATATAGTGCAAAGTCTAAAAGTACTCTTTGAACCATTAAAACTAGATCCTGTAGTTCTTTCAACCTGTCTTGTATGTTTGTTAAATAAGCGTATAACTGGCATTCCTCTCCCAGCATGGAAACATAAGATGACTTTGCAGTTCTTCTGTGCCAAAGAGGCTGTCCATATAGTAATTCATAGGGAGAAATGTGTAAATCTCCCCTGGGCTTTGTCCTTATGTGGAATAGTGCAAGTGAGAGAACTTCTGTCCACTTGAGGTATGTTTGTGCAAATAGTTTTCCCACTGCAGTTTTAAGTTCTCTATTCATTTGTTCAACCTGCCCAGAACTGCGCGGATGATAAATTGTGTGGAGATTTCCCTTTATTCCCAGATTCTGATATACTTCTTGCAGGATTTTAGATGTAAAGTGAGTCCCCCTATCAGAATCTATACTGTCTGGAATGCCATATCTGGGAATGATTTCTTTCAGGAGTGTTCTAACTACAAAGGCTGTATTATTTTTCTTGGCTGGGTATGCTTCTGGCCACCAGGTTAGCCTATCCACGATCACTAGGGCATGCTTATATCCCTTATCACTAGGCATGTTGATGTAATCAATTTGCAAGCATTCAAAGGGTATGAAAGCTAAAGGTCTATCCCCTAATGCTTTACTTTTGAAATTCCCTTGGTTATATTGCCTACAAAGAGCACATGCCTGGCATACTTTTATTGCATATGTAGATATCCCTGGAGCAATTCAAAATCTCTTTATCTCATCTAACAAGGCAAGAGTGCCATAATGTCCTCTGGGATGTATGACATTGCAGAGATGGTAGTACAATGTCCTGGGAAAAATGGGTTTCCCTCCTTTTACTATCCAGATCCCATGAATTAGTTTTGCTCCCAATTATTGTTTCCATAACTGAACCTCTCCTTCATTGTAAACTTGTGTGATATCTTGCTTTTCCACTAGAGAGAAGTTCAGCACATGTATGGGACCAAATCTAGCTGCAAATTTTGCTGTTATATCAGTCCTGTTTTTCCCCTGGGATATCTTACCTTTGCCAAAGGAGTGAGCTTTGTAGTGGATTACAGCTACTTCCTTTGGCAACAGAACTGCATCTAAGAGTTGTGATACGTTTCCCATAAGCTATGTGTTTCCCTGCAGATGTAATGAACCCTCTGGTATTGGTAGTAGCCTCTCAGTAACTGAGGATGACAATTGTCTTTGTGTGTTTTTGTGCACAAAGATACTTGTGCATGAAGATTTAAGTGGAAAAGTCGATGCACAGAGACAGTCCCACTCTCTTGGCGTTGGAAGCCTGGGTCCATTGGCACGAAAAATTGTTACACCTGGAGACTTCCTCAGCTGCAATGGATGGCCGTGTTGTCTTTTGTGCTCCAACATGCCCTAAGCATTCCACAGTGCTTCACTGCATCGCCATCTTAGCCGTTGAACCTTCTTGTTGGTTTCTTCCGCCTGTTCCGCCGAAACAATCTTCACATGCTGGGTGAGCAAAGCCCTAGTTCACTTGGGGTCCATGACGACCCAATGGCTACCCTCACAAGGTTTAGCTGGCCTGTCGAAGCCGTTGCCCGGGGTCTATTCTTCCATATATCCCCTGTCCCATGCAGAACTGAAAATACATATTGTGAGTCGCAGGGAGTCATGTGAGAATGTGTCAGTTTGGGTAACTACAGAAGCTCCAGTAAATCTTGTACCTTGGTGTAAGTATGAAGATCCATTGGAGAACATCTCTAGGTCAGGATTAATGAGTGGAGTATCTTTTAAATCCTGTCTGGATTTCTGCACTAGATCTATTGTTTGTAAGCAGTAATGCAGTGGCTCTCCTGCAAGGGGTAACTCAAGGAGAAGAGTGGATGGATTTAATGGTGCACAGCGGTGTAGGGACAGGTTTTCATTGCCTTACAAGATTACTTCATATTGGAATAATCTGGCAGATGTAAATGCTTGCATGCTACTCCTTTTCAGCATTTTATCTATTTGATGTGCAGAGTACACATGCAATTTGCATCACAGAACTAGGTCATTAGCTTTTTTCACCATTAGAGCTGCTCCTGCTGCTATATACCTCAGGCAATGAACATTCCTTGAGGTACAGGGTCCAGTATGGCACTATAATATGCAATTGGCCTCATCTGTGGTCCAAAAAGTCTGGGCTCAGACTCTAGAAGCTATCCTCTTTGCTTTGTGGACATACAAATGGAATTCCTTGGTGTAATCTGGAATCCCTAAGGCTGGAGATGCCAAAATCGCTTACTTCCGTTTTGATAGAGCATTTAAGTGTTCTTTTGTGAGTTTTAGTGGTTCTTCCACTTTGTTCTTAGTTAAATCAGTCAGATACTTGGAGATGTTAGAGTACCCAATTACCCAGTTTCTTGAAAAACCCACAAACCCCGAGAAACGCCCTTAGTTACTTTTTTGTTCTTGGCACTCCTAGATTTTGGATGTCTGCTATTCTTTTGGTAGAGATCTTTGTGGTGCCATTCTCTAAGACAAAGCCAAGATATTCTACGCTAGGTGAGACCCAATGCAGTTTTTTCCTTGAAACTTTGTGTTCTTTTATAAAGTTCAAACAGCAGTGTTTTTGAATCTTGCATGTAAATTTGAGCAGATGGAGATGCAAGCAGGAGATCATCCACATAGTGCACTATTTTACTATGCTTGAATTTTATTGATTCTAGATCTCTTTTCAATATTGATAAAATATTGATGCACTTTTGGCACAGCCCTGAACTAATCAGGTCCAACAGAGTATCTACCCATTGGAATGCAAAGATGTTCTGACTTTCCTTCAAGAGGGGGACCATAAAATAAGCATTTGCCAAATCTATCATGGTATACCATATGAACTGGGGATCTCTAATATGATAGCACTTGGGGGTGGAGTTATTGTATGGGTTCTTTTTATAAAATTATGATCATCCTGAGATCTTGCATGATCAGGTGTGATCAGTTGATAAAGGACCTAGCTTTACCATCTTTGGTTCAAGTTTTGGAATCATTTGCATTTCCCCAGTAGCCCCAACTACTGTTGTGGACCCATCTATAGTGCTGTTCCCTGGGAATGAGGTAAGAACAGATCTTGTTGCCCCAGTATCAATCAAAGCTTTATTGTTTTGTTCCCCAACTTTTATCCATACATAAGGTTCTTGATTGTAGTTACTTTGCAAAACTGGTATCATTGTGTTCAGTGCTTCTGTGTTTTCCATATCTTGACCTAACTCTTGCCCAGTCATTTCTTGCTTTAGACCCATGGCTTCTGTTTGTTACTCTGTTTCCCTTTCTGTTAGATGCTGATTCTCTATCACTTCTTGTGAAGTTATCGTGATTTGATTTTTGTCTGTGGGAACGATGTTACAGATGTATCCTCCTTTACATTTCTGTCTGTGATATAAGTGATATAATATAAGTGATATAAGATCACTTGTGTGTAAGTTGTCCAGGGTTGGACTTTTTTGGCTTTCCGTTACAGTGTGCTAAAGGAACTTTTTTATTTTTAATAGATTCAGTGTTAGAGCTTCTTAGAGAATGTATAGCTGTTTGATCTTGTCTCATTTCTCCATCACCCAACTCCCTGGAATTTGAGGCAGCTGCAGCATATCCTTTTGGTTTGAAGTTGAACAATGCCTTCCCCTTCCCAGTTCTTCCTCTCAGTGGTCTCTTGTGATGGTTTGGGATTCTTGTTTAATTCTGTGTTGTTATCTGAGTGTTGTAAATCAGTTATTGCTTTGGGAAAGAAATCTTTTGCTCTAGGATCTAAGTTGGACTTTTGTCCACACTTTTTTGGTTCCCTTTGTACAGAGATTTGCCCTTGCATGTTAGCATGTGGGGGTATGGATTTTTTTTTGTGTTAGAATCTGTAATTCTGGACTTTTCTTGGGCTGTCTCCTGCTTTTAGCTTATTCCCTTCTCTTTGGGATTTGGAGAATCAGTGAAAGGTTTGGGTTTTTTTGTTTGTTTTTTTTGTTTTAGTTAAGTGTTCTGTTGTGATTCTGGATTTGACTTAAGGACTTGTTATGAACCCTTGTTTTCCTTGCTCCCAACCCATATTTGCATATCAGAAAATTTTCTGGGTATCTCTTGATTTGTTTGTTATTCTTCCTATTACTCTCTTCTGTGCCCCTGTATGTTTCAAATATTTTGTTTTTAATGTCTAATATGTCTTTTTGTAACTCCCTCTCCTCTTTCTGTTTCCCTCTGTTTTAAGTTTTTGCTTTTGATCTCTACCTCTCCAGACTCTATTTCTCCCACTAACAATTCGTTTAGGGTCCTCTGTGGTGTGTCTGCCCCTGTTTTCCATCCCCATACCCATTTTGCATTATGTGGCTTTTCCTTGACTTCAAAATGTGTGTTGTGAATTCCCCTTAGCCACAATGGTTGCATATTTGGGCTTTGTTCCATCATTGATAAATCTTTACATTGTTTTGATATTTGGAACAATTTGACTTTTCAATTCACAGTGTTCACAGCATTTTGGTTTGTATGAATTGTAATATGTGTGTTCTTTGTAATCTCTATTTTGGTTGTTTTTGTAGCCCCTATTTTGATTGTACAACTGGTTGTTGTATTGTTATCCCTTGTTGTTTCTCTGCACATAACGTGATTTCATGGAACAAAATTTGACTATGTGCCTGATTCTATTGCAAAGGAAGCATTTTCTAGCATCTCCCTGCCTTCTCTGTTGGTATTGGAGTCTCTGTTGTGGGAAAGTCCTAATTATTGCTAAATTCTTGACTTCTATTTCCTTTTGTCTCAATGTCTCCTTTGTTTCCTCTAACTTTTGCTATAAGTCATCCTTCTCCCTCTGTTGTTCTGTGTGTGTCATGCAAGTATTTTGCAGAATCAAGCAATTTTTGTAGTGAAAGTGATTCAAATTGTGGGCAGTAATGTTTGTAAAAGTTCTTAAGCAATTCCCTGTAGGAATTGCCTTTTTACATGAGGAATTGCTTGTTCACTATCCTGGGGGTACCCTAAAATTGCTTCTGCATTTTCCAGTAGCTGATTGAGGCAAATTGAGGGATGCTCTTTGAGGTCCTGCCTAATTCTTTCAGATTTCCCCATGCATTTGGGTGCACACAAAATGATTTGATTGCTTCAAGAAGGTCTTCATGAGCTTTTCTTAGATAAGTTAAATTTTGGGGATGAGAATATTCCACATCACCATGGTACTCCGGCCAGCTGGTTAAACTTTCATCCTCTCTTGTCTTTTTGAGGAATTGGGCCTGTTCCTGGGGGCTAAAAATTTCCCCAAGTAAAAGTTCTACATCCTCAAAAGTGGGTTCAAAAAGCTTGAAAGCACGTTTCAGCTCCCATAAACACTTAAAAGGTTTGATACAGAAACAGGACATTCTCTTTCAGAGCATTTCTAAATCTTCTGCAGAGAAAGCTTTATGGATTTTCATATAGATGACCCCTAAGTCAGTTGTAATCTTTAAAAAATCTTTAAGAGGCATAATCTTTTGTGCCTCTGCAACTCCCTCAGCTTGTATGGCTTCTGTATTAGTCTGCATATCCACCATTACTTTCTCTGTGCATGTCCCTACAGTCAGAGCTGTTGATGTCACTGCCCTATTGTCTTTGTTCTTGTCTTTGCTAGTGTCAGTGTTTGTATTTGTACATGTGATATTATCCTTTCTCATCCCCAGTTTCTCCATATTTGTCATAAATTTGTCTTGGTATGTGTCTTTCATGGCTGCCATCTAGGAGAATACTTTGTCTAGTTCATTGTTCGTGTTGTTAATATCACCCTTGCCCAAGCTCACTGAGTCCTTTCCTTATTGTTAAGTAAAATTGCTATATCATCGTGACAAATCCATAGACCGCTGTGAACATTGGCCATAAAGATGTCATTTCAATTTTCATTTGTTCCCAATATTTACATATATTCATGGCTTCCCCCATTTTACAAATTCCTTTCTTACATAATGTAACATATTAATGTAGCATAATGTAACAATATATAATTATACATAATTAATATATTATTATATGCTAAAATACTTAATATAATCAATTTAATATGTTGTATATTGATGTAGCATATTAATAAAGTGAATTTATTGTGTAATTAATATTATATGTAAATATTGCATTGTGTTATGTTATATTATGTTACATGCGTCAAGGAAGTTTATCCCCTCCCCCTCCTGAGGAGCTTTACTTGTCTATCAAACATTCCTGACATAACACAGTTGTGCCACGCTTTGTGTCAGTCAACCTGCTGTGCATCAATAAAGGTCAAAGTTTGGGGGTTCTTGGGGAGAATTGAGAGAGAATCGGGGGAGAACCAAGAAGAGAACAGAGCAGGCAGGTGAGGGGGGAAGGAAAGAAGAGACATGCAGGCTAGGGGCCACATGGTCAGGTTACTTAGGAATGGTTATCTAACCTCCTAATAAACTTTATAAAATATATATATGGGTAGAAATATTATTTCCAATTCTTACCTACATTATATTATGTTATTTTGTTATGTTATGTTATATATTATATTATGTTGTTATGTGATATTGTTATATTGTGTTATGTTATATTAAGTGTTATATTACATTATACATTATTATTATTAAATAATAATATAGAATATAAATGTTAATTGTTATTAATATTTCAAATGAGGCTTATTGAATTGAAATGAAATGAATTGTAACAACCAGAGAGTACCATAGCCTTTAGAGCTGGAAGGGACTTTGAGGATCAGCTGACAAGAGCCAAATCATTACATAGTCAAAGAAACTGAGGCAGCCAGTGGTCTGAAATGAAATGATTTGCCCAGAGTCCCGCAGACATTAAATATAAAAGCTGGGATCCAAGTCTAGATCTGTGAATTCCAAATCCTTCCCTGACCACAGATCTTGGGGACCGTATCTTTATAAGGAGCTGATTGGAGTTAGAATGTGGGCATGGATGACCCCACTTTGAGAAATTCCATCCTGGAGAAATCCAAGCTTACAAAACATATTGGTGAGGGGGAGCGGGATAGTAATTATCTCCAAAGAGTTCTTCCCTGCTCACAGCAGATTACCTGCTTGTTTACAGATCATTAGATTTAAAAGTCTTTTCTCTTCCAGGGGCAGTGGCTGCCCTAATACTTTAACAACCTGATTAGAGAGATGAGGTGGGGAAGTAATCAGAAGTGATGACAAAGCATCTGGGGAGTGATGGCTGGGGAAATGGCTTTTGTCAGCTTGAGCCTTTCAGGATCAGCTGTATTACATAAAACCAAGCCAGCCTGCTTGCTGCTGTCCCTTCCAGGACTAGTTTAACTTGAGGATTATACAGCCTTCTCAAACTTTTTGGTCTCACAACTCCTTTATGCTCTTAAAAATGGAGAACCCCAAGAGCTTTTGTTTATGTGTGTTATACCAATCAATATTAGCCATTTTAGAAATTAAAACATAAAAATTTAAAATATTAATAAAGAATAACAATATTAAACCCATTACAAGTTAGCAGAAATTACATTTTTATGAAAAGTCATTATGTTTTCCAAAGCAACAATCATTGAATGAGAAGAGTAGCATTGCTTTACATATTTTTGCAAAGCTCTTTAATATCTGGCCTAGTAGGGGATGCAGCTAGGTTGCTCAGTGGATTGAGAGTCAGGCCTAGAGACTGAAAAGGTCCTGGGTTCAGATTTGACCTCAGACACTTCCTGGCTGTGTGACCTTGGACAAGTCACTTAACCCCTATTGCCTAGCCCTTACCACTCTTCTGCCTCGGAACCAATACACAGTATTGATTCTAAGATAGAAGCTAAGGGTTTAAAAAAAATTTGGGCCCAGGAGAACACAGCTGGATTCTCTTATCTGCTTCTACATTCAGTCTGTTGCAATGTTGTTTTGGTTGAAGAGAATGGTGAAAACTCAGACATTTAGTTAAAAAAGGGAAGAGAGTTTTAACAGGCAAACAACATCTTAGTATTATTACTGAAAGTCTTAACCTCAGGGATACCCTGAAAGTAGCTCAGGGTGCCCCAGAGGTGGGTTCATTGATCACACTTAGGGAACCAGTGGCTTATAGAATGAAGTCTAGAAGGGACCTTAAAGATTGTAGAGTCCTACCTTCACATTTTACAGAAGGAAGAATGATAGATTTAGAACTGAAAAAGTCCTCAGAAGTCACTTAGGCTGGCCCCTTCAATTTACAAATGAGGAAACTGAGACCTAGGGAAGTTAAGTGACTTGCTCCAGGTTACACAGATAATAAGTGGCAAAGCAAGAATTCAGACCCAAAATCTTTGACTCCCAATCCAGAAAATGCTTTCTATTGTAAAATTCTACCTCCTTTGTGTCCTGAAGACCAGAGAAGGGAAGGGACTGACCCAAGTTCACTCAGTTCACAAATAAAACTCAGTACCCTAGAATCAAAAATCCATTGAACTATATGTCTCAGCCATGCATCTGTCCTCTAAATAGGAATCCACTTGCAAATGCTTGAAAGAAAGAGGTTGCCTCTATTTTGTAGGATCCTTGCTCTGTGCAGGGAAATATGATGAATGTGTTGTTGTATAATCATTTTAGTCTTGTCCTACTCTTTCTGATTCCTTTTTGAGTTTTCATGGCAAAGATACTGACAGAAATGGTTTGTCATATCCTTTTCCAGTTCATTTTGCAGGTGAGGAAACTGAGGCAAATGAGGTTAAAAGACTTGCCCAGGGTAGCATAGCTAATAATTGCCTGAAGCTGAATTTGAACTTAAGTCTTCTTAACTCCAGGTCTAGTGCTCTATCCACTGTACCACCTAGCTGCCCCATGATGGAGATACCAACTGAAATAGTTTGAGAAGGTTGAAGGAGTATATTGCCATCTAACAGTACCTTTGCAGAATAGACAATTATCTGTCTAAGTGAATATACTTACATGGAGTAGGTCCCTGGGTCCCACAGTAAAGAACCCAAAGTTCCCATTTCTTTCTTTTCAATTCAATTGAACAAGTGTTGGGCTCCAACTACATTCCACGTACTAAAAATGGTAGGTACTAAGGATACATTGTGGGTGATCCTTAGCAAGCTCGGTTGCCCAGCAAAATTCGTCAAACTGATCCAGCTCCTTCATGTCCACATGGCATGGGAAGTCCTATCTGGGGGAGAGACTTCTGGCCACTTCAACATCTCCAGTGGCATGAAACAAGGCTGCGTCCTTGCTCTGGTGCTATTCAACCTATTCTTCACCCAAGTATTATGACATACTGTGATGGATCTAGACCTGGACGTCTACATCAAATACCGACTGGATGGCTCACTATTCGACCTTTGCCGCCTGACTACAAAAACAAAGACAACAGAGAGACTCATCCTGGAAGCTCTCTTCGCAGATGACTGTGCTCTCTTTGCCCACCAAGAAAATCATCTTTAAACCATTGTGGACAGGTTCTCTACTGCAACAAAACTGTTTGGCCTGACCATCAGCCTCAGCAAAACAAAGGTGCTGTTTCAACCCGCACCAGGGAGGCCAACTAACCAGCCGTGCATAACTATCGACGGCACACAGCTTTCTAACGTCAACACTTTCAAGTACCTAGGCAGCACCATCACTAATGATGGGTCCCTAGACCATGAGATCAATGCCAGGATCCAAAAGGCCAGCCAGGCACTCGGGCGGCTGCACTCTAAAGTCCTCCAACACAGCAGTGTAAGCACTGCAATGAAGCTCAAAGTGTATAACGCAGTGGTCCTCAGCTCGCTCCTGTACATGGACACTGTACCGGAAGCACATGAAACAGCTAGAGCAATTCCACCAACGCTCTCTCCAGTAAATCACGAGGATCCGATGGCAGGACAGAATCACCAATCAGGATGTCCTCAACAGAGCCAACTCCACCAGCATCAAAGTCCTCAAACTAAAGATAAAACAAGACAAAACAAAACAAAAAATTCCCTGCCCTCAGAGTGCACCTTCTACTGGGTAGAAATAAGTAAATATAAAATAATGATCAATAATAACAAGTATTTTATAAGCTTCCAGGTATACAGTGGTGCCTTGACACACAAGTTTAGTTCATTCCATGGTCAAGCTTGTAACTCATTGCTCATGTGTCAAATCGAATTTCCCCATTTAAATGAATGGAAATGAAATTAATCTGTTCCAGTTCCCCCCCAAAAAAAAAACATGAATTTTTTGGTTTTTTATCTTTTAAATATGAAAATGTAGTTTATAAATAATAAATATGTTTATAGGTAGTAAGAAAGAATGTAAAGAAATAAACTTGCTTATGAATGTTATTTACATTCAAGGTCAGGAGAAGATGCTGTCAGAGAAGGTTTTCATTTCCTGAGCTATCACTTAACATAACTTACTCTCTATATACCTAATGCTATATTTAAATACAAAATTGACCTTACACACTTCATGTGATATGTAACTTTATTGCTAAACTTAATTGCTATTTTTGTTACTTTACTTAATTATCATCATTTTTCTTCACTGAATTTCTGCTGTTTTGCCACACTTTCCTCGATTTCACTCAGAGGCTGTTTCAATAAAAACCTTTTCATGGAAGTTTGTTTCTTACTCTCTTTTAGAATGCTTCAATAATCTGTGAAACAAGTGTCATTACACAGCTTCAACACATGACCTGTGGCAACTTTTTCTGAGTGTGTCTTTTCAGTAAAGTGTTTTTTTTTTCCCCCCGAATCCTCAACATTTCCTTCATCTCCCTTGTATCGATAACTTCATCCACCTTAGATTCCTCCAACCAGGAAGCTCATGATTCAAATATCCACTTGTAACTTAAAGCAAAATTCCCAATAGTGACTGATCATATCTCAAATTGTTGATGACTTAAAGTGCTCGTGTAGTGAGGTACCACTGTACAAAGTACTTTACATGAATTGTCTTATGTGATTTTTCACACCATCCCTGTGGCAAATTTTCTGTAATTATCCCTATTTAGCAGATGAGGAAACCAAGGCTGAAAGAGATTAAATGGTGTGTTCAGTATCACATAGCTAGTGAGTTTGAGGAAGAATTTGAATTCAGGTATTCCTGACTCCCAAGCCCAACACATCATCCATCATGCCACCTAACAAACCAAAATAAATACAAAATAATTCAATGAGATGAAGGGGTAGAATCATATCAAGTGGTGGACATGTTTAAGCAGCTTAATGAAGTTTAAAATGGAATTAAATTCTAAGAAGAAGCATGAAGAATGTGCCGGGGATCAGGATCAAAGAGCTACAAAGACCCTCAAAGGTCACCTAGTTCAATCCCCTCATTTTATAGATGAGGAAATTGATGCCTAGATGGGGTAAGTGATTTACCCAAAGTCACTCAGGTAGTGTTGGAGGTAGGAATTGAACTCCGTTTCTTTGATTACAGAACAACAGCTCTTTCCACTGTGCCACATAGCCTACTCTACACAATCTGTGTAAAGGTTTTTCTCCACAAACAAATATGACTGCTTTTCTGGTCCTCCATCCCTCTAGGCATCCTGATAACTTTTCTTTACACTTTCCTCATCACCTCCAGAATCTCTACTGCACTTCAGTGCTTCAAGGATCTGTAGTTTAATTACTCTCTCTAGAGATGTAGATCTCAACTCCTCCATAACTAACTAAAGTGTTTAATGAGTAGCTGGAGCCAACAAAATCATCACCTGGCATCACTCCGGTGATGAGTTTCTTCACAACAGACATAGAGTGCTTCTCCACACCCATGCCAGAAACCTTCTAGTCTGGAAAGACTTGCCAGTGCTTGTACTCCACTGGTAGGACCTTTGAGAACCAAGGGTCACCCACATGCCACAATGAGGCAATCAGAGGAGGACTTTAGCACAGGCTAGTATCACTTTCCCAAACCAGGAGGCCAAATCTGGATCTGCCCCAGCATTCGAATTTCATAAACAGCAAAACTTAACTGGATTTCTCCATTAACAAGAACATTGGTTCTATGCTATGTTTTGAAGGAAAATAGTCAAAGGAGAAGAAAAAATATTGCTTTCAGTAAAAAAAAAAATCCAAGAGGGAATTTCTGGATTTAATCCATAATGAATCTACTCTTCTATAACTCCAATATCGATTGATTAGACTATCAATCAATCAACAAACATTTATTAAATTCCTACTGTATTCCTAAAGCATTGTACTAGGTTCCAGGGATATAAAGACAAAAAAATAAAACATTCTCTGCCCTCAGAGAGTTTGCATTCTGCAGGGAGAAACAGGTATATATATATATTTACATATAGATTATATATATATATATATATATATATATATATATATATATTACACACACACACACACACACACACACATATAATCTATATGTAAATAGCAAAAAATAAATGCAAGTTAATGGTGGAGGGAGGATTTTTAAAGGAATACCCGGAAAGGCCTCATGTAAGAGAGGGTACCTAAGGTGTCAGTGGTCATGTTATTCACATTTAGTCTTTTCTGGAGACACAGCTTTTCAGTTACCAAAGAGACAACTATGTTTACTCTTTTTTTAAAAAACATTATTTTATTTGGGCATTTTCATACATTGTTCATTGGAAACAGATCATTTTCTTTTCTTCCCCCCCAACCCCCTCCACCCCTTCCATAGCCGACGTGCATTTTGTCTGGGTATCCCATGTGTCCTTGCTCTGAACCCATTTCCTTGTTGTTGGTATTTGCATTAGGGCGCTCATTTAGCATCTCTCCTCCATCATGTCCCCTCAACCTCTGTAGTCAAGCAGTTGCTTTTCCTCAGTGTTTTTACTCCCTCAGTTTGTCCTCTGCTTGAGGATAGTTTTTTGTTTTTCTTTTGTTTTTCTCGTAGATCACTGCAGGTTGTTCAGGGATATTGTAAAGCCATTACTGGAGAAGTCCATTAAGTTCTCTTGTACCACAATGTATCAGTCTCTGTGTACAATGTTTTCCTGGTTCTGCTCCTTTCGCTCTGCATCACTTCCTGGAGGTTGTTCCAGTTCACATGGAATTCCTCCACTTTATTATTCCTTTTAGCACAATAGTATTCCATTTGTTTACTCTTTAAAAAAAAAAACCCTCATACTTTCCATCTTAAAGTCAATATTGTGTTTTGGTTCCAAGCCAGAAGAGAGGTAAGGGCTAGGCAATGGAGGGTCACACAGCTAGGAAGTATCAGAACCTAGGACATCCCATCTCTAGATCTAGCTCTCAATCTACTGAGTCACCTAGCTTCCCCTTACTTTACTCTTGTTAAGATAAATGGACTCAGATATTTGAGAAAAATAATTTAGAAAGATTGGAATAAATAGAGATTTAAGTTGACCATCAAATTCAGGTAATCAAAGCCTAATATTCCCAGAGCATTTCTGAGTAGCTAGCACCCTACCAGGAGTTCAGGAAGATGTGGTTCAAACTTCATTTATTTTTAAATCTTTACTTTCTGTCTTAGTTAAAAACTCTAAGACCAAAGGCTCCAGACAAGTCGGCTTAAGTGATTTACCCAGGGTCATAAAACTAGTAAGTATCTGAGACCAGATTTGAACCCAAGTCCTCCCACAGACTTCACTTTTTAAGCAGCTAGGTCTTTTCATCTTTATAACCCTCCCTCCTTTCTCTTTTATTTTAAAATTTACTTTATGTTGTATCCTTAATAAACACAAATACCTATCCCTCACAAGAACCTTGGGTAAGCATCATTATCCTCACTTCTTAAGTGAGGAAGGAGACTTGTATAAGAAATTGTGAACTTCAGATCATAGAGTTAGAGTAGAAGAGACTTTAGTGGATATTGAATCTAGTCCCTCCATTTTGTATATGATTAAACTGAGGCACAGAGATCAAATGACTTCACCCAAGGTTACTCAACTAGCAAGCATATAAAGTAGAATTTGAATCCAAACCCTCCTGATTCCAAGTCCAGTGTCCTACCTACATCATATACAGGTAAGGAAAGTCCTCTGGTCAATGTGGAATCATGAATACCCATCCCAGCACAGAACAGCTTCTTCTAGTCCCCATAAAACAGAAGAACCATAAGAATTCCCATTGAAATGTTAGTGAAGTGAAATGAAATGCATTTTAATGAAATCAAATGAATGGAAAACATTTTAATCTATAAGAATCATTCTAGCCTAATTTTTTAGGGTATTTTTTCTGTCCTCCAGGAAAAATGAAAATCTTTCGACATCATCATATTTGGAAACTACTTGAAAATATTTTTTTTCAAATTCACAGAACCATAGTTATTGCCCCTAAGGTTCCTTCTTGCTCCATTGGGTATAGCCAGCCCTAGGTCCTCAGGCAGCATCACTCAGAGAAACAAAACAGGATGCTAAAGGAAAATATATATTTCTACTCCTCTCCTCTCCTATGGATGCAAGATTTAAGATGATCAATAGTAGAAAATGTTTGTGAATTGCCAGTTTCTTAAAATAGAGGCATATAGCAAAGAAATGGAGGGGAAAGGCATTGTTTGAAGTCAGAGGACCAGATCCCTGACTCTGCCATTTAATGGTTGTATATCTTCACACAAATCATCTCACCATGACATTTGTGGGGTGGTGAAGAGATCACAGAATTGAAAATCAGAGGACTGGAGCTCATATTCCAGCTCTGTAACCTAGGTAACCACGGACAAACCATTTCTCCTCTCTAGCTCTTTTTTTGCTCATCTCTAAAATGAAGGGGTTGGAATAGGAAAAAAAAATGTCCTTGAAGTTCCCTTGAGACTCTAACTCCTATGAACTCCTAGACATGTGATCTGATGTACACTCTCTCCTTCAATGGCACAGATTAATTCTCTCCATTCAAATCAATAGTTCTACTCCCTACCTTTTCCCCTTTCACTGAAAAATTTCAGGCTGGATGATTCATTGGGGGATTGTAGAGTGGGTTTTTGCTCAGGTCAAGGTTGTACAGACTTACTAGCTGTGTGACCCTGGGCAAGTCACTTCACTCAGTTTGGCTCAGTTTCTTCATCTGTAAAATGAGCTGGAGAAGGAAATGGCAAACCCCTCCAGTATCTTTGTCAAGAAAACCTCAAATGAGGTCACAAAGAGTCAAACATGACTGAAATTATTGAACATTCAGGAAATTAGATTGTACTGGATGGTCCCCAGACTCCCTTCCATCTATGAGATGCTGAGATTCTAGGAATTCTATATCTTGCATTCATGACCCTGAATTCCAAGCCTGTGATTTGGGTTCCCAGAAACCTCATCTTAAAGAGGTGACATTTGTGGATTAGAGGTTATAATTTGCATAAAGTATCCCAACCAACAAGTGGTGGAGTAGAGGTGAGAATCCAGGGCTTTTATCACCAATATTCCTTTCTCCAAGACCTCACCTTTATGGGGCTAGGTCACAGGAAGGGAGATTTCATGATACTTCTCAGGAATGGCTTGGGCCAGAGAGAGCTGGCACAGGCTCATGGAATTACCCTATATGGCCTGTCTCAAACTCAACATCTATGCTGGGTATATCTATAAATGTCACAAAGCCAAGAGAGATAGCTAACACATTGATAACACTTAGAATCCAAAACTAATTTATCAGTCCAGAACATTCAACAATTCCATTCAATGAGCATTTATTAAGGGCCTATTGTGCTCTAAGTGGCACAGTGGATAGAGTACTGGGCCTGGAGTCAGGAAGACTCATCTTACTGAATTCAAATCTGGCCTTAGACACTTACTATCTGTGTGATCCTGGTCAAGTCACTTTAGCCTATTTGCCTCATTTTCCTCATCTATAAAATGAGCAGAGAAGCAAATGGCAAACCACTTCAGTATCTTTGCCAAGGAAACCTCAAATGTAGCCACAAAGAGTCTGAAATAATTAAACAACAAAAAGTCCTAATCATTAGGGATATAAAGTTATAAAATATATATAATTTCTATTCTCAAGGACCTTCTTTTGAGGAAAAAAACAAGTACATAGAAAAATTAAATAATTTTCTGAAAGAGAACACTAGTCCCTAGGGAAATTGGAACTGACTTCCTAAAAGAAGTGAGATAGAATTCTCAAAAATGGAAACATAAGAGGAAGTATATTCCAGACATAGTGGGCAGAATCTAAATGGGAAAAAATGCAACAGAGATAAATGTAAAGTAAATGCTTGGATTTAAGAAATCAATTCTAATAAAGGAGGCATGATTAGAAAATAGTTCCTCTGAAAAAATGGGGGAATTGAAACAGCTCAAGATAAGTTAGCAATGTGATATGACAGCAAAAATAAATAAAGCAAGTAAGCTGCATTTAGAGATATAATATCCAACAAATAAAGAGGCATGATGGTCCTATTGAATTCTGCCCTGGTCAAATCAAGACAAGTATATTACATCAAATTCTGGATTCCACAATTTAACTAAGAAGCTGAGAAACATCCACGAGTAGGCAATTGAAATAGTTTGGCCTTGAATTCAAACAATAATAATAATGATAATAATAACAGCAACCTCTTGACATAGAGCTTTAAAGTTTGTAAAGTGCTTTGCCTATGTTAGCACACACAATAATGGGAGCTAGGTGCTCATATTATCTCCATTTTACATATGAAAAAAACTGAGGTAAAGAGAGGTTCAGAGGTTTCCCCAGGGACAAGGAGATTGTAAGTATCTGAGGCAGGATTAGAACCCAGGTATTTCCAGACTCCAAATCCAGCACAATCTCCACAATGCCACTTAGCAGTCATGTGAGAACAACTGAAGGAACTAGGAATATTTAGCTTGAAGAAAAAGCTCAAGGGAGACATGGCAGTTGTCAACAAGTATATAAAGGGCAGTCATGGGAAAGAGGGATAAGACTGGTCCTATTTCAGGACAGAACCAAGAGCAATAAATAGGACTCACAAAGAGGTGAATTAAGGTTTCAGATTAGGAAAAAAAAAAGTTCCTAACAATTAGAATCATTGAGAAGTGCAATGGGATGCCTTAAAGGGGAGTGAATTTGCCTATGTCTCCTTCCTTCTGAAGTCTTTCAAGCAAAAGTATAGATAATGACTTAATCCTGTCTCTCATAGACACCTTCCTTTTTGGGTAAGGATGCTACTAAGCTTGATATTTACCTACGCAGGTCCCTTCCACTTCTAAAACTCTCTAATTCTGCAACTCTTCCATCAAATAGACATCACAAAGTAGCAGGTGACCTACTTCCCTGTTAGAAAAGAAGACTGTCTACCAATTCACAGAAATGTCTTCACCATCAGAAAAGAGCATGACCCTGCTATAGAATAACTATGGAGGAAAAGAGTCTTCATTATTTAAAGGCGTCTCTTGCCAAAGCCCACAGATGTGCCCATCTCCTGTGAAGTGTTGGCCCATCTTTGTGGAAAACATGATTAAAGATTCAAGGCCACCAAGAGGAAAGTGTGTAAGTGTGCCCAGTAGTTAAAGTTTCGGAATAAGGAAAGGGGTTCTCAAAATAAGCAAACTCATGGGTATATACAACCAACAGGTCTAGGTCTGCCTGCCATCTTTGGAGGGTCCATGGCAGATTAGAGAGAGCACTGAACTAGGAGTCAGAAAGCCTGACTAATTCCAGCTTTTCCATTTGCCCACCCAGTGACCTTGGGCAAATCCCTTCCTTTCTCTGAGTGCTCATTTCCTCATTTATAAAATGGGGATAATAATACTTACCCAGGGATCCTGTGAGGGAATAACTTTGCCAACCCTAAATGTGCTCAACAAATGTGAGATTATTTATCACCATCACAACTGCTGCCTTCTTCTCTTCCTGCCTCTCAGGCTGTTTTCACTATGCTTGCTTATCTGGAGAAAAAGCCCAGGATAGGTAGACTGGGGACACATAACTGCACAGAGGTTGGCAGAGGAGTGTTCTCCAGATGGGCGATTTTGGCATTCTCAGTGCCCTGAGGGAGGGCACCAGCTGTTTCAGTTTTTACCCTTGGTGTGGTGATTTCTCTAGGGGCCCAATGAGCCTGTGTGCTGGAAATCAGAGCAAATTGAGTAGCTACCAAATGAATAGAGGTTGAGTAGGATGCATTCCAGTCAACTGGGAGAAACTCAATCGCTAGACATGGGTTCCAGGTTCTCACAAGGAAGGGCACACCCCCTCTGGATGAGGAGAAAGGCTCTGTCTTACAAAGCTCATTTGGAGGAGGGAAGACAAAGAAAACAAAGGAAACAGAAATTTCACTAATGTCCCATTAATGCTTTTGATTGCTTTACCTATTCTGCCTTCCAAATAAAGCTAACGTGTGCTCGAAGAATAAATGTCTCATAGTACTCTTTGAAAAACTTCATAACATAATCCAAAAAAGGGATGTGGAAAATCAGCATTGGCACATTTTGATGCACTGAGTTAGAAATACTGCATTCTCTTTTGTCTTATGGAAGTCCCTTAACCTCACTACCTCAATTTACTCACCAGTAAAATGGGAATGAGAGTCATTGCCCTACCTATCTCATAGGGTTGTGAATAGGATCAAGTGAAATTGTGCATATAGCCGTGTTTTGAAAACTATAAAGTGCTATATAAATTACAAAGGAGTTTTGTTTGTTTTTATTGGACCCGTGATTTCAAAGGTGTAATGAACTCTCAGAAAGGAAATTCCCCCTATCAATGAAGACCCAAATCAGAAGCTCTGCAACTTAGGGATTGACAGAGTTGCCTGGGGTACTTAGACTCTAAATGACTAAATGGAACATAGAACCAGTATGTTAGAATCAGACCTTAAAAGAGGTCTTCTAATCTCAGAGGCCAAATCTCTATCCATTTCTCCAAGGTCACCTCTTGGGATGTATAGTATTGTTTAGTGGAAATCAGGAAGAAGTTCCTGATTAAGGTTGTCTTTTCCATTGTCAGGTTCAGTTGAGGTAATCCGGTGTTTTTTCTTAATCATTTTCCTTTGTTGCAAGGGAGGATTTGAGCTGGGTGGTTAGGATGGGTATTTCCTTCTAGAAAGTAATTTGGAACCACGCCCACCCAAAGGGTTATAAAACTGTACATACCCTTTGATCTAGCAATGCCAGAAGGTCTGTATCCCAAAGAGATCAAAGAAAAGGGAAAAGGACGGATTTGTACAAAAATATTTGTAGCAGCTCTTTTTGTGGTGGCAAAGAATTGGAAACTGAAGGGATGCCCATCCATTGGAGAATGGCCAAACAAATTGTAGTATATGATTGTAACGGAATACTATTGCGCTATAAGAAATGACCAACAAGTTGATTTTAGAAAAATCCTGAAAGACTTACATGAAGTGATGCAAAGTGCAATGAAAAAAAATGTTGTACACAATAACAGCATTATACAATGATCAACTATGAATGCAAAACTCCAACTTCAAGGAACTCATGATGAAAAATCATGAGTTCTTATCCTTGTGTCCCTTGACTTTCTTAAAAAGATTTTGATAACTTTCTAGAAGTTACTTCCTTTGTTTAAAAAAATTAGATATTTTTATTTTTTGAATAGATATTTTAGATGGATATTTTCAAGATTGTGATATTTTCTAAAATATTTATAGTAGCTCTCTTTGTGATAGCAAAGAACTAGAAATCAAATGGATGCTCATCAATTGAGGAAGGCTAAGTAAATTATAGCATATAACTGTGATTGAATACTACTATACCATAAGAAACAACAAGCAAGTTAATTTTGGAAAAACATGAAAGGATATCTATGAAATTATGAAAAGTGAAATGAGCAGAACCGAGAGAATATCATATACAGTAACAAATGTATTATTTAAAGAATAACTTGTATGTCCATCTACAGAAAAAGAACTGATAAATAGAAATAAGTCAGATATAGCTTTATATATACATATATCTCTTTGTCAAACAATTCTTTCTCTATTGGGGAGGGAGGTGGTGGGAGTTAACTAGGTGTTTTAATGTAACAAACACATAAATAAATACATTTACATTTTAAACATAAGCATCAAAAGGGGCAGCTGAGTAGCTCAATGGATTGAGAGCCTGTCCTGGACATGGGAGGTCCTGGGTTCAAATCTGGCCTCAGATATTTCCTAGCTGTGTGCCCTGGACATATCACTTAACCCCCATTCCCTAGCCCTTGCCACTCTTCTGCCTTGGAACCAAAGTATAGTATTGATTCTAAGACAGAAGGTAAAGGTTTTAAAAATAAGCATAAAAAATAATTTAAGAAAACTTTTAAATGTTCCTATCTGCACACTAAAAATGTTTGAATTTCTACCATTAGCATTTCCATACATTAATCAATCAATAAATATTTATTAAGGAACGATCATGCACAGGTACTATAATAAGCAGCAGTGCCCTATGCTTAAGCTTCTTTCAAAGGTTTAAGGACATCATCCTCTATTTAAAAATAGTCACAGAATGTCTGAGTTGAAAGGGACCTCAGAGGACAACGTATCCAATTCATACATGAAATCATCTCTACAACATCCATAAGAACTTCCTCTTGAACACAGCTATGAACAAAGAGCCCACTACTTCCCAAAGCATCCCAAGCATCAGGAAGTTTCTTCTTTGCATCAGTCATAAATCTGCCCCTTTGCAGCTTCCACCCACCACACATAGCTCTCCCCTTTTGGATCAAGCAGGACAAATCTTTATGGATAGATGCATCCAGGTGACAATTCTTCAATTACTTGGAAAGATCCATCAGGTTCACCTCATCCTGCCCCTGCCTCCAAGTCTTCTTTTTTCCAAATTAAATACTCTCTCAACTCAAATAAATATCAATCATTTGGCAACAACTCAAGACCCTTCATCATTTAACTTGCCTTTCTTCTAGAAACTTCCCAAGTTAATTAATGTCCTCAGTAAAAATGTTCCAAAATGAACGACACCACTGCAGATTCAACTTGGGTAAGACAGAATATAAAGGTGGTCTCCTCTTCCTGGTCCTCAATACCAGGCTTCTCTTAATTCAGCATAAGATTGCTTTAGTTTACCTGGTTTCCATGGCACCCTATCGACTCACATGAAGCCCAGGACCCACTAAGACCCTCCAGATATTTTTTACAGGAACCGTTATTTTTCTCCAGATTTATCTTTATCCCTCTAAAGTTTCATCTTACTCGATTTGATTTGCCTTTCTAGCCTGTTGAGACTTTTTTCAGATATTGACTCTGTCAGCCCTTCCAGCTATCCCTCTCAGATTCCTGTCATCTGCAAATTTAACAAGCATGTCTTCTATGCCTTCATCCAAGTTAGTGATTTTTAAAATTTAAACAGTATAGATTATCCACCTTCTACTTCAAGACCTCAGGCTGCAGAGGCTCCCCTTCCTCTCAGGACTTCTTATCAAGTCTTACAGGGGCAATGCAAGAACCTTTCAGTAATTGTTAAGACTTTAGTCTGAATTATCTAGATATTTTCTTGGCAGGGATCTGGTTAACTAAAAGCAAGCTCTGTATGGTCAAGAAAGATTGGGCATTTGCTCATACAAACACAAGATGGATAGAAAATATAGGAAAACCTTAGGCAGCTGGGGGGAGCACAAGGTTGAGTTCCTGATGAATCATGGAAAGGAAACAAAAGCAATGGTTGTCAAAGGCTGTCATTTTACATTTTAATGTAACAAACACATAAATAAATTTAAATTTAAAAATAAGCATAATTTTTTTAGAACTGTCAAAGGCATCATTTGCTCCCTTAGTCATTTTCCTGAGGATTGGTCCTGCCTGGGCTCCCCAGAGCCCTGTGTTAATTTTAAATGATTTTTGAGAATCTGCTGGTGTGTATAATAGCCCTCTCTGTATACTTCCAATGCCTGTTGGTTATTATTTATTCAAATAGAAGCTGGGTACAACTGGGGCTTCATGAGCTCTAAGGAATGAATCAGTGAACACAACAAACTAGCCAAGGGAAGGAGTTAACTTCCCAGGTTATTCATGGAATCAGAATGACTGATACCCCTCCCATTCCTCCTTTGTTCAAGGATATTTATCTTCAGCCCATCCTCCATTGACTAATTCACACCAAAGTGTGAACAACTTTCCCCATCTGTATTTTGCTTAACAGACTGTTAATGTTGTAAGAGCTAGAGCAGCAAGGTTGCCCAATAGATAGAGTCCTGGGCCTGGAGTCAGGAGACTCATCTTCCTGAGTTCAAATGTAGTCTTAGACACATTCTAGCTGTGTGACCCTGGGCAAGTCATTTAACCCTGTTTGCCTCAGTTTCCTCATCTGCCAAATGAGCTAGAGAAGGAAATGACAAACCACCCAGTATCTTTGCCAAGAAAACCTCAAATAGGATCGCAAAGAGCTGGACACAACTGAAAAATGACTAAACAACAAGATGCCTTAACCCAAAATTATGGTAGCATTTGGGATCCTAGAGCAAGTATGTAGAGATATTTTGGGAAGTTGAGGGGGGAGGAATGTGTCTTGGTGATGGTTAAAAATACCTTTCATGTGTTTACTGTTTTGTAGTTCACTGTTGCCTTTTAGTAGTCTTACTCCTATTTATGGAAGCAGTTCTCCTGGGTCTAAAAACAGTTAGGTAGCAGTGGATCTCTATTTTGGTGTTCGAGCCACTTGGCCTTAAGTCAGAAAGACCTGAGTTCAAATTAGTCTCAGATACTCCCTAGCTATGTGATGCTGAGCAAGTCATTGAATCTCTGTCTGCCTCCATTTCCTCACCTGCAAAATGTAGATAATAATAATATCTGCCTCTCAGGGTTGTTATGAGGATCAAATGAGATAATAATTGCAAACACTTAGAACAGTACCTGGCCCTTAGTAGGTGCTTAATAAGTGCTTATTCCCTTCCTCCTCTCCCCCTTCTCTTATTAGTGTATGGTACTTCCTTCCTCAAAAACTATTTGGAAAGGAGGTAGAGATCATGAAGGGGTAGCATGGCTTGAGGGTAAACCCTTTGGTCCAGAGCTGGGTGGGACTTTTGAGGCTATCTAATCCAATTATCTTACTTTGCAGACACAGAAACTTAAACTCAAATGATGAAATGTTGTTCTTAAGGTTTATGCTGAAAGTAAATATGAAAGGTAGGATTTGAACCCAGGTCCTCTAATACCAGAGCTAGTTTGCATTTCACTGTACCAGCATGGCAGACTATATGTATTTCCTTTTTTGACATAGCTAGTAGATCAGGGGGGATGCTGTGGGTACAATGGATACAGCTCCTTTTGATTGAAGCAAAGATTTTGACTAAGTCTCTCTTGACTTTTGACAAAGTCTGCTACTCTTGTTTGGAGTGTGGAGAGGTTTGATAATCAAATTAGGTGGACTAGAAAGATTTTGATGGACATATAATAAATGAGTAGTCATTAATAAGTTTATTCATTGATGGACTCATTGTCCATTGTCCATTGTCAATTTGGACAATGGTAGCTTGCAAGTAGGTCTCTAGTAGAGTATTCTTTCAATCTAATCATAATCATGTCCTACTTATTGCAGTGATCAAACATAGGCACAAATGGTAAAGTTACCAAATTTGCAGATGACAAAAAGTCAAGAAGAATAGCGAACACACTGATTGACAGCATTTTTAAAGATCTCAACAGCCTAGGACATGTGGCTTAAGGGAACAAGATAAAGTCTAATGAGGATAAATTTCTCCTATTTAGATGTTTAAAAAACAACTTCACTAGTATTATGAGGAGGAAAGTTGGCGAGAGGATAATAAAGAAGATCTATCTATCTCTCTCTGTGTCTGTCTATTCAACTATCTATCCATCTGTCTATCTGTCCATCTATTTATCTCTCAATCTATCTACCTATCTGTCTGTCTATCTGTGTCTGTCTGTCCATCTATCAATCCATCCATCCATCCTGTAAAAATAAAATTAATCTCAAATAATAAGAATATTATATTTTAAGAGATTTATTAACGATCATTAGAAGTAAAGGAATAAAAAAGTAACAAAACAAAAAACCACCTGCCCATGGCTAATCAGCCTGTTCAAAATCCCTACTTACCACCACAGTCACCGACAGTAAATAAAAGAGGCCAGACCAGGAACGCCCAATGAATTTATCCCTTGTATACAGGAAGTACGTAAAGATAGGAAGTCTGTGGGCTCCTGGGAAATGTAGTGTTTAGGGTAACAGATTTCTAATTATACAATTCATCCATCTATTTCTCTCTCTCTCTCTCTCTTTCTCTCTCTCTTTGTCTGTCTGTCCTTATATATCTGTGTCTATCTGTCCATTTATCTATCCATTCATCTATCTATCTATCTGTCAGTCTGTCTATCTACCTATCTCTCTATCTGTCTTTGTCCATTCATTCATCCATCCATCCATTCATCTATCTATCTATGTCATATTTATCATATATTATTATTTGTTATATTATTATTTTCATATAATATAATATACATATATAAAATACATATGTTATACATATGCACAAACATAGCCAAGAGAGACTTTCTATAAGTATATGTCTATACATGTATGTGTGTATGTGCATGCATAGAGACACAGATGTGAGTGTATTATGTGTGTATGTGTATGTCTATATGTATGTATTGATCATCTCCCTTGGTTAGACCGTAAGCTTCTCTAAGACAGAGACTATCTTGCTTTTTTGTCTTTTTCCCCCTGAACCTAGCACAGTGCTTATCATAGGCCTCCTGATTCCCAGCCCAGCATTCCTGCCAGCCCAGCCTTCTGCCTTGACCTGGCCATTTCTGCTGCATCCTGTCGTGGGTGGAGGTCAGGAAGTTGGGGGCTGGAAACCTCTCCCACCTTTACCAGACTGCTTGGGCCTCCACTTTGAATGGGGAGCCAGGGCTTTCTCAAAGGAGGCCGAGTGGTGAGGTGGCCCCATTATCAGATTTCCAGCCCTGATCACTCCCTCCCCATGGCTCACAATTATCGCCTTTTCATTCCTGCCCTTGGCTTCTGACTCTTTGATCTCGGCCTTTGGATCTTACCCTTTGATCCATTTTGGCTTACCATGTCTGTAACCTGACCCTTGGCCATCTAATTCCCCCAATTTCTCTGAATCCGCCTAGCCCCCTTTAATCTTCCCTTTGTATAAATGGATACTATTCCCTAACAAAGATTGATTTTTAACCCAAGCAGGCGATAGAACCTCAGAAATTCTGGACGGAACCTGCATGAAAGAGCCAAGCATTCAAGTAAATTTTTTTTACTGTTCATATTTTTTTAAAAACTTTCTCTCACTCAACAAAAAGGAGTGGGTTGCTTAGAATAAGATTAGATCCATGTGGGTTTTTTTTTAATGAAATGTTTATTTAGTTATTTATTTCCTCCTATTTCTTTTTAAGGAAAAACTGCCTTCAGCATAATCTTCCTTGTAACAGCCAGCAGTTACAAGGGTTTTCATTATAAGCAGAAAGAAGAGGTTTCCAGCCTTTGTTTTTTAATCATTAAAGAAACAGCTCAATGATCTATGATCTCAAAATCTTGTTAATGAATATATTATTGTTTTTAATCTGTGGAATATAAACTGTACCTGTGATTTCATAGGTATAGGGAACTTCCAAGTGGAGAAATTCCCTACCATTACAAACCTTCATCTTTTCTTCTAATTTATAATCAAAATATAATCTTGGAGCAGGAATTTTTAAACTTTCACAGGCCCCTCTGGTAGATAATGAAATATGGATCCCTTCTCAGCATCAAGATTTTCAATGCATAAAATAAAATTCATAGGTTTACCAAAAAAAGCAAATTTTCTGACATATCTTTATTGAAATATTAATTATCTTTAAAATTCACCATGCCCAGGTTAAGAATTCATTTGACTTAAAGAGTTGCCTAGAGCAGGAGATACTAATTCATACAGGATTACACAGTCAGTATTTGTCAAAGGTAAGTCTTGAATTCAGATCTTCCTGGTTTTTGAGGCTAGCTCTCTACCCACTATAGCACACTGGCTCTCTAATATTATTACAATTATGATTATTATCACCAAAATCACTATTATTGTTATTGTGGTTATAGCTACTACCACCATGGCAAGGAAGGAGTCAAAGACTGTTATTAAAAATCAGGGGGCAGCTGGGTAGCTCAGTGAATTGAGAGCCAGGCTTAGAGATTGGAGGTCCTAGGTTCAAATCTGGCCTCAGACACTTCCCAGCTGTGTGACCCTGGACAAGTCACTTGACCCCCATTGCCTAGCCCTTACCACTCTTCAGCCTTGGAGCCAATACACAGTATTGACTCCAAGACGGAAGGTAAGGGTTTTTATTTAAAAAAAAAAAATCAGTTAGTCAGGGAGAAACTAGGTGGTTCAGTGGATTGAGAGCCATTCCTAGAGATAGATGGCCCTAGGTTCAAATATGACCTCAGACACTTCCTAGCTGGGTGACTCTGGGCAAGTCACTTACTCCCATTGTCTAGCTCTTACCACTCTTCTGTCTTGGAACCAATATACAGTATTGATTCTAAGACAAAAGGTGAGGGTTAAAAACAAAATCAGCTAGTCCAGTGTAATCACTTTATAGACAAAGAAATGCCCAGAAAAATAAAATGGTCTGCCCAGGGTCATACAACTAGGTAGTGTCAGAGATAGATCTGCACTGTCTTCCCAAGGAAAATCTGGAGGAAGAAAAAACAAACATCCAAGACTGACTCACTGAGTAGTCAAATGATGCAATGCTTGTCCCATCTAGGACAAAGGAGAAACTTGCCAAAGAAATCCTGGAAAACAACTTGGTTTGACTTTGGACTTTAAGATGCCTCCCTCACTGAACCATAATGCCAACATCCCTCACACCTACGCTGCTCTGATCCCTTGGCTATCCTGCTGGGGTTGCCATTGATTCCTAGTTAAAAAGCTATGAGATAATTTCCTTAACCCCTCCAGCTTCAGCCCAATCCCTAGCTGATTGCTCTAGAACCCCTTGGAACAATAGTAGGACCCCAATCTTGGGACTGCCACCCAGCCCCAAACCCCTTTTGGATACTAGCTGCATTTCCCCCACTAGACTTAGTAAATAATGGAAAGAAAAACAAGAGAAGGGAGAGAAAGGAGGGGTGTGAGGGTGGAAATCACCCACTGTTTGTGATGGATGATGCTGGCACAAAGAGTAGACATCCAGTGTCACAAATCTTCCTGCCTGCCATCCCTGGACAGGTTGGGAGCTGATGATGTGTGAATTTGTCAAAATGCATTTCCTCTTGACTCAGATTTGTAAAAAAATCAAAGAGGTCCCAGAAAAGGAAGGCTACACTGACCACAGGCCAAAAGATGAACTTAGCCTCCCTCAGCATCAGGAAGAAAGCTACTCCTGGGAAGTAAGAAAACAATCCTCTCTTGTCTCCCTATGAGATTCAGACACCATGACTTGTTTTATCTGGCTGGCACAGCCATGCCTTCATTCCTATCCTCCTGCTAAGGCCAAAAAAGCTATGCTGTGTTGAGGACCACCTTGGAAGGATAAAAAGCCATGACTGAGAGAACCCTATGAGGGATCATTAGGTGAGGAAGCCAGTTGAGGGAGCTATTCACACATCTGCCCACCAGAAATGTAGGGAAAGGAAAAAGGAAGTAGGTTGGAGCCAATCTGTATGTATGGTGGAACTAAAGGTAAGGTGGATTCTTGGCAACATTATGAATGAGGCAAATTTGGTCTCTGGTGCCCTTCTGTATCTTTTTTTATGCTTCATCACCCACTCTATAAAATTGACCTTAGAGAACTATACAAATTATTTTTTGTCAAAGAACTTAATTGTAACCAAATATTTCTCAAAAAATCCAACTGTCAATAGGGACATTGTGCCTGTTGTCCAGGGAACAGACAATAGGAATGTTCAGTAAGAATGGGATTTGATAATTTAATAGGGTTATCATCTTAGTGAGTATAATGTAGTTGTGTCAAACTCAAAAGAAATGGATTCCTGAGGGCCCCATTTTGGCTTTAGAAAATCACAAATGAACATTATCTCTTATTGGTTGTATTTTTATTTGTTTCATCTAATATTTCCCAATTATATTTTAATCTGGTTCATCCACTTTGGGTAGTTTGCCTGAGCATGGGGCCCACAGGCTGTGTTTGACACCTCTGGTGTAACAGATACATCAGAGCTAGGAAGAATGGATTTAAGCACAATTTCTTTTTTTATTATTATTAATTTATTTAGTCAATTTAGAATATTATTCCTTGGTTACAATAATTACATTATTTCCCTCCCTCCCCTCCACCTTCCCACAGCCAATGCGAAATTTCACTGGGTATTTATTTCTTGTGTCCCTGAACAGAACCCATTTCCATGTTGTTGGTGTTTGCATTAGGATGTTCATTTAGAGTCTACTTCCCCAGTCATATCCCCTCAACCCCTGTAGTCAAGCAGTTGTTTTTCTTTGGTGTTTTTACTCCCACAGTGTTTCCTCTGAATGTGGATAGTGATTTTTCTCATAGATTTCTCCAATTTGTTCAGGATCACTGCATTGCCACTAATGGAGAAGTCCATTACATTCAATTGTATCACAGTGTATCAGTCTCTGTGTACATTGTTCTCCTGGTTCTGCTCCTCTCACTCTGTATCAATTCCTGGAGGTTGTTCTAGTTCCCATGGAATTCCTCCAGTTCATTATTCCTTTGAGAACAATAGTATTCCATCACTATCAAATACCACAATTTGTTCAGCCATTCCCCAATGGAAGGGCACCCCCTCGTTTTCCAATTTTTTGCCACCACAAAGAGCACAGCTATGAATATTCTTGTACAAGTCTTTTTCCTTATTATCTCTTTGGGGTACAATTACAGCAGTGCTATGGCTGGATATGACTGGCAGCCAGTGTTTTAGTGCCCTTTTGGCATTTAAGTACAATTTCTGACAATGTGTTCACTATGTGTGAGTGTCCAGCTGTACTGGCCCATTGGCTAGATCTTAAATTCTACAATCCATCTCCTCACTGTGTGCTTTTCCATTGATTGCCCCCCCCCCATCTCATGCCTGTCATTTCCTCCCTTGTCACTCCTTCCTCTTAGACTCCCATTCTTCCTTCAGATCTCACCTTCCACAAAAGATCTTTCTCGGGAATCCCCCCACCCCATCACTGCTAGTGCCTTTCCTTGTCAATGTGTGTGTGTGTATATATATATATGTTGCATGTTGTCTCCCTATTAAACTGTGAGTTCTTTGAAGGGCAAGAACCAACCATTTATTTGTTGGTGTTTTTTAATTTTCTTTGTATCTTTAATACTTAGCACAATGTCTCAAATGGACTAACACCTAATAAATGTTTGTTAGTTGATTAGCTGAATAGGATATTGCCTCGGGTTCTCATTCTGAACTGTGTGTAAAATAAAAGTAATTCATTGTATACCTAACTCAAAGGGAATGTTGGGCAAAGTCTTGTGTGAGGTTTAGGAGAAATCCCATGGAATCCTTAAAGGAAGTTATTATGGTCTACACAGAGGTCCCTATGGAAAGTCAGTCCTTCTAGATGTTTGTAATGAATTTGTGCTATTTCAAGTCTTGTTCCAAATTTACATTGCATTGCAATTTTTAAATATTCAATATGGCAGTCAGGTTGGCTATATTTTAAAGGAAACCTGTTCCTAGGAACATCTAGCCACGTCAAAACACACGTCTATCCATTAAAAGAGAATTCTCCTTTTCATTTACCACATGAAGATGCCTATCATCCATAGTAAGAAGGGTCATTATGAAATTTCACACTACCTTCTGTGGGTTTTCTGAACCAGCCAAGACCACAGCTACCAGAGGATTCTATGCCAAACCCAAAACTTTAAAAGTGTTGATTATTTTGGACATATTACAAACGATCCTCTCTCCTTTGCCCATCATCAGGGCCCTTTGGGGAAAAAAATCTGCCCTTCCCTTCAACCTCTTCTCCACCCTCTTATTTTCAATCTGTGTTTCTTCAACTTGACCCATCCCTAAGATGTTCAAAGAGATCAACCAACAAGTATATCTTAAGTGCCAACACCATAAAAGATACAAGGGAAATATTACAGGTTTCTTGTCCTCAAAGAACTTCCAATCCAGTTAGGAACCTTTGAATAGGCACCAAGAAAAAAGTAGCTGAAAACCCCCGGAACAACTTTCACCTCCTACTTAAGGCTGGACAAGAAAATAAATATGAAACAAAAGTGGCTGAATCCAGATAGCAGATCTTTGTAAAGCTGAGTAGCACAGTTTATAGGTCCAGAAGGAGTTCAGAGTAACAGGAAATCTAAAACAAATCAAACCCTACTATGTATCCTTTGCCAGTTTATGAGATAGAAATTCTCACACTGACAATTTTACCATTGGCTCTTAGGAGCAGGTTTGAGCTAGTTCCATCATACCTGAGAAGTGTAGGATATTCTTTATCAATTCAGAGTCTGTACGGTAGGAATCAATGGTACAAGAAATATGGAACATTTAGCCTAGTCCCTGGAAATAGGGATTGGTATCAGGAGACCACCTCTCTGAGGAGCACCTCATTAACTAGGTGAATATTAGCATTGGAGGGAAGTTTTAGGATCATAGAGGATGCTCAGGAGGGGATGAGGGCATCATTATGAGAATATTCTTCAGAGAGATACTTTCCCTGATTCTTAGGTTTCTCTTCTCCTTAATGTTCATTCCTACTCTGCCCAACAAAGTTTGTTGACTATATGGAAACATACTTAATTATCTATGTCAGACCACAACTGGAATATTATGTTCAGTTCTGGGTACCACAGATGGAGAAGGACGTTGGTGAGCTGGAGAGTGTCCAAAGAAAGGCAACCAAGATAGTAAAGCTAATTGATCTCATGACATATAAAGATAGGTTGTAGAAACTGGAGATGTTTAGCTTGGAGAAGAGAAGACCAAGAGGATAAAAGCTCATGAAATCTTCTCAAGTATTTGAAGGCTCTCATGTGGAAGAGATTCTGTTTGACCCCAGAAGGCATCACTATAATGAGTAAAAGTGACAGAGATAAATTTAGACTGGGAGATTTTTTTTACCTTTTTGAGAGATGGAGAAGGGAACAAGTATTTCTTGTTCACCTACTATATGGCAGGCACTATACTAAGCACTCTCCAAATCTTTTCTCATTTGAGTCTCACAACTTCTGGGGGGCGGGGTGGAGAATGGGGGGTAGGTGTTATTATTATCCCCATTTTATAGCTGAGATACTTGAGGCAGACAAATATTAAGTGACTTAGCCAGGGTCATAGTTGGTGAGCATCTGAAATGAAATTTGAACTCAGGTCTTCCTTTCTCTGAGATTGTGCTCTAAGTAGAATAGGCTGTTTCAGGGGTCACTGGGTTCCTTCTTACTGGAAGTAGTCAAGCAAAGATAGCATGATTATATTTGTTGGGTATGTTGTAATAGAGATTTTCTTTTCATATATGTGTTCAGCTGGTAACTAAAGTGACTCTAAAATTCTGTGATTCCACAATTCTAACAAGTTAAATTTATTTTAAAGAAGAACAGAACTACACTCGGTATTTAGAAGGTTAAGACACACTTCAATAGTAAGTAAGATCCAATCCTATTTAGCAAACATGATTAGAAATGTGTACAAAACAAATTTCTGTTTATCAAAATTCAAACAATTAACAGAAAGAATTAATGGAGATGGGGAAGCTAGAAAGCACAGTGCCAAGTCTAGAGTCAGAGGGACCTGGGTTCAAATCCAGACTCAGACCCTTCTTAGCTATGTGACCTTGGGCAAGTCATTTAACTCGTTGCAGAATTTGTCTAGACAGAGAATAAAGAGAATATTTCATTCAATTAATCCATAAGCAATTATTTAGTTTTTACTTTGTACCAGGTACATAGCTAAATGGAGCAGTAAATAGAATGCTAGACCTGAAGTTAGGAAGATTTATTTTGCTGGGTCCAAATATGACCCTGTGAAAGTCACTTAACCTTGTTTGACTCAGTTTACTCATGTATAAAATGAGCTGTAGAAGTAAAGGAAAATTGCTCTAGGATTTTTACCAAGAAAACCCCCAATGATGTCACCAAGAGTCAGACTGAAATGACTGAACAACAGCAATAAAAGAGTCACAAAGATCTGACTTATATATTCTTATATCTTGTCTGACATTAGCTGTAGGACTCTGGACAACTCCCTAGGACTTGTCTACTAAATCATCAGCAATTCTGATCTCTCTTGGTAGAAAGAATTCCCTCATTGGGAGTTCCCAACCACAAAATCGGATATACTTTTTGTATTTCATAGGAATAATTAATAACAATTAATGTTGACAATGATGACCCTAAGTGCTAGAAGATCTATGAATCATCAAAAATAGTACCATGTATAACATATATAGATTGCTGTATGTCAATTCTTTGAATATTCTTTCTACAGGAGGTTTTTCCTAAAGAATTTGCCAGTTCTCAATTAACCAATAGTCTATTCCTATAACTATAAAATAATAAATATAAACATTTATTAATAAATTACAAATAAATAGAATATTAAAATATTTTAAAATATATTAATAAATATAAAAATTTAATGTGTTATAACGTCTATTCTATACATATATGAATAACCAGCTAAAAATCAAATCAGGGCACTTTATGAACTATACCTCTGTTTCCACTTAAACCATTAATTTTCAAGACTAAAGCCTCATGCCTTGATGTGAGGCCTTAACCAATGAAAAATATGAACTTCATTTTGCCATGTGAAATAAAAGAGTCAGCAAAGAAAATCTGGTCAAACCTCTGAAGAGCCTCTACTTTGATGATAGTCCATTACTAATTGAAAATATTGGGTACAGGTATGCCAAAAAATCCTTCATAAATTTGCCAGAAGAATTTCCCCTTCTTTCCTTTAGAGGAAATCATTGCTTGAGTCATTGACTTTTTTATTCTTTATTGCTTTGCAGAATGGATATAAAATATACATATTCACAAGATAGTATGTAATTTTTTTCTTCAAATTTAGACAAATCTGGTTCCAGAAGAATCAAAAAGCTTCCAAGGGTTACTGAAAATTTGAATGAATTAGACAAGGCCTATCAATTATTCACTTAGAAATAGAAATGATCATTCATTTTGTCCATCAAACTTGAGAACAAAGCTCTAGGCAAGAGTGTTGTGGTTTGGTTTATGCTGTTGGATCAATAAAATTCATTTCCACAGATTCAATAAAACTTTATTAAACATAAACTATGTGCAAGCTAGTACCTTATGCATTGAGAAGATGAAGAAAAAAATGAACCGTCCCCTAACCTCAAGGAGTTTATTCTTTACTGAAAGAGGAGGAAGGTAAAAGGAGGCTTGCCTGAAATTACAAACTAGAAATAATATAGCTTCTTTCACAAGGAAGAGGGTTTCTTGAGGTCTCCCTGTTCCTCTTTCCTCTTTCCTCCTTCTCATTTCACCCTCTTTTCTGGGATTTTGCTGATAACTCTGCCTCCTGGGCATTATTCACTTATAATAAGACACACAGGAAGTTCCTTCCTCCATCCCACCCCCAGCCAGGACATGATGATTTCACCTTATAATATTCCATTTCATGGTTTTCCAGTACACATTTGCGTTTTAATGGGCAACTCCTTGCCCCTTTAAATATCAAATGCCCTGCCAGATGAATTGTAGAATGAAACATACATTTCTGGGTGTAGTCAATGTAAGAATTTGTTTTGCCTGACTATGCTTATGTTACAGGGGATCTGCAATACTATCCTTTCCAATCTTTTCCTTTCCTTTCCCTTCTTTTTCCTTTCCTTTCCCTTCCTTTCCTTTGCTTTCACTTCCTTTCCTTTCCTTTCCCTTTTCTTTTCTTTCCTTTCCTTTTCAGGAAAGAGGTAAAAGAGAAGTAAATAAATTTTTAAAGTGAAAAAAAATTTATTGAAAATGTTAAAATAAATGCTATGAGAGAAAGAGAATTTAGAATTATAAATTAATAAATTCTGATCACCACAAAATTGCCCTGTAACAATAATTATAATTAGGATTCGTATAGTGTTTATTCTGTGCCAGGCTCTGTGTTATGTACTTTCCAAATATTATCTCCTTTGATCTTCACAATAACCTTGTGAGCCAGGGCTATTGCTATTTCTATTTTATAGTAGAGGAAACTGAAGCAGACAGAGGTTAAATGACAGAGCTGGTTAAATACTCTCTAATTTGAACTCAGGTCTTCATGACTTGAAGCTCAGTGTTCTATCTACCATACCACTTAGTTACCTCACAAACACTTTTACCATCTTCTCTGAGTATTGCCTTAAAAATCTACATTTTTTCTTTTCTTTTCTTTTCTTTTTTTTTGGACTCAACTCACTTGTAATTCATTAATGTAGGGAACTTCCAGTAAGGAAATTCCCTTTACCAATACAGGCAAAACAGATTGTCACCAAGCAGCAACTTAAAGTCTTGGACAATTGCCTGAATCACAGAGTGTTAAGTGATTTGTGGTGGATCACGCAGTCAAAGACAGGACTTGAACACAGGTCTTCCTGAATTTAAGGTCAATTCTTTATCTTCTACACCATTGTCTTTCCAGAGCTTTGTTTTTGTTTTGTTAAAGATGTTAGGGCTAATTTTCACCTAAAGTACTAATGAAAATTGCTTCTCAGAAGAAGTTTACCAATATTAAGCTGGTTGAAGTATCCCCTTTCCCTAACTTCTTTTCAGACTTAGCTGTGATTGGAATCAAAACATAGTTATATCATCCAAGCCTGGAACCAAAATGTCCAAAGTCATTATGGAGATAAAACCAATACAGCCTTCTGCTTCTTCCTTAACAGAGTCACAACACATTTGCTCTGCCCAAGAGTCTGCCTCACTCCTCCCAAATAGCAGACTTTCTTTGGGGATAGAATTGTGAATGCTGCCAGCTCATAAAAGCAATGTCAGTAAAGGATGAGGAATTTGAAGCCTGCCACAAGCCTGGCTTTGCGGGGAGTCTAGCAAGTGATGACAGCGTCTGTCTCCCAAACATTTTTTGCATGTGAATAGTGGAGAGATGAGACACATAGCCTCCTAATACTGTATCTCCTGATGCTGGATGGCTGTCAATCTTTGACACTCCAGTCTTCAAAGAATAAATGTTGCAGGCAACTCAAAGGACAAAGAAGAGATGCCATCCATTTCCAACCATCACTAGTTTGAGAGAAGTACCATAAGAGATGTCATCAAAGAATGGGAAGAATGAGATCTGATTGTTGACTGAGTCTCAGATTTGATGTCATTCCCTCAATACTCAATAAACTCCAATATTACCTCTAGGATCAAATACAAATCAAATCAAATACTAGTTTTTAAAGCTCTTCATAACCTGTTATCTTCATACTTTATCCATTTCCTTCCACGTTAATCTCTTCAAAGCATACTACACCCCAGAGATTGTAACCTTATTCTTCATACCTGATCCTCTATTTCCCCTCTTTCTCCAAATTCTCTAAAGTGTTTTCTCTCTCCATCTCTGTTTCAGTAAAATGGCCAAAATTGGACAAACATTGTTCTTTGTCTATTTCATAATCCCAGAGAATGTAATTCATAATTGCCAGAGAATGGCAATGACTATACTCCTCACTGCTCCTGGTTGGGATTTTAATTGTTGAAGCTGTAATATTGTATCTATTTTTCTCTAAGAGAAACCTGGAAAATAACACACATAAGCTAGAGAATCAGATAAGAGATTCAGGTCAGTCTCCCCTTGAAAAACTCATTTCTGGGTCAAACCGACCAATTGTTTACTACTCAACAAAATGTGGAACTAAATACTCAGCTTGAGCTTATAGAGGAAAGTTTGGGGGACCTTATAGCTTTTATGAAAAGCATTAAAAGGGACTCAATAACATCCCAGAATAGGAGTGACTTATCTCTCCATACTTCCTCGTTATCAGAATCTCTGTCCCACCCTGCTCTACATAATTTGGCTCCTAGTTCACAAACCATACCCTCCCACACCCATCTTACTCTTAATGCCCAACCCACTCCTCCCCCCACCCATGCTGACTGTCCTGCCCCCTCTGCATCCTCCCCCACAGTCCCTGCCCCTTCTTCCTTTGCCCCTCCTTCCCACCCTGCCCAATTCATTTCCCATACTGCTCCTATCTCTTATCCTTCTGGCACCATGGGCCCACAAACCCTCCCCCTCAGCTTGTCCACCCCTTCCCCTTCTCTTACCTACCCCCATTGAAAATGAAGCAAGAATCCTAGAGACAGAAACTCGAGAAAATTCAAATAGAAGTTTAATCCCTTTAAGGGAAATTCCAACTTTCAATAAAAATAGGAACTTGGTATCTATAAGACAACACACACCTTTCAGTCCTGAGGATTTAAATAAATTCCAGGAAGACCTTCCCTTGTTTGAGGAAGAACCATAAAAAGACTGGAGAACATTTTCTTTTTTTTTTTTAAAACCCTTACCTTCCGTCTTGGAGTCAATACTGCGTATTGGCTCCAAGGCAGAAGAGTGGTAAGGGCTAGGCAATGGGGGTCAAGTGACTTGCCCAGGGTCACACAGCTGGGAAGTGGCTGAGGCCAGATTTGAACCTAGGACCTCCCATCTCTAGGACTGGCTCTCAATCCACTGAGCTACCCAGCTGCCCCCTGGAGAACATTTTCAAAACTTTTGACCCCACTTGGATAGATGTCGAAAATTTATTAGAAATTTTTCTGACAGAGAAAAATAAAGTCATCTCTTTGGCTAATCAGAAGGGAGGTAAGGGAGAAAATTATTGGCCAACCAAAAATCTACATTGGAACCCCAATGTTGAACCAGATTATACAAAACTAAACTAGGCCAGAGAAGCATTATTGACAGCCATGAAAGTATGCTCTGATAGACCAGATTCATTGTCTAAATTTGAAAGCACCAAACAAGAAATAGATGAGAATCCATTTCAATTTATGGACAGACTTATTGATGTGGGGAATATATATATATGGACTTTGAGCTATCTCTATTCTTTTAAAATTTATTTGAAGTACCATTATCTGCTAGAAATATTTGGTGGTACCATAGCTATTAATGCCTTCTTCTCCAGGGTTTCATTGTATCTACTTTGTAGGCATTATATATAGGTGTATATATATATATGTGTGTGTGTGTGTGTGTGTATACATATATACACATATATATGTTTACATATGTATATATGTTATTTCTCCTGATAGATGACAAACTCTTCAAGGGCAAAGACCATATTAATTTTTCCCAGAATTTAGTACATTGTCTTACATATTTGTTGTCCTTCAATCATTTTTCAGTCATGAAAATATCCTCATGACCACATTTGGGGTTTTCTTAGCAAAGATATCGGAGTGGCTTGCCATTTCCTCCTCCAGTATGGTGCATAGAAAGTACCTAATAAATGCTTATAGAATGATTAGAGAAGGGCACAAATGTTTATTATGTGCCTACTATGTGCCAAGCTAAATAATCTTTACAAATATTGCTTCATTTGATCCTCACAACAACCCTTTGAGTTAGGTAGCATTATCATACTCATTTTATAGCTGAGAAAACTGGAGTAATCAGAAGTTAAGTAACTTGCCTAAGGTCACACAGGTCACACACCTGAAGGTGGTTTTAAACCCAAGTCTTCTTGACTCCAAGCCCAGTGCTGTTGTGTCACCTAGCTGAGAACAAAAACAGCAAACCAGTGCTGAACAGAGCCACCATGATCTGTCCCTTCATTAATACCATGAGTCATGTGGACTGTATAAGACCAGAAGAAAGATAAGATAGACACACCAGAGGAGAGGATTGTGCAATGCCCTCTGAAAGGAAGAAAAGGAGTTTGGGCATGAGGATGCTAGACTTTAAAGACAAACTATCCTCTATCTAACATTTTATTAGCCTGAGTGCTTGTAGGAGACCTCAAGGACCCTTAGAGAGTCACAATATGTCCCTCAGGAAAGTTGAAGGGGAGGGAGGTTCGAGAATGATACATAAAAATCATTGCTAAGATGAGGTCCCTGGAATACCACTACACCATAAGAAGAGATAAGCAGGCTAATTTAAAAAAAAAAAAAACCTGGAAAGAACTACACGAGATAATGAACAGTGAAATGTGTAGAACCAAGAGAATGTTATACACATCTACAGATTTAATATTTGAAGAATAAATTGTGAATGCTACCTGCAGAGAATGAACCAAAAGGGGAAAATATGAGAGACATAATTTGTATGAACATGTCTGTTTCCTGGATGATACCTTCTGTGATGTGGGAAGGTGCTGGCACATTTGTGGATAAATTATATTAATTAATTGATTTTTTAAAAAAGAAAGAAACTACCAAAAAAAAAAGATGAGGGTCTCTAAAGTAAATTTGGTTGGTAATGTAAAGGGCTGAAGTCCAAATAACACTTGGGTATAGTAACAGATAAAATAATACCTTAGGTTCATGTTGGCAAACCTACGGCACACATGATGAAGGGGGCTTCTCCCCTACTCATCTCCACCACACCTAAGGACATTTTTCACTTTACCCATCCCCACTGCCCAGTGGGAGTGCTTCCTCCCTCCCCTGTCTGGGGTAAGGGGAGTGGCTCACATGTAGCTGAGCATTGCAGTTTGGGCACTTTGTCTCTAAAAGGTTCACCATCACTCCTTTAAGAAAAGCCCATGACCTGGATGTAGGAAGGTCTGCATTCAAATTCAACCACAGATACCTACCAGCTCTGTGACCCTGGGAAGTCACTTAACCCCAGCCTACCTCAGTTTTCCTCATCTGTAAAATGGGGATAATCATACCTTGTGAAGATAAAATGAGTTAATATTTGTAAAGGACATTTTAAGTCATAAAGCACTACAAAAATACCAGTTATTATAATTATTATCACCCCTTGCAAATGATCCATAAAAAGGCACAGCTTGAAAACTCTGCCAATCCTTGTTTCCTGATCTATCCCAAATAGAGCTGTTTATTCCTACTGTGCAAAAAGTACTGGGCTAGGAACAGAGGAAGTTTCAACTATTAAGAGAATATAGTCCATCAAGCAATTTATAATTAGTAGGATAGACCAGACACAAAGAATACAAGTCACATGCTCATCACCAGTTACATGGCACGAGCTCTCGAGAAACAACCTGAAATATTCTTGCTTCCTTTCTGCATTTCTGCATTCACCCCAAAGGGTGCTATTTCAGGCCCACAAACTAACTTCGTTCATTGCAAGATGTATTTATTAATGACCTGCTATTTGCATGGGGAAGAAAACATACACAAACACACACACACACACACACACACACACACACACACACACACACAAAGAATTAGTCCCTGTATTAGAGGAACTTGCATTCTATGGGGGGATAATAAAGAGAACAAAGGATTGGCATTCCCTAATATTTGGAACCTAAAGATGGATCTGGCCTTGCAAAGGATGTGAAATGGGCCCCCACCAGTGAGGTGTGGTTTTTAAGAGGTGCCAGACCAGCGTCCCTGCTTACCGATATCTTTCCCACCATCTGTCCCAGGGTCTGAAATTCTGCTATTAGGGATCCATGACTCGGGGGTCTTAAAAGGCTTTTGGTCTCCAAAAATCCCCTATTAAAGTACAAATATTCCTAATGGGGTAATACCTTAAGCCATTATTAGCTAACATCTCAGGAGGGATTAGATGACAGCCAGCTGAGAGCCAGGCTCTATCCACAGGGCTTGGAAGAGTGGGGGTAGGGGTGGGAGAAGCCTCCAGAGAGCAAAACTGGCTTTTTCTACCACCTGGACTGCCTCCTTCAGCAACCTAAGCCAAAACATGTCTCCTTCCCACTTCTGCTGAGGGCCCAGCCTGCACTGGGGGAGCCCTGATTCTTTAAAAAGCAAAGGCGCGTGATAATACACATACAACCCAGATTGAGTGATTTATCCACTCCAGGAGTGGGGAGGGAAGGAGGGAGGGAGACAGCATGAATCCTATATCTTTGGGAAACTTAAGCGGAAATTTGTTATTAAAATAAAGCAAAAATAAAAAGTAAAGGTAGCCCTAACTTTAAAGGAGAGAGGGCGTCCAGGAGAGGAGCTGGGCGGCTAGCAGCGAGCATTCATGATGGATTTCTAAGCTTTCCAGCAACTCCCACTTCCCAGCTCCCATAAAGACCAGCCCAGCTTGTGGTATAAGCCAGGTGGATGGCAACTGCATTTTTATGCAGAGGAACAAATCCAAATTTCAGGCTGCACACATGGGAGGGAAGTTTTCCTGACATGTTCACATCCTAATTAATTAAACTGTTGTTGAACATTCCTTAGGCGTTGGAGCATTATTGTATACAGAGAAGCGAACATTCGGGCTCCTCTTTGTTTCTCATACTTCTTCAGTGTCAGTCTAGTTGGCCACTAGGGGAAGATGCTTGGATAAAAAGATATAATTATTTTGCTATGGCTCTCAGCGTGCCATGTTGGGCTGTACATCATTCCATATATATGGAATTTAGGGAAATGTTTTCTGGGCTCCGGAATGTGATTTGCTTCCTGTTGCTAACTTTGATAATTGGCTCAACAAACCACAGTCTCTCTGACTTCATTAAGTTGAGGTCTTCTAGCTTTTGTTTTGTTGCCTTGCTTTTTTTTTTCAGGAGTGTGGGAAAATCATGCTACTTTAAAACAGGTCCTCCTTTTAGTTTCTTCCAAAAGAGTCTTTAAAAAAACCTTACCTTCCATCTTAGAATTCATATTCAGTGACACATGTAAAACCCAGTGGAATTGCTCATTGGCTGCAAGAGGGGAGGGAAAGGAACACGAATCATGTAACCATGGAAAAATATTCTCAATTAATTAAATTAAATTTTTCAAATAAAAAAGAATTGATATTCAGTGTTGAGTCCAAGATTGAAGCATGGCAACAGCTAGGCAAATGAGGTTAAGTGACTTACCCAAGGTCATGCAGCTAAGACCGCCCATCTCCAGGCATGGCTCTCTATCCACTGAGCCACCTCACTGTCCCCAGAAAAGTTTTCATACCAAATAACCCCTATATGAAATCTTGGCTAGATAGAGGCTCTGGTTATCATGTGTCCTGATTCTAGCATCCAATGGTCAATTGAATAGGCCAAGGCAGTAAGAAGTGAAGGACAAGGTTTTACTAGGCTGTGTTGCGTGAATGAAAAGAGAAATCACGATTCTAGACAACTCATAATGAAATATACTCACTGAGTGATGGTGAACTCAGGATGCAGAATGAGACATACACTTTTGGACAAACAACACAAAAATTTGTTTTGCCTGACTACTCATACTTGTCATAAGATTTTGTTTTTCTTTTCAATGGACGAAGGAGGTGAAAGGGAGAGAAAATAAATTTTTGTTAACTGATAAAAATTTTTAATTTTGAAAAATTGGTGAGTCCATAATTATTTCTTCTCAACAGTGGATCACATATTTATTTTGTAGTATAGTGATGCCATAGGACTCTGTGACTTGTATTCCATTGGAAACTTCAATATCAGACTAAGATGGCACTTTAGGTCTTGCTTCTAATTTTGTTTGGGGGAGCAAAGCCTTTGAAAGAAATAGAAAACCCTTACATTTGGGCTGTACTTTATCCTTTTCATTGTTCTTCTATATTCATCATAGTCTTTGAATCGGCACAGCAGGTATTAGGTTGTTTTTGTTGTGGTGGTTCAGTTGTGTCTGACTCTTTGGTGTTTTCTTGGCAAAAATACTACAGTAGTTTGAGATTTCCTTCTCCACCTCATTTTACAGCTGAGTAAACTGAGACAAAAAGGGTTAAGTGACTTGCTCTGGGTCACACAGTTAGTAAGTGTCTAAGGTTGGATTTGAACTCAGGAAGGTGAGTCCCCCTGACTCCAGACCTGGTACTCTATCTAGTTTTCCACTTAACTACTCAGTACTGAAGTTGAGGAAACCAAGGTCCAATAAGATTAGATTATTATATAATAGGGGTCCCCAAACTAAAGTCTGTGGGCCACATGCAGCCCCCTAAGGCCATTTATCTGGCCCCCACCACACTTCCTGAAAGGGCACCTCTTTCATTGGTGGTCAGTGAGAGGAGTCTTACCCATGTGATCAGATTCCTGTGTGAGGTCAGTTTGTTGACTTAAATTTACTTGTTCTTTATTTTAAATATTATATTTGTTTCCATTTTGTTTTTGTTTTTTTACTCTAAAATAAGATATGTGCCCTGTGCATAGGGATTTGCTCATAGTTTTTTTAATAGTCCAGTCCTCCAACGGTATAAGGGACAGAGAACTGGCTCCCTGAGTAAAAAGTCTGGGGACCCCTGAAATCCGTAATGAGTCAGTAAAGACAAAACTAGAATGCTGGTGACTGTGATCCAGTGGAAAATATTTTTGATTTGAATCTGTCTCCATGTGAATGAAATCTTGGCTTCCCTGATTGTATGTCCTTGGGCCAATATGTCTCTGGGTCTCTGTTTCTTTATCTGTAAAAGAGGAAGTTAAACTAGATGACCTTTAACAATACCCTTCCCAACTCTAAGTCTGTGGTTCCCCTCCTGGAATTCTATCTAGCTCCATCAATGACACACTACCCAAACTCATCCAAATCCCAGATTCATTGCCCATTGTCTAGACTCTTTCAGTGTGTGATTTTATTCCAGGTACAGTGAGCTATTCTTCCTCTCCCAGAGGGTAAAACAACATCCTTGGAAACAAAAAGGCAGTAGAGGAAGAGTCCTCTGTTCAGTCCCTTCTTACCCAACTCTACCCTTACACACACACACACACACACACACACACACAGACACACACACACACACACACCATACACACACACACACACATGCGTGCACGCATCATCCCTCACACTTAATTGAGAAGCACAGGGACAGCTGATGGGGGCCTCTATTGAAGGCCCAATTTCTCCTGGGAAGGCTGCAAACCCAACTAGGAATTTATTCTTAGAAGAACGACAGTGAGCAGTAAATAAACTTCCTCTCCAGCTGTTGAATGGGGCCCCATAGACCCTTTGCAGACAGGATTTATTTTGACAGAACTTAACGAGCCCCCAGAAGGGTGGAAAGTAAATTCCTTCTTCAGCCAATGCCACATCACGTTTTGCTGCAGCCATCTTATTTGTCTTCTCCTTAACCCTCTTTATTAAGCTCCCTCTGGTGTCCTCAAGAGTGAATTTTGTTAATAAACTCAATTATGTAGATGGAGGAGTGGAGGAAAGTGGTCAGTAAGATAACCAGGAAAGAGTAGGTCTGATTCCCTTCCCAGAGTTGTAACTAGGCATTTTTGCACAAGGGACCAGTACCATGAACTCCAAACAGAAAAAAGCAGGGGACAGCTGGGTGGCTCAGTGGATTGAGAGCCAGGTCTAGAGATAGGAAGCCTTGGGTTCAACTTTGGCCTCAGGCACTTCCTAGCTACTCCCATTGTCTAGCCCTTATCACTCTTCTGCTTTGGAACCAATACACAGTACTGATTCCGAGATAGAAGGTAAGGGTTGAAAAAAAATTAAAGATACTTACTTAATGGGTTCAAATTTGACCCCAGACACTTCCTAGCTGTGTGACACTGGGCAAGTCACTTAACCTCCATTGCCTAGCTCTTAACACTCTTCTGCCTTGGAACCAATACACAGTATTGACTCTAAGAGAGGAAATGAGGGTTGAAAAAAAATAAAGATGCTTCATGGGTTCAAATCTGGTCTCACACACTTCCTAGCTGTGACCTGGGGCAAGTCACTTAACCCCCATTTAGCTTGGCTCTTCTGCTTCAGAACCACTACACAGTACTGATTCTAAGAAGGAAGGTAAAGGTTTAAAAAAAGACATCTGCATGTCAATCGTGGCAGTACATGGGGAAAAAAGAAAGTCTAACCTGTCTTCCTGTCAGAAATTCAGAAAGGTGGTGGGAAGAGGGGCTCAGGTTTGACTCCTAGCTCTGTCACACATAGCAGTGTAGTCTAAGGCAGGTCATTCCTTTCTCTCTGTACCTTGGTTTCTCCATCAGTAAAACAAGAATAGCAATATATGTTTCACATACATAAGAGGGCATTATGATGATAAAATGGGTTGATGATTGTGAAAAAGTTTAGGTAAATATAAAGTGTAGTATAAGTGAAAAATTAGTAGGGATCCAGCAAAGGATAAATAATGACAGAAAAGGGCAATTGGCAAGTAGAGGCTACAGTTAATTAAGATAATCACCCTGCTCAAGCACCAGTAAAGACCCAGTGAAGAAACTTCCGGGAGGCAAACAGAAGAAGATGATAAATAAACAACTTCTTCTAAATACCACTAACTAGTTTAATTTGGGTGTTGTAAGATATGGGCTTCACAACTACAAAACACTTTCCACACAATTAAAACTAGATCTAAACAATTGGAAAAACATTAACTGCTCATGGGTAGGACGAGCTAACATAATAAAAATTATAATCCTACCCAAATTAATTTACTTATTTAGTGCCATACCCATTGAACTACCAAAAAACTTTTTTACTGAATTAGAAAAAAACATAACAAAGTTCATTTAGAAGAACAAAAGGTCAAGGATAACCAGGGAAATAATGGGGAAAAAATGCGAAGGAAGGTGGCTTTGCAGTCCCAGATCTCAAACTATACTATAAAGCAGTGGTCATCAAAACAATATGGTACTGGCTAGGAGACAGAAAGGAGGATCAGTGGAATAGACTTGGGGTAAGTAACCTCAGCAAGACAGTCTATGATAAGCCCAAAGATCCCAGCTTTGGGAACCCAAATCCACTATTTGATAAAAAACTTCTGGGAAAATTGAAAGACAGTGTGGGAGAGATTAGGTTTGGATCAACACCTCACACCCTAAACCAAGATAAACTCAGAATGGGTGAATGAATTGAATATAAAAAAGGAAACTATAAGTAAGTTAGGTGAACACAGAATAGTTAGCATACATGTCAGATCTTTGGAAAGATTTTAAAACCAAACAAGAGTTAGAAAAAACTCACAAAATATAAAATAAATAATTTTGATTACATCATATTAAAAAGGTTTTGTACAAACAAAACCAATGCAACCAAAATTAGAAGGGAAGTAACAACTTGGGAAACAATCTTCATAACAAAAACCTCTGATAAAGGTCTAATTACTCAGATTTATAAAGAGCTAAATCAAATGTACAAAAAACCAAGCCATTCTCCAATTGATAAATGGACAAGGGATATGAATAGTCACTTTTCAGTCAAAAAATCAAAACTATTAATAAGCACATGAAAAAGTGTTCTAAATCACTGATAATCAGAGAGATGCAAATCAAAACAACTCTGAGGTATCACCTCACACCTAGCAGATTGACTAACATGACAGCAAAGGAAAGTAATGAATGATGTAGGGGATGTGGCAAAGTCAGGACATTAATGCATGGCTGGTGAAGTTGTGAATTGATCCAACCATTCTGGAGGGCAATTTGGAACTATGCCCAAAGGGCGATAAAAGACTGTCTGCCCTTTGATCCAGCCATAGCACTGCTGGGTTTGTACCCTAAAGATATAATAAGGAAAAAGACATGTACAAGAATATTCATAGCTGTGTTCTTTGTGGTGGCAAAAAAAAAAAAAACAACTGGAAAATGGAGGGATGCTCTTCAATTGGGGAATGGCTGAACAAATTGTGGTATCTGTTGGTGATGGAATACTATTGTGCTAATAAAGTGGAGGAATTCCATGGGGACTGGAACAACCTCCAGGAATTGATGCAGAGTGAGAGGAGCAGAACCAGGAGAACATTGTACACAGAAACTGATACACTGTGGTTCAATCAAATGTAATGGACTTCTCCATTAGTGGCAATGCAGTGATCCTGAACAACCCAGAGGGATCTATGAGAAAAAAACACTAATCACATCCAGAGGAAGAACTGTTGGAGTAGAAACACAGACGAAAGACAATTGTTTGATTACATGGTTTGAGGGGATATGATTGGGGATGTAGATCTAAATGAACATCCTAGTGCAAATACCAACAGCATGGAAATAGTTCTGTTCAAGGACACAAGTAATACACAGTGGAATTGCGCATCAGCTATGGGAAGGGGAGAGAGGGAAAGAATATGATTCTTGTAACCAAGGAATAATGTTCTAAAATGACTAAATAAAATAATAAAAAAAAAGACACGGGCTTAAGAGGGCAGCTGGGTAACTTAGTGGATAGAGAGCCAGACCTACAGATGGAAAGTCCTGGGTTCAAATATGACCTTAGACATTTCATAGCTGTGTGACCCTGGGCCAGTCACTTAACCCCCATTGCCTAGCTCTTACCACTCTTCTGCCTTGGAACTAATACACAGTAGAGATTCCAAGATGGAAGGTAAGGGTTAAAAAAAAAAAGACTAGGGGATCTTTGGAGCTGCCTTTTAATAACTCTCCTTTTTTCTCTTTTATGTAGCTCTCAGATTCTAACCTCCTTTTTGCATTATCTCCTTTTCTTTTACCCATTAAGACTAAACTTAATACTTACTTTAAACCACATTTTGCTTCAATAATTGGTGCAGAAACAGGACAAATGATGTGTTTAGTGTGGGGTCAACAATAGGCAGAGTAGGTGTGGGGAATTCAGGGGTGGAGTTCAGAATCTGGGAAAAACCAAAGTACCTGGCACACTGACCCACAATAAACAGAGAGCCAGCCCTATCACCTCATGTTTAATGATGTGGTCATCAAAGAGCTTATTTTTAACAAAGGACTGTGTTGAACATCAAGGTTTTTCAAAGATCACAGACAAGGTAGGGAGAGATAAAGAACATCTACTGTGCTAGCTAATTGTGTTTTGCTTATTGGTAATCATAGGACTCAAATTTCCCAAAGAAAAGGAATTGATAAATACCCCAAGGTTTAACAATATCTGTAGAAATGTAGAGCAAATCAACTAGAGTAGGAAATTTGTGCTTCTCTCCAACATCTTATTCTTCTTCTTTATCTCATACTCCATCATGACAACTTTCCTTCTCTTTCCTTTCCCTTTATCTCTGGCCCTTTCCATCTCTCTCATTCTCTTTGCTCTCTCTCTCTCTCTCTTTCTCTGTGGTTCTCTAACTTTTTCTCTAGTTCTCAGTCTCTCTTTTTCTGTCTCTCTCTCTCTGGCTCTGGCTCCCTGGTTATCTTGGTATCTGTCTCTGAATTGTTTGTCCCAGTCTGCTTGTCTGTCTTTCGAGCTAAAACTCACAAATACAACATTACCCCTTATATTTATACTTCATTTTATATTCTACAAAATCCTTTTATGGTCATTAACAGGTTTTATTATCATAAAGCCCTATAAAATATACAAAGCACATTGTGTTATCCCTATTTCACAGAGAAATTAAGGTGCAAGGAAGGGAAATGATCTGTCCCAAGCCACAATGCTATATAGGAGACAGAGTCAAGAATCAAACCCAAGCCTTCAGTTCTCAGATCAGTACTCTCCATTACCCTGTAATCCAAGAGGAAATCAGACAGACAGACAGACAGAGCCAGAGAGCCAGAGCCAGAGAGAGAAAAAGAAAGAGAGACAGAGACAGAGACAGAGACAGCGGCAGAGAGAGAGACAGAGGCAGAGACAGAGAGAGACAGAGACAGAGAGAGAAAGAGAGACAGCGACAGAGAGAGAGAGAGAGAGAGAGAGAGAGAGAGAGAGAGAGAGAGAGAGAGAGAGAGAGAGAAAGAGAGAGAGAGAGAGAGAGAGAGAGAGAGAGAGAGAGAGAGAGAGAGAGAGAGAGAGAGAGAGAGACTAATTGCAACTTCAATAACTAGCTAATTCAAAGAAGGTGGGGAGTGGAATGGTGGGCAAAGGGTACAGAATTCAAGTGCTCACTAAAGATCCTCAATACCACCCCTGCTTTATTTTGGGGCACCTCCTTGCTGAGGCTCAAACCAGGCAGCCTGTGTTTGGAGTTGGCATATTTCTACAGAAACGTAGGTCTGGCAATTAGCTAGAGGATGTTCTTACAGTTGCCTTTTTACAAGTCTTCACTCTTGACAGGTTTACGGATGTTTGCACTAAGTAGCATTTAGTGGCATACTGTTGAAATTAGGCATTTTGTTTTTCTTCTTAAATGCCCTTGGTTTTAATACCTACAAAGACTAATCCATTTGCCTCAACTAATCCAGGCTAAAAGGAGGCCACGGCACTTGAAAGGATGGTCCTGGAAGCAAAACATCTCACCTTGAGAAGGGAGATTGGTTGAGGAGGTGGGGATAATTGGGAGGAGGGAAGAGGATGAGAGAACTGTCTGAAGAAGCAACATGACGGGCAGCCCTGATTGGCTAATCTGTCACACAAAATTAATTAGAGGATTCTGGATTGTGTTTCATGGTGGACTAAAGCCTCGTTTTCTAAAAGGAAGGAATTCATCCTGCAGCCTTTGATGCTCTGAATGAGACATGGTGCTGTCATATATGTTTCAGCCATTACAAAGTACAAATGAAAGGTACTAAGTCTTTCTCCCCCAAATTGTCCCCACAAGGTGGTGATTATTTAGGATTAACCCCAATCTTAGATTCCAGATAACCACAGCTGGCTTCTCCATCCATGAAATGCTCTAGCACAGGGGGAATCTAACATCCCATTTTCTGACTAATTCTATCCACTTTAGGTAAAGCAAGAAATTCTTTTTCTTCTGCTTTAGGAATATGAGAGCTCCCCTGCAAGCAAGAAATAGAATTCAGTGTTTTCTTCTTGTTCAATTCTAGTCTAATCAAGTTTTGCCTCAAATTAACGAATGCTTAAGGGAACAATCCCCATATCTTTGGGCTAAGAGGCAGTACCTCTAAAATGTACCCTATTTTAGGGGGGGAATGTAAAATAATATCCTCTTTGGCTTTGGATAAAACAGAAAAAGGGTAGCTTAAAAAATTTGGGGTCTTTCACATCTGATTTAATACTTGACTGACTTTAATTTGGGATTTAGCAGTGGTATTTTTCTAGAGATAAATGAACTGTCAGCAATGTGAGGGTTAGTGTTTGGGTCTGTGTGTTGGCTTCCAGTGAATGAAAAATGGGAGGCAGGGCCAGTTAAGAACTCAAAAAGGGCTGCATCCTTCTTGAATTGAAACCTTCTAATCCCATTGTATCAGACTTAGGACCTGGGCTTCCTAGTCAACCCTTGAAAGGTTCACTTCCTGTTTCAAACTGTTGCCATGTCTTTTAAAACAAAACCAATGTCCAAATCCTCCTGTCAAATGGAGGGTGGTTCAGTTTACATTCCCTGGGGAGTTAATTTAGTCAGATTCTGCATGTTTCTCAGCTCTAAGTTCTTTTTTTTTTTTTTGGCTTGATAGGAAATAGAAAAACTATAGGAAATGGATTGTCAGCCATAAGAGGAAAAGGTAGATGAAAAGGTTGGGGGATGGGGAAAGAATTTGATGCCTTGTGTTCAAAGAAAATGGAATTGTCTGGTTCTTTAGAACTCTGAGATGGTGAAAAGAATTGCTGCAGGACAAGACCCACCTTTTTGATGAAAAACCTGAAGCCACAACAGCCTCATGGCAGTTTATGGAGAAGATACAGCTGTGTCTTCCTTCCTATCCTAGTTAGATGCCAGTAACTAGCACCCTACTTCCATTTATTCCCTTCACGTTAGGTACCTTTTTTTTTTTAATTTTATAGTATTTTATTTGATCATTTCCATGCATTTTTCATTAAAGACAAAGATCATTTTCTTTTCCTCCCTCCCACCCCCCGTGGCCGACGCGTGATACCTTTTAGAAAGGGATGTCTGCTTCAAAGGTATAGCAAGAATATGCAAACATTTCTCCCAGTGCCTCAGAAGCACAATCTCCCTAACATAACCCATCAGGAGACAGGTTACACTTATAAATTAGCTCATTTCCAACTTAGGTCTCATTAAAATCATGCCCAAAGACAACATCATTTATGGATGAGTCCTTGTCTCATCTGCTACTAATCTGAGTTTAAAGGTCATTCTTTTCTCCTTGGAGCATCAATGAGTGGGACCCAAACTTTGGAGTATCAGAATGCTGGATCATGACAACCTTTTGAATTCATTAAGTTGTGAGGTACAGCATCCACTCCAGCATTTATGATTTTCCTTTTCTGTCATATTAACCAATCTGATAGGTGTGGGATGGTACCTCAGAGTAGTCTTAATTTGCATTTCTCTAATCAAGAGCAATTTAGAGCATTTTTCATGTAATTATATATAACCTTCATTTTCTTCATCTGAAAATTATCTATTCATATCCTTGGACCATTTCTCAATTGAGGAATAATTTGTATTCTTATAAATTTGACTCAATTCTCTGAGTATATTTATCAGAAATACATGTTTTAAAATTTTTCCCAGCTGTTTCCTTTTCCTTTAATCTTGGTTGCATTAGTTTTGTTTGTACAAAACCTTTTTAGTTTAATATAATCAAAATTATCCATTTTATTTTCTATAATGCTTTCTCTCTCATTTCTTTATCCACAGATTTGACAGGTAGTAGTAGTAGTCTCTTGGTGATCGAGAATGACTATTGTCTTTGTGCAGTTTCATCTACGGTGTACCCTCATGTGGCTTTGGAGACCAAAGGCTAAGGCGCAAATTTTGTGGCACATGGGGCATGGGACGCCAGTTGTTACGGGAGGTGCGGTTGTGACCTGGTGTCAGCGTTCACGCACAGCGGCAAGACATCGACGTCACTCATCTTCAAAGGTGGAGGCGGCATGGTTAATGTAGGTTCGCCAGCTGCTCCTGTCAGAGGCAGTGAGTTCTAGTTGCTTTGGTGTAATGCCAACCCACTTCAAGTTTGACTTTAGCTGATCTTTGAATCTTTTCTTTGGTCGGCCTTGTTTCCTGAGTCCAGCTGACAGTTCACCATAGAATACCTGTCTTGGTATTCGCTGTGGGTCCATGCAGATGACGTGTCCAGACCATTGTAGCTGGGTTTTGAGGACCATGACTTCGATGCTAGTGGAGTTGGCGCTGTTGAGGACTTCCTGGTTGGTGATTTGGTCCTGCCATCGGATCCTCATGATTGACCGGAGGGAGCGTTGGTGGAATTGATCCAGCTATTTCATGTGCTTCCGGTACAGTGTCCATGTCTTGCAACCGTACAGGAGCGAGCTGAGGACCACTGCGTCGTACACTTTGAGCTTCATCACAGTGCTTACACCACTGTGTTGGAGGACTTTGGAGAGCAGCCGCCCAAGTGCCTGGCTGGCCTTTTGGATCCTGGCATTAATCTCGTGGTCTAGGGACCCATCGTTGGCGATGGTGCTGCCCAGGTACTTGAAAGTGTTGACGTTAGAAAGCTGCGTGCCATCGATTGTAATGCACAGCTGGTTAGTTGGCCTCCCTGGTGCAGGTTGGAACAGCACCTTTGTTTTGCTGAGGCTGATGGCCAGGCCAAACAGTTTTGTTGTGGTAGAGTACCTGTCCACAATGGTTTGGAGATGATTTTCTTGGTGGGCCATGAGAGCACAGTCATCTGCAAAGAGAGCTTCCAGGATGAGTCTCTCTGTTGTCTTTGTTTTTGCAGTCAGGCGGCGAAGGTCAAATAGTGAGCCATCCAGTCGGTATTTGATGTAGACTCCCAGGTCTAGATCCATCACAGCATGTCGTAATACTTGGGTGAAAAATAGGTTGAATAGTACTGGAGCGAGAACACAGCCTTGTTTCACGTCATTGGAGATGTTGAAGCGATTGGAAGTCTCTCCACCAGATAGGACTTCCCCTATCATGTTGACATGAAAAAGCTGGATCAGTTTGACGAATTTTACTGGGCAACCGAGCTTGCTGAGGATCACCCACAATGAGTCCCTGTTCACTGTGTCGAACGCCTTTGTCAGGTCTGTGAAGACAATGTAGAGACTCAGGTTCTGCTCAAGGCATTTTTCCTGCATTTGCCTCACCGTGAAGACCATGTCGATGGTGCTGCGATCTGGTCAGAAGCCACATTGTGATTCAGGCAGGTTCTGCTCTGAAACAGATGACAAGAGTCTGTTGAGTATAACACGGGCGAGGATCTTTCCGGCAGTGGAGAGTAGTGAGATGCCTCTGTAGTTGTCACAGGCTGCTCGTGAGCCTTTGTTCTTGTATAGGGCTACGATGGAGGCATCTCTGAGTTCTGGGGGCATGTCTTCCTCTTCCCATATGCTGGTCAATACTATGTGGAATGCCTGGAGTGCCTTTCCATTTAAGGCCTTGTACACCTCGGCTGAGATCCCGTCTTTACCAGGTACTTTGCCTGCACTCATTTGTTGAATGGCTTTTTGGACTTCCTCTATTGAAGGAGGGATGTCAAATTGTTCAATGGAGCGGTTCTGGGGGATCTGGTCAAGGGTGCTTTGGTCGACTGAAGAGGGTCAGTTGAGAAGCTGACTGAAGTGTTCTTTCTACCTGTTGCTTTTTTATCTTTTATGAGAGTGTCACTGTCAGAGGATAGCAAGGGAGTGGTGGTGGGTTTTGATGGCCCATAGACAGTCTTGAGGGCACTGAAAAATTGTTTGTAGTTTTTCATACCAGCAAACCGCTGGATTTCTTCTGCCTTTTTTTCCCACCATCAGTTTTGCATCTTCCTGATCTCACGCTGCGCCGGGGCTTGGAGAGACTTGAATCTGTCCTTTTTAGGAGCAGAGTTTGGGTTATTTTGCCACTCCATAAAGGCTTTGTTCTTCTTGTTCCATAGGTCTTCAATAGCAGTGTTGATCTTGCTTGCGTTGTTTTGAGCCTAGGACTGCCTTTGATGTTTCCTTCACTGCGTCTCTGAACTGGTTCCTTTTCTCGGTTTTCCATTTGACAGGTAGACTATTTTATATTACTCTAATTTGACAATGGTAGTATCCTTTATGACTAAGTCATATATCATTTTAGACTTAATATTTCTAAAATCTCTCAATGAAAATTATTTCAACATTCTAGAACCAGAGGGTAAAATATAAATTGTAATAATCCACCAATTACCTCCTGAAAGAGATCCCAAAATGAAAATTCCCAGGCATAACATAGTCAAATTCCATAGCTCCAGGACAAAGGGAAAATATTTCAAGTAGCCAGAAAGAAATCATTGAAATATCATGCAGTTATATAGTTAGGGTCATACAAGATTTAGCACCTACCATATTAAAAAAGCAAAAGATTTAGAATATGATATTCTAGATGTCAAGGGAGCTCGAATTATAACCAAATATAATACACCCAACAAAATTGACTATAATCTTGTAGGGGGGATGATAGACATTTAAATAGAGGACTTTCAAGCATACCTGATGAAAAGACCAGAGATGAATAGAAAATATGACTTCCAAATAAAAGCCTCAAGAAAAAGCATTAAAAAGCAAACATAAAATAGAAATAATAAGGGACTCAGTATAATTAAACTGTTTACTTTTCAATGTGGGAAGATGATATATTTAAGTCCTAAGACTTTTATCATTATTAGGTCAGTTAGAAGAAATCTGTATAAACAGCAATTGGAGAGGGTGGATTATGTCAGGATGTTCCTTAAAAATAGATAGGCTATTGCTGGTGGAGTTGTGAACTGATCCAACCATTCTGGAGGGCAATTTGGAACTATGCCCAAAGGGCGACAAAAGAATATCTACCCTTTGACCCAGCCATAGCACTGCTGGGTCTGTACCCCAAAGAGATAATGGACACAAAGACTTGTACAAAAATATTCATAGCTGCGCTCTTTGTGGTGGCCCAAAACTGGAAAACGAGGGGATGCCCATCAATTGGGGAATGGCTGAACAAACTGTGGTATATGTTGGTGATGGAATACTATTGTGCTCAAAGGAATAATAAAGTGGAGAAGTTCCATGGAGACTGGAACAACCTCCAGGAAGTGATGCAGAGCGAGAGGAGCAGAACCAGGAGAACATTGTACACAGAGACTAATACACTGTGGTATAATCGAACGTAATGGACTTCTCCATTAGGGGCGGTGTAATGTCCCTGAACAACTTTCAGGGATCCAGGAGAAAAAAAACACCATTCATAAGCAAAGGATAAACTATGGGAGTGGAAACACCGAGAAAAAGCAACTGCCTGAATACAGAGGTTGAGGGGACATGACAGAGGATAGACTTTAAATGAACACTCTAATGCAAATACTATCAACAAAGCAATGGGTTCAAATCAAGAAAACATCTAATGCCCAGTGGACTTACGCGTCAGCTATGGGGGGTGGGGGGGAGGAAAAGAAAATGATCTATGTCTTTAACGAATAATGCTTGGAAATGATCAAATAAAATATATTTAAAAAAAAAATAGATAGGCTATAAAAAGGAATAACCTAGGAGAAGGGGGGAAGAAGAGTAAGACAAGGAAAGATTATTCTACATAAATGAAGCACCCAAGTGAAGGGGAATGAAGGAGAGGGCAGAGAGGGCAACATCTAAACCTCACTCTCATCTGAATTGGTTCAAAGAGGGAAGAATATATATACAGACTCAATTGGGTCTAGAAATTTATATTCTCCAGCAGAAAAGTAGAGAAAAGAGGTAAGAGAAATGGAGGAAGAGTTGATAATGGACAGACAGGTAAAGAAAAGTAGTGGTCAGAAGCAAAGCAGACTTTAGAGAAAGGAGAGGTCAAAATAAGTGATAAAAATAATAAATAGAAGAAAATAATATGAAGGGAAATGCAGAGTTAGTAAATATAGCTGTGAATATGAATGGAATGATTCAATCATAAAGTGGAAGCAGATAGTTGACTAGATTAGAAGCCAGAATCTAACAGTATGCTGTTTATAACACACTTGAACTGGAAACATACAAAGTTAAAATAAGGAGCTGGAGCAGAATTTATTATGTTTCAGCTGACATAAAAATGACAGAGGTAGCAATCATGGTTTCAAACAAAGCAAAAGTAGAAATACACCTAATTTAAATATATAAGCTATATATATTAAATATATAAGACTATATCTTTTTTTAAAAGTACCATAATTGGTAGGTCTTGGTAGTAGTCTCTCGGTAACCGAGGATGACGATTGTCTTTGTGCGTTTTTGTACACAAAGACACTTGTGCATGAAGATTTAAGTGGAAAAGTCGATGCACAAAGACAGTCCCACTCTCTCGGCGTTGGAAGCCTGGGTCCAGTGGCACAAAAAGTCATTACACCTGGAGACTTCCTCAGCTGCAATGGATGGCCGTGTTGTCTTTTGTGCTCCAATAGCCCTAAGCACTCCACAGTGCCTTGCTGCATAGCCATCTCAGTCGTTGAACCTTCTTGTTGGTTTCTTCCGCCTGATCCGCCGAAGCAGTCTTTACATGCTGGGTGAGCAAAGCCCTGGTTCACCGGGGGTCTATGACCCGATGGCTACCCTCACAAGGTTTAGCCAGCCTGTCGAAGCCATTGCCCGGGGTGTGGCCGCTGCCGCATGCTAGCAGCTACTAGGAGCCACAAGTGAGAGCTGGGTGTCAGGTGAGGGTCAGAGGCTGGAGAGCTGCCCTAGGAGGGCACGACAAGCCCTCCATACCAAAGATATTACTCCTCTCTGAGCACCCCATACACCCCACCATAATTAATACTAGACATATATGTATCAAATAACACAGGATCCAAATTTTAAAGGAAAACTAAATGAGTTAGAAAAGGAAATGAATATAAAATTATACTAGTGGAGGATGTGAACTGTCCCCTCTCCAAGCTAGATAAATCTAACCATAAAGTAAATGAGAAAAGTTAGAGAAGATAGACATCTGCTGATTAATGAATTTGGTATAAAATTTAAAACAATAATAACTAGGATAAAAAAATTTAAAAAACAATTAAACAAGAAATTGAAATCCTAAAAATCAAAGAAGAAATTAATATATTGAATGTTAAACAAAATTATGAAGTAGATAAATCATTAGTTAATTTGATTTTTAAAAAAGAAGAAAGTCAACTATTTGACATAATAAGCAAAGAGGGAATTCTATCAAATTCCTTTTATGACATAAACATGGTACTGATTCCAAAGCCAGGCAGGTCAAAAATGGAGAAAGAAAACTATAGACCAATCTCCCTAATGCGCATAGATGCAAAAATCTTAAACAGGATACTAGCAAAAAGACTCCAGCAAGTGATCAGAAGGGTCATCCACCATGAGCAAGTAGGATTTATACCAGGGATGCAGGGCTGGTTCAATATTAGGAAAACCATCCACATAATTGACCACATCAACAAGCAAACCAACAAAAGTCACATGATTATCTCAATAGACACAGAAAAAGCCTTTGATAAAATACAACACCCATTCCTATTAAAAAACACTAGAAAAGGGGGCCACTGGGTGGCTCAGTGGATTGAGAGCCAGGCCTAGAGACGGGAGGTCCTAGGTTCAAATCTGGCCTCAGTTACTTCCCAGCTGTGTGACCCTGGGTAAATCACTTAACCCCCATTGTCTAGCCCTTACCACTCTTCTGCCTTGGAGCTAATACACAGTATTGACTCCAAGACGGAAGGTAAGGGTTTAAAAAAAAAAAGACACTAGAAAGCATAGGAATCGAAGGATCTTTCCTAAAAATAATAAACAGTATACATCTAAAACCATCAGCTAACATCATTTGCAATGGGGATAAACTAGATGCATTCCCAATAAGATCAGGAGTGAAACAAGGATGGCCATTATCACCGCTATTATTTAACATTGTACTAGAAACACTAGCAGTAGCAATTAGAGAAGAAAAAGAAATTGAAGGCATTAAAATAGGCAATGAGGAGACCAAGTTATCGTTCTTTGCGGATGACATGATGGTCTACTTAAAGAATCCTAGAGAATCAACCAAAAAGCTAATCGAAATAATCAACAACTTTAGCAAAGTTTCAGGATACAAAATAAACCCACATAAGTCATCAGCATTTCTATATATTTCTAACACAGCTCAGCAGCAAGAATTAGAAAGAGAAATCCCATTCAAAATCATCTTAGACAAAATAAAATACTTAGGAACCTTTCTGCTGAGACAAACACAGGAACTATATGAACACAACTACAAAACACTCTCCACACAACTAAAACTAGACTTGAGCAAGTGGAAAAACATTAACTGCTCATGGGTAGGATGAGCCAATATAATAAAAATGACCATCCTACTGTAAACCTTAAAATTTCTTAGAATTATGAATGTTGGAAATTTCACCATTGGGAAATTTCATACTTGGAAAAAATTTCCTACTGATAATAAGAACTCTATTGGAATGTGAAACCCCTTGGCATGGGAGGATCCTTCTCCTCCCTACTTAAGACTAGTTTAGGACAGAAACCTTTTGCTAAACAATGGAAAGGGTTTTGACCTATGCTTAACCATAGAACAGTAAGTTCTTTGAGTCATGATTGATTTTAGAATTGATACAATAGAGATACTTCGAATGACAGAACCAGGTCTTGGAAAATACAATCTCCACCCTACTTAGAGTAACAGGATTTAGGAAGGGCTGCAACATAGATCAAGATTTAATTATTTGAGAATATGACCTTCAACAGACATGTGCAAAGCCACAGACCTCTGGGTGGTCCTGGGTTAAACTAGAGCCACCATTGGCACAGGGGAGACATCAACAGTGATTGGTAGATGTGAGAACTGAGGGGAGGGAACTTAGATGGTTTCCTTAAAGATAGCAGGGTCTGAGGACAGAGGGAGGAGAGTTTTCTGCTCGGAGGAGGAGTTTTTGCTCTGAGTGAGGTGGCTCTGAAGGAGGACTGAGGAGGTTGTTCTGTTGAAGGACCAGGAGAGAAGGCTGGCTCTGAAGGAGGAGAATTCTCTGGAAACATTTCTTGAAAGGAGGCTCTCTTGAAGGTGGAGCCTGAGGTTGGCATGAGAAGCCTTACCTAGAGAGATCTTGGGTGAGTGATAAAACCAACTGACTGATTTATTCATTCTTATTCCTTTCTTACTTTCTCTCTTTTTCTATTGATTAATCAGTGTATTATAAATTAAATTTCTCTATAAAACCCAGTTGGCTTGGGCATATTCATAAATTGGGAATATATTCCCTGGCGACCATCTTATATTTATATAAAACCAAGACACAGTAGAAAACATATTTCAGCGGTCATAATTGTTATATATTTCCCTTGCTCCCAAAACATTTTAATTATCACAGTTTATGGCTCCCACTCTCTTATCTACTACTATTTAACGCTCAAAACTATTTTAAATCTAACACTACCCAAATTTATCTATCTATTTAGTGCTATACCCATTGAACTTCCAAATTTTTTTTTTTACTAAATTAGAAAAATCCAAAGCAAAGTTCATTTGGAAGAACAAAGGTTCAAGGATATCCAGTGAAATAATGAAAAAAGAAATACAAAGGAAGGTAGCCTTGCAGTCCCAGATCTCAAACTATATTATAAATCAATGGTCATCAAAACAATTTGCTACTGGCTAAGAGATAGAAAAGAGGATCAGTGGAATAGACTTGGGGTAAGTGACCTCAGATAGATAGTCTATGACAAACTCAAAGACCCCAGCTTTGGGGACAAAAATCCACTATTTGATAAAAACTACTGGGAAAATTGGAAGACAGTGTGGGAGAGATTAGGTTTGGATCAACACCTCACACTCTACACCAAGATAAACTCAGAATGGGTGAATGACTTGAACATAAAGAAGGAAACTATAAGCAAATTAGGTGAACACAGAATAGTATACACGTCAGACCTTTGGGAAGGGAAAGACTTTAAAACCAAGCAAGACATAGAAAGAGTCACAAAATGTAAAATAAACAATTTTGATTACATGAAATTAAAAAGGTTTTGTACAAACAAAAGCAATGTAACCAAAATTAGAAGGGAAGCAACAAATTGGGAAACAATCTTCATAACAAAAACCTCTGACAAAGGTCTAATTACTCAAATTTATAAAGAGTTAAACCAGTTGTACAAAAATTCAAGCCATTCTCCAATTGAAAATTGGGCAAGGGACATGAATATGCAGTTTTCAGTTAAAGAAATCAAAACTATTAATAAGCACATGAAAAAAATGTTCTAAATCTCTGATAATCAGAGAGATGCAAATCAAAACAACTCTGAGGTATCGCCTCACACCTAGCAGATTGGCTAACATGACAGCAAAGGAAATTAATGAATGTTGGAGGGGATGTGGCAAAGTTGGGACATTAATTCATTGCTGTTGGAGTTGTAAATTGATCCAACCATTCTGGAGGACAATTTGGAACTATGCCCAAAGGGCAATAAAAGACTGTCTGCCCTTTGATCAAGCTGGGTTTGTACCCCAAAGAGATAATAAGGAAAAAGACCTGTACAAGAATATTCATAGTTGTGCTCTTTGTGGTGGCCTAAAATTGGAAGATGAGGGGATGTCCCTCAATTGGGGAATGGCTGAACAAATTATGGTATATGTTGGTGATGGAATACTATTGTGTTCAAAGGAATAATAAAGTGGAGGAATTCCATGGAGACTGGAACAACCTCTAGGAAGTGATGCAGAGTGAAAAGAGCAGAGCCAGGAGAACATTGTACACAGAGACTGATACACTGTGGTTCAATCTAATGTAATGGACTTCTCCATGAGTGGCAATGCAATGTCCTTGAACAATCTGCAAGGATCAAGGAGAAAAAAAACACTACCCTCAAGCAGAGGACAAACGGTGAGAGTAAAAACACTGAGGAAAGGCAACAGCTTGACTACAGGGGTGAAGGGGATATGATTGAGGAGAGACTAAATGAACACCTTAATGCAAATACCAACAACATGGAAAAGAGTTTGGACCGAGGACTCATGTGATACCCAGAGGAATCACGCATCACCATTGGGAGGGGTCAAGGTGGGGGAGAGGAAAAGAAAATGATCTTTGTTTCTAATGAATAATTCTTGAAAATGACCAAATAAAATAATGTTTAAAAGGAAAAAAAAGTCAAATTACCAGCATCAAAATGGAAAGGATGCATATATCACCAATAAAGATAAAATTAAAGCAATTATTAGGAATTACTTTGCCTATAACTGACAATTTAAGAGAATGGATGAATATTTACAAAAAGTATAAATTACCCAGATTAAAATGAGAGGAAATGAAATATTTAAATAACCTTTTCTTAGAAAAAGAAATTGAAGAAGCCATAAAATGAGCTCCTTAAGTAAAATACTCACAGGACCAAATGGATTCAAGAGAATTCTATCAAGTATTCCAGGAATGATTAATTCTAGTACTATATAAATTATTTGGATAAACAGACAAAGAAGGAGTCCTATAAATTTATTTTGATGGCACTAATATGGTTTTGATACCTAAACAAAGGAAAGCAAAAACAGATAAAGAAAACTATAGACCAAAACTAATGCAAACATTTTAAATAAAATACTAGCAAGGAGGTTACAGCAATATATCACAAAGATTATATTCTATAACCAGGTTTTACCTGATTATACCAGATTTATGCTGGTAATATATCATTTAAAAAATCATAATTATCCCAACTGATGCAGAAAATTTTTTTGGAAAAATGCAACACCCATTGCTATTCTTTAAAAAAAACAAAAACTAAAAAGCAAAAGAATGAATGAAGCCTTGAAATGATAAGTAGTATCTATCTATAACCAAAAACAAGCATTACCTATAATGGAGCAAGCTAGAAATCTTTCCAGTAGGATCAGGGGTAAAGCAAAGATGTCTACTATCACCAATATTATTCAGTATTATATTTAGAAATGCTAATTAAAGCAATCGTACAAGAAGAAAAGCAATGAGAAAACAAAGCTATCACTTTTTGCATATGATATGATGGTATAATTAGAGAGCTCTAGAGAATCAACTAAAATCTAGTTAAAACAACTAACAATTTTGGCAAAGTTGCAGGATATGAAATAAACTCACAGAAATCATCAGCATTTCTATATATTACTAATAAAACCCAGGAGGAAGAACTAGGGATGTATGAGCATAACTACAAAACACTTTTTTTTACAAATAAAAACAGAGCTAAACAACTGGATAAATATTCTTTGTTCTTGAATAGACCAAGTCAATATAATAAAAATAACAGTTCTAAGTTTATTTACTTATGCAGTGCTATACCATTCAAAACTATCAAAGAATTCTTTTACAGAACTAAAGAAAAGTAAAATTCATCTGGAAGAACAAACAGGCAAGATTATTAAGGGAGTCAACTTTTAAAAATATGAATCAGTACCAAATTTCAAACTATATTACAAAGCAGTAATCATAAAAACTGTGGTAAATAGGGTAAGTGTTTAAAGCTGGATTTGAACTCATATTTTCTTGACTCTAAGCCCAGCAACTCTCCACTGTGCCAAAGTAGCTGTTTACTCTCAATTTCAAATAGATTCAAGGCAAGGGCTAAGACTAATGATAAGACTAGATTCCTGCCTCAACCCTTTTCTTTAACATGCCAGAAAGGATATTTTTCAGAGTGGAGACTCTATCTGGGATTCTACTTAGCACAGACCTTTGAACGTAAAAATTGTGTACAGGTAATTAGCCTTAAATATGACATTTGAAAGAAAAGGTTGACCTTCAAACTTCTTAGTGACTGCTTACAAATCATGTTGGGGTTTATCTGTTTAACAATTGGCCTTGCTCAATGGCTATCATTCTTTAGCATGAGAACCAACCTGGGTATTGGACAATCACTGTCCTTCATTCTGAATACACCAGTTTCCCATAATAAAACAAGTCAATCTTCATTTGAAGGTCTGCTACATAACAGCAGAATGTCTAAAAAACCAGACATGCCACATAACATGTATACTTCTTTTCTATTTAATGTCAGTGTCATTCCCATCCATCCTGATTTCCCATGCTCCCCAGATCCCCATTTGGCTAATGAATTACCTTACCCACAATTGATCAAACTGTAATACTCAAATCTCCTTTCTTAATGCCACTCTTTACTGATTGGTATAAAATTTCTGACCTTTTTTTTTTTTCAATTAACTTGCATTTTTGAAACTTTATAAAAAACCTACACCCAGAAAAACCCTCTGGGGTAATACTAGCCAAGATGGTCCTTATGCCTTTCCTGCTACTTCCCAGTTGCTGAATGTTCTGATAACATGGGAATCCTGGGACTTTGGATAACTACAAAGTTGATATTGAACATTTTCCTGCTTTGTATACTTTACTTAATGAATATATTTATTTGACCTGTGTTGGCAAATGTGATGGAATCTCCTTTGGCTCAAGCCAGAAGACCTGAAGAATGTTGACCAGTCAGAACAATATAGTAGTGCTGTCACAGCAACTGAGAAAAGCTCAGCCTATGGAAGCAAGTAGTGAACAATAAGGGATACCTACCATAGATGGAAGAAACTGAAAATATAAGTGAATGCCTGCTGATCCCACATATAATATGATTTTCTTTTATATATATACATATATATATAATAAAGTTTAATTAATAAATTACATACATAGTCATTACCAAGATTAAAAATACTACCAATAAAGTACATTGTACATTATTATAGAGTGCTGTGCAGTAATGTCTTCTTATCAGAATGCAAGGCTGTTCCAAGATGCCTAAAACTGGGGACAGTTCTCACATTAACTTTTAATATTTGATTTTAAGCAACTATGTTAACTTGTGTGGTATTGTGCTCTCTCCCCACCCTCACTTTTTGCTCAGCCCTTTGTGTCCCCCACCCGGACACACACACACACACACACACACACGCACACACACACACCCCTTCCAGTCAAAGCAGAAAGCATAGAGAGATTGTAGCTGCAGAGGGTGAACATCCACTGCATGAATCATGTGCTGGCCCCTTCCCTCATCTGCTTTCAGCTTATTTCCTGCTTCCTTCCTTCCTCTTCAATGACCATTGGCAGCTGAAACCACAGGATGCAAATAAGTGGATAAAGGAGAACTCCTGCATGCACAAAATGCATTCCCACATAGGTGGCAAAATATCCTTAGGAAGGAAGCAGATCTCAGGTGGGAACAAAAGTGAACATGGCAGATCCCACGGTTTTTTTAGATGCCAGAAAGCCAAGATATTCTGATCACAACTATATAGTTGTGATCACAAGATATAGACCACATCCATGGTCCAAGAGACCTGCCCTTCCTCCTAACTTCCCAATTACCCAGAAGTCATCCTTGGATGCAAAGAGGGAGATAGAGGTAGAAGCTACCAGTTCCTATTGATTCTATCTCAGCTCACATCTGCATATCTGTTCTTTCCCCTCCTTTCCCACCTCTATGATCAGACTTCACTTAGACCTTCATTATCTCTCATCTGACCTCTCATAATAACCTCCTCTCTCCAGGTCCCTCTGCCCTAACAAATCCATTCTTCAGACCTCTGACTTAGGAAGAGTATGTTGTTAATAGGATAATTACATCTCTACCACCACCACACCCCACTCACTAACCTCCAAGCTCTACATTCTCTGCAGAATAATATAGCAATGCCTAGCCTGGCATTTGTAGCTGCCAACAATCTGTCTATTACCCCCCTTTTTTAGTTCTATTCCACACTAATCCCCTTGGACTAACCTACAAGCTCTCTAAACTTGTCCTGCCCACTCTTTCTTCATTTATACAGGCAATACTGCCTCCTGGGCATGAACTTCTGTTCTCCCCACCCTCATCTCACCCTCTCCTCTGCCTACTGACATCTCTCTCAGATTTCAAGGCTCTCCCATCCAGTCACTTGCCACTTTTTCCATGAAACTTTCCCTGATCTCACTTTTTGCCTTCACAACTTAAAAGTGATTCTTCCAGGCTTGAATCTCTCAGATCACTCTGTTGGACATTTCATAGAACTATAGGCTCAAGATCTTGAAGAGACCACAGAGGTCATCTAATCCAACCCCCCATTTCATTTTTAGAGATAAAGAAACTAAGGAAAGGGAAGGAAAGGAAAGGAAAGGAAGTTATTTATTTGATTTCTAGTAAGTATCAAAAGTAGAACATGAATTCAAGGTCCCCTCAACGCTCCCCACTGGACTTCTTACTTCTTGTCCTCTAACTTAGCACATTCTAACCTCTACATGAATAAGTCAATACTAGGTACTGGTTCCAAGGCAGAAGGGGGGTAAGGGCTAGGCAATGGAGGTTATATTGCTTGCCCAGAATCACACAGCTAGGAAGTATCTGAGGCCAGATTTGAATTAAAAACTCTTGATGGCAGGACTGTATTTGATTTCCTCTGGTAAGTACTTTCTGTGTTACACTAATGACTGACAGAGTGCTTCACATAATATTTTCAATGAATTGGATTCATGTTTTCCACAGTTGCTGAATCCTACTCTTAGAGAGGGTGTCTTTGCTCTAAACCTTTGATCTATGACTTGCTTGGAGTTCCTACACTCTCATTGACTGCATGCTATATTTTGCTCAGAAAATCCAACAGTCCATCAGATCCTTGTTCTGCGAACTCCAGGTCTATGCTTATATCACTTGCTTTATCATATTCTATTAGAATTTATCAATTTTTAACATAACTTAGCTAAAGCCAAGGCCATTTCTTGACAATTCTATTTCAAGTTTATCCCTGTAGAATATAAGCTCCTTGAGGGCAACCTCCAAGACTGTATCCTTAGCACCTGTTTTGACTATCCCTGGAAATAGTGGGCACTTAATAAATGCTTATTATTTGATTACTTGGTGAATTGTTGGACCAGATCATAATTCCACTATCAGAGTATTAGAGTACCTATTTTTACACAATTTACACCAATATTTATCATTTTTCTTTTCCATTGTGTTAGGTGATCTGATAGGTATAAGGAAAAGATCAAGGTAAATAAGTTCTCAGCTTTCCTCTCCCTCTGATAAAGATGTACACAGGATCATTATTTCATAGACTTTGAGCTTAAAGGAATGTTCTCATTTCATAGATGAGGAAATTGGAGCCAAGGGAGATGAAGGAATGTACATCACACAGGGAGTAAGTAGCAAATTCAGAATTTGAACACAGGTCTGTATCCAGTTAGACTTAGTGATTTCTCCATGGCTTCATATTGAGAATATCCTGATTTTGAGTAACCCATATTGAATGCATTGGTAACACTAATAGTCAAGTGATATTCTTGCTCTTTAACAGCAAAAAATGAGTTCTACAAAGACCTCAGGATAAAGGGGATAATGGTATGTGCTTCTCTGGATACCATTCTTTTTTTCCCCTTTTTAAAAATTTGATCATTTCCAAACATTATTCATTGGAGACAAAGATCATTTTCTTTTCCTCCCCCACCCCACCTCTCCCATAGCTGACACGCAATTCCACTGGATATCACATGTGTTCTTGATTCGAACCCATTTCCATGTTGGTATTTGCATTAGAGTGTTCATTTAGAGTCTCTCCTCAATCATGTCCCCTCAACCCCTGTAGTCAAGCAATTGCTTTTCCTCAGTGTTTTTACTCCCACAGTTTGTCCTCTGCTTGTGGATAGAGTTTTTCTCCTCTGGATACCATTCTTTAAAAAAAATAATAATAATAACATTAGGTAAATTCCTAAAACTACTTTTGCTAAAGAATTATATTAACTTAATAAGGCTCCAAGCCCCCACACTCTGCTGCCCTTGTGACAACTCCTTGACCTCTGGAATATACAGAATTTTGCCAGATATTTTACTGAAAAGACATTCCTCTCCACTCTGAATCTGTATAAGCTGGGGTTAAAAACTATCTTCGACCTATTTTTTTATTGCTTTGAGGAACAAGATACATCCCCCTCCAAAAATAAAAAGACCTAAAGTCCCCACATAATATAGAGGGCTCAAGTTACAAGTTGCTGGCTTCCAAATGAATGCAACAATATTCTCCTTAGTTACCCTTAAGTTTTCCACTGAAGTCCAACATTAATGCTCTAATGGGTACCAAGGCTTTTCAGAGAACAATCAGTGAAGGACAAGCTCTAGCAGGTTTGGGTAAGATGTAAATATTTGAACTTCAGACTTAGAAATAACTAGGTTCATTTTAAGATTTTTTATCATGCAAAACACATTTCCACATTGGTCACTGTTGTAAGCACACATTCATATAAAACTAAAACTATAAATATTCTGATGTGAGAGATGTTTTTTTTTTTCTTTGTTCCACATCTATCCAACTCCAAGTGTTCTTTCTCTGGAGGTGAATAATTCATTTCAGGATTGTCTCTCCTGAGTCATATCCCCTCAACACCTGTAGTCTAGCAGTTGTATTTCCTCGGTGTTTTTACTTCACAGTTTGTCCTCTGCTTGTGGATAGTGTTTTTTCTCCTAGATCCCTGCAGATTGTTCAAGGACATTGCATTAAAACTAATGGAGAAGTCCATTATATTCGATTGTACCACAGTGTGTCAGTCTCTGTGTACAATGTTATCCTGGTTCTGCTCCTTTTGCTCTGCATCACTTCCTGGAGGTTGTTTCAGTCTCCATGGAATTCCTCCACTTTATTATTCCTTTGAGCACAATAGTATTCCATCACCAACAGATACCACAATTTGTTCAGCCATTCCCCAATTGAAGGGCATGCCTTCATTTTCCAATTTTTGGCCACTACAAAGAGCGCAGCTATGAATATTATTGTACAAGTCTTTTTCCTTATTACCTCTTTGTGGTACAAGCCCAGCAGTGCTATGGCTGGATCATAGGGCAGGCAGTCTTTTATCGCCCTTTGGGCATAGTTCCAAATTGCTCTCCAGAATGGTTGGATCAATTCACAACTCTACCAGCAATGAATTAGTGTTCCCACTTTGCCACATCCCCTCCAGCATTCATTAATTTCCTTTGCTGTCATGTTAGCCAATCTGCTAGGTGTGAGGTGATACCTCAGAGTTGTTTTGATTTGCATCTCTCTGATTATAAGAGATTGAGAACACTTTCTCATGTGCTTATTAATAGTTTTGATTTCTTAATCTGAAAACTGCCTATTCATGTCCCTTGCCCATTTATCAATAGGAGAATGGCTTGAATTTTTGTACAATTGATTTAGTTCTTTGTATATTATTTGAGTAATTAAACCTTTGTTTGAGGTTTTTATGAGGATTGTTTCCCAATTTGTTGCTTTCCTTCTGATTTTGGTTACACTGGTTTTGTTTGTATAAAAGCTTTTTAATTTGATGTATTCCAAATTATTTATTTTGCATTTTGTGACTCTAAGTCTTGCTTGGTTTTAAAATATTTCCGTTCTCAAAGGTCTGACGTGTATACTATTCTGTGTTCGCCTAATTTGCTTATAGTTTCCTTCTTTATGTTCAAGTCATTCACCCATTCTGAGTTTATCTTGGTGTAGGGTGTGAGATGTTGATCCAAACCTAATCTTTCCCACACTGTCCTCCAATTTTCCCAGCAGTTTTTATGAAATAGTGGGTTTTTGTCCCAAAAGCTGGGATCTTTGGGTTTATCATAAGACTGTCTTGCTGAGGTCACTTACCCCAAGTCTATTCCACTGATCCTCCTTTCTGTCTCTTATCCAGTACTAAATTGTTTTGATGACCGCTGCTTTATCACGTAGTCTGAGATCTGGGACTGCAAGGCCCCCTTCCTTTGTATTTTTTTTTCATAATTTCCCTGGATATCCTTGATCCTTTGTTCTTCCAAATGAACTTTGTTATGGATTTTTCTAAATCAGTAAAAAAAATTTTTGGAAGTTCAATGGGTATGGCACTAAATAGATAAATAAGTTTGGGTAGGATGGTCATTTTTATTATACTGGCTCATCCTATCCATGCGTAGTTAATGTTTTTTCCAATTGTTCAAGTCTAGTTTTAGTTGTGTGGAGAGTGTTTTGTAGTTGTGTTCATATAGTTCCTGTGTTTGTCTCGGGAGATAGATTCCTAAGTATTTTATTTTGTCTAAGATGATTTTGAATGGGATTTCTCTTTCTAGTTCTTGCTGCTGAGCTGTGTTGGAAATATATAGAAATGCCGATGACTTATGTGGGTTTATTTTGTATCCTGAAACTTTGCTAAAGTTGTTGATTATTTCCACTAGCTTTTTGGTTGAATCAGATAGCACATTTCTTAACCTAAAATTACTCTTTCAAGGAATTTAAACTTTGCAATTTAAAATAATAATAATTTTTACACACACACACACCCCCAAGAGGGTGATTGAAAAACACAGGGATCACTTAGGGATGCATGGCTGAGTTGTGAGGTATATGAATCAATTGGTAAGAGAAATCAAAAACATAAAAAAATCCAAATAAAAAGATAATTTCTGGATGAAATATAGACTATCAAAGTCTTATGTGTAAAAATTCCAAGGAAAAATAAATCTATAACAGGTACTTAAATCAGGGCCCAATTAAAATGATTTAAGTATTAATGTATTTACCCAGTCAGTAGACAGGACTACAGAAACTTGCCAAATTTATGAAAGACAGAATATGAATTAGATTATAGGAGCTAGGTAGGAGCCAAATTTGAGATACTTGTCTGCAAACATTTTCATGGAAGAGTGTGGATACAAGGAAGGCCTATGTCTTAACATATGTCAGGTGTCTCAACCTCAAGTCTCACACTAGGCTCAAGTCCTTTGTATTTGCTTAGAATTTTCATCAACCCCATCAGGATTGGTTGGTCTCTGACCTTGTGCTCAATTGGCACTAGGCAGTTTAGCTTTGTGCTTCTTTGGCCCTGTGCAATGGTTCTTTTTGTATTCTCTTGTCCTGGAATCAGACAGAATCATTAAGCAAAGTCCCATAATTTTTTTAAACAATTAGTGGCATCATTTTTATAGTCTCAAGCTTTTGGGGCATGCATTGACATTATAGCAAATATATTTTAAACATATTACTGCTAAATCAAAAAGTTAAAGAAAATCTTAATACTGGTGACATGTGCTTCAAATATAAAAGGAGAGAAAAATAAAAGACTGAAATAGTATATTGCACATGCAAGAAAAATATAATAATAAGAGTTTTAAAATTCAAAAATATAGCTTATAATCACTGACACACTGTGTCAGCTAAGGAAATATAGAATACAAGGTTTCTCACCAAAAATGAAATCCATTTCCTCTTCATACCTGGCCATGATCCACTATGAGTACAAGCAAATTATTTTTACAAGGTAACAGTTTTTTTAAATAGAGAACAGTAGTACAGCATGTACTACTCCCCAAAATTCACAATAGCCCAGTTAAATACAATAGCAAACAAGCCCACTATCATATTTCACATAAGTTGCTGTATGGCATTTTTAAAAGCCTATGAACTGATGGATATTTGTCACAATTTTTACAAACATAGCAAATCTTTCAACCTTGGCAAATACATTTTTAAACAAAGTAAAACTTACTTGGGCCTAGAACATCATCAATAAATCTAGATATCATTAAAAAAATGTGGCAGAAGAGTCTAGGGAAAAAAAAAAAACCCAAACCTCTGTACAGTTGATGTTGGGTAAATTGAGTTGAAGAGTTATAAATGAGAGATACTCCTCTTTTGGGAGTCATCTAGGGGTACTCTGCCCTGGGATTAACTTCCCAGCTCCATTGTTATGAGACTGTGATATCCCATCTGTTCGCATTTTTATAAATGTGGGAGGTATGGATTAAATTTGTATTTCACTTCAGCTACTAAAATGGACCTTACCTCCTGTTAGGGGCAGGAAAAATGACCAGAGATTGTTAAAAAAATTCTAAAAATCATGTCTAAAGGACCCCTAAAATCAATCTGAGATATTTAGCTCATTAAATTTTCCAAAGGTTGTTGTACAATTGTAACCAGTTTTTTTTTATGAATTCTATCCATCCTTTAGGTGACAATTTACAAATACAAAAATAGAAAAGGCTATTTTTATATGGGCTTAATCAATAATATTTTTTCAGTATAGTTATAGGGGAAAAGCAACACAATATATCAGTAGTTAAAACCCAGTACATTAAAAGGATTCAGTGTAACAGAATAGTATTGAATGAATTAACATATGAACTTAAAACCAACAAAATTAAATCTTAGACAAAACAATCAGCAAAATGCAATAAAATACAGAGATTTTCATAAAACATTGGAGTCTGAAATGCCTTAAAAATAATCTCTAGTCTCTTTAAAGTTTGTTAATTTTTTTATCCATTTAGATGCCTATTGTCAGAAGGCAGAAGATTGGTAAGGGGTAGGCAATGGGGTTCAAGTGACTTGCCCACAGTCACACCGACAGGAAGTGTCTGAGGTCAGATTTTAACCCAGGACCTCCCGTCTCTAGGCCTGGCTCTCAATCAACTGAGCCACTGAGCTGTCCCCCCCACCCCCATAGTGAGGGTGGGTTTTAGGAATCTCAAATTGGGCCAAAGAGTTGCAGAGAGATGAAATTCTCTCCTGAATCTCAGGTGAGATAAATAAAAGAATCAGTGCAGTCATGAACAAAACATTATTTTAGATAGGAAATGCACTGCTCTGTCATAGGATATGCCATACTTGTAACTTCCTGTTTGGAGAAGTCTCTTCCTTCTCCTCATTGTTCCCCCCTGGGGTCCCTTGCCACATGGAAGTTAATTGTAGCCTAAGGAAAGATCACCCCTGTTTTTAGCAGCGGGTTTTTGATTCTGAAGACACAAGGGGCAGCTACCAGCAGCCTGAGTCCTGGAGCTGAACCTGGGGTGATCTGGCTGGGAGGCTGGCGATCAACAGGGGCTGGGCTGGAGTGGGTAGGGATTGGGAGAGCAATATGGGACAAGCAGGTCCAGAGTGGATGAATGGAGGCAGAAACAGGCAGCAAGAGCCGGGCTAGCAGGGCTGGGACCAGGTGAGCAATCTTGGTCAAGAAGGTCAGGAGGAGCTCAAGAAACAAGAATTTTGCTGAAAAGCCTTGGCAGGAGGAAAGTGGCTTTAAAAAAATTATCTAGGCTATCTTTTTTTAAAATAATATTTTATTTGATCATTTCCAAGCATTATTCATTAAAGAAAAAGATCATTTTCTTTTCCTCCCCCCACCCCCATAGCCGACGTTCGGATTCCACTGGGTGTCACATGTGTTCTTGTTTCGAATCTATTTCTGTGTTGTCAATATTTGCATTAGAGTTTTGTTTAGAGTCTCTCCTCTGTCATGTCCCCTCAACCACTGTAGTCAGGGCTTTTCCTCGGTGTTTCCACTCCCATAGTTTATCCTTTGCTTATTCATAGTGTTTTTTCTCCTAGATCCCTGCAGATTGTTCCGGATCATTACACCACCACCAATGGAGAAGTCCATTACATTCGATTATACCACAGTGTATTAGTCTCTGTGTACAATGTTTTCCTGGTTCTGCTCCTTTTGCTCTGCATCACTTCCTGGAGGTTGTTCCATTCTCCATGGAATTCCTCCACTTTATTATTCCTTTTAGCACAATAGTATTCCATCACCAACATATACCACAATTTGCTCAGCCATTCCCCAATTGATGGGCATCCCCTCGCTTTCCAGTTTTTGGCCACCACAAAGAGCGCAGCTATGGATATTTTTGTACAAGTCTTTTTGTCCATTGTCTCTTTGGGGTACAGACCCAACAGTGCTATAGCTGGATCAAAGGGTAGACATTCTTTTGTTGCCCTTTGGGCATAGTTCCAAATTGCCCTCCAGAATGGTTGGATCAATTCACAACGCCACCAGCAATGAATTAATGTCCCTACTTTTCCACATCCCCTCCAGCATTCATTACTTCCCTTTGCTATCATGCTAGCCAGTCTGCTTGGTGTGAGGTGATACCTCAGAGTTGTTTTGATTTGCATCTCTCTAGGCTATCTTTTAAAAAAAAATATTGAGAAGTTCTCATCCAAATCTTGTGGTTGCCAAAACTTTAAAAATTAAATTCAGTCTCCACTCCATCCTTGCAAATGGAAGAGTGTGAAGTAGGCGTTGCTGCCAGTTAAATACTCATTGTGATCTTGCCCAAGTGGAGACTCAGGTGAGATTATAGAGAATTCTGGGAAGTACCAAGGACTTCTGGGGATTTAAGTCTAGGGTTCAAATCTCTATTTTACAAGAGTAAAAAGATCCTTATGTGTCAAAATGTTTGTAGCAATTCTTTTTTATGGTGGCAAAAAATTAGAAATTGAGGGGATGGCCATTTGTTGGGAAATGGCTAAACAATTTATGGTGTATGGATATGATGGAATACTATTTTCAGAAAGGTTATTTTAAAAAGGATGGTTTCAGAAAAGGCTGGAAAGACCTGTATGAACTGATGCAAGGTGAAGTAAGCATAGCTAGAAGAACAATTTACTTGAAATATCAACAGGATTGTAAAGATAATGAACTTTTAAAGACTTAGTTACTTAGCACAATGATCAGCAAAAATTTCAAAGAGGTGAAACATGCTATCCACTTCCAGACAGAAAACTAATGGACTCAGAGTTTATTATTTTTTTTAAAAAAAACATTATTTTATTTGGTCACTTCCATACATTATTCATTGGAAACAGAGATCATTTTCGTTTCCATCCCCCCCTTTCTCCCGCCACCCCTCCTCTAGCCAAACCACGATTCCACTGGGTATCACATGTGTCCTTGCTCCGAACCCATTACCTTGTTGTTGGTATTTGCATTAGGATGCTCATTTAGCGTCTCTCCTCAGTCATATCCCCTCAACATCTGTAGTCAAACAGTTGCTTTTCCTTGGTATTTTTACTCCCACAGTTTGTCCTCTGCTTGAGGATAGTTTTTTTGTTTGTTTTTTGTTTTTTTTTTTCTCATAGATCCCTGCAGATTGTTCAGGGACATTGCATTGCCATTAATGGAGAAGTCCATTACATTAGATTGAACCACAGTGTATAAGTCTCTGTGTACAATGTTCTCCTGGTTCTGCTCCTTTCACTCTGCATCAATTCCTGGAGGTTGTTCCATTCTCCATGGAATTCCTCCACTTTATTATTCCTTTTAGCACAATAGTATTCCATCACCAACAGATACCACAATTTGTTCAGCCATTCCCCAATTGAGGGGCATTCCCTTATTTTCCAATTTTTGGCCACCACAAAGAGTGCAACTATGAATATTCTTGTACAAGTCTTTTTCCTTATTATCTCTTTGGGGTACAAACCCAGAAGTGCTATGGCTGGATCATAGGGCAGGCAGTCTTTTATCACCCTTTGGGCATAGTTCCAAATTATCCTCCAGAATGGTTGGATCAATTCACAACGCCACCAGCAATGAATTAGTGTTCCCACTTTGCCACATCCCCTCCAGCATCATTAATTTCCTTTGCTGTCATGTTAGCCAATCTACTAGGTGTGAGGTGATACTCAGAGTTGTTTTGATTTGCATCACTCTGATTATCAGAGATTTAGAACATTTTTTCATGTGCTTATTAATAGTTTTGATTTCTTTAACTGAAAACTGCCTATTCATGTCCCTTGCCCAATTTTCAATTGGAGAATGGCTTGATTTTTCGTACAACTGGTTTAAAACTGGTTTAACTCTTTATAATTTGAGTAATTAGACCTTTGTCAGAGGTTTTTGTTATGAAGATTGTTTCCCAATTTGTTGCTTCCCTTCTAATTTTGGTTATATTGCTTTTGTTTATAGAAAAGCTTTTTAATTTGATGTAGTCAAAATTATTTATTTTACATTTTGTGACCCTTTCTAAGTCTTGCTTGGTTTTAAAATCTTTCCCTTCCCAAAGGACTGACATGAATACTATTCTGTGTTCATCTAATTTACTTATAGTTTCCTTCTTTATGTTCAGGTCATTCACCCATTCTGAGTTTATCTTGGTGTAGGGTGTGAGGTGTTGATCCAAACCTAATCTCTCCCACACTGTCTTTCAATTTTCCCAGCAGTTTTTATCAAATAGTGACTTTTTGTCCCCAAAGCTGGGATCTTTGAGTTTGTCATATACTGTCTTGCTGAGGTTACTTACCCCAAGTCTATTCCACTGATCCTCATTTCTGTCTCTTAGCCAGTACCAAATTGTGTTGATGACCACTGCTTTATAATATAGTTTGAGATCTGGGACTGAAAGGCCACCTTCCTTTGCTTTTTTTTGTTGTTGTTTGTTTTTTTTTTTCATTATTTCCCTGGATATCCTTGATCCTTTGTTCTTCCAAATGAACTTTGTTATGGTTTTTTCTAATTCAGTAAAAAAGTTTTTTGGAAGTTCATTGGGTATGGCACTAAATAGATAGATAAGTTTGGGTAGGATGGTCATTTTTATTATGTTAGCTTGTCCCACCCATGAGCAATCAATGTTTCTCCAATTGTTTAGATCTAGTTTTAATTGTGTGGAGAGCGTTTTGTAGTTGTCTTCGTATAGTTCCTGTGTTTGTCTCGGCAGATAGATTCCTAAGTATTTTATATTGTCTAAGGTGATTTTGAATGGAATTTCTCTTTCTAATTCTTGCTGATGAACTGGGTTGGAGATATATAGAAATGCTGATGACTTATGCAGGTTTATTTTGTATCCTGCAACTTTGTTTATTATTTCGACTAGCTTTTTGGTTGATTCTCTAGGATTATTTAAGTAAATCATCATATCATCCGCAAAGAGTGACAGCTTCTTCTCCTCATTGCCAATTTTAATACCTTCAATTTCTTTTTCTTCTCTAATTGCTATTGCTAGTGTTTCTAGTACAATATTAAATAGTAAAGGTGATAATGGGCATCCTTGTTTCAATCCTGATCTTATTGGGAAGGCTTCTAGTTTATCCCCATTGCAGATGATGTTTGCTGATGGTTTTAGATATATACTGTTTATTATTTTTAGGAAAGGCCCTGCTATTCCTATACTTTCTAGTGTTTTCAATAGGAATGGGTGTTATATTTTATCAAAGGCTTTTTCTGTGTCTATTGAGATAATCATGTGATTTTTGTTGATTTGCTTGTTAATATGGTCAATTATGTGGATGGTTTTCCTAATATTGAACCATCCTTGCATTCCTGGTATGAACCCTACCTGATAATAGTGGATACCCTTGTGATGACTTGCTGGAGTCTTTTTGCTAGTATCCTATTTAAGATTTTTGCGTCTATATTCATTACAGAGATTGGCCTATAGTTTTCTTTCTCTGTTTTTAATCTGCGTGGCTTTGGGATCAGTAGCATGTTTGTGTTGTAAAAAGAATTTGGTAGAACCCCTTCTTGGCTTATTCTGTCAAATATTTTGTATAATATTGGGATTAGTTGTTCTTTGAATGTTTGATAGAATTCGTTTGTGAATCCATCTGATTTTTTCTTAGGGAGTTCTTTGATGGCTTGTTCAATTTCTTTTTCTGATATGGGGTGGTTTAGGTAATTTATTTCTTCCTCTTTTAGTCTAGGCAATATATATTTTTGTAAATATTCATCCATATCAACTAGATTGCCATATTTGTTGCCATATAATTGGGCATAGTAGTTTTTAATGACTGCCTTAATTTCCTCTCATTAGAGGTGGGGTGTCCCTTATAATCTTGGATATCAATTTGGTTTTTCTCTTTCCTTTTTTTAATTAGTCTGACTAGCACTTTGTCTATTTTATTTGTTTTTTTCAAAGTACCAGCTTCTATTCTTATTTATTAAATCAATAGTTCTTTGACTTTCAACTTTATTGATTTCTCCTTTGATTTTTAGGATCTCTAATTTAGTCTTCATCTGAGGATTTTTAATTTGTTCACTTTCTAGTTTTTTAATTTCCATGCCCCATCATTTACCTCTGCTCTTCTTAATTTGTTTATATATGAACTCAAGGATATAAATTTCCCCCTGAGTACTACTTTGGCTGCATCCCATAGGTTTTGAAAGGATGTCTCACCATTGTCATTTTCTTCAATGAAGTTATTAATTGTTTCTATGATTTGTTCTTTAACTAGCTGGTTTTGGAGAATCATATTGTTTAATTTCCAATTAATTTTTGATTTATCTCTTCATGTACCCTTACTAATTATTATTTTCATTGCATTGTGGTCTGAGAAGTTTGCATTTATTATTTCTGACCTTTTGCACTTGTTTGAAATGTTTTTGTGCCCTAATAGATGGTGTGCCCTAATATATGGTCAATTTTTGTGAATTGTGTGTCAAATTTGTGAATTTTGTGCTGCTGAAAAGAAGGTGTATTCCTTTTTGTCCCTATTTCTTTTTCTCCACATGCCTACTAACTCTAATTTTTCTAAGATTTCATTTGCTTTTTTCACCTCTTTCTAATTTATTTTTTGGTTTGATTTATCTAGTTCAGATAGAGGAAGGTTCAGATCTACCACTAGTATAATTTTTCTATCTATTTCATCCTTGAGCTCCTCTAGTTTCTCCTTTAGAAATTGGGATGCTCTTCCATTTGGTGCATACATATTGAGTACAGATATTTCCTCATTGTCTATACTGCCTTTTATCAGGATGTAGTTAACGTCCCTATCTCTTTTAACTAGATTTATTTTTACTTTGGTTTTGTCAGATATCATGATTGCAACTCCTGCCTTCTTTTTATCAGTTGATGCCCAATAGATTTGGCTCCATCCTCTTACTTTCACCCTGTGCGTATCTACCTTCCTCATGTGTGTTTCCTGCAGACAGCATATGGTAGGGTTTTGAATTCTAATTCACTCTGCTATTTGCTTGCTTTTTATGGGTGAGTTCATTCCATTTACATTCAGAGTTATGATTACTTGCTGTGTATATCCCAGCATTTTGATTTCTACTCCTGGTCCTGCCTTTTCTTCTTTCACTATTTCCTTCTACACCAGTGTTTGTTTATAATCAGTCCCCCTAGTTCCCACCCTTATTTTACTTCCCTTTCTATCTCCTCCCTTCTTATTCCCCCCCTTATTTTCCCCTGTAGTCTTTTTAAAATCCCCCCACCCTCTCCCTCCCTTGTACTGCTTCCCTCCCCACAAGTCCGTTTTTTACCCTTCTACTCGCCTATAGGGCGCAAATCTATTCTCTGCCCCAATGGTTTGGATTGTTCTTCCCTCTTTGTGTCAGTTTCAAAGCACGTAAGAGTTGAGTATTTCCTATCTCCAACCTCTTTACCCTTCCAGTGTATCGATGTTCTCCCCCCTCCCACCATGAGCTACTTTGTGACATATCAATTTACCCCCATTTGTTTCTTTTCCCATTTCTTTTAGTATTAGCCTCTTTTTTTTTTAGTTCTGGTTATATATATATATTTACATATATACACACAAATGTATATGTATATGCATACATATATCTATATATCTATTTATGTCTTGTCCTTTCATCCTATACAGTTTATCAGTGTTCCCTCTAAGTGCAATTCTTCTAGCTGCCCAGGTGATAGCAACAGTTTTTAAGAGACCTATTTTCTTATAGGGATACATATTTTAACTTATTGAGTCTCTTAAAATTTTTTTATTGTTATTGTTTTGTTTTGTTTTTCTTTTTCCCCTCTTTTTTAATTACCTTTTGATGATTCTCTTGAATTCTGTGCTTGACATCAAATTTTCTGTTCAGGTCTGGTCTTTTCTTTATGAATGCTTGGAATTCTTCTATTTTGTTAAATTACCATACTTTCCCCTGTAAGAATATAGTCAGTTTTGATGGGTATTTTATTCTTGGTTGTAGACCTAGTTCCCCTACTTTCCAGAATATTATATTCCATGCCTTTCAGTCCTTCAGTATGGATGCAGCCAGATCCTGAGTTATCTTCACTGTGCTTCCGTGGTATCTGAATGGCTTCTTCTTGGCAGCTTGTAATATTGTAGCATCCCAAGCATATTCACATCTATGAAATATAGATGACTGTATTATTACTGTGTCTCCAAGCATGAGGCTTTACCGATAAGGTTTGTGAAGGTAACCTTGACCTGATCACGCGACCTATTTCCTTCTGTTCTGATTTTCTTTGGAAGTCATCTTTCATCCTCTTTACCTCGTCTTTCATCTCTTTTTTCTCATCTTTCATCTTCTTCACCTCATCTTTCATTTCCTTCGCCTCATTTTCCAGCTGGTTGATTTTGACTTTCAAGACAATATTTTCTCATTTTAGTTCAAGTGCCTCTGTTTCCAGATGACTTATCTTAATTTTTAAGTTCTTTTCCCAATTGTCTTCAGCCTCTCTTAATTGTGTTTTGAGTTCTTCCACAGCCTGTATCCAATTCACTGGGATTTCTGATTTATCGTTTGCTGATCTCTCCCCCTCTGTTCCATTTGCTGAGTAGAAGCTGTCTATTGTAGTTTCTTTCTTCTTTTTCTGTTGTTAGCTCAAATTCACCCCTTCTTTATTCCCCGTATTTGTCTGTGCTCTTGCTCCTCTCATTTTTTTTTTTTTGGTTTGGGGGCTTCTGTCAGTCTCCCCTTTTGGAGCTTTAACAGAAGGTCTCTTGGTGTAGTCTCTGGTGGAGGTTTGTTGGGGTTTGAGCTTCCCTGTCCTTTGGAGGCTTTTGATTGGATTAAAGTCCAGCAGTGTATGAAGTTGGGTGTGGAGCCTGGGTTTCCCTGAGTTCTGGAGACTTTTGATGGGATTAAGTTCAGCTTAGTTGGTCTGGGTGTGCTCTGAGTCCAAAACTTACTGGAAGGCTGGAGCAAATATGGAGGATCTCCACAGCTCTGGCCAGACTGCCAGGTATATGCTCCTTCTCTAGCTCCTTCCCCACCATCTGTGTTGGATACTCTGAACTTATCACAGCCCTGGTTGCAATGTACACCCTCCAGACTAGCACCTTTGCCCACCCAGAAGTTCCAGCTGCCACTGAAGTCTGGGAGTCTCAGTGCTCTGGGTGGTAGGGGAGATGGGTCCTGGGACCTTCCTTCTGTCTTCCCCTTAAACCCGAGTGTTCTTGGATTCCGGCTTGGGGGGGGGGGGCATACCTTTTGAATTAAGTCCAGCAGGAGGGTTCCTTGGCTCTGTCTTATTGTTAAGTTTGTTTTTCAGTCCTCTGGGATCACTCAGTTTATGATCTGTTAGGAAGGGTATTCAGAGGTCTGAACTTCTTCTCCTTCTAAGCCGCCATCTTGATTCTGCTGGACTCAGAGTTTAGACTGAAACATATTTTCCTTTTTTTCTCTTTCCTCCTTCCTTCCTTCCTTCCTTCTCCTTCCTTCCTTCCTTCCTTCCTTCCTTCCTTCCTTTCTTTCTTCCTTCCTTCCTTCCTTCCTTCCTTCCTTCTTTCCTTCCTTCCTTCCTTCCTTCCTTTCTTCCTTTCTTCTTTCCTTCCTTCCTTCCTTTCTTTCATTCTTTCTCTCTCTTTCTTTCCTTCTTCCCTTTTGCTGTCTTTCTCTCCCTTTTTTGGCATGGCTAACAGAGGAACTTGTTTTACATGATTGTATATTTGTAATGGGCTCTATTTTTCTTGACTTCTTAATGGATAAGGGAAGAAGGAGGAAGAAAGAATTCAGAATTAAAATAGAATTAAATTGAATTTTTAAAAATTAATTCATTAAAAAGTCTGAATTTAACAAACACCAAATAAAATTAACATTTTCCATATGCATAGAACAGAAAAAGAGGATTCTTCAGGACATTATTAATTTCTCTTCTATAATTTAAAAATATTTTTATTTTTTTAAACATATAATAAATTTACCAAGTAACTTTCAAGGCTGTCCTTCCTTTCTGTGATTTCTTCCAGCCTTCATTCTATTCTCTCCTGTGCATTTAAAAAAGAAAAACTTTTTTTTTAACAAAGCTGTCTACACCTTTCCTCATTCACCTCCCCAACTTCTACTGAAAAAGAAAAAGAAAACCCTTGCAACAAATCACATGGTCCCTTTCCATTTCTGTAAGAACCGTGATAGAGTAATTTTAAAAATGTGATAGAAAGTGGGGAAAAAATTCATTCTTAGACATCTGCCAATATGAATTCAATCATTGTTATTTTTAGCGGACAGCATTTATCCAAATATCAAGTTGAAGCATTTGTAGAGAAAAAATATCCATGATATCCTAACTATAACCAAGACCAAGAGAAACAAAGAAGGTATAGCTGTATAGAAGAATTGTTCATAGGTTGCCTAAAGAGGGATAAATTAAGGCACTGATGGAGTTGGTGCCCCATAGAAATAAGAAACAAAATTTCCTAGGCCCATGTAGTCAGTCATCTCTCCTTGAAGGGAGCATAAGTAAAAAATACAAAGAAAATTGCAGCTCATGAGGCAACAACCATTGCAAAGAATAAAGGAAAGAAATTTTATGAAGAAGTCAATAAGATCCTCAAAATTAAATCAACATTTAACCTGATACTTATTTGCTTCAAAGAGAAGGTGAGCACAGGTAAGGCAAAGAAGAAATCTTATATCCATGTAACATCAATGTTTTCTTCCAGGAAAGGAATAAATGGAACTGGATATTATAACCTCCAAATAATATCACAAAATAGAATGAAATTGCAATATCTTATCCAAAAAAATATAACAAGCATTTATTTGGTTCCTGCTATGTTCAAGGTACTTATCAGGGTTGATGAATATGAAGACAAATGAAAAATAATGTCTTCGGAGGAATGCGTAGGCAATGACTACAACTTCTGTAACTCATCATTGCATTTTCAACTAAATGATGTTTGAATGAAGTCAGAGCAAAAGAGATTAAAAATATAGAAATTGGGGTAGGGGGGGAGCCATTTAAAAATGGAAAGAGATTGTGTCCTATTGAAGCAGCTCCACCATCGCCTATTTAAATAAACCGTAGACTCCATAAAAAGGGAATGGATGAAAGTAAAGGTATTGACCATATTACCATTTCTTAGAAAAGCTTAACTCATACAAAACAGTTGCCACAGCAAGGAGGCTGACAAGCCCAGAAACGATTTTAGTCAGAAGAAATTGATTTCCTTGCCAAGTGGATACACATAGCCACTAAGGACAACACTAGTCAAGAGATGAGTACCAATTCATCTGCAAAACATTAAGGAGGAGGATGACAGAAGGTTACAAGCAGGATTGCCACACACACACACACACACACAAAGAAACAAAAAGAAAGAAAAGGCTAGCTGCCATTACGAATTCTCTGAAGTTTCATTTTCTCCTCAAATGCAATTCACTCAGCCAGATCATTCCAAGAGCATTTGCTTTCCTGTCCTCTTTTAGACATGCAAAATTAAACAGACCTCCTGGTGTTTCTATAGCAATCTATTTTCATTAGTGAAGATGGTAGATTTGGTCTCTGCCACTTCTTCACAGTGAATATTGTTTTGTGAAGTGGTGATGGCACCAGCAAAGAAGTCTGGAAAAGCAGTTGGACCTGACAAAAGACTTTGATAAAGGCATGCTTATCAAATTTGCAAATGACTCAAAGCTGGAAAGAGCAGTTTACACACTGGATGATAATCAGAATCAAAAAAGAGCTTGATTGATTGCCTAAGACACTGAGCTGAGTTTTCTATGATGGAGTTTAATAGGGATGAACACAAACCCTTACTCCTTGGTTCAAGGAACTAACTTTGAAAGCATAATAAAGGAGAGAAATATAGCAAAACAATAAATCTGGAGGGTTTTAAGGTGTTGGTTCAGGGAGGGTCAATAACATCATAAAGTCTCAAGAAAATTAATTAGATTTTAGCTTATATCAAGAGGCATAGTTGCCAAAAATGCAGAAGAGACAGTGTCACTGAGCCGCTACCTGGTCGAATTGCATATGGTATATTTTGTTCAACTTAAGGAGGAAATTAGTAAAATGATGAGTATCCAGAGGAAGGCAAACAATCTTGTCAAGGGCCCTAAATGTGTGCTCTGTGAAAAAAAAAATTTGAAGGAATTAGAGATGTTTAGACTAGAAAAGATTTAAGGGAATGAAAGCTATTTTCATGTAAATGAAGGTTTGGCATATGAAAGAGAAAATTATGAAAGAGGGAATGGACTTGCTTTGATAAGCCCTAAAGTAAAGAACTGGGAGCAATGGAGAGAAGTAGCAAAGAAATAAATTGAGACTTAATATCAGAAAAATTTTCCTAACAATTAAAGCTGTCTATCCACAAATGGAATGCATTCCTTAAATAGAGGTCCTTAAAAAGAAACTGGATTATTACTTGGTGGGTATTAGGAAAGCTAGGTGGTACAGTGGATAGAGAGCCATGCTTGGAGTCAGGAAGATGAGTTCAAATCTGCCCTCAGACACTTACTAGTTGTGTGACCTTAGGCAAGTCACTTAACTTTTATTTGCTTCACTTTTCTCATCTGTTAAATGAGTTAGAGAAGAAAATGACAAACTACTCCAGTATCTGCCAAGAAAAGCCCAAATGGGGTCATGAAGTGTGGGATACAATTGAAAAACAACAACACATTGTTTTGCTTAATTATCTTTCAGGTATGATTTTGACTAAATAGCCCCTGTGATTATTTCTACCTCTAAAAATAGACACATGTAAGTATTATGGCATGCACCTGAATGGTTAGCCCATCAAATTACTGTTAGTTATTTCTTTCTATATCAATTAGATGACTATATGATGATATTAAAATTATTTTTTTTAATCACTTGATGTGGGGCAGCTAGGTGGCTCATTGGATAGAGAGCCAAGTGTGGAGTTGGGAGGTCCTGAGTTCAAATTTGGCCTCAGGCACTACCTAGCTCTGTGACCCTAGGCAAGTCACTTAACCCCCAATGCTGCCTTGGAATAAATACACAGAATTGATTCTAAAACAGAAGGTAAGGGGGGTGGGGTTGTTTTATTTTGTTTTGTCTTTAATGAAAGAAATACAATCCAACTATGAGAATTGCCCAAGGTCATACAGATGTTGTATATCAAAGATAGGACTTTAACCCATGTGCAAATCTTGTTGTTGACTCCCAGGTCAGCCCTAAAAATCTTTCTACACACCTTTAAGTAAATGGTGTCAAACTCAAATAGAAATGGTGCCACAGTTCCATGTGTAATGATCCCTGTGGGCTGACAGTTTTAAAATATAATATTATCTATGTTTTACTCTATTTTCATTCCATTTGTTAACTATTTCCCATTTGCATTTGGATCTAGTTTAGCTACACTTGGGAGTTTGGAGGGTGGGATGACATGTTTGTCACCTCTGCTTCAAGTGATAAATAAATGCAATTAATTATCAACACAAGTGTTATGTTGGGCATTTCATTTCCTCTCCCTGAGACTCAGTTTCCTTGTTTATAAATTATGGAGTTTGAATTAATTTCCATTTCTAACATCCTACAATCTAATTGTCCTTAATCACTAAAATTTCTCTCTAGGGAGTAGAGAGTAGACAAAATCAACCCATAAAGTACCATAAAAGTATTATCTGCATCATAGCTGTGTGACCTGAAAAAAAATCACTTCCTTTCTCTGCTGTGTAGTATCACCCATAGATAATAGGATTACAGATTTAGAGCTTCTGGGGACCTGAGAGGTCCTTAAATTCTACCATCTTATTTATAAATTTATAAAATTTATAAAATTTATAAAAAAATTTATAAATGAATTGAGGCCAAGAGGTAGTAAATGACTTATCCAAGTTCACATAAGTATATATATATATATATATATATATATATATATATATATATATATATATATATATATGAAGTCAAATTTGAACCCCAAATGTAGTGCCCTGTCCATTGTACCTCAAAGTCTTCTACAAGGAATTATATGATTCAAAAAGGGAGTGTGCTAGATCCAGCTCATACTTTTTAGAGAACAAATTGTTAAATTTTTAGTGCCTGTAGGAAAGTGGTAAATTCAACAAATCAGGTCTTTTTTTTTTTTTAAACCCTTACCTTCTGCCTTAGAATCATTACTAAATATCCATTCCAAGACAGAAAAGTGGTAAGGGCTAGGCAATGGGAGTTAAATGACTTACCCAGGGTCAAAGAGCTAGGAAATACTTGTGGTCAAATTTGAACCCAGGCCTTCCCATTTCTGGGCCTGGCTCTCTATCCACTGAACTCCTGAACTTTGAGCTCCTCTCAAATCAAGTCTTGATTCATTCTTTTGGTTGATTATTTAGATTTTTTAAAGTGAATTGGAAAATGGTTATAATGTGGATTACACTTAACAGTATTTTGTGAAGACTTTTTTTTTTTTTGAGAACTGGTTGTTAAGCATTTGCCAGCAAACCACTGGCCTCAAGGAATCCTGTATATATGGAATCTAGCTTTGGGGTTTTTTTTCCCCATATTTCCTGCCCCAGGATGACTTGTTACCTTGGCTAATTGTCCTGAATCTAAGGAGAAGCCAATAAGGGGCCAAGAGAATCTGATATACCCAAGTTAATTTCATGACTTGGATGAGGGGCATCTCAAATCTTAACCTTCCTCCATGAGGTCTTCCCAGTGATGTTAAGCAACCTTGATTTCTTTTTGCCAGGCCTTGTGGCACTTAGCATCAGGTCTGTCCTTTTACTACCACCAGTCATCATTTACTTTTGTGACTCCCACAGTACCTAGTACAATACTCTGTATGCAGAAGGAGCTTAATAAATGCATCAATAACATGAGAGAGGGGGTAGGACAATGGAAAGAAGTTTGGATCTTGAGTCAGAAATTGTTGTTGGTGTTGTTTTGGTTGTTTCAGGCTCATCTAACTCTTCATGACCTCATTTGGGGTTTTCTTGGCAGAGATACCAGAGGGTTTTGCCAATTACCTCTCCATCTCATTTTACAGATGAGGAAAGTGAGGCAAACAGGGTAAAGTGGCTTGCCCAAGGTGACACAGCTAGTAAGTGTCTGAGGCCAAAGTTTACCTGGGGGAGATGAGTATTCCTCATCCAAGGCCCACTGTGTCACCTAGGTTTGAGTCCCCCACTCAGATCCTTATTATTGGTATGACCTTGGGTCCTCTCTGAGACTCGATTTCTTCAGCTATAAAATCAAGTTTGGAACAGAATGACCCCTAAAGGAGGTCTCCTCCATTTCTAAATCAATGAACCTAAGATCTGGCATTTTAACCATATTATACACATGGTCTCTGTAGGAAGAAGTGGCCAGGGATTCCAATTCTCTCAGTAAATGTCTCTGTAAAAGATGTTACTTTAGAAGTTAGTGACTACTGAGCAGCAGAAAATGATTGGTTTTAGACATGTGTGACCCTGGGCAAGTCATTTTACCCTGTTTGTCTCAGTTTCCCCCTCTGTAAAATGAATAACAAATGACTCCAGTGCCTTTGCCAAGAAAACCCCAAATGAGACCACGAATATCTGGACAGAGTGAAAATGAACAAACAACAACAATCCTCTGGCCACTCGGTGAGAGGAGTTGGATGCTTAACTCAGAGTCCAGTCAGTTAACGTCATTGACTCCTACAAGGTTCATCCTAGGACAGAATGCCTTGCAGCATGCAACTTGCCTTCCCACCCTCATGAGCTGTATTCTATAGGACAAGTTTCTGCAAAGGACAGGCAAACAAAGCCAGGTGTCATCTTACTCTGGAGTCAGCTGTTTGTCATGGCTTCACCATGATTTCAGTAGACCAGCAGTGTTTTCTGTTTGTCAACAGGCCTTATGAATGGAGGCCAACAGGAGGGGGTTGCCTTCTGCCATTGTACTCCATGTCCCAGCCAAAGTCAAAGGAGAAGAGTGGCTTCACGTAGCTCCATGGAGAGCTGTTGACTTTGAAAATTGATGGAGTAAGGAGAGGGGTGGCGAGCCTAAACCGTAAAATTGCATTAGCTTTTCAAAAACCCACAATAGTTATTTCTCAAAGGCTAGGCTCTATGTACGAGTAGCTAATGGAGCCTAACATTGAAATATGTGTGTTCTACTTACTTGAAACAAGTTAGTCATTTGAAGCCCTCCTTCGAGGTCGAGTAGACACTGGACAGCCACTTGTTGGGTAGATTGCGGAGGGGGTTCTGGATTGGATTAGATGAATTCAGAGGCCTCTTCCGATGCTTTACTGAACTTGTTTCGATGGAATATTCATACCAGTGTGCAGTTCCAAGCATCACATTTTAAAAGGGATATTGGTTATACTTTAGCTTAGCAGAAGAAGGTAACCAAAATGGAGAGAATCCAAAAATAGGCCTTCAAGGACCTGAAAGAACTGGAAAAACTTAGCCTGGAATAGAAAGAATCAATGGGAAAAATGAATGAATGTATCTATTAAATGTCTGGAGAAATGGGGATAATAATAGTATTATGCTCACAGGGGTTATAGTGACAATTTATTTAAAGCACTTTGAATACTTAGAAATGCTTGATAACTGTGAATTCTTATTATTGATGCATTTATAAACACTGAAAGTCCTTATCCCAAGATTCGTTCTCATTGGCAAGTCTGTTTCACAGAACAAGATGATATCTTCCCACAGAGTTCAAATGATAGCCATCATTTAAGCGTGGGCTTAAGCCTTCTATCTGGTAGGTTTTCTCCAGTATCCATAATCAATAATTAGCTCCTCAATATCCTTTAATTAATTGATAACGATAAGCTTTGACAATGGATACTTACTGAGAAAATAGAACATGAAGAGAAGAATAGAAGAAGAAAGAAGAAAAGAAAAGAAGAAAAGAACCTGTTTTATGTTTCCATGAGACCAGAGGTACAATCTACCTATACAATGTTAATCTCTTAGAAGAGTGGGCTCAAACATAAAGTAGTTGCTTCAAAGAATTCTCTTTATCAAGTTAATTTCCAAATGCAGCAAAATGGCCAATAGATAAAGTTGCTCCCTTCTTTGTAGAAATCAGCTCATAGTGTTGATTCAATGCTAGACTTGGTCATTTCCAGTTCATGGACCCCATTGAGCTGTCTCAAACTTTCAAAGCTCATAAGCTTATAGCCTGGTCCATTTTGTTGCCAATACTTCATCCAAGGCAGGAAAAAATAAGCATGATAGGGACAGAACCACAGCAAGGTCATGGGCTCACAACAGAGCCTGGAGGCTCTTCCCCCATTTGGAGGTCCCTAGCCTCTACTACTCCTCACTTCCATACAAAAAAGCAGGAAAGAGAATGAGGTTGAGGTACTGAGTCTTTTTTTGCTTTTTTTTAAATTGCAAATTAATTTTTATTTTTACATTTTTTCCACATTTACATAATTTATTTTTTCCCATACCCTCTTCCCTCCCCTCTCCCAGACAAGCAATTCCATTGGGTTGTACAAATATTATCACTAGATACTGTAAGGGTTAAAATTAAATGGTTGGACTAAATTTATGAGAAATATGGTCACCAGAAATTATTACTCAAGTCAGAATGACTTTTTATGGTAGTTTATTTACAAAAGGAGAAGGAGTGAAAGTAAGGAAATCAGTGAAAGAGTAGATAATTACTCTGGTCAGGTCAGAACCAGGCAGGGTTTCAGAGACGCCAGCAAAGGGGGCCCAGAGATAAATTAAACAAAGGGTTCTAGCCATAAGGTCTCCTCCAAGATGAGGGCCTCTCCAGAGGATAGTACCTCCAGAAGAGCCAGGAAAGGGAGTCAGCCCATTTCACTCACCCACATGGTAGTCCTAAAGGAAAATCAGAGAGTAGTTCAAAGTTTCAAGCCGGAACTCCTCCAGGGCAAGTTGAAGGCAAAAAAGCTGGTCACAGGAAGTTCTTACCACTTTTAAAGACCCGTCCTTTCATCACTTCCTGTGCCTTCCTTCCATTTTATGTGGACCAATTGAAGTTATAGCTTTGTTTAGGACTGCACAGGGAACAATCAGTGGGTTTCTGATTCATCACCCACTATAGCACACATGGGTCACAGACCTCGCCATACTTAAGGATAAGTGGGGGGGGAGGGTAATATGCTTTGGGGGATTAAATCTAAAAATGGGCAGGGGAGAGTTAATCCCATCTTCACAATACCTATTTCCATATTATTCATTTTTGGTATAGAGTAAAGCCTAAACCCCAAATCACATACGCATATATACATGTGATAAGTGATATAATGTTTTTCTTTTGTGTTTCTATCCCCATAGTTCTTTCTCTCAATATGGTTAGCATTCTTTCCCATAAGTCCTTCAGGAATGTCCTGGCTTGTTACATTGCTACTAGTTGCAAAGTCTATTACATTGGATTTTTCCACAATGTTTTACTTTCTGTGTACAATGTTCTCCTGGTTCTCTTTATTTCATGCTGTATCAATTTATTGAGGATCTCCCAGTTCATATAGAAATCCTCCAGATAATCATTCTTTATAGCACAATAGTATTCCATCACCATAAGATACCACAATTTGTTTAGCCATTCCCCAATTTTTTGCCACCACAAAGAGTGTGACTATGAATATTTTTGTACGAGTATTTTTCCTTATTATCTCTTTGGAGTACAAACCTAGTAGTGGTATTGCTGGATCAAAGGGTATGCATTCTTTTAAAGTCCTTTGTGCATAATTCACTGTGTCTTTTGTAATCCTACTCAGTTCTAACTTAGAAGCTACTAAACAAAAAATCTTGCTACAAAATAGTTAAAGAGTACCTGCTCCCAAGTCAATTGTGTTATGATATTATACAAAGCATCCACACACTCACACAAGTTAGGTTTTCTTTGACCAGTCCCTGTTTTACTACTTTCTGAATGGAATGCCAAGGTTACTTTTTTCAATAAATTTTCTTCTTTTGTTATTTTAAATTCCTGTATATTTTCTTATAGATACTGAAGGAGGTGTTGTGAAGGAAGACTGTTAAAAGCCTCTTCTGCAAGAAGAGCTAAGGGACCCAGAAATAAAGAATTAGAATAGTGATTTATTTTGCACTGGGAAAATCTCTGTCTAAGAAAGAAAGAAAAAAAGTACAAGGTTTGGAAACAGCTAGGTAGCTCAATGGTTTGAGAGCCAGGCCTAAAAATGGAAGGTCCTGGATTCAAATCTGACATCAGATACTTTCCAGTTGTATGATGCTGAGCAAGTCACTTAACCCCAAGTGCCTAGCCCTTATCACTTTTCTTCGTTAGAACCAATAGTTAGTATTGATTCTAAGATAGAATATAAGGATTTTTTTTAAAAAATAAGATTAATATCTTGGGCAGCCAAAAGTAGAAGGTTTGGTTGGAGAGGTACCTAGATCCAGGAGTCAAACCAAGTCCAAGTTACCTTCAGTGACAGCAAATCAGAATGCTTTAGAAAAAGACTCCTCTGTAAAAACTGACTTCTGAGGACCTTTCTAATTCGAATTCTATAACACAGCCAGGTTCTCCAAGTACCCTTCTAGTCACTTGGCATTACCATATCCTGAGACCCTATCCTTGGACCCAGTTTCTACAGGCAATCACTTAGCCTTTTTTTTTAATAGAATAACCAGTTCACACAGAAGTGTCTTTTTTTTTCAGTTGGCTCAAGAAAAAGCTACAGAGGAACAAGAAAGAAGCTGAGATCAGGCAAAGTCCAAGAGCACCCCAGAGATTGATGCTCAAAATCTATCATATTTTCTACTTGGACAGGTGCAGTCTAACAGGAAAAAATGAGAGCCTATACTTTATATATTTGCAACTCTAAAATGGAACCCTATCATCCAAATAAAACAAAACAAAACAAAACAAAAAGCCCTGGGGGGGGGGGATTCCAAGTCCTAGGGAAGACAGCCTTGCCTCTAAGAGAGTAACAAACTATAGAGTTCTATAATTTGCTCTATAAGTTACTATATTGCCCCTTTATTATGCAAAATTACTATATTACCATGTCTAAATGTAGACTGAGAAGCATGATACTAAGACTGCTTCTAACTATTCAGCCAAGATGAATTTCCAAGACAAGCTATCTAAATAGAGGTAAATTTATCAAAAACCAGGACTACCCAACTAAACCATATGGTAATAGTATATTCAACTCTATTTAATTATAAGATTGGTCTTGATAATAAATTATTATTATTCCACCCTCTTTGTCCCCCTATATGCCAATCCTAATCCTATTCACCTGTCTACTATGAAAATGGAAAATCTCATAGGGTTCCCTTCCCAGGAAAAGGGCTTCCTTTCAAGAAAAGGAAATGGCAATTACAAAGAGTCAGCATGCCAAACTAACCTCATTTTCTTTCTAGACAGGGTTACTATACTTAGATCAGAGGCAATGTAGTAGATATAGTTGACCCAGATTTTAGCAAAGCATTTGAAAAATTCTCCCACCTTATTCATATGAAAAAGATGGATAGATATGGACTATAAGATAGTATAATTAGGTGGAGTCAGGGCTGGCTGAATGTCTAGGTTCAAAGAGAAGTCATTAGCAATTTGGTGCCAACTTGGAAGGAAGTCTTCAGTAGAGTGCCCCAGGTGTAGCCTATGCTTGGCCAGGTGCTGTTTATCATTTTTTAAAAAATCAATGACATAAATAAAGGCATAGCTTACTCAACTGGCAGATAATATAAAGCTGGGAAGTACAGCTAACACACTGATGGACAGGATTCAAAAATATCTTGACTATAACATCAAGCCAAACTGAAATGGATAAAAATAGAAATCAATGTAAAGTCTTATACTTAGAATTTCCCTAGGAAGTGATAAGGAGAGGATACTGTGGAGTTGTCCCTGTAACTAGATTTTGAGATCCACTATGCTTGAAGTTATTGAGTATTCAAAATGGAAGGGACTTCAGCATTATAGGTGGGTAGAAAATCAAAGGCTCAGAACTGTCATTTTACTTTGCACTACACTGTTGGGTGTTTTGAGACTGAGTCTTCTTTTACAAAATGACAATATTGAATTAGATCATTTTAAAATTCTAAACCAATGCTCTTTCTATCACTTCATTTCCCCCAAAAGAACTCTAAAATGATTGTAAATATACTGTAGCTATTCATGTTTGACCTAAAACTTATCTCATAGTTAAGTGGTGCTATAGCCTCATGTACTGTGATCAAATTTAAGAATTAGCAGTTTGATATAATAAGGGTAGAGCATCTGGGTCACATGTAAAATGTGACTTTTTCAGACTTCACAAGGAATTTGGAGGCATGATTTGAACAATGTCTATTTTTTTTTTTTTAGCTAGCCAGAGAAGTTGCAAATTAGGCATTCTTTTTTTCTTCTAGTAATTCCCCCCCCTAACAAGCAAAGTCATTCAAAATGTGAAGAATATACCTTATTTAACACCTAACCCCATGAAACTCCATCCCTGGAGCCCCTGGATACATTTCCCAGTTCTATTGGGGACTGTTTGGGGATAATCATTTCTGTAAATCACAACCTGAGCCCCCGCAAGCATAACATTATCTATCTACAAAGTATACAGACCATAAATCTAATAGAAAAAGTATTCCATCAAATCATAAATTTATAGAAATAACAAGAGGGAGTTAAATAATAATTATTCTCAGCTCCTATACATGAGTATCCTCTCCTTATAGGTTGTGGAAGATCATAATCTAATTCTCTCTTGGTTCAAAATTATCCTGTACAAAAAAAGAGAAGGGTACAAGTAACCAGGTGTTATAGGATATAGAATGATGAGCTTGGAGTCAGGAAGATGAGTTTATATCTTGCCTCTGCAAATATCTTACAGAGTAAAATGACAAACACAAAACTAGATATGTGTTTCTGGGCAAATCATTTAACCTCTTTCTGCCTCAGTTTTCTCATCTGTAAAACTGGGATAATAAATAACACCTTTTTCCTAGGGTTGTCTTGAGTATCAAATAAGACAATATGTGTAAAGTGCTTACTATAATACCTAGCATGTAGTGGGTGTTTTAATAAATGCTTATACCCTTCCCTTCAGAAACAAATGCAGAGGCTGCAGCTAGGTGGCTCAGTGGATTGAGAGCCAGACCTAAAGACAGGAGGTCCTAGGTTCAGATCTGGCCTCAGACACTTCCTAGCTGTGTGACCCTGGGCAAGTAACTTAACCCTCATTGCCTGTCCCTTACCATACTTCTGTCTTAGAACTAATACACAGTATTGATTATAAGATGGAAGGTAAGGGAAGAAAAAGGAAGGAAGGAAGGAGGGAGGAAGGAAGGAAGCTTAGAATTCCATGTTATCTACATCATAGAATTCAACTGAAGCTTCTTAGCTGGGTGAAGATCTTAGAAACCTTTTATTGTGACTGGGATTGTCTAGATCATTCTGAGAATGCAGGGTGCCAGAATGTAATAGTACTACTTGACCTGTGCTTCTTTTGTCTCCCTGCTCTGATTGTAGCACATATATATCACCTCTTTGTCTTGCTTCCACAATTTCCTCTAGAATCATCCCTACTTGTTTAAACTTTTTTGGTTTTTCCAGAATATTCCATGCCTATCAGAGTACTACAGTAATAGCACTCTTCTGTGGCCAGATGTACAGCCTTTTGGGAAATGGAGTCCACAGAATTTTTACCACTGAATGATATTTTACCAACCCCTAGGACCATGGAAAATGAAATCCTGAAGACTCCTAGCACTCTACATTTATTCAAAAATAAACACTTAGTAATTATCATAAATGGAATTTGATACAAATTGAAACAACTCTGAGGTACCACCTTACACCTTGCAGACTGGCCAATATGCCAGCAAAGGAAAGTAGTGAATGCTGGAGGGGATGTAGCAAAGATGGGACATTAATGCATTGCTGGTGGAGTTATGAATTGGTCCAACCATTCTGGAGGGCAATTTGGAATTATGCCCAAAGACTGCCTACCCTTTGACCCAGTCATACCAGTGCTGGGTTTGTACCCCAAAGAGATTATAAGGGAAAAGACCTGTACAAAAATTGGAAAATGAGGGGCTACCCTTCAATTGGGGAATGGTTGAACAAATTGTGGTATCTGTTGGTGGTAGAATATTATTGTGCTCAAAGGAATATGAACTGGAGGAATTCCATGTGAACTGAAACGACCTCCAGGAATTAATGCAGAGTAAAAGGAGCAGAATCAGGAGAACATTGTACACAGAGACTGATACACTGTGGTACAATCAAGGGTAACTAACTTTTCTACTAGCAGCAATGCAATGATCTAGGACAATCCAGAGGAATTTAGGAGAAAGACTGCTATCCACATCCAGAGAAAGAACTGTGGAAACAGAAATACATTAGAAAAATATGTGATGAAACACATAGTTTGATAGGGATATGATTGGGGTTTTGATGTTAAAAGATCTGCTGCAAATATGAATAACATGGAAATAGGTTTTGAACAATGATGCATGTATAACCCAGTGGAACTGCTTTCAGATTCAGGAGGGGAAAGGAAAGAGAGGATGGGGGAGGGGGAGAATCATGAATCATGTAATCATGGAAAAATATTCTAAATTTTTTTAAAAAGAGAGGAAAAAAAACAAAAGAAATGGAATTTTAAACAAAGGTTAATTCCAGACCTAGTATTTTTTCTCCTTTGCGACTTCTTGAATAAGACGAGAAGTATAAGCCCAAAATGACCTTTACAACTAACCCTAAAATTTTGAGAAAAGCTTTCTGTAAATTTAGGAATATACAGCATTATATTTTTAGGATAATTGCCTATAACCATAATTTCCTCAAGTTTGTGCTAAGTAATGTTGTCTTAGTGTGTGAATCTTTTAAGTTGCAATTTGTTTCCATCCTAGGATGGAATTTCTATTCCCTATGCCTCTATATACCCACACATCATTTAATACCACTGACCTGCTTTCAGTGGGGGGTAAGAGGGGTAAATGTGTGGTTTATCAAGAATATTCCCAAAGGAAAAAGGAGAGACTAATTAAAAGTGGGAAAGCCTCCAAGTTATACTGCTTCTTTATCATTCACTTGGCCTTATAGCCTGAATCCTATTGAGGCTGTGTCATTCTCCTAGGCAGAAAAGAGCTTAAGAGGGATGAAATAATAACTTCTTCAGTTCTAAAATCCTAGAACTAGAGCTGGAAGGAACCCTAGAGATGTTCTAGTACAAAGTCATCATTTTGCAGATGAAGAAACTGAGGCACAGATAGTCTAAATGATCTGCCCAATATTACATAGATAGTAGCAGAACTCAAATGTGAATTCATGTCCTCCGACTCCAAATCTAAAACACTTCGCATTATGCCATGCTGCTCCTTTGGGATGGGCCAGTTAAGCCTCAAGAAACAACATTTAGCTTTAGGAGGAAAATAAGTTCAAAGGAGATCTGTTGCCCAGTCTCTGCTTCAACCAGAATCTACTAGGAGGGGGAAATGTTACACAGCATTTGTTGATTTATTTTATTTATTTATTTATTTATTTATTATTGATGGGTAAATACATCTGCAACATTACAAGGCAGGACTGTTCTAACAATACAAGCACCAATGAAAACAGATGTATTCACCCCATGCTAAACCTCTGTTGATTCAGTCCCTTCTTATAAACATGGAGCAATGGAGTTTTCATAATGAATGTGCCCTAGAAATATCCTAGCTATAGAAAGCCCTGCCTGCTCCACCATCTCTGCTCTATTCCCCAAGGCTTCATCATCTCAGGTCCTACAAGTGTCCAGGTAAAAAACAGCAGGACTAGGCTGTCCAGAACTGCGAGATGACCGGGCCCCTTTGAGAAAAGGTAGCCACAAAGGAGTGCCAGACCTCAGCTAAGGAGACCAAGAATTTAGTGCTATTTCTGTCACTTAACAATGACAGAGGAAAGTTGTGTAACTTCTCAGGTTCTTAATTTCCACTTCCTTAAAATGGGGATAACCTTATGGAAAGAGCTTTATAAAACTCAACTTTCTTTACCCTCATTATTTGTTTTAGCATCAGTTTGTTAATGGGTTTCTGTCAATTGCTTTGGTTAAGCTGTCAAACTGCTTGATATTTTGGATTTCCTGAATAAATTACAATATCCTCCTTTGTGAATGATAATTCTCAATCCACACCATTTTACAATTTGCCCATAGACAATGTCTTTGGTCTCCTCTTAGCTTTAGTCATCTGTCTACATACTTGTTACTTGTAGGGAGCTGCTATTAAACCCCACAACAAGAGATGTCTTAAGATGCAACGACAAAAAAACTTCCTTTTAGAGAATCCCTAAGATCATGAATAGTGGAGGGAGGGCAAGGCAAGGGAGGGAAGGGAAGGCAAGGCAAAGAAAGAGAAGTGAAGGGGAGGCAAAGGAATGGAAGGCAAGAGAAGGGAAGGCAAGGGAGCTTCAGCAAGTTGTCAATCTGCCTGTTTCCAATTATGAATAATTATCTTTGCTAACTAGGTGCTAAACTCTATTCTTTCTAGACTGCTAGATTGTAAATGTTGTTATAAGCCTCTAAAATCAAAGCCCTATGGCAAAGCTGTAGTTTACTAGTTCCCCACTCACCCTGCCCCACCCAACACACACCCTTAGGTACTCACTAGAGAGGATTCCAAAGGTAAGCATCACCTCCTTCCCAACTTAAATGAGACTAGGCTAAAGCATAATACCACATTGTGAATTAGAGACAACAACTTAATAGCCACTTTTTTTTTTTAAATCAGCTCATCTTCCTTAAGAGGGCTTCCAGGTCACCTTGTTATTCTATAGTCAATCAACAAGAATTTATTGAGCACTTCCTATATGCCAAGCACTTTGCCAATTGATGGGGAAACAAAGAAAAGCAAAGTCATGATCTCTGCTTTTAAGGAGTAAATATTTTAATAGGGGAGGCAATCTGCAAATAACTATATGGATATAATCTATACAGTGTAAAAGAAAATGGAATTTCAGAGAGAAGAAAGAAAAGGAAGAATGTGGACTCCCCTGCATCTCAGTTTCCTTATCTATAAATGAAGGAATTGGACTAGAGATGTTTTTAACTTTTCTGTGTGTTATAGACCCACAGATGTGCTGGAGCCAGATCTTATTAGCTCTAGGAGATGATAGTTAAATTTTCAGTGTGAGCATTTACACCTCAGAAAATGACAAATATGGGGCAACTAGGAGGCTCAGAGGACAGAGAGCCATGCAAGAGGTCTTGGGTTCAAATATGACCTCAGACACTTCCTGGCTGCATAACCCTGGGCAAGTCACTTAACCCCAATTGTCTAGCCCTTACTACTTCTCTGCCTTAGAACCAATACTTAATATAGATTCTAAGAGAGAAGATAAGGATTTCTAAAAAATAATAAAATAAATTAACAAATGCTGTACTTAAAAAAGGGATAGAGGAAATATTAGTAATCCAAATTAAATTTAAAAGTGTATTGTGTGGAAGAACATTAACTGCTCATGGGTAGGACGAGCCAATATAATAAAAATGACCATCCTACCCAAACTCATCTATCTATTTAGTGCCATACCTATGGAACTTCCAAAAAATTTTTTTACTGATTTAGAAAAAACCATAACAAAGTTCATTTGGAAGAACAAAAGATCAAGGATATCCAAGGAAATAATGAAAAAAAATACAAAGGAAGGGGGTCCCAGATCTGAGTCCCAGATCTCAGACTATATTATAAAGCAGTGGTCATCAAAACAATTTGGTACTGGTTAAGAGACAGAAAGGAGGATCAGTGGAATAGACTGGGGGCAAGCAACCTCAGCAAGACAGTATATGACAAACCCAAAGATCCCAGCTTTTGGGACAAAAATCCACTATTTCATAAAAACTGCTGGGAAAATTGGAGGACAGTGTGGGAAAGATTAGGTTTAGATCAACACCTCAAACCCTACACCAAGATAAATTCAAAATGGGTGAATGACTTGAACATAAAAAAGGAAACTATAAGAAAATTAGGCAAACACAGAATAATATACATGTCAGACCTTTGGGAAGGGAAAGACTTCAAAACCAAGCAAGAATTAGAAAGAGTTACAAAATGCAAAATAAATAATCTGGATTACATCAAATTAAAAAGTTTTTGTACAAACAAAACCAATGTAACCAAAATCAGAAGGGTAGCAACAAATTGGGAAACAATCTTCATAAAAACCTCTGACAAAGGTTTAATTATTCAAATTTATAAAGAACTAAATCATTTGTACAAAAAATCAAGCCATTCTCCAATTGACAAATGGGCAAGGGACATGAACAGGCAGTTCACAGCCAAAGAAATCAAAACTATTAATAAGCACATGAAAAAGTGCTCTACATCTCTTATAATCAGAGAGATGCAAATCAAAACAACTCTGAGGTATCACCTCACACCTAGCAGACTGGCTAACATGACAGCTATGGAAAGTAATGAATGCTGGAGGGGATGTGGCAAAGTGGGGACATTAATTCATTGCTGGTGGAGTTGTGAATTGATCCAACCATTCTGGAGGGCAATTTGGAACTATGCCCAAAGGGTGATAAAAGACTGTCTGCCCTTTGATCCAGCTATAGCACTGCTGGGTTTGTACCCCAAAGAGATAATAAGGAAAAAGACTTGTACAAGAATATTCATAGCTGCACTCTTTGTGGTGGCCAAAAATTGGAAAACAAGGGGATACCCATCAATTGGGGAATGGCTGAACAAATTGTGGTATATGTTGGTGATGGAATACTATTGTGCTAAAAGGAATAATAAAGTAGAGGAATTCCATGGAGACTGGAACAACCTACAGGAAGTGATGCAGAGCGAAAGGAGCAGAACCAAAAAAACATTGTACACAGAGACTGATACACTGTGGTACAATCGAAGGTGATGGACTTCTCCATTAGTATCAATGCAATGTCCCTGAACAATCTGCAGGGATCTAAAAAATACTACCCACAAGCAGAGGATAAACTGTGGGAGTAAAATCACCGATGAAAAGCAACTGCTTGACTACAGGGTTGGAGGGGATAAGACTGAGGAGAGACTCTAAATGAACACTATAATGCAAATTCCAACAACAGGGAAATGTGTTCGAGTCAAGAACACATGTGATAACCAGTGGAATCGTGTGTCGGCTATGGGAGAGGGAAAGGTGGGGGGGGGAGGGGAGGAAAAGAAAATGATCTTTGTTTCCAGTGAATAATGTATGGAAACAACCAAATAAAATAATGTTTAAAAAAAAGTGTATTGTGTATACGTGTCCCCCAGAGAACTAGTTGTTAAACTAACTAGGACAGTCCTGCCTGGACCCCTTTTGTAGTCTGATAAAGCCTATAGACCTCTTCTTATAATATTTTAAGTGCCTTAAATTTTTAAAAATTGGATTACCAAGGAAACCAGCTACATTAAAATATAATTATAGCATATTTAAAACAAGTTCATGGACAGGAGGTTAAGAACTCCTTCACCAAATGGTGTCCAAGAGTTCAACATTTCCAGGGATAGAGCCAAGATGTTGGAGTAGAAGCAGAGGAGCTCAAGGTAATCATGAGAAATGTCTCCAACCAATATTAAAATAACATTACAAAATGAATATAGGAGTGAAAGAACCAACAGGGAGACAGAGTGAAACAACTTTCAAGAAAAGAAAGACCTAAAAGAGAGGCAGAGAACATCTGGGACACTGGGGTAAGAGGGGAGCACAGTTGGCAAGACTTTAGCAAGGAGTGAAGAGCAAACCACCCATACACACCCCACATCTGCTATGCCAGGTTCTGAACATGATCCCAAGCCAAAATTCAGACCCTGATACCCTGCCTGGGCAAACAGAGGTCCAAGCCAAACTACCATTTGAGGTTTCAAACCTGTATTGAAGTCTGGAATCCCAGCCTAGGGCAGTCTGTGCTGAAGTGGGCTGATCTATGTGGGCCCAGAGCAAAGCCAGGAGTCCCAGTTTGGGCCTATGGTGAGGACATAGATCCCAGTTTGGGGTAGTTGGTTGACCCAAGGGGTGTCCAGATCTCTCTGCCAGGGGCTTAGGGAAGAGCTCCAGGACAGGGCAATCAACTGTGTATCCAATTGTATCAAGTACATAGTGAGACCAAAAACTTGTGCCTAAGACTGGGGCTAGAAATTGAGCAGTTTCTGACCTAATCAAGCTTAGAGTGAGACCAAAAGCTTTCACCCATGCCTGAGGCAAGTCTTTAAGATATCAGGATCTCAAGGGTTAATTGAATCAACAGTGGGAGGAGGCCTTGAGAGCTGCCAAGCCTTAGGCCATCATAACTTGGAACAACTGAAAATGGCAAAAACCCAGAAAATAAACTAAGCAAAATAAATAAATAATCAAGGAAGGACTAAAGTTTGAGAGGGTTCCCTAACCTCCCAGAAAACAAAGCCTAACTATAAAAAGGTAAGAAAAGTGAGTAAACAAACAAAAAAAAGCACCTAATTCTAAAGAATTTTTATGAAGACAAAGTAAGGTACAGACACAGGAGGGGACAGTGAAAGCAAAGCAAATACACACAAAATCCAAAAGAAAAATTTGATTGGACACAGATTATGAAAGAGCTCAAAAAAAGACTTCAAAAACCAATTAAGAGAGGAAGAGGAAAAGTGGGGAAGAGAAATGGAAGAAATGAAAAGGGAGACCCAAAACCTGATGGAGGAAAATCAGGCTTTAAAAATCAGAATTGAGCAACTAGAAAGTAATGACTTCATGAGAAATCAATAAACAATAAAACAAAATCAAAAGAATGAAAAAACAGAAGAAAATATGAAGTATCTTATTGAAAAAACAACTGACCTGGAAAATAGATCCAAGAGCGATAATTTAAAGAATTATTGGATGACCAAATGGTGTCCAAGTCCCCTTCCTGCTCTAAACCCTAGCGATGAAGCAGTTTTTGAAGGTGAAAAAAAGAGGCAAGTATTATTAAGCACCCACTAAGTGCTTTACAATTTTTATCTCATTTGATCCTCATGACAACCCTAAGAGTTAGGGACTATTATTATCCCCATTTTGCATTTGAGGACACTGAGGAAGATAGAAATGAATTGACTTTTTCAGTTTCACAAAGCTAGTATCTGAGGCCAAATTTGAACTCTAGTCTTTCAGACTCAATGGTCAACCTTCTATTTATTGTGTAACCTAGATGTTGATGGATAATATTAAATTATTTACAAGGGGAAAGGATTTCAAGATGCTACTCAAAGACATAGGTTATAATAGTTTACATTTTCTCTTTTTCTAACAAAGAAAATGAGATAGATGAAAATGAAAAAATTTCCAGGGAAAATGGACTCAGGGATTACAGTGGATGTAAGACCCCTCATTACTTCTAAGAGTATAAACCAGTCAGGAGTACTCTTTCCCCATAATCTTACTTCTTACATCCCCTCAACACCCTCTCTCCTATACATACACACTCTTAACAGCAGACTACCAACGGAAACAATGGAAAGTATACAAGGTTTTGGTTGAGGGGAAATGGAAAATCAGAAAGGTAATAGGCCCAAGTTGAAATCCATTGAACACAGGCAAGTGAGATTTTGTAAAAAAATGAGTGAGTATCTGAGACAGTGAGCAGTCTTATTGACTGCTATTCAATATTCCATCTTTTATACTATTCTACCTTAATTCTAGTGATACTAGAATGGATCTGAATTCTGAATTCTGGATTCTGAAATATTCTCCATTGCTAGAGCTCACATTTATGCACATAAATGAAGAACAGTTATGGAATCCATAATATATTAGGGACATTGGAATGAGGAGATAATTCATACTACTAGAGGAAAGGAGAAATTCATAACAATAACCTTCAGAGGCTTTCGTCGGAGAAAGGTAAGCAAAACATCTATGGATGGCATCAATTGGTGAAAGAAACCACTGGGCCAGGGACCATAAGCAAGTCCAAGTTTCAGTTTCCTCTTCTATAAATCTGAGGTAATACTACAGGGGTTTTGTTAACCATTATGTACAATTTAAATGTGAGTTATTACTGTTTTTGTTTTTTAGGCAAGACCCATTGGTCTTTAGGTAAGACTTTCTAATAGAGTGGAGTCTTTTCTGTTAGTTAAGTTTTGAGTCTAATGGCATAAAGTATCTAGTAACTCAGAGTTTCAGTGATTAAAATAATATCAAGAGTAACACCTGATATTTCCTCAGGGGAAACAAGAAACCACATAGATACACTGATCATAAAATGCCTTTTGATGAATTAGGCATTAATGCATTTTCCTTTTCTTATCAATACTTTTTTGAGTGATAACTTATTTTTATATATGTATGTATATATACAAAACATAATATACAACATAATATAATTCATGATTTGTTATAAATATATAGTAAATTATAATAAATATGATTGTCCAAGAGAAACAAATTCTCACATTAACTATATCTGAAAATCTGTCTCATTCTTTTTCCCCCTTCCCCAAGAAAGCATGTAATATAATACAGGCTGCATATGTAATCATATCATACATATTTCCCTTTTCATCATGTTGTGAAATAAAGCATATATTGCTTACACTAGAGAAAATTCATGGAGGAAATAAAATGAAAAATAGTAAGTTTCATCCATATTTTAGTAAATGCTTTGATACTTAAACAATGTAGGTACTGGGGGAAGGGAGTGGAGAAGTGGGGCAGCTAAGTGGCTCAGTGGATTTAGAGATAGGAGGTTCTGAGTTCAAATCTAATCTCAGATACTTCCTAGCTGTGTGACCCTCAGCAAATCACTTGCCCCATCCCATCCCCTCTGTGTCTGCATTCAGAGGCCATCAGTTCTTTCTCTGGAGGTAAATGTGATTATTTCATCATGAATCCTTGAGGATTTTCTTGGATCACTGTATTTCTAGGAAGAGCTAATCATTCATAAATCTTCATTACATAATATTGCTGTTACTACACACAACATTCTTCTAATTTTGCTCACTTCATTTTGCATCAGTTCATATAGACCTTTCTAGGTTTTTCTTAAATCATCCTTCTAATCATTTCATAAAGCAGGATATCATACTATTTCACTACAATCACATATGACAACTTGTTCAGTCATTCCCCAGTTGATGGACATCTCAGTTTCCAATTCTTTGACACCATAAAAAGAACAAGTAGATTAATTTTTTAAAAGCATGAAAAGACCTACATGAAATTATGAAGAGCAAAACAAGCAGAACCAACAGAGTATAGCATAGAAAAAGTTGAGAAACTCAGAAATGCATAATATATATTTTATATATATATATATATATCTCAACATATTTTCTCTCTCAATATCATAAATATACTCAGTAAACATCCCATAAAAGAAAAAAGAAAAAATTCAGACTTCTTCTCTGGAATGAAGAGAGGACTAAAACATTTTGCACAGATTTTCCTGATTGCAGAGGCATCGAGCCCCTAATTTCGATGATGCAGAAGAGATACCTGTAATATTAATATGAGCTGTAATGACAATTTGACCAGGGGAAGCCAAAGTCCCTATCTCTCCAGGAGCCACAGATACTAAAGACCCAGAAAAAAATCTCCCCATCAAAGTCCGGTGACATTATCAAATGGTTCAGTATCAGGAATCAATGTGGGGGCAGATAGGGGGCTCAGTGGATAGAGAGCCAGGCCTAGAGATAAGAGGTCCTGGGTCTAAATCTAACCTCAAACATATTCTAGCTAGATGACCTTGGGCAAGTTACCCTGTCTGGGGTAAGGCAGTGGGGGGTGGAGCACTCGGTCTTGGGGGGGGGGGCTGGGAGAGCACTCAGACACAGCACATGGTCTCTAAAAGGTTCTAAAAGGTTTGCCATCACCGCATTAGAATATGAACTTCTTGAAGTCAGGAACTGTTTACTTTTCTATTAACATCTCCAGTATTTAGCAGTGTGTTGGATATGGGAAAAACAACGAATGCTTTTTCATCCATTCATTTATTCATTCATTTAAGGGACAGATCCCATGTCAATAAATCAGGAGTTACCTGGTCACTACAATAACACTATATTTTTTAAACCCTTACTTTCTCTTAGAATCGATACAAGTATTGTTTTCAGAGCAGAAAAGTGGTAAGGACAAGGCAATAGGTTAAGTGACCTGCCCAAGTCAAACAGATAGAAAGTGTTGGAGACCAGATTTGAACCCAGGACCTCCCACTTCCAGGCCTGCCTTTCTACCACCCAGCTGGCCTTCAGGGGCAATATTAATAAGTGCCTGTAAGATTGTTATTGAATTGGAAGATATTGCTATACTTGAATAAATAAATGTGAAAAAAATTAAATAGCTAAATATTTCTATTCCCAATAAATGATTGTTTTTGACATTAAAGTAAAAATAATTTTTATTTTTTTTAATTTTCAAAGATATTTTACTTTTTCCAATTACATATTATAACAATTTTCAACATATTGTTTTCTGAAATTATAAGATTCAAATTGCCTCCCTCCCTCCCTCCCCTCTCAGACATGGTAAGTGATTTGATCTGGGTTTACACGCACTATTATATAAAATTTACTTCAATTTTGGTCATTGTTTGTAATAGAATACTCATTCAAAACCGAAACCCCAAAATAAAACCATAAATAGACTAATGTGAGAAATACTATGCTTTGATGTGCATCTGACTTCAACAGTAAAGTGAATACAATTTAAAGAAAGACAAAATATGTATATATTGCATTTTTATAGCATCTTTAGAACATGTTACTTAACATCCAGTTGACTTTTGCAACAACCATGGAAACAAAGGAAAGAATCCACATACTTGTGGTTCCACTGTTCTTGTTGCCATTCATTCGTTTTCAGTCATAGCCAACATTTCTTGACTCTATTTAGGGTTTTCTTAGCAAAGATACTGGAGTGGTTTGCCATTTCTTTCTCCAACTCATTTTATAGAAGAGGAAACTGAAACAAAGAGGGTTAAGTGACTTGCCCAGGTTCCTACAGCTAGTGTCTAAGTCCAGATTTGAATTCAGGAAGATGAATCTTCTCAACTCCAGGTTCAGCACTCTATCCACCCTGCCACCTTGCTGTCCCCCTGGTGATAGATACTATTTGTATAACCTTGATCAAATCATCCAACTCTCAAGTTCCCAGTTTTCTCATCTGGAAAACAAGAGTATTAAATGAACTCTGAGGTCTCCTCCTATTCTAAATGTATCCTCTTTACTGGGGATTTTACTTTCTTGGGTTTGATTCTTTTTTTAGATTATCTCTTGTTTGAAAAGATTAAGTGACTTGCTTCAAATCACACTACCAACTAACCAGTCATTATTCAAACTTAGATCTTTTGATTCCCATGTTTTATGCTCTTTCACATAGTTAATTTTTAATGTACTTTAAAAAAAATCCATATGGCCCTTTGATGGTAGGTCTAAAAGGAATGATAGGGGGTCCCACACAGCTCCTGTTATTGTCCACACAGGTTGTGGGAGCCCATGAGGGCTGGGCTAGTCCAATCTGTTCATAGGTCCTGTCCTCTTGCCATTTCAAAGAACAAAGGATTGTGGGGGCGCTGGGTTATGTTTCTCAAGCACACAAGGCTAACCTGGAATCTAGGCTTACAATGAAAACAAGATGGCCCTGTGTTTGTCGGTGGGTTTCAGGTTACTGGGGTGCACAGACTTGGAATTCTGATCGACCCACGAGCAAAGCTGAAATGTAATCCTATCATAATAAATGCCCAGGACTTTCTCGAATGACTGTATCGCAGCCCAGGTCATAAAACATTACAATGCTCTCATGTCCTGTTTAAAGGTGAGTCCTACAGACCAATAAAAATTCCTAACCCAGGCTCCTTTGTGCACTGCCCTGCTGGGGAACATACTCTAAATAGTCAAGGTGGCTAACCTTGAAGAGACTGAGATGAACCTCCTCCTCCTCCTCTTCTCCCTTTGACCTATTGTTCTCTCTAGCAAGCAGTTCCATCTAAACACTCAAGGAGTCCTTCCATCTGTGCCACTGCTGTCCCAATGGGAAAAGAAAAAAGAAACCTCCAATCTTCTCTACTGGAATTAGGAAAGACAGACTTTGTCACTTTCTACACTCTAGAAACACCCAGAACTACTAGGAAGGAGCTATTAGATTAATTTTTAAAATGAAATCTATTGAAATTAAAGCTGTTAAATCACTGACATCTTCCTGTGAATGAGTTTGGGTTATCCTTCCCAAAGTATCTGCATTTTCAAAAGGGGAACCTGTCAGGAGTGTTGATATTTAATATAAAATGGGGGTCCTTAGCCTGAGGCCTATGAACTTTTTATATTTAAAAAATATATATATATATATATAAATTCTATTTTAATATGATTGACTTTTGTTGCAATCCTAAATATTTTATACATTTAAAAGCATTATTCTGAGAAGGGGACCAGAGGCTTTACCAGATTTCCAAAGGGGTCCATGACACCAAAAAGGTTAAGAACTTGTGTCCTAAAGGGAATATTCTAATGGTAGAATTTCAAGCTCAAAACACTTCCATGGGAAGATACTTTAAATCTTTTATTTATATTTTAGAATAAGTTTTTTTAATGCCCTCCTTTTTTTTTTTTAGGTAGAGTATAATAAACATGTCTAGAAGAGAATCATGATGGTAAAGGAGGGCAGGGGTGCAGTTAGGTAGATAGAGAGGCAGACCTAGAGACAGGAGGTCCTGGATTAAAATCTGATCTCAGATACTTCCTAGCTTTGTTATCCTTTTGGCTAGCCCTTATTGCTCTTCTGCCTTAGAATCAATATATGGTACTGATTCTACGACATAAGGCAAGGGTTTAAGAGAGAGAGAGAGAGAAAGAACCATGGTTTGGGTGATATCATTGTGAGGACTTTGAGGGATCCATTTACAAGACATCAAAGGTGTGGAAAAAATCTTGGACCTCACTGATTCCAAAAAAGGAAAGGGAAAAAATATTGCAAACTACCACATAAATATCTGTGGCTGGTGAGAGTATGAGCATTTATACCTGAGACACTGTCAAATGTTAAAATCAGGACTTGATTTATTATTTTGTTGATATTCTAGACTTAAAGTGATGGAGAAAATGTTAAAAATGCAGCATAAACTTGGAGGTATGTTGGTTATACTTTTCTCCAGTTGTTAAACGTTCTCCAAGAAGAAATCTTATCTTTATGAGGTCCTTTTATACATGTATTGTGTACATCATAATAGATTAAGGTATTCAAAGGGAACAAACAAGCTTTTATAATAATAGACATTTTTATGATCTCACCATTGACTGAAAGATTTAAAGAATATGAGATCCTATTATGCTTATTTTTTATTATGAAAATGCATTTGACTTGGTGAAATAAAACCCTCCTTTACCCATCTTGATATCAAGACACCCTCCGTTCAGTATATCATGATCATTTGGGATTTCTTGAAAGATGTAACAATAAAAATAACCCTGTTCCATGACTACTCCTCATTACCTAATAAATATCAGGTGAAGCATAAAACACAAAGATTGAGATATATTCCCCAAAAGTAATCACCACCATGGCAGAGGAGATGGAATACAGAATTTAAGTTAAGGAGGGAGTCCCTGTGGATGGTGAGGTTCCCCACATGCTCCTGTTTGCAGATAACACTGTATTGACTCTATTAAGCCCCAAGGCATCATGGAGACTTCCAAAAAAAGATCTGTGGTCACCTAAAGGAGTTTGGCCTCACTAACCACACAAGAAGGACCAAATGGATGATGAATGTCTACTGTTTAGATTTTAGCATGCATCCAAACGAATACCCTGTAAACTTTGTCCAAGAAAATGTACAGCTCTTGGACATGCATATGGATGGACAGAGTTGAAAAGGAAGAGGACAATAAGCTAGATTGCTTTTAGGAAATTGCAACGTGCTTTTCCTAACCTCTACCCATTCCACCCACAAGTTTCCCATAACAACAAAGGCATATGGTTTGAATTTGGTTGTTTTATTTTTTATGTATTTTACCAGTGTGACTTCATGGCAGAGACTTGGAACACCATTGCTTCTGAAGAACTAAGGATGAGGAGCACACAGAGGTCAATGAAGAGACACATGATAGGTAAGAACAGCCTGTAACATAACAAGGACCTTCTAAATGGATCAGGAGTGAAGGATGTCATCAAACAATTATTAGACACAAAATAAAGATGGGCTGATGACATGGTAAGAGCAAGGGATAACAGGTAGAAGGTCAGGGTCCTCCACATGTAACCCTTTTGATCTGAGGAGAAAGTAAGAAAGAGAAAGAAAGACCTCGAACTCATTGGGAAGACATCAATGAAAATTGTACAGAATGGGCAGGCATGGAGGGGTTCCAGTCTGTACCATTAAAGAAAATGCTTAAATCTGTGAGATCACAACTGTACTTGAATAGTTGTTTGAGTTATTTTGAGTTTGTTTTTCAGTAGTTCAGACCTTTGATTTCATTTGTCTCTAGAATTCCTGAGACAGTGAGAGGTTGTTCAGCCAGTAGATATGATAGGCAAGATTTTAATCTTGGTTCCAAGACTAGCTCTTTATTTACTATGCCAAGTTCTCTCATTTTCTTTTTATATCATAACCATTTCATTATACTGCTATAGGATATAAATCGAGAGGTAGAAGAGGGGATGGGGGAAGAGAGAGAGACAGCGAGAGATCTATAGATTTTTCTCTATATAGATATGTTTATATCAATAGGTATATTGAGATATGTTTATATAGAGAAAGAGAGAAGGAGGGAGGGAGAAAAAGAGAGAGTAAGCCCTTGGACTTTTCAGCTTCTTTTGATTTACAGTATTTTTCCCATTAGATTATAAGCTCTTCTAGGGCAGGAATTGTCTTCTACCTTTGTATTTGCATCCCTAGCATTTAGCACAGTGCCTGACCTTGTATGACTTACTGAACATTTAATGCACAATTTGGAACTATGTCCAAAGCATTAGAAAACTGTGTATACTCTTTGGCCTAGCAATACCACTAGTAGGTCTATATTTCAAAAAGATCAAAGCTGGGGGAAAGAGTTTATGAGTACAAAAATATTTATAGCAGCATTTTTTGTGGTGGAAAAAATTGTAAACCAAAGGAATGTCCATCAATTGGGGAATGACTGAAAAAGTTGTGGTATATTGTTGTAATGGTAAATTATTGTGCATAAAAAATGACAGACAAAATGAGTTCAGAAAAACTTGGAATGACTTACGTGAATTGATGCAAAGTGGTGTGAGCAGAACAAGAGGTTCACTGTATACCGTAACAGATATATTATATGCTGATCACCTGTGAAGGATTAAACTATAATCTGGAATTCAAGGATCTAGAATAACCCCCTGGAACTCGTGATGAAAAATGCTATCCATAACCATAGAAGGAACTGTCAGTCTGAATTTATATCGAGCCATAGAATCTTATTACTTTCATGAGTTTTTTTCTTGTGTGTAATATGTCTTCTTTCACAACATGAGGAATATGGAAATTTGTATTGCATGGTAATGCTGTAAAAACCTATATCAAATTGCTTACCATTTGAGGAGGTGGGGAGAGTAAGGAGTGAGAGGGAGAATTTGGATTGCAAAATTTTTTAATTGTTTCTACATGTAATTGAAAAAATTAAAAGAATAAAAGGAAAAATTGTACATATTCATTGGCAATGACTATGACCTTGGGCAAGTCACTTAGCCTCTCTGAGCTTCATTTCCTCATCTATAAAAGAATCTGGACCTGATAGCCTACCTAGAAAGCTCCCTTCCAGCTCTGAAACCTATCCCTCCACAATCTTCACATTAAGCCCTCTTTTGTAATACTTTTTATAAGTAGAATCAACTATACAGTGTTTGCATTTTAAGAATATATGCAGAATTCTGCCTTCATGGTTCCCTCCTACCCCTATGCCAGAGAAGAGGTATATTTTTTGGATAGAACTCTTTAAAGCATGCCATGTTGTCACCAGTCCACATACTTGTAAAGTCATCCCTGGAAAAGGCTGGAATGGGGGTCAGTTTGTTGGCTCAGTGGATTGAGAGCCAGGCTGGAGATGGGAGGTCTTGGATTCAAATGTGGCCTCAGACACGCCCTAGCTGTGTGACCCTGGGCAAGTCACTTAGCCCCTCTTGCCTAGCCTTTACTACTCTTCTGCCTTAGAACCAATACGCAATATTGGTTGTAAGATACAAGGTAAGGGTTTAAAAAAAAAAGACTGGAATGGAAAGAGGGAGAGGGCCTGGAGGGAAAAACAAGACATCTTCAAGGGGGGGGAAAGTTTTATCTAATTTAGCCAACCTGATGGGAAGGGTACTTTGTACCAACTCATATTTCTATTTGGTATACAGCTCCCTTTCCACCTGAATTTTCCTCCATGAACTGATGATAAGAAAGCAATGCCCTTTGCCAGGAAAACCTTTGCAGATCTGCACCACCCCACCTGTGCCAGCCTCAGTGAACAGACATCCCTCTGGGATGATCAGTGAGCAGGTTCTGTTTTTTTTTCTAGAATCTCAATCCATTTGGCTTGAACTAACTCTGGTCTATCCAGTGAAAACTTGGCTCCACTCACTCTGGAATTCTGCCCCAATCAGTAGCTTGCCTCCAGTCCTTTAGGAAAGCCAAAAGCAAACCTTGAATGCACTTGGCCAATTGTTCACAGCTCTCCAATGAGGGAAAGGGGAGGGGGCAGTGGAGGGGGAAGATTGGGTAACTTGATCTCCATTGTGAACAGTCTGCTCTCTGGGGATACAAGAGACCACTGGGTTATCCCTTTATCCACTTGTTTCCCCACATGTGCCAACAAACCTCTCCTGTGACCCAGGGCTCTGTTTGCCAGATCTCCCAGGGTCCAAGGAGATCTGGCAAGAAGAGGAGATGTGGGCTTCTGTGGCAATCACTCTGTTACCCTCACTGTTCCCTGGAGTCTCCTCGGGTGACCTCCATTTTCTAGTTCTCCTATCATCCTGCAGGCTTCCAAAGCTGGAGGAGCCATAAATTGGGTCCTGAGAATCTTGGCCCTTTTGGATCCTTCCTCTGGAAGAAAGCCGGGGTGTCTTACCATGACGTCACCGGTCCCTTCGCTTCAGGAGTGGCTTTGACTAAGGCGACCTTTCATTTTTCATCCCTGTTATTTTGTTCCATCTCAGTATGGGGGGTGCTCCAGCCGGTCTCTATAAATAACAGAGCCTTTGAGCCTGAGATGGAACAAATACCCACAAGGCCAAACAAGCTGACCTTTCTTGAAGGCTTTGACCATTCTACATGGAAAGATGCTTCAGAAGTTGTGGCATTTTTCAGGCCTGTGATTTATGGGGAAATGGTTTGAGGGCATCCAAAGGGTCCTTTTTGCCCACTCTGTTTAGCCTGGCCTCGTGTTCTGTGGTTTCAATAATGAAAGGGACATCTCGTCTAATGATTTTGATGGGATCCATTCTTCTAGAGGCTATTTTTAAACACTATGGAAAGCAAATTGGCTGCACACACCTAGAAGACAAATATTTTAATAAACTTCCAGAGACAGTTGTGTGAGGCCTCTGTGTTTTTCCTTAAAATGGTGTTTTGAAATGGAAACCATTGAGGTTGTCCTGACATTCCTTTAAACCAAAGAAAGGGAGACACCTCAAGCCATTTTGGTTTCTAGGTTTCTCTAAGTTCATCTCCTACATTTAAGAGGGGAGAGGCACTTCCTACTTGAAAACATGCAACCACCAAAGGTAAAATTGTGCCTGAGAAAATAATTACAGTTCTGTGTTCCATGATTTCACTTAAAAAAAAAAGTCTGCACAATCAAAAATTAGGAGTAAGGAGACTTGGGTCCTGGTGGCAACTAGGTAGAACAGTGGACAATCTTAGACTTAGAGTCCAAGGAAAGATCTGAGTAAAAATCCAACCTCAGATACTAACTAGCTGTGTGACCCTGAGTAAGTCACTTAACTTCCCTTTGCCTCAGTTTCCTTATTTATAAAATGTAAAATAGCACCTATCTGCCAGAGTTATTATAAAAATGAAATGAGATAATACTTGAAAAGTGTTTTGCAAACTTTAATGTGCTAGAAAAATGAGACTATTGTTATTATCACTCTGGATAAGTCACTTCAACGCAGTGCTTCATCTACCTCATCTGTGAAATAAGAGAATTGGATTCAATGGCCTTCAACTTCCCTTTTGGCTCTAAAACCCTATGATTTTGGATTCCTAAGTGACTTACCTAAACTAAGTAATTAATGCTTTTCTTTTACTTTATGATTTTTTGAACCATTATCTTCTTTCTTAGAATCAATACTGTGTATTGGTTCCAAGGCAGAAGAGTGGTAAGGGCTGTCAAGTGACTTGCCCAGGGTCACACAGCTGGGAAGTGTCTGAGGTCAAATTTGAACCCAGGTCCTCCCATTATTAAACAGTTATCTATCTGTAAGGGTAGGCATTTTAATAAGCAACAGATATTTCTTAAGAAGCACATTTTGGAATGGGAAAAAAAGAATGAAAATATATTTTTTTAATTTTTTTTTTTGCCAATTACATGTAATGACAAATTTCCACATAAGTTTTCCAAAGTTATATGATCCAAATTGTCTCCCTCCCTCTTTGCATCCCCCTTTCCGGAGCTGGCAAGCAATTCAACCTGGGCTATACACGTATTATCATGCAAAACCTATGTCCATATTGTTCATTTTTGTAAGTGAATAACCATATAAAACCAAGATCCCAAAATATAAACCCAAATAAACAAGTGAAAAATCATATGTTTTTATCTGCATTTCAACTCCAACAGTTCTTTCTATGGAGGCGAATGGCATTCTTTGTCATAAGTCCCTCAGAATTGTTCTGGATTTGGGGCAGCTAGGTGGCTCAGTGGATTGAGAGCCAGGCCTAGAGACAGGAAGTCCTAGGTTCAAATCTGTCTTCAGACACTTCCCAGCTGTGTGACCCTGGGCAAGTCACTTGACCCCCATTGCCTACCCTTACCACTCTTCTGCCTTGGAACCAGAATTGATTCCAAGATGGAAGGTAAGGGTTTAAAAAAAAAAAGAATTATTCTGGATTGTTGTATTACCAACAATCTCTAAGTCTATCACATTTGATCATAAGGAATGAAAATATAAAGGAAAACAGCCACTTTGTTATGAACAATGGAGACTGAGAATTATACTCACCTGGGCTCTCATTCTACCTTCAACCAAGAAGCCTTTCCTAGTCCCTCCCTTCATTGTCCTTCCTACTCACACTCACACACACACACGTTCACTCACTCACTCACTCACTCTCATGTGCACGCATGTGGTCATCTCCCACTCTCCATCTAGTGCTTTCTCTTTGAGATTATCTCTAATTTAATTTGTAAATTTTTCTATGTACATAATTATATGTCACATCTTCCATTAGAACATAAGCTCTTTTTTTCTTCAGGAATAGTTTATTTTCTCCACTAACATTTAAAAACAATTTTAACATTCATTTTCTGACATTTTGAGCTCCAAATTCTCTCCCTCTCCTCCTCATATCCTCCCTTCCAGAGACAATAAGCAATTTGATACAGGTTATGAATGTGTTATCATGCAATACATATTTCCGTGTTTGTCCTGTTGTAGAATGTAAACCTCAAAATTTCTCAGACTTATGAATGTTAGGGGTTTCCCCCATTGGGGAATCTTCTACTTTAAAAAATTCCCTAGCAGATGGTGAGAACTCTACTTGAGTGTGGGGGCTCCTTGCCTTGGGAATATCCCTACTCCACCCTACTTAGGACTGCTTTAGGACAGAGAGCTCCTTGAGAACAATGAAAAGTACTTTGATCCATGCTTATGGAAGGGACAGGAAGTTCTTTGAGTCATGACTATTTTAGAATTGATACAATGGGATACTAAGTACCTATAAAGGTGGGGCAACTTGTAAACTACTTAAACCTAAAAGGGTGATAACTTATTCAGAGTTTTTTTCTAATGAAATTTGTCGACACAGCAGCATTTTTTTCCTGACTTACTAAAGAGATTAAAATGACTCAGCTGTGAATTCAAAATGGGCGGTCCTTTAGAAACATCTACAGTGATTGGTAGATGTAAGGACTTAGGGGAGGTGACAGAGAAGATTTTGCCCTTAAAAATAAGAGCTCAGGGAAGAGCTGGGAGGTCATTCTGAAACATTCAGATTGGAGAGACTCATTCTGAGGAAGTCATTCTGAAACATTCAGATTGGAGAGACTCATTCTGAGGAGACTGATTTTGAAACATTCAGATGGAGGAGGGAGCTGGTGAAAGCAGCTGAGATGCTGCTGGCCTGGTGTCATTAGAAATCCTTACTTAGATCTTGTGGTGAGTGTTAAAAAACTGATTCTTTTCTTACTCTCTCTCTCCTTCTTTGATTACTCATTGTATTGTTAATTAAAATCTCTATAAAACCCAATTGACTTGGGTATTTGAATAATTGGGAATATTTCCCTGGCGACCACCTTATATTTGATTTTAAACCCAAGACACTGTAGTGAAACATATTTCTGGGGTCAAAATTACTCACCTTCTCTTATATCTATCACAATTTATATCTTCCACTATTTTAATCACTACAGTTTAAGACCTCAACCATTTTAAATCTCACAAGAAGAAGAGAAAACCAAACAAACAAACAAAAAGCCTATGAAGGAAATAAAGTGAAAAATGATATGCTTCAATCTGCATTCAAGCTCTTTCTCTGGATGTGGATAGAATTTTTTCATCATGAGACCTTTCAGGTTATCTTGGATCATTGTATTACTAGTGATAGGTAAATCACTCACAGTGGATCACTGTACATTATTGCTGTTACTATGTACAATATTCTTCTGGTTCTGCTCAGAATATGAGTTCCCTGGGGACAGAGACAGGCATTTTCAGTGGCTGTCCCTCATTCCTGGAATGCTCTCCCACATCATTTCTGTCTCCTTCCCTGGCTTCCTTCAAGTCCCAGCGAAAACCTCCTCTTCTAAAGGAAACCTTTCCCATTTAATTTTAGTGCTTACCCTCTATTGTTTACCTCCAATTTATCCTGATTATAACTTGTTTGTACATAGTTGTTTGTATGTTATCCCCTTCATCAGACTGTGGACTCCTTAGGGTCAGGGATTCTTTTGCTTTTCTCTGTATTCCCACCTGGCCTACAGTAGGTGCTTAATAAATGTTCATTAACTATTTTTGCTTTTTTTTGGAATCCCCACCTAGCATTTATCATAGCCCCAGGCCTATAGTAGATGCTTAATAAATGTTTATTGACTATTTCAACATGTCATTCTCTCTCTCCCTCCCCCTCTCTCTCCCTTTCCAGTCCTTAGCACAGAATCTACTAGCACAAACTAATAGCTTCAAAGGATTTCTTGACTTGACAAGTGCTTTTTCCTGTTGGACATGGTAGACTGAGCTATTCTCTTCTACTAAAAGGGAAGAACAGGGTTAGGGTGAGGAGTTTTTAGTTTTATTCCACATTGATCATTGCACATCAGACTCCCTCTATGCTAAATGTTCAAAGTCAACTTGTTACTAAGCATCAGCTGGATTTGATTTGGGCAGCACATGTGAATAGACAGATGGCCAGACCAGTTGATGGCTAGTCATGGGGAGAGAGGGAAGGCCCTTCTGATGTATCCTGGGATGCCCTAGGAATATTGCAGGTGCATCATAGAAGGAGCAAGGTTATGAGGTGATAAGGCGATGGTGATCTATGAGCCCAAAATCTTCATTTCAACAGACACACACCCTACCCATATCCACCACCAAATCCATCTGACATCTCTTGATGCCTTACCATAAAGCTAGATCCAAAGCTGCACAATCTGATCTACATTCATTATGTGTCTCAGCCAGATCCCAGAGTCTAAGTAGGGTAGGACAGCCTATATAGTGCTGTGAGCACTACCCTTGTGACACCTTATGAAGCGATTTTACATAATATTCATTGAAATTAACCCCAGTCATTTAGTGTTGTTCCTTTTCTCCATTCAACTAATTAGCTTTTCATTAAGCCTCCCCAGGAACAACTAATTAAAAATTACATAAGAATAAACACTATCCCAATTTGTTATTAGATTCCACTGCATTAGAGAGACTGTTCATTCTGGAACCATGATGAAATGGGTTCTCTTCTCTGTGTTCTGTTCCTGCGTCTGCGCCAGGGATGCTGATAATCTTAGACAATTTATAGAGTCTCTCTGTTCTTCCCTTTTTCCATCCTTTTTAACTGAATTCTGACACTGACTTCAAAAGCATTGAGGCCATCACAGGCAGTTTTAAGGATCCAGTTCTAGTCTGAGCTCCTCCATTAATTCTCCTCATGACCTTAGTTTTAAGACTTTATTTCTCTGAGCCTCAATTTCCTCCTCTTTCAAACATTGATGATTTCTAAGGATATTTCCATCTTTAATGGGATTAGGTTTGAAAACCAGTGGCTTAATCTAATTTTTACCTGATGTTGGTTAATTCAGTTGGTAAAGTGCTAATGATCCCATTGTCATGAATTCTATTCTCAGAGGAACTAGTGAGCTTTTCTCTGTTCCCTATCCACATAATACATCCCTAATTCTGACAGGATAACTCACAAAAAGGGAAAGTGGGAGAGGGATTTTAAATGGATCACTGTAAATCTTTCCCTACAATAGAAAGAATCCTTTCAAAGTATATATCTATAGATTCATAGAGAAGAATCTCTACAAGGATGCCCTCTTTGTGCTAACAATCATTTCCCAAAAGACAAAGTATTGTTCTTCAGAAGTCTGATCTAAGCTAGTAGACAATGGAAAATTCAATCAAACTTCTTAGCCTGACACTCAAGGCTTTCCATAATCTGATTCCCAAACCAACTTCATGGCTTCATCTCACATTACTTCCCCTAACGTTCTTTTTTTTTTAAAAAACTCTTACATTTTGTCACAGAATCATTACTAGTTCTACATACTCTGATTTTTCTTTAGATCATATAAATCTTTCACCTTTTAAATCATTACCATTTCTCCTGGAATACCCTATACATGTGTGCTTACTAAATGCTTATTGATTGATTGACAATGGACCCTGGAACATCTGAATATTCATTATCACTCCTACCATACAGTTAAGAGTTTGCATTAAGTAACTAAGGTTGTGTCTTAATCTGTATTGAATGAATGAATGAATTTCTCAATCCAAAGGATATTCATTCAGTTAAACATTTTTAAGTGTCTACTACACTCAATGAACTAAGCAAGGGGGTTAATTGAGAAACAAATTAATAACTTCTAGTCAAGAAGGTAAGACCACTGGTCTCAGTATGACCATGTATCTGGGGAAAAAAAATAATGAGGAAACCGGTAAGCATATTGGCCAACCCAAGGCTCTTTATTTTAGGACTTAGGTTTGTTATTCTAATCCTACCACTCATGAACTATATAACTTTGGACAAATCACTTCATGTCTTTAAGCCTCAGTTTCTTTATCTGAAAAATGACCTCTGAGTCTCTTCCATCTGTAAATTCTATGATCCTTAACCCAAAGGAATGTATGTTTCTTTGGTTGTATCTTTATTTTTTTATTCTTGTTCTTTCCCTCCCCCATCCCAACTCCCTCCCATCGCCAACATGCACTTCCACTGGGTTTTATATGTGTCACTGGTCAAGACCTATTTCCATATTATTGATATTTGCACTCAGGTATCATTTAGAGTCTACATCCCCAGTCATATCCCCATCAACCCAAGCAGTTGTTTTTCTTCTGTGTTTCTATTCCCACAATTCTTCCTCTAAATGTGGATAGTGTTCTTTCTCATAGGTCTCTCAGAATTGTCCTGGATCATTGCATTGCTGCTAGTAGAGAAGTCCATCACATTCAATTGTACCACATTGTATCAGTCTCTGTGTACAATGGTCTCCTGGTTCTGCTCCTTTCACTCTGCATCAATTCCTGGAGGTCTTTCCAGTTCCCATGAAATTCCTCCCATTCATTATTCCTTTGCGCACAATAGTATTCCATCACCAACAGATATTTGTTCATCCATTCCCCAATCTAAGGACATCCCCTCGTTTTCCAATTTTTTTGCCACCACAAAGAGCACAGCTATGAATATTCTTGTACAAATATTTTTCCTTATTATCTCTTTGGGGTACAAACCCAGCAGTGCTATGGCTGGATCAAAGGGCAGGCAGTCTTTTAGCACCTTTTGGGCATAGTTCCAAATTGCCATCCAGAATGGTTGAATCAATTCACAACTCCATTTGGTTGAATCTTTAGCCCAGTATTAGTATATGCAGTATTAATACACCCAGAGCTGAAAAAGATCTTAGATATAATTTAGTCCAACTCCCTCCTTTTACAGGTGAAAACAATTAGGGATTTGAGAAGGAAATAATTTATCCCAAATCACACAACAAGTAACAGGATTAGGATTTGAATGTGTATCCTCTGACTCCAAATCAGTGCTATTTTCATGACACCAGGCTATTAAAAGTGGAGGGGTGGAGGAGAAAGATCTTTGGGGATAATAACATTACCACCATTCCTCAAATAATACTACACAAGATGGTCACCCACTTTGCTGAAGTGAAGATTATTCCAGGTAAATGGAGACTATGCATATAGCCAAAAAGCAAGTCTGTTAGAGGCAGACTAGTCAATGTTTCTGCAACATTTTTTGAAGCACAAATCCCTCCCTTCTTTCTTGCAGTGAGGTACTATGGGTATGGACCACTTCATTTATTGTCACAGTCACTATGCTGGTTAGCTATATTGAATTGCCTTTTTTCCCTTTCATTTTTTATTATTTTTCATAAAATCTGATTCTTGATAGGGGAGGGAAAAGATACAATTTTAGAAATGAAATATAAAAACATAAGCTATCCATGAAAAATAGAAAAATGAATATAAAGAATGAAAAGGAGCAGAGAAGGGGGGGGAAGCATAATCCCCCCCCCCCCAATTGTTTTCTATTTAGCTTAGGCAAAGCTTGAATGAATTTTTGAAGAAAGTGTCAAATAGCAAAAGACAAATGACCTTTTTTGGTTAGAAATGGTTTTTAAGTGATTCTCCCTGCCATTCACTAAATGGGAAAAAAGTATGCTTGAGGTGGTAGCATCACTTACCCTCTCCACCCCCACCCTCAAGAGGCAAAGAGAAAAACGTGCTGACAAGTTTAATTTCATTTTCAAGGTCAATATTTCCCTGAAAGGAAAAACCCTCAGTCAGAGATTTATCTTATATTAGAAAACTGTCTGATGTTGCGTTTCCAAAGGGAGAGGGAAGAGCATAAAGGCTGGAGAAAGAGCACTTTGGTAAGAATCTGAAAAGTTGAGCTCCAACCCTTGCCTTATTACTTCCTGGCTTTGGACCCTATGGGATCCCTTCCCTAAGATTCTTTTTCTTTATCTGTAAGGTGGGTGAGATCATACTAGGTACTCTGCTTCAAAGGTTTGCTATGAGAAAAATGCTATGAAAACTTTAAGGCATTCAATGCACAGGCATGAGCCACTATCACCATCCATGATCACTCGGCTAACTGATGGCATAGCTCAGCCATGAGCTCAAGTCTCCTGCTCCATGAATCCTGTTTTTTATCCCAGGATCCCATGCTGATAACTGAATTTCATTTTCTTAATCTGTCAATCATAGGGATAATATTTTACATACCTCAAATTACTGTTATCAGTTATTTCAGTCATATTCAACTTTCTGTGAGTCGAAACCCATTTGGGATTTTCTTGGCAAGGATACTATTTCCTTCTTCAGCTCATTTTACAGATGAGGAAACTGAGGCATACAGGTCAATTGCTTTGCCCAGAGTCAAACAGCTAGTAAATGTCTGAGACTGGATTTAAACTCAGGAAGTAGTCTCCGGGCTTTCTACACTGCAACACCTAGCATCAATGAAGCCTGAGATGTTCCATTGTTTTCTATATTTATATCATTGTTCTCTATAGCCCTTACAAAGAAGGGAGTCTCAGAGGTCTAGTGTAATGCCCTAAGTTTATGGGTTCAAATGAATTTAATAAAAACTCATTAATCATTTGCTATATGCAAAATACTGTGCCAGGGGCAGGGTGTGTGGAGACAAAAAGGGAATAGTCCTTTTCTTCAAGGGAGAGAAGTCATTTGACTTGCTCAAGGTCACACAAAAATAAGTAGCAGAGCTAGTATTTGAACTCAGGTCCTCCATCTCCACAGCTAGAGTCTTTACTCTTTAAACAGAAAGGCTGTTTAAAGTGGCTAGGGTGTTGGATTTGAGAGTCAAGAAGATCTGAATTCAAATATGACCTCAGAGATTTACTAGCTATGTGAGTCACTTAACAAATGTACAAGTCTCTTAACTTCTGCCAACCTGAGTTTCCTCATTTGTAAAATGCAGATTACCTCCCTAATCATTGGAGCAGCTAGGTGGTTCAGTAGATAGAGTGCCAGGCTTAGAGTCAGGAAGACTCATCGTCCTGAATTTAAATCTGACCTCAGATGCTTACTAGCAGTATTACCCTGGGCAAGCCACTTAACCTCTGACTGCTGGTTTTCTCATCCACAAAATGGAGATAATAATAATAATAATAATAATAATAATAATACCTCCCCAATTTCTGGGGCAGTTAGGTGGTACAATGAATAGAGTACTGAACCTAGAGTCAGGAAGACTCCTCTTCCCAAGTTTAAATCTTGCTCTAGACACTCACTGACTAAGTGACCCTGGGCAAGTAATTTATCCCTCATTGTCTCAGTTTCCTCATATGTAAAATGAGCTGGAAAGAGAAATGTCAAACCACTCTGATAGCTTTGCCAAGAAAACCCCAAATGGGGTTATGAAGAGTCAAACACAACTGAAAAAATGACTGAACAAACCCCAGTTGTGAGGAAAAAAAATATTTGTAAACTTTGCAAACCTTAGAGTAATAATTATTGGTATTATTATGGATAATAAATATGTCAAATATAAGATGCCATTATTTTTGTAAAGGTGCTTGCTTTGAGGTACATGTCACTTTCTTTATAAAAACTTTCTGTTATCTTATATTGTTCTATAATCCAAATCAATTTTAAAAGATGCTCACTGAGTATATGACTTCCAAGCATTCTTAGCCATGATATTGTCCTACAGGCAAAAGAGTTTTATTTTGTTTTGTTTTTTAAAGACACAAAAATACATGACCCACAGAAGCTTTAAAAGCAATATGGAATTGCTTAATATATGTTTCATTTATGCTGAAAATTCAATTTAGATTTTTTTCAGCCCCTGGAGACAGACTGTGCCATATTCTCCAGTGCATTAGAGGGAGACCCAAAAGTGGAAAGCATGAACTCTGCCCTAAAGAATCTGTTTATATCATTGGAGATTCAAGCTATTCACACATGATACAATACAAATATTGCAATGGAAATGCCAAGACAGTGTAATAGAAGGGAGCCATTGGCAAGTCAGCAAGGGCTCCTGACCAGGGGAAGCTTCTGCTGCCCTTCTTCCTTGCCCTCTAAGTGAATAGTCCTTGCATTATTGTTTTTACTCTTGGGCCCCCACACCTTAGAGTAAACCAAAGGGAAAGGCTGGTGCCAACAAGTCCCGCTGAAGTTCACTCATTTAGGAAAGCAGAAGAACAACTCCAATCTTATATGCCCAGGCACAAGGCATACATGTCTCTGAAAGATGGAAAGGGTAACATGTTAACTGACTGTTAAACCTGGACTCTTCATTCTGCTAGTAGCTAAAACTTCTACTTGGCTCTAGTCCCAGTCTCTTGTCCCTAACCCATCACCTTAGCTTCCTGTATCTCTAGAAACCAATCCTTGACAAGCACAAATGGATGGATATTTCTGGTGCCTCACCAAATCAGGACCTTTTATCCTCAGTCTCTCCCTGCTACTGAGTATCCAAAACCTAAATCTTCTCCAGAAAGAAACCCCAACTTCATCCATAGAAAAGTCAATGCTACAAAAAAGGAAAGATCACATCACACCCACTTCCATGCCAAGAAGTTTGAGATCCTACTGAGTGAGGAAGAAATCTTCCTTATAGAGAAAACTGGAAAGAAGTTAGATTTTTTGAGCAGTACCTAAAAGAGAGGGGAAGGAGAGGGAAGTGTACAATGGAATAAAGGATTAGATGATTTCTCAGTTACTTCCACCTGTGACAGTTTAACACACTTATTTTACAATTGATTAATTTGAGACTCAAAGGATATATTTATTTCTAATTGTGGTAACTATTGCACTGATTAAGAGTCATCACTTTGTAGGTTTGCACAACTAAACTCTAAGAGACTATTTCCCCTCAGGCAAATGTATCTATAATCTATAATCTGGTTAGCTGCCATTAATAAAGCAATTCTAGGGTTAAGGTTCTATAAATCACCCAACTTGGCTTATTTTAGGTGTGGATAAATAGGAAGGGGAATAGCTAATTATGCTGTGCATTATAATAAAATTAAAACAAGAATAAAAGGAATTAACAATATTTGCAAACTTTGATTCCAAGTAAAGAGATCCCTGAGTAAAGAGTCTAACCTTGGTGCATCCTGTGAGCCATCCCCAGTAAGTGTTGGCATCAATGTGCAACATCACCGAGGTGGGAAGAGCTAGTGGGGTTTAAAAGACAGGGGTAGGAAGGAGAGAGAGGATCTTAACTTCAACTCTTGAACAGGCTGACTCCCTGGGCTGGAACTTGGCAATCAGCCAAATCTGGGACCTGCTCTTACCTTAAATTAGTAAGACTCAAATCTCTATCTCTCTCTCTCTCTCTCTCTCTCTCTCTCTCTCTCTCTCTCTATTTCTGTGTGTGTGTGTGTGTCTGTCTCTGTCTCTGTCTCTATCTCTGTCTCTCTCTTTCTCTCCTTTTGTAAATGCTTATAGCTCTGGTGTTGAGCCTCCAGACCAATTTTTAATTGTTACACTACAGAGTAAAATTTAAAGAAATATAAATATCTAGGTTCTAAATTAATTATGTAATTAATTATAAAATTATTAAAATTAAGTAATTGTTCCCACTGCGCCTCAAATGTTATTAATTACTGCTTAATCTGACTGGTTCTAAGCCTAAATAGAAAATCTATCCTAAATTATCTTATGGGGTCAAGAAGCCTTCTAGGACTCCTTACTCAGCTCTAGCTTTTGACTTTGACTTTTGATTTTGAAATAAACCCACCTGTGAAGACTTTGAGGAAAAGCTGTTTTAAAATTCAAGTATTTGAAAAGTTGTCATTTTAAATAAATAGTGAAAGAAAAACCCAAGCATTAGCTTTCTCTCTAAGTACTCCCAAATGACTTCTCAGCAACTCCTCTTTTTTTTGCTATTCCTTTCTCTTTTTTGGGGGGGAGGGGGGTGGATAAGTGTAATGGTTACTTCTTTGTAAAGTTAAAATGAGCACCAACTTTAGAGTGGGAGTAGATGTTCTCTGATAGTCCATGTCTTAGAGTACATTCAAAACATAAGAAGGCATTGCTTCTGATAAAATTTCTGATAGGAATATTACAGAGTTCCTCATCTGTAAAATGAGCTGGAGAAGAAAATGGCAAATCCCCCCAGTATCTTTGCCAAGCCATCTCCAAAATGGGGCCACAAAGAGTCAGACAGGACTGAAAAACTGCTGAAGGACAATACTGAAGAAGAGAAGATATCCTTGTGGATCATTTAAGAAGCTGCTGAGTCAGGGCCCTGGGTCTTCTAATTTAAAATCCTTCTAAGCATTAAAAACTGTAAACATCACACTTTTGCCTGGTTGTGCCCTTTCTAAGCCACAGATCAGTCGGAGAATGAACAAGGAGTGGACAAAAGGCTGCAGAGTCTTCCCACTTCCTCTACCCTCAGGTATCAAAACTGTCAATTATTTGCCATTTCAAGCTCCTATTAACATTTGGAATTTGGGCCTGTAGAGGGCAAGGCTATGCCAAGAAGATAATGACAATTCCAAAATATTTGAGCAAACAGTCATCTATACTTAATGTGAATGAATTTAAAACTTAAAATACAAACCCCCTTGAGAAGGTCAAAATGGGAGAGAATCCCTGTTTGGAGTCAAAGGACGGAAACATGGATTGTACAATTTCGAAGCCTGTAAGCGTGATTGGATGGGCATTTGAGAGGCAGGGAGGTCTAGATGTTCCAGAAGTTGAAACAGATCACTAAGTGGCCCCTCACTTTGCCTGTTTCTAAGACAGGCTCAGAGTCTCGATGTTGTATCCCTTGGGTGTTTTCTGCTTTTGTTTTTGTATTTCTATGACGTCAGAGATGCTTCCCAACAGACTCAGAAACCTGCAGCATCATTCTGGTGTTGAGGGAAGCCATAATCAGAGCCAAGAAGAGGGGGTTTGTTTGTATGTGTGTTTGTTTTTCTTCTGGCACTAATGATAGGACTAAGAAAACAGCCCCTAACTTAATTAGGGAGAAAGGTATGGTCTAAGGAGAGAGCAGAACAATTTCTGGAAAGGAGTATTAGGAAGAACAACTTGGGAGCTTGGGAGCAGAACCAGACGTTTGTTTGTCAGTGTCTTTTCCAGCAGATGAAAAATGGAATGGGAGAACGATCTGGAGAGGTGTGTGATTACCAGCAGAAGAGATACGTGCAAGACAGCTTCCAGATCACGGAAAAATTCATGGAGCAGGATAAACATGCATAAGTCTTCGGGATTCAGGGGAGTGTGTGTGAGTGAGTGTGTGTGTGTGTGTGTGTGTGTGTGTGTGTGTGTGTGTGTGTGTGTGTGTGTGTGTGGATGGGGGGGGCAAGCCAGGGAGGAGAGTGTGTGGAAGGGGGAGGGTCATTCTAGGTTACTACGGGAGCTCAGTAAGAAGCTGCTGTGATCCTTGGCAGGGGGCTCTAATTCCGCTTTGCTGTTTGCAGGGTACAGTTGGAGAGGACCCACAACTCAGAGCCAGTTTTCTTTAATAAAAGAACCAAGGAGGGGGAGACAGGAAACTCTGGAGCTTCGCTCTGACTTCAGCTTTTGGAAAGATCTATACTTTTTTAAATGGAGCTGTTTGAGATGGACGGCTTCAAGCTTCCTAGGGGGGACTTGGATGACTCTGAGAAGCAGGGCAGGTTTTGGCCACAGTGGGAGTTCCCCCTTCTCTGGGTCACTGAGCAGAGAGCACTGAAGGAGGAGGCCGGATCCTGGCTTGGAGCTGGACTCTGCTTGGTCGGAAATGCCCACACCTCGTCTTCCTTCCTCCAGGTCCTCACTGCGGCAGGGACCCAAAAGGCAAGTCTTTTTTCCCTTCCTGCAAACTCCAGCTCACCAATGTCTAACTTTTGTGGTATCCAAACCCAACCAGAATTTTGTTCCCCATGGCAGCATAGGAAAAAAGTTCTGACTTGAGACTCAGAACTGGGTCCTCATCCAAGTTCTGCCCTTTCCTGATTCTGTGACCTTGGGAAAATATAGAAATTATTTTTTACGTCCAAATCTGTGATCACATCATGATGGGTAGCTCCCATGATGGAAACTCTTTTCTTGAATGTAAATCATTAATTAATAGTTTTAAAGAGTTTGCTTATATCAATGAGAGGTCATGATTTATCCATGATCACACAGCTAGTATGTGTCAAAGATTGGATTTGAACCCAGGTCTTCCTGACTCCAAGATCAGCTTTTTATCTAACATCTCAGTAATATGACAAAGAGGGTGATGATGAAATTGATACCATCATCCCTATCATACTTGAAGCTACTGAAATTGTCCCAAAGAAGCTTACAGTAAGTTCATAGAAGATGAATTCAAGTTCCAATAGTTTTATTCAAATATTTTTTTAAAAAGACATTTGAGCCACCTGGGCAGTAGTACTCAGACCATTAAATATAATAGAATAATGATAGCATAGTGATCTGTCCCAGAACTGTTTCAATATGAACTCTAGTTTAAAAAAATGGCTAAATGGATAGAGAGCCAAGCCTGGAGATAGGAGGTCCTGGTTTCAAATCTGGACTCAGACTCTTCCTAGTGGTATAATACTGGGAAAGTCACTTAACCCCTACTGAGTTGCCCTTCCTGCTCTTCTGCCTTAGAACTAATACATAGTATTGATTCCAAGACAGGAGGTGAGGATTTTTATCTTTATTTTTATTTTTAAAAGATTAATAGAATGAGACAACAGACATCCTAGCAATGATAATGAAATTTACAGTGGCCCAAAAGTCTTAGTGTGATTTTAAGACAACAATTTTAATCATTAATTTATTTAATATTTAATTAACATCTTAATTTTAAAAATATCTTAAGATGTTTGGGGTACATAGTCTATTAAACACTTCAAAGTTGTTGTTCTTTTTTTAGCCTCATCTCATTTAATCCCCATAACAACCCTGTTAATGAATTGGGTACTACATGTTTTATTTTATAAATGAGGAAACTATTGATACAGACTGAAAGGAGCAGAACCAGGAGAACATTGTACACAGAGACTGATACACTGTGGTACAATCAATGTAGTGGACTTCTCTACTAGCAGCAATGCAAGACAATTCTGAGGGACTTATGAGAAATAACCCTATCCACATCCAGAGGAAGAACTGTGGGAATAGAAACACAGAAGAAAAACAACTGCTTGATCATATGATTCGATGGGGATATGATTGGGGATGTAGACTTTAAACTATCACCCTAGTGCAAATATTAATAATATGGAAATAGGTCTTGATCAATGACACATGTAAAATCTGGTGGAATTGTGTGTCAGATCCAGGAGAAGGGTGGGGGAGGGGAGGGAAAGAACATGAGTCTTGTAACCATGGAAAATTATTCTAAATCATCTAATTATATAAAATTTTCAAAAAGAAAAAAAAGAAAAAAGAGGGAAAAAATAAATGAGGAAACTGAGGCTCAATGAGAGTCAAAAACATGCTCATGGTTGTGACTGTGAAAATGTTGTTTGCCAATACTGTGAATTGCCAAAACTGTAAAGATTAAATTCGGCCAAACTATAGAGATAATTTTTAGTGTGTTTGACTTTAAATCTAAAATTAAGTGGTTGTCATGGGAAAATTCCCAAATATGAAAATACCGAAGTCAGCTGGGTTTTATGGAGATTTTAATTAATACAAATGAAAGAATTAAGGGAAGGAGAGACAGAGAGAGAAAGAGAAAATATTAGAAAGGGCCTAGGCCTGAGGCTAAGGGAGAGCGAGTCAGTCTTTATCACTCACCACAAGATCGTCTTCAAGCAAGCTCCAATCCTCCACTGAGCTCCTGAACTCCTGAACTGAGTTCAGAGTCCCAACTCCTTTTAAAGAAATTTTCTTCTTATGTCACCTCCCCTAAATTTTCACATCTACCAATCACAGTAGATGCTTTTTCCCAAGACTGCCCATTCTTAGTTCTCATCTTCTTTGGTTCTCACCTTCTCTGGTTAGATTAAAACTTCACACCTCTTTTGTTAAACTTGCCTTTTATAAGTTGCTTGACCTTTTAGTGATTAATTTAACCTCTATAGGTACTTAGCACCTTTTTGTATTAGATCTAAAAATAGACCACCTAGCTTAAGGTTCTAGCTTTACTATAAGTATGAGTTTGGGACTTTTCATTGTTCAGTCAGGAGTTTGCAACTTTATCTTCCCCTAAGGCACTGTCTGAGTAGGGTGGAGTAATTTTAAAAGTTCTCAATACATTCCTGATCAAGTACCTCCATTGTTAAAACTGGGGAATAGCTTAATCAAATCTTCTAAAATAGAGTCTAAGCAGTTTTTAAGATTCACATGATTCCATAGGTAACAACTGTCAGAGGCATAATTTGAACCCAGGTCTCCTTCATTCTAACACTCTCTACTATGATATTGAATTTTTCCTTTCTCCAAATGAGGGCAATAATATCTACATCAAAGGACAGTTATGGGGACTAGGTCATCAAGGTATATCAATTCTAAGAGTAGTATATTCACAGTTCATGGTTCCAGAAGATCAGTAGTGACAGAATGTTATCCATTACAAAGAATGTTCAGTTTAGGATATAGAAATATGAATATATATATATGCATATATAGGTAAACATACATATGCATATGTGTTTATATGTCATATATAAATAATATATAAATATAAAGAAATATAAATAATATATATCAATTGGGTGAATTAATTTGTTTAATTGTGAATATTTACTAAAAGAAATGTTTATTTTTTCTTTTTCTCCAAATAGGAGGAGTTGGAAGAAAAAACAATAGATTTTTGTTAACTGATTAATTAAGCACTACAAATGAAGAATGTCATGGGTACTTTCAGATGAGGTCATTCAGTTATTAATCTTACATAACTGTTTTACTTTGTTATAAGAGACTTCTCACAAAGAACATCTGAAAATGTTTGTAATATAAAAACAAAATTATCAATATAATTGAAAGTAAAAATAAATCAGAAAAAAATCCCCAAAAAGTTTTTTGAAAAGCTAAATTAAAAACACCTATAAATGTGAAATTGTATTGATTTTATGATTGCCTCTGTGTATCTCCCTGAAATTCTACCCCCTCCCCATCCAAACAAAAAAAAAAAGTTGATGGGGGATAAGGAAGAGATTATATGCCATATATGTGAACTCCAAAAATAAATAAATTCTAACTTATTTTGGCTTCAGTATTTGGGACACCCTAAGAGGTGGTCCAGGAAATTGCCATTTCAAGGCAGGGAATCACAAAAAGGAAATAAGTGCTAGTCAGGCAGTGAAGTAGATAGAGTGCCAAGCCTAAAGTCAAGAAGACTCAACTTTATGATTTCAAATCTGGCCTCAAACATTTACTAAATGTGTAAGCCTAGACTAGTCACTTACCTTTGTTTGTCTCAGTTTCTTCCTCTGGAAAATAAGCTGGAGAAGGAAATGGCAAACCATGCCAGTGTCTTTAACCACCCCCCCAAAAAAAAATCCCAAATGGGATCACAAAGAGTCAGACTGAACAACCTCAACAACATGTGCTCTAGGCACTGTGCCAAGTGCTTTACAAATATTTCACTTGATCCTCACAATAACCCTGAAAGGTAGGTGATATTTTTATACCCATTTTACAATTGAGAAAACTGAGGTAAAGACAGGTTAAGTATTTTGCTCAGAGTCACTCAGCTAGTAAGTATCCAAGACCAGATTTGACCTCATATCTTCCTGATTCTCGACCCAGGATTCTAGCTCCTGTGCCACCTGGCTGCCTCTGCACCTGAGTTAAGCATTGAAGGAAGAGAAATATTACAACCAAATAAGATAAGGAAAAAGTGCATTACAGATATGGTAGATAACCTACGTAAGTACAGAGCTAGGAGAAGGAAAGACAAGATCAGAGAATGGCCACAAGTTCATGTTAGCTAGAATGTGGTATAAAGAGGAGTAGAGGAGCAGCAGTAATTTGCTCTACTCATTCTATCTCTGTATCCCAAAGAGATCAAATAAAAGAGGAAAGGACCTATTTGTACAAAAGTATGTGTAGCGGCTTTCTTTGTGGTAAGAAAGAACTGGAAACCAAGAGGATGCCCATCAGCTAGGAAATGACTGAACAAGTTGTGATTTATGATTGTAATTAGGAACACTATTATGCTACAGGAAATGATGAAGGAAATGACTTCAGAAAAACTTGGAAAGATGGACATGAACTGATGCAAAGTGAAGTGAGCAGAACCAGGAGAAACTGGTACACCATAACAGCAATAAGGTATGATGACCAACTCTGAACGATTTAACTATTGTCAGCCTTGCAAGGAGTCAAAACAGCTCTGAGAGACTCAAAATGAGAAAGGCAATCAACCACCATAGAACAAACTGATGGAGTCAATGCAGATTGAAGCATAACATTTTTCATTTTATTTCCTTCATGAGTTTTTCCTTGTATGTACAATATGTATCTTCTTTCATAACATGATGAATATGAAAATATGTATTGCATGACCACACATACATAACTTATATCAGATTATTTGCTGTCTTAGGGAGGGATTAAAGGAGGGAGAGAATTTGGATCACAAAATGCCAGAAAACAAATGTCAAAAATTGCTTCTACATGTAATTGGGGAAAAAATTAAATATTATTGGAAGGAGGAAAACCTATATAGAATTAGAGTGAAATTAGCAGAACCAAGAAAACATTATATACAGCGACTGAAATATTGTTTGAAGAATAACCAGATATCCCCCTCCAGAGAAGGTACTGATAAATAAAAAATGCTCATGATATAGTTTTATATATACTTTTTTAAGCCAAATGATGCCTTTTCTAATGTGGAGAAGGGAGGGAGGGAGAATGCAACAAACAGACTAATTTTTTTTAAAAAGAAGAGTAGGAGGAAATAATGCTGAGATGGTAATGAAAGATCAACTGGAAAGGTTCTTAAAAGCTAGACTAAGAGTTTTATATTTTATCTTTGAAGCAATAGGGAGCCATTGAAAGTTTCTGAAAGGGGGACTAACCTGATGTACTGAGGCTCTGCAAAAGATGAACTGGCAAAGGAAGAGACTGAATGTAGGGAAATCACTTAGAATGTCAATATAATGATAATAATGATAATGATTTTTATATAGCTTTTTCAAGTGCTTTATAAACATGACCTCATTTGATCTTCATTAGATCAGGCAAGAAACAATAATGAGTTCCTGGACTAGAATATGAGTGTGAATATAATTATGTGAATAGGTATAAGAAAGATTGTTAAGACTAAATCAACAAAACTTGGAAAAAGACAAAACCAACTATGAAGTTTCAAGATCAGATGACATGGTAGATGGCTCTGCTAGTAACAGAAGTAAAGTAGGGAGGGAAGACAAAGGAAAGAAAGGCAAAACTGACTGTAAGTTTTCAAGCCTGGGTGATTTGAAAGATGGTAATGCTGGTAACAGGAGTGAATGGGGAAAAAAAGAAGGAAAAAAGAAAGACAAGACAAACCTAATTATTAGGTTTCAAGCCTGGATGACTTGGAAGATGGCAGTACTATTAAGAGAAGTGATGAAAATGAGAGAAATGTCAGGTCGGGGAGAGGCAGGTAAGATGATGGATTCAGTTTTAGACACACTAAATTAGAAATGTTGGCAGGATATTCAAGTAGAGATGTGCAGGAAGCAATTGTACATGCAAGACAAATGCACAAAGGCTTGGCAGGGACTGAATCCATGAATTTGGGGATCACCTTCATAAATATGATATTTGAAACCATGGGAGTGGATGATTGCCAAATGTACAGAGAAAAGACAAGTGGACCAAGGACAGTGTCTTTGAAGGGGAAGTACAGCAAACAGAGAAAGATAAATCAGTGAAAGATGCCAAAAAGAGCTAGCCTGATAGGTGGGAAGAGTATCAGAGTGAAATTAGTCAACAACTTCGAGGTCTAAAGAAAGGCCAAGGAGAAAAAGGACTGAGGAAAAAGCCATTAGACTGGACCATTGAGAAGGCATTGATCACATTGGAAGGAAAAGTTTTAATAGTGTGGTAAGCATGGAGACCAGATTACAGGGAGTCAGAGGGAGAATGGCTGGGTAAGGAAGCTGAGGTAGCCCCTGGAGAATTTTCCTGGTTAAACTCCAGTGAAGAAGAGATGGAGATTATAATAACACAAGAGTATGATAGGGTCACAGGTAAATTATTATTATTGTTGTTATTATTATGGTTAACATTTTATTTCTTCTAATAGAGAAGCCTCCACCAAGTCCTACTCCAGTTCTTCATTATATTGTAATGATGGCCTTGATTTCTCAAAAGGTATGTTGGTTTGTTTAGGTGGTGCCATATTTGAAAGAAAGTTAAGTGAAGTCCTAACAATATAATGAATTTCAGTAATACAATGATCCAGAACAGTTCTGAAAGACTTCTAACAAAGAATGCTATCCACCTCCAGAGAAAGAATTGGTGGAGTCAGAATGCAAATCAAAGCATGCTATATTTCACTTTAGTTTATTTAGGTTTTTACATGGGAGTTTGGATTTAATATGAGGATTCTCTCACAACAATGAACAATCTGGAAATGGGGAGAGAGGGAGTTGTTTTTTTGTTTTTAAACCCTCACCTTCCATCTTAGACTCAATACTGTGTATTGCTTCCAAGGCAGAAAAGTGGTTAAGGCTAAGCAATGGAGATTAAATTGACTAACCCAGGGTCATACAGCTAGGAAGTGTCTGAGGCCAAATTTGAACCCATAACCTCCCACCTCTGGGTCTGGCTCTCTATTCACTTAGCCCCCTGGTAATAGATTTTGCATGATAATAACCCAGATCAAATTGCTTAACATCTCTGGGAAGGGGGAAGAATGGGAGGGAGGAAGAAAATTTGAATCTTATGACTTCAGAAAACTTAGGTGGAAATTTGTTATAACATGTAATTAGTAAAATACAATATCTTTTAAAAATAAAATAAAATAAAATTTAAAAATAACAGCAAAAAAAAAACATGCTGAGTCTGTTTTCTAAGAATCAACCTACTTAAGAATTATGAGAGTCTCTGCCTTGGAACCAATACACAGTATTGACTCCAAGACGGAAGGTAGGGGTTTTATTTAAAAAAAAAAAAAAAAGACGGAAGGTAGGGGTTTTATTTAAAAAAAAAAAAAAGAATTATGAGAGTCGCGGGTAAGCATGGTGGCCAGCTAAACGTGGCTTACTCACTCTCCCTGCCACACACCAACATACACTGATAAGGATCACCGCAAAAGACCTTAAGAATCTATATCAGAGGAGAAGAGGTGCTGTAGAGCGGGGACCAGCAGTGAAGGTGTGTGGGATCGAGGCTTTACCAGCCTATAAGAGGGGGAAAGAGCTTCCACCCAAACGCAAACTTGAGCGGATCCAGCCTGCCCCATCCCCACCTATAGGGCCAGAGCCGGGGCCAGTGCACGCTGAGATGAATGAGCAAGGGGCGCCTCTGAAGCAAGGAGAGGGCACTTCTGAGCCCTTGTGAGTTGACTAGGACAGCAGGGGGACACCTCCCCCCCCCCCAAGGAAGTAGGCAGAAAAACTCAAGAAGTGAGAGAGAGCAGACTTCAGGTGCCCAGAGCCAGCGCGCCCACCAGAGTCAGGGAGTGAGACAGGAATCCCTCTGGAACAAACAGGGAGCATTTTTAGGATCCTTGGGAATTAACCAGGTCTGCTGGGGACCCACCCCCAAAAGTAACTAAACCGGAAAACCAGGTGGGCAAGAAAGAGCAGACACTGAGGCCCCCTGGAGGAAGGCACCGAGAAAAGCCGCAAAGGACTGAGGAAAACCGAGACCCTGCTCATTAACTCCATACACACACACATTAAAAAAAAAAAAAACCCTGCTTAGCAGACTCTGATTTCTGATTAAAGAGGGAACTGAAAACATCCAGAAAAAACGGCTAACTGTGCACAGGAGCCTTAAAATCCCAGCAAGAAATCAAAAAAGAAGACTGTCACCCTCGAAACTTTCTATGGAGGAAAAACCCTAGCTACAGAGGAAATACTGGACGAAAGTCAAAGAAAGGCAAAACCAAAAAAAAAAAAAGAAGAAGAAAATTGTCCACAAGCCCTGGAAGTCTCAAATGGAGCTTATCATCAGAAAGATGGAAGCCCTCTGGAAAGAGAAGTTGGAAATGATTCAAAAAGAAAACCAACAAATTATATTAGAGAACCAAAAAATTACAGCTGAATGCCAAAAGATCGAAGCAGAAAATAAAGCCTTAAGAACCAGAATTGAGTAACTGGAAACCAATGATCTTGCAAAATAGCAAGAATTAATAAAGCAAAGTCAAAAGACTAAGGAATTAGAAGAAAACATAAAATATCTCACTGACAAGGTGACAGACATGGAAAACAGAGGAAGGAGAGAAAATCTGAGAATCATTTGTCTACCAGAAAAGCCAGAAATAAACAGTAATCTTTATACCATAATACAAGATATCATCCAAGAAAACTGCCTGGAGATTCTAGAACAAGGGGGCAATATAGGCATTGAAAGAGTTCACAGAATACTCTCTACACTAAACCCCCAAAAGACAACTCCCAGGAATGTAATTGCCCAATTCCAAAGCTTTCAAGCAAAAGAAAAAAATCTTACAAGAAGCCAAAAAGACAATTTAGATATAAAAGAATGCCAACCAGGGTCACACAAGACCTTGCAACTTCCACACTGAACAAGGCATGGGACATGATATTCAGAAAGGCAAGAGAGCTAGGTCTTCAACCAAGAATCCATCAAAACTGACTATATACTTCCAGGGGAAAGTATGGGCATTCAACAAAATAGAAGATTTCCAAATACTTATAAAGAAAAGACCAGAGCTCTGTGGAAAGTTTGACATCCAAACACAAAGAGCAAGAGAAACATGAAAAGGTAAATATAAAGGAAAAGGAAAAGGAGAAAAATGTTTTATCTTTTTCTTTTATTCAAACTCTCTTCTATAAGGACTACATTTATATCAAATTATATATATTAATATGTGGGGAAAATGTAATGTGTAACTCAAAAATTGTATGCATCGTTAGAGTAGTTAGAAGAATCACACATAGGGAAAGATTGGGGCATCAAGACGATATGGAGAAAGGAGGGAAAAAAGAAAATGGGAGGGGGGTATCATTGATGGTACTAAGATATACTTCAAGAAATAGAAAAAACTAAAAGAATAATCTTTATCACACAAAGATACACATGGGAAGGGGAGGGGAAGAATTCTATAAGAAGGAGAGGAAAAGAGTGCGAATTGGTATTACGTAAACCTTACTCTCAGTGAAATCAACCCTGAGAGGGAAGAACATCTAGATCCATTGGGATCTTGAATTCTATCTTATCCAACAGTGTAAGAGAGAAGGGGAAATTAAGGAGGGGAGGGGATATAAAAAGGGAGAGAAGGGAAGGGAGGAAGGGAACAAAAAGGGAGGGACTAGAAAGGGAAGCATACCAAGGGAGGGGACTAGGGGGACTGATCTAAAGTAAATCACTAGTTTAAAAGGTTATAGCTAAATAAGAAAGGTCAGATTTAGGGGAGGATATCAAAATGCCTAGGAATCCACAAGTGACAATCATAACTTTGAACATGAATGGGATGAACTCACCCATAAAACGTAGACGAATAGCAGAATGGATTAGAATCCAAAACCCTACCATATGTTGTCTCCAAGAAACACACATGAAGTGGATAGATACTCACAAAATCAGAATTAAAGGATGGAGTAAGACCTTTGGGGCCTCAATTGATAGAAAGAAGGCAGGAGTGGCAATCATGATATCTGACAAAGCCAAAGCACAAATTGACCTGGTTAAAATGGATAGGGAAGGTAAATATATTCTGTTAAAAGGGAATATAGACAACAAGAAAAATATCACTAATCAATATGTATGCACCAAATGGTATAGCACCCAAATTTCTAATGGAGAAACCAGGAGAATTGAAGGAGGAAATAGACAATAAAACCATATTAGTGAGAGACCTAAATCAACCACTATCAAATATAGATAAATCAAATCAAAAAATAAATAAGAAAGAGGTAAAAGAAGTGAATGAAATCTTAGAAAAATTAGAGTTAATAGACATATGGAGAAAAATAAATAGGGACAAAAAGGAATACACCTTCTCAGCACCACATGGCACATTCACAAAGATTGACCATACACTAGGTCACAGAAACATGGTATACAAATGCAGAAAAACAGAAATAATAAATGCAACCTTTTCAGATCATAAGGCAATAAAAATAATGATCAGTAAGGGTAAGTAGAGAGCCAAATCAAAAATTAATTGGGAATTAAATAATATGATACTCCAAAATCAGTTAGAGAACAAATCATAGGAACAATTAATAATTTCACTGAGGAAAACGACAATGGTGAAACATCTTTTCAAACCTTATGGGATGCAGCCAAAGCAGTACTCAGAGGAAAATTCATATCCCTGAGTGCATATATTAACAAATTAGGGAGGGCAGAGATCAATGAATTGGAAATGCAAATCAAAAAACTTGAAAGAGAACAAATTAAAAATCCCCAGAAGAAAACCAAACTAGAGATCCTAATAACTAAGGGAGAAATTAATAAAATCAAAATTGATAGAACTATTGAACTAATAAATAAGACTAGAAGCTAGTACTTTGAGAAAACAAACAAAATGACAAAGTACTGGTCAATCTAATTTAAAAAGGGAAAGAAGAAAAGCAAATTAACGGCATCAAATATGAAAAGGGGAACCTCATCTACAAAGAAGAGGAAATTAAGACAATCATGAAAAACTACTTTGCCCAGTTATATGGCAATAAATATACCAATCTAGGTGATATGGATGAATATTTACAAAAATATAAATTACCTAAACTAACAGAAGAAAAAATAGAATTCTTAAATAATCCCATATCAAAAAAGAAATCCAACCAGCCAGCAAAGATCTCCCTAAGAAAAAATCCCCAGGGTCTGATGGATTCACAAGTGAATTCTATCAAACATTCAAAGAACAGCTAATCCCAATACTATACAAAATCTTTGACATAATAAGCAAAGAGGGAGTTTTACCAAATTCCTTTTATGACACAAACATGGTACTGATTCTAAAGTCAGGCAGGGCAAAAACGGAGAAAGAAAACTATAGACCAATCTCCCTAATGAATATAGATGCAAAAATCTTAAATAGGATACTAGCAAAAAGACTCCAGCAAGTGATCAGGAGGGTCATTCACTATGATCAAGTAGGATTTATACCAGGAATGAAGGGCTGGTTCAATATTACGAAAACCATCAACATAATTGACCATATTAACAAGCAAACCATATCATAAACAAAATCATATGATTATCTCAATAGGTGCAGAACAAGCCTTTGATAAAATACAACACCCATTCCTATTAAACACACTAGAAAGTATAGGAATAGAAGGGTCATTCCTAAAAATAATAAATAGTATAGATCTAAAACCATTAGCTAACATCATCCGCAATGGGGATAAACTAGATGCATTCCCAATGAGATGAGAAGTGAAACAAGGATGCCCATTATCACCTCTATTATTTAACATTGTACTAGAAACACTAGCAGTAGCAATTAGATAAGAAAAAGAAATTGAAGGCATCAAAATAGGCAAGGAGGAGACCAAGTTATCACTCTTTGCGGATGATATGATGGTCTACTTAAAGAATCCTAGAGAATCAACCAAAAAGCTAGTCGAAATAATCAACAACTTTAGCAAAGTTGCAGGATATAAAATAAACCCGCATAAGTCATCAGCATTTCTATATATTTCCAACACAGCTCAGCAGCAAGAATTAGAAAGAGAAATCCCATTCAAAATCACCTTAGACAAGATAAAATACTTAGGAATCAATCTCCTGAAACAAACACAGGAACTATATGAACACAATTACAAAACGCTCTCCACACAACTAAAACTAGACTTGAGCAATTGGAAAAACATTAACTGCTTATGGGTAGGACAAGCCAATATAATAAAAATGACCATCCTACCCAAACTTATTTATCTTTTAGTGCTGTACCCATTGAACTTCCAAAAAAAATTTTTTACTGAATTAGAAAAAAACATAACAAAGTTCATTTGGAAGAACAAAGGATCAAGGATAGCCAGGGAAATAATGAAAAAAAAAAAATACAAAGGAAGGTGGCCTTGAAGTCCCAGATCTCAAACTATATTATAAAGCAGTGGTCATCAACATAATTTGGTACTGGCTAAGAGACAGAAAGGAGGATCAGTGGAATAGACTTGGAGTAAGTGACCTCAGCAAGACAGTATATGACAAACCCAAAGACCCCAGCTTCTGGGACAAAAATCCACTATTTGACAAAAACTGCTGGGAAAACTGGAAGACAGTGTGGGAGAAATTAGGTTTGGATCAACACCTCACACCCTAAACCAAGATAAACTCAGAATGGGTGAATGACTTGAACATAAAGAAGGAAACTATAAGTAAATTAGGTAAACATAGAATAGTATACATGTTAGACCTTTGGGAAGGGAAAGACTTTAAAACCAAGCTTGACATAGAAAGAGTCACAAAATGTAAAATAAACAATTTTGATTACATCAAATTAAAAAGGTTTTGTACAAACAAAACCAATGTAACCAAAATCAGAAGGGAAGCAACAAATTGGGAAACAATTTTCATAACAAAAACCTCTGACAAAGGTCTAATTACTCAAATTTATAAAGAGCTAAATCAATTGTAAAAAAAAATCAAGCTATTCTCCAATTGATAAATGGGCAAGGGACATGAATAGGCAGTTTTCAGCCAAAGAAATCAAAACTATTAATAAGCACATGAAAAAGTGCTCTAAATCAGAGAGATGCAAATCAAAACAATTCTGAGGTATCACCTCAGACCTAGCAGATTGTTCAACATGACAGCAAAGGAAAGTAATGGATGTTGGAGGGGATGTGGCAAAGTAGGGACACTAATTCATTGCTGGTGGAGTTGTGAATTGATCCAACCATTCTGGAGGGCAATTTGGAACCATGTCCAAAGGGCGATAAAAGACTGTCTGCCCTTTGATCCAGCCATAGCACTGCTGGTTTTGTACCCCAAAGAGATAATAAGGAAAAAGACCTGTACAAGAATATTCATAGTTGCGCTCTTTGTGGTGACCAAAAATTGGAAAATGAGGGGATGCCCTTCAATTGGGGAATGGCTGAACAAATTATGGTATATGTTGGTGATGGAATACTATTGTGCTAAAAGAAATAATAAAGTGGAGGAATTCCATGGAGACTGGAACAACCTCCAGGAAGTGATGCAGAGTGAAAGGAGCAGAACCAGGAAAACATTGTACCCAGAGACTGATACACTGTGGTACAATCGAATGTAATGGACTTCTCCATTAGTGTCAATGCAATGTCCCTGAACAATCTGCAGGGCCCTAGGAGAAAAGCACCATCCACAAGCAGAGGACAAATTGTGGGAGTAAAAACACCGAGGAAAAGCAACTGCTGGACTACAGGGGTTAAGGGGACATGACTGAGGAGAGACGCTAAATGAACACCCTAATGCAAAGATCCACAACATGGAAATGGGTTCGAATCAAGGACACATGTGATACCCAGTGGAATTGCACGTCGGCTATGGGAGGGGTTATGGGAGGGAGGGAGGAGAAGAAAATGATCTATGTTTCCAAGGAATAATGTTTTAAAATGAACAAATAAAATAATGTTTAAAAGTAAAAAAAAAAAAAAGAATTATGAGAGTCATCCCCAGTAGGCTGGTCACTTGGTGATGAATTCTTTAGCCATAGCAATCCATGAAACAAACCAAAAAAAAAAACAAAAAACACACACACACACACACACACAAATTAACCTTTTCCCCTAGGTGACCCTTTCCAGTTTTTCAAGAATACCAGAGTGGTAGAAAGGAGATGGAGGATGCTAAGAATCACAATATTGTCTATGTGTTTAAATTATTTTCTAAACTTTGCCTTAGTTTGTTTCAGTCATTCTGGCTGGATGGGACATCTCATGATCCCATTTGAGGTTTTCTTGGCAAAGATACTGGAGTGATTTGCCATTTCTTTCTCCAGTTCATTTGATAGATGAGGAAACTGAGGGAAACAAGGTTAAGTGACCGACCCAGGGTCACATATTATTTTTCATGGTCACATTCCATGACACCAGACTAAAGCTAGCCAAGAAGGCCAAGAAACCCACAGAAGAGGTTGACTCTCTAAGATAGCACATGACATATAATAATATAATAATATATAAATAATATATAATAAAGTAATTTATCACTTCACTCTAAGTGAATATAGTTCATTTGAGGGCACCCGGGAATGGGACAAAATTCCCCCTTTAAATTCAAGTTAGATCCATCACAACTAAAGCTTAGTCTCGATGGAGAGGGAGGTGGAGAGTTAGGAAAGGAGAGAAGTGCCTGGGGCTGGATTTAAACCCATGAACATGAGTTCTTCTTGATTCCAAGTCCAGTGCTCTATCCATGGAAACAGCAAGCTGCCCTTATCTATTGGTAATCTAATTATAATGATAACAGCTTGTATTTATAGAGAGCTTTCAGGTTTCTTAGTGTCCAGCTTGTATCCCTACTCACCATCACACACTCTACATTCCAGCCCAAAATGCCAACCTAGAGGAAAGGTGCAAAGTTCTAGGAAATGCAGTAAGACCTCAGGAATAACCATACTTCAGATCTGAGTCGTGCCTGCGTTTCTTCACCAGTCCCAGAGGCTGGGCTCTGACTGGTCACCATATAAAAATTATTGCCCCAGAGACCCCTGAATGGGGCAAGTCTGGGAAAGTTGCTTACAGGTTTGGTTTTTCTTATTTTCCGCCAACTCCAGCTGCAGGATTTCATTGGAAAGTGAGATCTGGGAGTTGAAGGGGGTTCCTTGGCTGCCTCTAATCCCTGGCCGTAATAAGCCATTTTCCATTCTGTCATAATCCGTGGGTCATTATAAGCATTGACCTTCCCTCTTGTGTCTGAGCTTTCCCTCACTGTGCAGGTGAAGAGTCGCTGCTTCTATAGAAATAGTGGAAGGAAAGAAGACCTCGCTCTGCCTAACTTTGAACCAAAGGGTGTTAACTGCTTTGAACCTCACATTTCTCCTTTTTCCTAACTCTCCATCCCTCTCTCCATTCAGTCTTTAGTTGTGATGGATCTAACTTGAATTTAAAAGGGAATTTATCCCATTCCAGGTGACCCTCAAAAGAATTATTTTCTCTTAGACTGAAGAGGTAAACTACCCACTCTGCCATGTCTATCCTCCTAGAGAACAAACCTCTTATATGGGTCCCCCTGCCTTTCTTTGGCTGGCTTCTGCTTGGTGTCATGGAATGTGACCACTTAAAAAATAATGTAAAGGGAGAAAAAAGGCTCTGGCCAAAATAGGTTTTTTTTAGAATTAAAATTCCATTTGGTTCATCTAAAGATCCACAGCTTGATCACATGTTTTGATGGGGATCTGATTGGGGATGTAGACTTTAAATGATCACCCTAGTGAAATTATCAATAATATGGAAATAGGGCTTGATCAATGACACATGTAAAACCCAGTGGAATTGTGTGTTAGCTATGGGAGAGGAGGAAGGGGAGGGGAGGGAAAGAACATGAATCTTGTAACCATGGAAAAATATTCCAAATTAATTAATTAAATAAAATGTTTCAAATAAAATAAAGATCGACAGTCTTATCAGGAGAACTAGGTGGCTCAGTGGACTGAGAGCCAAGCCTAGAGACAGAAGGTCTTGGGTTCAAATTTTATCTAAGATACTTCCTACCTGTGTGACCCTGGGAGGTCTCTTAACTCCCATTGCCTAGCCCTTCTCTTCTGCCTTGGAACTAATATTTAGTATATTTAGTATAGATCCTAAAATGGAAGGTAAGGGTTTAAAAAAAAAAATCTAGAGTCCCAGAAATGGAAAGGGAAGTGAAGAAGAGAAGCATTGTCAGCCAAGTCAATCAGTCAAGAAATATTTATGAAGCACCTACTACGTGCAACATTGTGAGACACATCCATGATTTGAGGTTGGGATTTATTTGGCGGCTATATCATTCTTCTCATGAAGGACTGATTATGAAGAAAACAACTGCTTGAATACATGGGTCAAGGGGATATGGTTGGGGATGTAGACTCTAAATAACCATCCTAGTACAAATATCAACATGGAAATAGGTTCTGATCAAGGACACAAGTAATACCCAATGAAATTGCATGTTGGCTGTGGGAAGGGTGGGTGGAGGGGAGGGAGGGAAATAAAGTGACTATTGTAAACAAGGAATAATGTTCTAAATTGACTAAATAAAGTAATTCAAATGGAAAAAAAAATGAAGGGCTGATTATTCCTTAACAAGATGGTGGGTAAAAAGGAGACCGGATTGTGAAGCAGACATGGCTTTAAATCCCAGCTCTCCTATGAGCTGACAAGTCTGTTTATTATAGAAGCATCAGGGAGCAGATGAGTGTAGAACCTGAAGTTCAGAAGACCTAGGTTCCAGTCCCTACTCATGATAGCTCAGTTGCATGAGCATGAGCAAGTTATTTAAACTTTATGATCCTCAGTTTTTTCATCTACAAAATGGAAACAATGATGTTTATAGTACCTACCTCACTAGGTTGTATGAGATAATGTATGTAAAAATCTTTGCAAATTTTAAAGTCCTACATGTCAATTATTATTTACTTCTTTGGCTCTCAGTTTCTTCTTCCATAAAATGAGAGGGTTGGATCATATGCCTTTTCTCCTAAAACTTCTTTTAAAAATATAATTTAATGGGCATCAAGGTGCCAGGCTTGAAGTAAAGAAGATTCATATTCCTGGGTTCAAATCTGGCCTCCAATTCACTAGCTCTGTGACCCTGGGAAAGTCACTTGACCCTATTTATTTTATAAAAATTAATTTATTTTGTTTTATTGAGCAAAATTTTTTTCTCTCTCTTCTATCTCCATTAAAAAAAAAAGGAGTAGGATGGGGAGAGAAAGGAAAAGGAGAAGGGAAAGTTTGTGTATGTGTATGTATACATAAATAAGTAAATAATTTACATTTACAGTTTGGACTACAGGCATTCTTCATTGACTCAATATTTTTCATATAGATAACTAGACCAAACTCTGTTGATTATGGATCTCAGTTAGACTATCTCATTTTTACTTTACTTATCTCCATTTTTAAAAAATCACTTGAAAGTGACATAATTAAAAAAAAAAAAAAACCTTTACCTTCTGTGTTCTAAAGTAGAAGAGTGATAAGGGCTAAGCAATTGGGGTTAAGTGACTTGCCCAGGGTCACACAACTAGAATGTGTCTGAAGCCAAATTAGAACCTAAGCCCTCCCAAACCCAGACTTGACACTATGCTACCTAGCTGCCCCGAGATAATTTTTTTAATGAAAAAACAAAACATCCAAAAAAAGTAAAATATAATTTGATTAATTAAAAATTTAAAAATTGCTTGTATAGTTTCTTTCTGCACAAATGTACTAGTATGGGAATATGATCCCTTTCCCCCCCTCTTTGCAACTGCAAGTCCCTTGAGGCCACAGTATGTCATTTTTTCCATCCTTTTCCCCTGAATAGCGTAGAACTGAATTTTTCACAATTAACCAGCGTTTCCTCATCTGCAACATGAGAGAACTGAACTAGGCAATCTATAAGGTGCCTCCAAGCTGAGAATCTGTGACCCTGTTGTTAAAATGCCCCATATATTGTTCCAAGGTATGTGGATGTTCAAGGAGAATCAGCACCTCTGGAACAAGGGCTTGTGGAGCCTTTTCAGGGCTGCTCCTCCACCTTTGGCATCAGCTTTTCCCAACTCTCACCTGTGACTCCAAGAAGCTATAGCATTTGCAGTGACGATATCCCAGCAAACCATCTCAGCAAATGGGCTAAACTAGGTTGAGGGTAAAATGATGGACCGCAGGCCTATTGGGGAGTCCAGGCAGTGTCTTCCCCAACCATGTGAAGATTTCCCCTCCTGGAACTGATGAATGAGAGTACTTTGTTCCAATGGCCATGAAGATGGCTGAAGTAGGCATTGAGGGGTGCTTAGAGATTGGTCAGGCGTCAAAGAATCCAGGTTCATCCGCCTCATCCGAGCCCATCACCACCCATCTAGACGTTTGTCTGCCTCTAGACTTTGATGGCTCTGGTAGAGAAAGTGAATCTGACAACTCTAAATGAGACAAAATGAGCTACTTTGCCTCATTTAAATCCAATTCCTGCACAAGTCAAGATTTCACCCTGTGACGTCACTGGTCCTCTTTGAAATTGAAGGATGAACAAATATCTTGTTCCATAGTTGAATATCTTGTTCCATAGTTGAACAGTTATCACAATTCCTTACTTGAAACATATGAAAACTCCTTTGAGACAGACACAAAAGTCAAATGGTCCTCCTGTTGCCCTTCTCTGCATTTTTAATTTAATTTTTTATTTTTTTAAACCCTTACCTTTTTCATGTGGAAATAGTGGAATTTAGCATTGGGAGGGGGAGGGGGAGAAAGGGAAGGAAAGAACATGAATCATGTAGTCATGGAAAAATTTTTTCTTAATCAATTAAATAAAATAAAAAAAACTCCTCTGAATTTGTTGAGATAATCATGTGATTTGACAAGTTTTTGTTTTCAATGTAATTATATTATGTTCCTAATATTATTCCATCCATTCTTATAACTAATATAAATACAATGTGGCTATAATGAATGGCTTGGGGCACAAATAATTGTAATATTTTGATAGGATTTTATTTACAATTTGTAAATTAAAATTCATTGGTCTATTAAAAAAATCTTAAAAATTAAAAAAAAAATCCCTTACCTTCTGTCTTAGAATCAATGCTATGCATTGGTTCCAAGGCAGAAGGGCAGTAAGGGATAGGCAGTGGGAGTTAAATGACTTGCCCAGGGTCACACAGCTAGGAAATGTCTACTTAGCTGCCCTTCCTACACCTTTTATTAGCCTCATTAGCTTCTCAATTCCTCATTTCTGTCTTCAAAATATTTTTAAATGAAACTAGTTCTATTAATTTACATTTTAAAATAGCTGCTTAGTGTAGACTTTAGTGAATATCCTACCTGTTTTAAGACAATTCAGGCATCGCTATCATGTGGTCGCATAGTTGGTTGTTGTCCCTTCTTATTCAAACAGGACCAAAATCGCATCACTATGTCAGAATCAAGGTACAGTGTGTCCAACTGTGGAGGACCAGACCAATAGAAGCTTGGAAGGTTCTACCACAGGTCAAGAACAAATAGTCCTCATGAACATTTGGCCTAAGGATGTTTCTAAATTTTCACATTTCACATTCTTTTGAAATAATGCTCATAGAGCACCATGCCTTTTTTGATGAGGGCATGCCACGCTAGACAGTGCTGTGCCAGTATCTCCATGTCTCCTAATTGATACCTACATCCTTCGGATTTTTAGTCACTCATAGAGATAATAAAGGAAAGGGTCTTCTGCTTTGGAACCAATGCACAATATTAATTCTAAGAGGGAAGGGAAGTGTTTAAAAAAAATAAGGGGAAGGGAATAACTATTTATATAGCCCTATGGACCATACAATGTAAAGATGACTAGTAACCAGTACTTACGGTGTCTGTCCAAAATCCTTAAGGCACATAGGAAAGAATGGCTTGATTCAGTTACATTTTCCCTTTCCCATCAATAGACATTGAGTCATGATTCAGAGTTTGATGACACTTTATTTCCCCCAAGCAAATACATTTTTTTTCTTTTCCTTGCATTCTTTTTGCTTATGTTGTCTTTCTTCCTCCTCCCCCTTCTTTTTTTCTCTCCCTTTGAGTTTCTCTCCCTGTTTTACTCACTATCTCTTTGTTTCTGTGTCTCTCTTTCTGTCTCTACCTTTCTGTTTCTCTGATTTTGTATCTATGTATGTCTCTTTATTTCTGTCCTTAAGTCTCTCCCTTCACATACACACACACACACACACACACACACTTTTTTGTAGCCATGAAAAATCTACATGTTTTTGGTCTTTTTTTTTTTAAGCCTTTACTTTCTGTCTGTGGCTCTCTCAGAGGGAAGAGAAGCCACAAGGTAGGAAGATAGAGACAGGATAGAAGTTTTTGATCCCACGAGGGGAGTGACGGAGTCCTATTAGAGATATGAGGTGGTCAGAATGAGTCTTTATTAATTATCAATGAGCCACAGCTAAGCTCTGATCAAAGGACCATTCCGTAGGCTTTTCCAGTCCAGAGATCCATACCACACAGGTCAGAGAGGTGAATAGAGAAAGATTAAAGATGGAGCTTGGCCAGAGGCCAAGCTCCTGCAAGGACAGCCATCAGCTAGCCTGAAAGAGAAGAGAGAGAGAGGGAGAGGCGGAGCTTGCTGGGCTACTTATAGTTTTTGATATGCAAATATACACAGTGCATAGGGATGATTCTCATTGGTTAATGACAAGGCATAGGTGTGGTTTCTCTTAACCAGGTGAGAACAAAGAAACCTGTTTTCCCGCCTAACCTGGGAGAAGCTGGGGTCAAGGGTCAGAGGCCTTCCCAGCCATGAGCAATACTGAGCATGCTCAAGACTGACCAATCTGCACATACCAACTGTTTTCCCCTTGCCCATAGCTAGGGGGCGGACTGCTACACTGTCTTAGAAGCAATATGGATTCTAAGGCAGAAGAACAGGTAGTGGGAGTTGTACTTGCCCAGGGTCATACAGCTAAGAAGTGCCAGATTTAAACCCAGGGCCTCCCATCTCCAGACCTGGGTAGCTCTTTGTCCACTGAACTGTCCCCATGTCCTTGGTCTTCTTCAGCCCCGTGGAAAATCCTGGATTCTTGAAGACTCTTCTAGCATAGCACAGGCTGTGATAGGACCCAGCAAGCTGAGTTCTGCTGACTAACTGTGCTTGAGCCGTGTAAGGACCAGCTTCACTAGGTCAGAGAGGCTCATCGGCAGGTTGGCCACAAACTGATAAATTTGTTCTACCGCAGCAATTCTCAAAAGCCATCTGCTACGTGATAGAGGCACTGCCATCTGCTTCAGTGGAAGGAGTCCTCACACCCACAAAATCACAGTCATGACATACTGAAGGAGAAATCAGGCTAAAATAAACATCAGGGAGGGCCTTGGGAAGAGAAGCCACAGAAAGGCCAGCCTGATAAAAGACTATGGACATAGGTTTGGGGAAGTCCATCTTTTCCTCAAAGATAATGGCTAGGAAGAGGGTATCAATAAATTGATCCACTGAGCATTTATTAAGATCCTACTATGTGCTAGACATTGCACCAGGGCTTGGTGACACCAAGATAATAGAAACCAGTTCCTGCCCTGAAGGGGCTTACATTCTATTAAAGGCGATAACATGCCCTTATATGCCAGTGAAAGCTGGGGTTCAAGCCCTGGCATTTGTCTAAGTCCCTCTTCATTGGTGGGGAAAAGAATTACTTCAAGTTCTCGCCAAATTCTCCCCTCAAGTGAGCAAAGAGCATTGAAAAATTATTCTCTCCACCAACGAGGAAAGTGTTATGCAAAATCTTCAAGTTTAACCCCAAGTTACATAGGTATATATGAAGTGATAGGAGATGAACTGGTGGTTTCTCATAGGGAACTCTCAGATGAGAAACCTCCCTCACCATTTCTAATATACAACATCCCATTGCTGGACTCCAGACTTTTTGCACTGGACATTTTCTGTGTCTGAAATGCTCTCCCCCTCATCCTAACTTCTTGGACTAGCTCACACTTTGCAGGGTCAAGATCAAGAGCATCTCCTTACACAATGCCCTTCCATCCTCAGACACCAGAACTGTACTGGACTTAAATTCTGCATTTGAGGAGCTCTAGTGGAAGGGATTGTCTCTACTCTCCCTATGCTAGAATTCTCCAGCATTCAGATATAAAATGGAAAGAAAGGGCTGGTTAACTTACCTTACAAAGGAATATATTTCAACTTACTCCTTCCCTCGTGGTCTTCTTCTTCCAACAAATTATTATCATTCTTGGATTGTACAAAGAATCCTCGATCAGGAGTCTAGAGACTTGAAATCTAGTCCTGGCCCAGGGCCTGTCACTAACAAGCTGTGTGACTTTGAACAAAAAATAAAGTCCCCTAGCCCAGTCCTCTCACTATACAGATGAAGAAACTAAGGCCCAGAGGGATGACTTCCAAAGGCTGTTTTCCATCCTAAAAATTTCTTGATGACTTGTAATATATGGGATATCAGCTAAATCTTGGCAGTTTTTGTCTCACGACAATTTTTGTAATGAAATGTGACTTGTACTGACTTTAATCTGAAAACCTAGAACTGTCAGAGACCAGAATAAGCTATCTTTATTTTTGTCTCTTTCTTGAAATTTAACCTTAAAGAGTTTACATTTGAGGGGATGTTTGCCTATAGCTGCCTAATGTGGAATTCTTCTGTTATGGAAGGGATTCTCTTTAAAGTATTTGAATCTTTTTCTTCTCTTCACTTTCTTCCCTGTTCTTCCCTAGCTTTTGTTCTTGTTTACTGGTCTCTTTCCTTAATATTCCAATAGCCACTTGACTTTTCTCCAGGACAAAAATAATGAACTCCTCGAAGTCTGATTCCAACCTCTCTTTAAAGGCAGATTTTACATAAATCTCCTTCTTGCCACATTGCATTCCAGTCAAACTAGACTGCTTCTTGTTCCCAGAATGCAGTGTTCCATCTCTCACTTTCCCTGCCTTTGTCTATTCCTGTGATGCTATCTCCTCACATCTGTTTCTCAGCCCCCTTCAAAACTCAGTTCAGGAGCTACTTCCTATGTAAAATGTTCTAATTCCCTCCAAATGTTAATACTCTTTCCCATCAATACCCCCACAAAAAAATGGGCATTTAATAAAGTATGTAGGTATCTATATATGTATTTCATCTCTTTGTCTATGTATTTATCATGTGATCTAATTGACATATAGCACTATAAGCTCCTCGAGGGCAGGAACTGTTATAGTTTTCATTTATCTCCAGGGTTTGTATGTGATTGTTGCTGTTCATCCTTCATTTTTGAAGAGGACCACAGGGGATGATGTCTTGGCTGCAAGTGAATTGGATTTAAGCAAGTCAGAGTTACTCAAAATCCATCAGCTTCTCTCTCTCTTCCAAAGTCCAGTGGTGAGGTAAAAGTCAGGACAATGGGTGATGGCCTGGATGCAGTGATAGGTACTGAATGAATGAATGATGAATGAATGAAAGCACAACAGTATCCCTAACATCAGATGTCACGTTCCCTATTATATCCCTCTTAAAGCCAACATGACTCATTTCAAGGTCTCTTTTCCAATATAATTTATGACCTTCCTGAAACTTCTTTCTGGCCCTGCGTAGAAACTACTAGAAAGCAAAGATTCAGTGGACCTTTCAAAAGAATGGAAAGTGAAGGGTGAAGCGACCTTAAGACTTCTGTGAATGGAGCCTGTAAATCATCACTCGATCTATTCAGCTTCCAGAGAAGCACATTTCCCCATTCCCCCTCAGTTGCTTGTGTTGTCTCTTCCTACCTACTCTGGCTTCAGATTATGAATGTCCTGGAAATCAGGACTGTTTTTTGCCTTTCGATTCCCCGTGTTTATTACAGTGCCAAGCATGTTAATAACTGTCTACTTTATAAATGCTCATTATTAAAAAGGTATTTAATAAATGTTTATTAACTGACTTTGGAGAGAAAAAACTGTTGCAAGTCTAAGGTGTGGAAGTGTATATTTGTGTGTGTGATTTTCCTTGATTCCTTTTGCTGTCTTGTTTTGACAGCTTCATCTCACTTCTCCATCTAGCTGCCTCCAGTGATGTGGAATGATATACAGCAACACCTTGCCCAAACCAGAAACTAATTATATCAGTGGAAGTTTAATACTCTCCTCTAGGTGCCTCATGCTTGGTGGCCAAACACATGCGTGACTGATGGAGAAGTGTGAAACATGGCAGACTCCCAGGGAACCAAACTCTGAACTTGTTATAGATTTCCTTTTTCCTTTTTCCTTTTTTCAACACCACATATTACTCTGTCTCTCTATCCAAAATCATCCTGAGCTTTTTTTTCTCTCCTACTTTTGGATCATGTGGGGTTAAGTATCTTTTAAATCAATCAATAAAGCAACAAAGTGTTCAGTAACCATCTGCCATGGCACAGTAAGCATTGTGCCAAGGCTTGGGGAGAGAAACGAAATAAGATAATGCCTACCTTCAAGGAGCTTACATTCTATGGGAGAGGCAGCACACACAAAAATAAGTACATGCAAAGTGAATACAAGGTCCATTTTACAGAGGTTGACAATAGCATCTTAGGACATCAGGAAAGGCTTCATTTGACAAAGAAAGTGGCAGCTGAGCAGAGAAGAAAGAGAGATTCTAAAAAAGAAAGATAAGTAGGAGAGAATTCCAGACCGGGGGGGGGGGGGGGGGGGTCAGTCAGTGCAAAAATACAGAGAAGAGACATGGAGTCTCATGTTAGCAGCACATTAAGAAGACCCCTTTGACTGTCCCACTAAGAGGAAAGGAAGTAATATGTAATACTACAGGAAAGATAGTTGGGACCAGAATGTGAAGCTATTTAAAAGCTAAATAGAAAAGCTTATATTTTATCTTAGAGGAAATAGGAACCCATTGGAATTAAATGAGTTGGGTAGTGGTATGATCAGATCTGAACATTAGGAAAATCACTTTGGCAACTATATGGTGATGGATTTGTAGACATTTCAGTCAAGAAAACCAAGAAGTTGAGAGTCAGGCCTAGAGACAGGAGGTTCTAGGTTCAAAATCTGGCCTCAGACACTTCCTAGCTCTGTGACCCTGGGCAAGTCAATTAATTCCCATTGCCTAACTCTTACCGCTCTTCTGCCTTGAACCAATATACAGTATTGATTCTAAGATGGAAGATATGGGTTATTTTTTTTTAGTATTTAAAAAAAGAAAGAAGACCAAGGAGGAGTGTATTGTGATAGTCCAGATATTGGGTGATGTCAGCATGAACAATGATGAAAGAAAGAAAGAAAGAAAGAAAGAAAGAAAGAAAGAAAGAAAGAAAGAAAGAAAGAAAGAAAGAAAGAAAGAAAGAAAGAAAGAAAAGAAAGAAAAGAAAGAAAGAAAGAAAGAAAGAAAGAAAGAAAGAAAGAAAGAAAGAAAGAAAGAAAGAAAGAAAGAAAAGAAGGAAAGAAAGAAGGAAGAAGAAGGAAGGAAGGAAGGAAGGAAGGAAGGAAGGAAGGAAGGAAGGAAGGAAGGAAGGAAGGAAGGAAGGAAGGAAGGAAGGAAGGAAGGAAGGAAGGAAGGAAGGAAGGAAGGAAGGAAGGAAGGAAGGAAGGAGGAAGGAAGGAAGAAGGAAAGAAAGAAAGAAAGAAAGAAAGAAAGAAAGAAAGAAAGAAAGAAAGAAAGAAAGAAAGAAAGAAAGAAAGAAAGAAAGAAAGAAAGAAAGAAAGAAAGAAAGAAAGAAAGAAAGAAAGAAGAAAGAAAGAAAGAAAGAAGGAATGAAAGAAAAGAGGAAAGAATCTAGGGTTATATACATATGTGTATATATACATGTGTGTATTTTATATGTGTGTGTGTGTGTGTGTGTGTGTGTATGCATCTCAAACCAAATCTCTGCAGGACACAGACCTTGCCCTATCCTTCTCTTGTATATCCTCCAGAATTTAACACTCAGTTAGGCATACAGTAAGTGCTCAATCAATACTTATTGGGTAAGAGAGCTTTGAAAGATATTGTCCTTAACTCTCACTCTCCTTAAGCCCACATGATCACTCAGGCACTAATTAGCATCGTTTCTGCCTCCATAATATCTCTTATTTCCATCCCTGCCTCTCTATTCAAATTATCATCTTAGGTCATGCCTTTATCAGCTCACATCTAGGTTTTTACAATAATCTCACACACTCACATGCATTCATACGCATCTGTGTGTACCTCATATATATATATATACACAATATATCCATGTGTATACATGTATGCACAATTTACATATCTGTATATATACTATATATGTGTATAGAGAGATACACTGTATCTCTACTGCCCCTATATATAGATAAACACAATAGCTGACATTTAGGATTTGCAAAGTATTTTACACATATTATTTCATTTGGTCAGTATAGCAACCCAGTAAAGAAAGATTTATGGGAATTATTATGCCCATTTTACAGATGAGAAAAAATGAAACTCAAGAATGCTTTGAAGATCCCACATTTAATAAACATCTGAGGTAGGAATTGAGTCAACATTATGGACTCCAATCCCACATGTCAGCCATAGGGTTGGGCTGTCCCTCTGTTTTTCCTTGACTTCCTTTTAAAATCATAATAGAAATGATTTGCTCTTTGGAGGACTCGGTTTCCTCATCTATAAAGTGAGAGGCTGGACTTTTCCCAAGAATTATTCAAGCTCTACTATTCTATTACATTAAGAAGGCTTAACTAACAGTAAATGGTAGTAGAATTTTGAGGGATTGGAGGGACTAGGGAAGGGGTAAAGGTCATAAACTTCGATGACATGGTATTGATCATTTGAATCAAGTGAATGTGACAGTGTATTTTTTTGTACTCCAGGAAAAGTTTCAGATTTTAGAGTTATCTCTAAGGTTTCTTTTTTCCCTTTGCCCAGCATCTTCATTTTACAGATTTTACAGATTAGGAAAAAAAGGGAAATCTTGGTTACTCCAAACTTTGGATCCCCACATCCATATGTTCATTTTGTCAAAATAAACCCCCAAACTGACTTGGTTTTTGTTAGGATGATAGGAGTTTGGGATATGGGTCCAACATCAGGTCACCAATTCCTGCCCTGACTCCTGCAGTTTTGTAAATTTGCCTCCATAATAGAATGAAATGTAAAAAGATAGAAAATATTCATGAAAATTTGTAAGTGCTATACAGAAACTATTGGATTCTGGAGATAATAAGGAACTACTGCAGTTGGCATGATCAGGCCTACACTTTACAAAAATCACCTTGGCAGCTGAGCAGGGGAGGAATTAGAATGGGAAAAAAAATTAGACAGGAAGTTTGGTTACAAAGCTATTGTAGTAATAAGAGGTGATGAGAGCCTGAAATAGGGTGGTGACTATGTGAATAGAGAAAAGGGGAAGAAATGTTGTGAAGATAGAAAAGACAAGATTTGGCAACATATTAGACATATGAGATGAGTGAGAATGAGTAATTGAGGATTATTGCAAGATTGTGAACCTAGAGAGGATGGCGGTAATCCCAACAGCAATGTTGTTGTTTGGTCATTTCAGTCATTTCCAGCCTTTTGTAACTCCATTTAGGATTTTCTTGGCAAGGATACTGGTTTGCCATTTCCTTCTCTAGTTCATTTTGTACATGAGGAAACTGCGGCAAACAGTATTAAGTGACTTTCCCAGGGTCACACAGCTAATAAATCTGAAGCCAGATTTGAACTCGGGAAGATGAGTCTTCCTGACTCCATGCTCAGAACTCTACCTACTCTACCACTAACTAAACTATCCAACAATAGTGAAGTTCAAAAGAATTTGAGAGAAAAAAAATAACGAATTCCATTTTAGACAAGTTGAGTTTGAGATACCTAAAGGATATTAAGATGTCCAAAAGGCAATTGGTGAATTCAAGAAAGACTGGGACTATATATATATATATATATATATATATATATATATATATATAGAGAGAGAGAGAGAGAGAGAGAGAGAGAGAGAGAGAGAAAGAGAGATCAACGAATCTTCCCCGTAGAGATAATTGAACCTTGGGGAACTGACAGAATTACCAAGTAAGATAGGATATAGCCAGTGATGGCAAACCTTTTGGAGGGGTGGGTGATGTGAGAAATATCCACAGGTGCCTATGGAAAGGGGGAGGAGAACAGCTGAACCCTGAATCCCTCTGGCTTTCTAGAAACAAACTTTGGTGAACTCTGGTTGGGTGATAGCACACATGTCCACAGAAAGGACTGAGTGCCCCCTCTGGCACAGGTGCCATAGGTTCACCACCATGGAGATATAGGAAAAAGAGAAGAGTCCAGGACATAGCTTTAAGGAATACCCACCAGTAGCAGTGATGACCTTGATGAAGAATTAGCAAATGATATTATAATGACTTATTTTGACTTATTAGAGAAAACCCAGAAGAGGTATCACAGAAGAGTATCACAAAAACCCAGGGAAGAGAACATGACTAGAAGCATAAAATGTGGCATAAAGGTCAAGAAGAATGAGCGCTAAGAAAAGGCCATTAAATTCAACAATTAAAAGATCAGTGGTAACTTTGGAGAGGACAATTTCAGATCAGTAGTAAGGTGAAAAGTTAGATTGCTTTGAAGTTTTAGAAGAGAATGAACAGAGAAGTTGGAAAAACTACTACGGGTAGCTTTTTCCCCCAAGGAGATTACTAACAAAGAAGAGGATCTAAGATAGTAGCTACTGGGGATAATGGAAACAAATCTTATTAAGGATAGGGGAGAGATGGGTGTGTTTGTGAGTCATAGGGAAGGAAGAATATAATAGAAAGAAACTGAATATAAAAAAGAGAGGAGGAAGCAGCTAGGTGGCTCAATAGATAGAGAGTGAAGCCTCAGGACGGGAGGTCCTCAGTCACCTAATCCACCCCTTGCCTATTTCCTACTGCTCTTCTGCCTTGGAGCCAATTCACAATTATGATTCTAAGATAGAAGATAAAGGTTTAAAAAAATAGAATCAGATATTTTCTGAGACGAAATAGCATAGTTGGGTTTGGGATCAGCTAGATAGACTGAGGTGACCCCAGTCAGAACATATTTTTTGGACTTCCAGTGGGAGAGTACAATATTAGTAGCAGTAGCTCTGCTGGGAAATGCCTGAAGGAAGAAGGGAATCTGTAGTTGTACTCTTTTGTGTATTGGGGGGAAGGGAAGATGAAGATTACTCTTTTTTATTTACTTTGCTATTTTATCCTCATTAAAATCCTTGCTACTTATGTCTCCTGGAATATTTGTAGAAAATACATTAGACATAAGGTTGAGTCATAGTTGCATAATTATTATTACCCCCAAAGACTCCACTCACAGGGGTTCCAAAGTCATCTGAGACCTACCCTACATCACTGGGTGTCAGAGGATTTGGGGGGGGGGGTGAGTGGGGGACTGAGATAACATTTGACTGTCAACAGCTTGTAATTTTGTCTAGGAGTAACTAATGTGATAGAAACACATTTCCATGTCAACACTCAGGATTAGAGTTTGTCTGGAATATATTTTGACAGGCAGTCTGTTCTCCCTTTAGCTAATTCAAACCTTTATTTGTTGTCTATCATCTACATCCTTGAAATCCACAGTCCTCTCTACCCATCCCCTCCCTCTCTCCCATAAATTGGTCAAACATTGTTCCTGAGTTCGCCTCCAGGTTTTCTTTGATGCTGTGTCTTGATGACAAATTACATTTTTGTGTTCTTCAACCAGACTCAATTTTAGGAATAAGGTTTGGACCAGTGCTTTCATTTGTATCAGGCTTCTTCAAGATAAAGAACTCTCTAGCAGGCAAGGATTCAGGACAATTCCGAGGAACTCATAATGAAAAAGGATATCTGCCACCATAGAAGGAACAGACTGAATCTGAATGCAAGTTGAAACATAATATTCTTTATTACAAATTTTTCTCTAGTGTAAGCAATATGTGTCTTGTTTCACAACATGACAAACAGGAAAATGTGTATTAAATAATAATATATCTACAACCTATGTTATATCCCCTGCCTTATTAGGGATGGAGAGAGCTGGGAGAGAGGGAGAAAAAAAAGAATGAAATAAATTTTTGGACATAACTTATGTGAGAATTTTTTCTCTTAGATAAGCATATTTATTATAATTTATTATGTATTCATGACAAATCATATGTATTACATTATTGTCATATTAAATATTATCTTGTTTTTTATATATGGAAAAATAAATTTAGATGGTAACCAAAAAAAAAGAAAAGGAAGAAGGGGAACCATCTCTAATTTCAAGAAGTATGGATTCTCTTTGGTGGAGATAACACATAAATAACTGGGTACACTGAGGATAGAAAAAAGAATAGATGGTCAAATGAGTAACATGATGGAGAACTAGACATTTTCTCTGATGTTCACAACCTCTCAGACCTCTTCAAAACAGAAATTATGTCCCAGAGATAAAAACAACTTCAGCTGTCTTCAAGGTTTAAAGATACTCTCTTTTATAGCAAAGTGTGTCTTCTTTCTGACTGGCCTGACAGTTCAACCCTTGGATCTCCCCTGTAGTCCCATTGGTGAATATTTAGAAAGAGGAGGTAGATCTCACAAGAGAGGTGGATCTTCACCAAATTAGGTAAATGCCAATCCACCTTATTTTCAAGTGGGTGAAAGTTCACCCACTAGAGAAATGTGACCAGCCTGCCTTTCTCTAGTATGTTAAGAAATTGAATGTCGGAAAGCTTAAGAAACCTAGCCCAGTTTAGACATCTTGAGGCCTAGACTATTTTAATTTGACATTGAAAGACCAAGGGATATGGGGAAAATGAAGTTTCCCATAAGAATATTACCAATAAACAATACAATTCAATATTAAATTTCCTCAGTTACCAAACATTTTAGGAAGAAGAAAGCCCAAAGACCTTGGGCATAAGCAGATAAATCAACTGGGAAAATGCTAACAATAGAAGGAAATATGACCTCCAGATCAACTAAAATGAGTTCAGGTATTTATGAACAAACACTGCAAAATAATGGGAAAATATATAACTCCTGATAAGACAGAGGACCCTGTGGAATTTAAGAACATGGAATTACAATATACTGTTCCTAAGTGATTCAAAAGATATATGAGAACTGTGAGAGCAGAATTTATGGCCTGCACAGAAAAATAATGGTTAGAAAGACTGGAACCTGTGATGACAAGTCTAATCAGAGAAAACAATAGATTGGGAATGCAAATTTACAGTAGTAAAAGGAGATCTAAGAGAAGAGAAGCAAAAAACAGAAACATTAAAAGAAAATATGTTTATTATACGTAAAATACTGATGTGTAAGGCAGGTTACAAAGAGACAACTTAAGTATCATAGATCTCACAGAAAAACATGACAAGGAAAAAAAAAACTTAACACCATAATGCAAAAAATAATGAAAGAGAATTGCCCAGAACTTCCAACCATAGAAAATGAAACTCCAAATGAAAACAATCCTATCCAGAAAAAAAAAAAGGTTGCAAAGTCCAAGCAACATAGAGGTTAACTTTTAACAGTTGGATTCAGAAACAAATTTTGTAAATGATTAGGAGAAGGAACTTCAAATACAAAGGAAAGGAAATTTGAATAATACAAGACTATTCTGTACCCACCAGAAAATGTAGGAGGGAATGGAAAAATGTGTATCCCAGAGTAATGAAGCTCAGGATGCAGCCCAGGGTGACCTACCCTGCAAAGCTAAGCTTAGCCATAAATGAAAAATGATGGGCATTCAATATTAAAGAGGCATTTGAAACATTTTTCAAAAGAAAAACAGAACTAAAAAGATTACTTACTTCTCAGACACTCCAAACAATAAAAATGCAGGAGGAATGAATAAATACAGCAACCAAGGACATGAATAGCAAGGGAGAGAGACCAGTAAGAAACTTCTTTCTAAATGCATACAAAACAGGGGCGAACATTGGCTTAAGACCAATGGAAGAAACATTGAAGAGGTGAACCTGAGGCATTATAATAGAACCTGGCAATACAAGTGAACCAATGTTCTTCTATCTTATGTGTGTGTGCAACTAGAATGCATCATGGAAGAGTACACAAAAGGGCAGAAAACAGCAAGAGGATAGAGAGGGATGGATGATCTACTGGGGTCAAATCTAGGACTCTCACTGAAGGGAAAATGGACCCTGTGATCTCAGAAAGAAAAAAGCCTATGAGGAGATAGGCAAAGATGAGGGGAGAAATTTTGAAAATGGGGCTGGGGAGGAAAGAGGGCTGTGCTTTAGTGACAGAAGGGGTCCCAATGGTTAATGCTTCTTTGAGTTAAGAGATATGGTATATGAACAGATATGAGAAATTTACATTGGATATTGTTTGAGGGATTTGATAAATGAAATCCTACCTTTGGGGAGGCAAGGGTAGCTTGCCTGGCTACCTCCTGGCAGCTAGAACTTGGGGGAGTAGAAAAGCATGGTCTTGGAGAGATTTTGAAGCAAATGGGGTAGTGGGGGAAGACTATAGAGCAGTAATGGGTTGCATAATCAGGAATGTGGTTGAGGAGGGGTCCAACCAGAAGTAATGTCCTGCTGAACACCTGTAAAAATTGGCATGGTTCTGGGAGTGAGACACAAGAGTAAAAGGGAATTCAAAAGGCAAGCACTACAAGGAAGTGGCATATACTGCCTTGAGCAAAGAGCCCAGAATGGATACCTTGGGAATTTTTATTATGTAGAGGAAATATATGCAAAAGAGAGACCAAATAATTCTAAGTGTCATGAATCAAAGAATGAGGGTCTACAATAGATAGAGAGAATAGATAATAAAGCACATGAAAAATCCTTTTTGGAAAGGTAGGAAAAAAATGAAAGTTTTAAAGCCAACAACAGGACGATTTACCTGTATGACAAATTGAAAGGAAACAAGGTGGGAGAGGGGGATTATATAACCAGATAAAAGCAAAAGAGAGAAAAAAGAGTAAGAAAAACCCAAAGAGATAGGGATAAAAAATGTGCAGTGGGGATCAGAGGTAAAGGGAGAGAGCCAGTGGGAACAGGACCACCAAAAAAAAAAAAAGTATGTAAAGTAAGTAAAAGCATACAGTACTGTTTATAGAAGAAGAGGGAAAATCTTAACTCAAGAGTAGATGAAGGCAATCTGAAAAAAGACATTAATAATTCATACTATTAATAAAAATAGCATAAGCAGCAAGATGCAGCAAAAGATAATGGTTTTAATAGCTGTCACTGTACCAAATACACATAACTTCTAAGCTATGTGGAAAGACTCTATTTGGGAACATTATGAAATACACATCCTCCCATGTCATCCTGTCTGCCTCTGGAGTTATCCTAAAGATGTATCTCTTACAATGAACTTCCAGAAAATCAGCTTAGCTCCCAAAACTTTTAGACAATTACAAAAGCAGTTATTTTATCTATTTCTGCAAAAGTCTGAAGAACATTAAAATATAAAGCAGCAGAGTAACTTGTCTCAGCTCACTTTCCCCAAAAAAATTCTATTGAAAAAGAGGAGAAGATAATTAGTGAAATGCAAATCAAAACAGCTCTGAGGTATCACCTCACACCTAGAAGATTGGCTAACATAACAGCAAAGGAATGTAATGAATGTTGGAGCGGATGTGGTCAAACTGGTACACTAATACATTGCTGGTGGAGTTCCATTCTGGAAGGCAATTTGGAACCATGCCCAAAGGGCTTTAAAAGACTGCCTGCCCTTTGATCCAACCATAGCACTGCTGGGTTTGTACCCCAAAGAGATCATAAGGAAAAAGACTTGTCCAAAAATATTTATAGCTGCACTCCTTGTGGTGGCAAAAAAAAAAAATTGGAAAATGAGGGGATGTCCTTAAATTGGGGAATGGCTGAACAAATTGTGGTATATGTTTGGAGATGGAATACTATTGTGCCCAAAGGAATAATGAACTGGAGGAATTCCATGTGAACTGGAATGACCTTCAGGAATTGATGCAGAGTGAAAGGAGCAGAACCAGGAGAACTTTATACACAGAGACTGATACACTGTGGTACAATCTAATGTAATGGACTTCTCTACTAGCAGCAAAGACAATTCTGAGGGACTTATGAGAAAGAACACTATCTACATCCACAGAAAGAACTGTGGGAACAGATACGCAAAAGAAAAACAACTGCTTGATCACATGGGTCGATGGGGATATGATTGGGGATGTAGACTATAAGTGATCACTCTACTGTAAATATTAATTATATGGAAATAAAGTTTTGAACAATAATACATGTAAAAGCCAGTAGAATTGCTCGTTGGCTCCTAGAGCAGGGAGATAAGAGGAGAGGGAAAGAACATGAATCATGTAACCATGGAAAAATATTTTAAATTAATTAAATAAATGAATTTAAAATAAAAAAGATGAGAACCACAATAATAGTAATCATATATCATCATAATTTTATGTGAAAAACAAATTTTCAGAGGCCTCTTTTGTCTTCATATCCCCAACACCTAAGACAGAACCTAGAATATAGTATATGCTCATGTAAATGAAATGTAAAGGAAGTATAAAGAAAAACATAAATAGCTTTACTTATAACCCTATTTGCCTCAGTTTCCCCATCTGTAAAATGAGCTGAAAAAGGAAGTGGCCAAGTACTCTAGTATCTTTGTCAAGAAAACCCTAAAAGCAGTCACAAAGAGTTGGATATGACTGAAAGAACTGAACAACTTGGTTAGGAAGATTAAACAAATTCTGCAATTGAACTTGCTGTAATTCTGAGGCTTTCTAGTCATTGGCTGACTGGACAACCATCCTTGCCGCTATTGGTCTTTAAAAAGCAAATATAGCAGTATTGCAGACAGTCAAATCAAGAGAATGGTCATTTCTGATGATAGAGAAAATATGTCCTGGTAGTCAAGAGAAAAGCTAGCGTTGGAAGAAGAAAGAAGAATCTAGCTCTTAAGGAAATGTTTCTTTACCTTTTCCTCTACTCCTCTTCCAGAGAACATGAGAGGGAGAAGATAGAAGGGAAGGAAGAATATAGAATCTCTTTCTCTTCTCCTCTCCTTTAGTGTCAATGGAGTAATTTGTCCAATATGAGACCAACCAAGATCAGGCCAGGAAGTCCAGTTGTGGAATTGAATTGAACTGCTGAGAAAAGCAGACTCAAAGAGTAGAGCCAAACAAATTAACTAGCAAAGATGCTGACCATGGCGGGAAGTATGAGGTCATCATAAAAAGAGAAAGGACACCAGGTGCCTACTAGAGGCATGAGTTTCTTTGTCCATGCGCATTCTTTTCATGTGTATCTCTCTACTCTCATGATCTAAATGGGTGGCTACTCTTATTTATTATTGTGTATTTAGGAGTATATGCTATAGGTTCAGGAAAGCAGTGTTCTGTAGCTACTCTTCTAAATCAGCCACATCAATAAATGCCTTGTTTTAAACTAATTGTTTCAACTGGCTGACTATGAAAAGTGAACACAACAGCTAGGGCTCATGAACATTATGAGTGCAAGCCAACAAAGTGCCTCAAACAGGGGTGGTTGCCCTTTGAAGGATCCAACATGTAAGTGCAAGCTGAGGAGTAGGCTGGAGGTGGTGCTATATTTGATAGATAATTACTTAATTGAATCAAAACTCTGGTTCTCAAGGCTGGAGAAAATAGTCATATTTTCTTGTTTCTAAATGCTTCAACATAAATAAATCCAATGGCATCGTATGCAATTATGGAAATTCCTTCAAGTATTTCCATTAATCCCTTGAGTATTTTTTAAGATTTTACTGTCAAAGTAATTTATTAAAGATTTGGGGGTTTTGTTCATTGAGTACTCAAAAAATGTTTATTTACTGAAATTCATTTTGTCCATCTATTCTTTTCCATCCATACTACCCACCCCATACCCAATCCCTTCAACCTCCCCTTCCTTTCCCCTTCTTCTTCCCTTCCACACAGAAAATTTTACTTCAGAATCAGGAAGGGAAAAAAAAAACCTAAGATTCTAAGAACAACTGAATATCCTTCTTTCATATTTCAAATGATGTAACAAAAAGATGTTTTATCAATTTCTAAGTGCATCTCCTCCAAGGATTTCAGATGGACAATCTTTCCCCTCTTCTCATCATTCCCAGACTAGTAGAATTTATAAGTTGGTTTATGTTTTCATTCAACTATCCAGGGTGTTGCTTAAAAGCAAGAACAAGATCTTCTAAATCCTTTTCATATTTCCTCCCCCAAAGAGTACTTAATAGTCTGTATGTTAGGAGCTTAGTAATATCTACCTCTAAAATCACTGAGAATAGGAACCATCCAATTTGAGGGACTTGGTAACACAGAACAAAGTCCTGGTTTCTTGACTGACTGGCTGCTGAAATCAGTTTCCTTTGCTAAATGGGTTCAGTGACACTTGGAATACATATTGTTCATTCTTTGTTCACCCCCTTCCTTCATCTGGTCTTACCTCAGAAAATTAGTTGGAAAGATGATCAACCAATAAACATTTAATTTTTTTTAAACCCTTGCCTTCTGTCTTAGAATTTATACTAAATATGGATTCCAAGGCAGAAGAGCAATAGGGGTTAGGCAATTGGGTTAAGTGACTTGCCCAAGGTCACATAGCTAGAAAGTGTCTGAGGTCAAATTTGAACTCAAGACTTTCCATCTCTAGAACTGGTTCTATGCCCATTAAATCATCTTGCTGCTCCAATAAACATTTCAATCAGTAAACATCTATTAATCACCTATGTGCCCAGCACAGTTCTAAGTCCTGGGCAAGGATGCTATTAAGTCTTAAGTATCCTTCTTAGAGCCTTTTGAAGGTTTCTTCCTGCAGATAAGCCAAGGGAAGGGAAACATCATGGAGTTATGAAAAGGGCACTAGATTTGGAATCAGAGCACATGGGTTCAAATCCTGCTCCTGCTACTTATTACTTGTATAACTTTGAGTGCAATGTATATTGGGCAGATTGATGGAGGACAAGTCCTTAGGCTTATATTCAGATTTGCCTTTCCAGATAAATGGAACATTTACAAGTGTCCCATTCCTGGTTCTAATCTAAACAATAACAGAACAGTGATGGTTTCCAAGAGAGGAACCATTAAAAAGAGAAAGACGAATTTTTAGATTTCATGAAGGCATTGGCCCTTGGAGAATAGACAAAACTATACCAAAAGAGAACTTAAAAAAAGAATTCCATGAAGAGACAAAAGAACTTTGAAGCCAGGTGTCAAAAGGTTTATCACACGTCCTTCATATATCTGCCTCACTGTAATTGTTCTTTACATTTTCGCCTTCTATTCTCAGGAATCTTATATGTACCAAGCAAAAGTATGCCTTGTGGGGGAGGGGGGTAGCAGGAGGATGCACAGGGAAGGCAGTTTCTGTCACTATTATTCTTCTATACTTTCTCAGGGAATCTGGTTTTAATATTCCAGATTTTACAAAACCAAAATAAGCATTTCTATATACAAAAGAAAATAGTACACAAATGAACTTTTTAAAAACTTCTAAATGTTTAGCTTACTATTCTTCATTTCTACTGTAAGATGGTAATTTGGACCAATGATAAGATTAGTTGAGTCGTGAATCTATTTAGCTCCTCCTCCCTGGAGTAAGGGCAAGATGGATACTTTCAGGCCTGGAGTTCACTAACAAACAGAATCTGACTTTTTTGTAAACAAAAGTAGATTTATTAAAGTTGGTTTTCAGGAGTTTAGGAAGGATGGTGGACTAGGAAGATTCTTAATCTTTTCCCAAATCTATCTATCCCAATTCCCTCTCATCCTCACGGATCTCTTCGGTCTCCAACACTGTAGGATCTACTCTGCCTCCCTCTCTTTCTAGTTCCCACCTTCCTGTCTAAATAAACTAGACTAAGTCCATCCAAGCAGTCTTTGAATTAAGGGCAGGGCTAGTTGATCAGTCAAGAGGATGGTGCCAGAAATGACCAAGCCACCACAGTCTGTAGGATAAGCCCACTTGAGGTAACTCAGAAGTCCAAGTCAATTTCACTGTTAATGTCTTCTTGGGAATCAATAGATGTCTGAGATCATTCAGGAACAACCAGAACCAAAGTAGGCAATTTGGATAGATTTCCCACTCCATCTGGAGAGAGCTCAGCTGTGTCCTTCTCCACAAACTCCTCACTCTCCCCCAACTGCCAGTCCAGGCTCTCAGAACCCCTCTCAGAATTCCAAGCTCCCTCTTACTCTTACATTCTATTTTCTGCATTCAGCACACTTATGTATCCTCATCTCTGGCGCTTCACATTTTACCCAAATTCCTCCCTTTCACTACATAATAAATCCCATCCACAAGTGCCCCAATCCTTCCCCATTCTCCCCACATCACAAAAGATATTGTCAAGACAGCCAACTGTGCATATAAATTAAGTTTTTCATGCTTCACCTTTCTGTTCATTTTCTGGAAGAAGCATTCATAGATAATTTTGGCAACATTTATTTTATTGTCCAAAACATTTTAATTTAATGTAATCAGAATTATCTATCTTACATATCATGTTGCTCTCTATCTCTTACTTATTCATAAATTCTCCTATCCTTAAATCTGATAGGTAATATGTTCCCTGTTCTAATTTACTTATGATATCTCCTTTTATGTCAAGATCATGTATCTATTTTGATCTTATCTTAGTAAATGGTGTAAGATATTTGTCTAAACTTAGTTTCTGCCAAACTAGTTTCTAGTAATCTTATCAATTTTTACCAAATAGTGATTTCTTAACTCAAAAACCTGAGTCTATGATTTTGTTAAATACTAGATTACTATAGTCTTTTCCTGCTATTTATTGTGGCTCTTCCTTTTCACTGATTTATCTTTCTATTTCTTAGCCAGTACCAGATAGTTTTGATAATTATTGCTTTATAATACAATTTAAAATCTGGTAGTGCTAGACCACCTTCCTTTATTTTTTCCATTAATTACTTTTACATTCTTGATCTTATATTTTTTCAAATGAATTTGTTATTAAAATAATTTTTGATAATTTAATTGGGATGGCATTGGATAGTACATTGATAGGATTGTCATTTAAATTATATTGGCACTGCCAAGTCATGAACAATTAATATTTCTCCCTTTATTTAGATCTGACTTTATTTGTGTAAAAAGGGTTTTATAATTTTGTTTTTGTAGTTCCTGGATTTTTTTTCATCAGGTATACTCCCATTTTATTCTACTTGGGGCTATTTTAAATGGAGTATCTCTTTCTATCTCTTTTTGCAGGACTTTGTGAATATTATATAAAAATGTTGATTATGTGGATTTATTTTACATCCTGATACTTTGTTAAAATTAATGGTAGTTCAGATCAAATATAATAAACTCTGCTAATAATGCCAATTAAATGGTCAAGAACAATCCCATGGAACTTATGAAAAAGAATGCTATCCACACTGAGAGAAAGAACTATGGGAGCAGAAACACAGAAGAAAAACATGATTTACCACTTGGTTATATGGGTATATGATCTGGGGTTGTGGTTTTTAAAAGATTATTACTCTATTACAAATATGAATCATATGGAAATGGATTTTGAGTAATAAGACATGTATAAACCAGTAGAATTGCTTGTAAACTCTAAGATATGGGAGAGAAGAGAGGAGGTAGACAACATGAATCATGTAAACATAGAAAAATATTCTAAAGAGAAAATAATGTGAAAAAGAAAAGAAAAATAGAGTTAATGATAGTTCAAACTAACTGTTTAGTTGAATTTCTAAGATCTTCTACATATAATATCATGTCATCAGCAAACAAATAAGTTTGTTACCTCGTTGCTCATTCTGATTTTTTCTATTTCTTTTTCTTCTCTTATGGCTATTGCTAGCATTTCTAATACTATATTAAATAGTGTTGGTGATAATGGGCATCCTTGTTTCATTCCTTATTGGGAAGACTTCTAGCTTATCCCCATTACAGCTAATACTTGCTAATGCTTTTAGGTACATGCTTCATATCATTTTAAGAAAAAAATCCATTTATATCTATGTTTTCAGTGGGTTTTTTTAAAAAACCTTTACCTTCCATCTTGGAATCAATACTGTGTATCAGTTCCAAGGCAGAAGAGTGTTAGGGGCTAGGCGATGGAGATCAAGTAACTTGCCCTGAGTCAAACAGCTAGAAAGTGTCTGAGGCCAGATTTGAACCCTGGACCTCCTGTCTCTAGGCCTGGCTCTCAATCCACTGAGCCACCCAGTTGCCCGCTTCCAGTAATTTTAATAGAAATGGATGTTGTATTTTGTCAAAGATTTTTTCTGTGTCTATTGATTTTATCTATGACTTTTTATTATGTTTTTATTGATATTATCAATTATGTTGAGAGTTTTCCTTATGTTAAACTATCCCTGCATTCCTGGTATGAATCCTATTTGGTCACACTGTATTATCTTGATGACATATTGTTGTAGTCTCCTAGCTAGTATTTTGTTTAGGATTTTTGCCTCCATATTCATTAATGAGATTGTTCTATAATTTTCTTTCTCTCATTTTGTTCTTCCTAGTTTAGGTATCTGCACTATATTTGTTTCATAAAAGGAGTTTAGTAAAATGCCTTTTTCTGTTATTTCATATAATTTGATTAATATTGGAATTAGTTGATTCTTAAATGTTTGATAAATTTCACTTGTAAATCCATCTTGATGCTTTTTTCTTAGGAAATTCATTTATGGCTTGTTCAATTTCTTTTTCAAAAATAGATTTATTGAGGGCAGCTGGGTGGCTCAGTGGATTGAGAGTCAAGCCCAGAGATAGGAGGTTCTGGGTTCAAATCTGGCCTCAGACACTCCCTAGCTGTGTGACCCTGGGCAAGTCACTTAACCCCTATTGCCTAGCTCTTACCACTCTTCTACCTTAGAACCAATACCCAGGATTGATTCTAAGACAAAAGGTAAGTATTTTTTTAAATAGATTTATTTAGGTATTCCATTTTTTTCCTCTGGCAATTTATTTTTTGTAAGTATTCTATTTCTCTTTCATTGTTAAATTTGTTTTCATATGATTGAGCAAAAAACTCTTAATTACTTTAATTTCATCTTCATTTGGTGGTATATTCACCCTTTTAATCTTTAATGTTAGTGATTTGGTTTTCTCTCTTTTTTATTAGATTAACCAATGGTTTATCCATTTTTTTATTTTTCATAAAACCAACTTCTAAATTTATTTACCCAATAATTTTCTCACATTCAATTTTATTGATCTCACTTTTAATTTTTAGGATTTCTAATCTGGTAGTTACTTGGGGATTTTAAATTTGTTCTTTTTCTAGTTGTTTTCATTGTATTACCAATTCATTGATCTTTTTCTATTTTATGAATATAAGCATTTAGATATATAAATTTTCCTCTAATTACTGCTTTTGCTGTATCCCAAAGGTTTTGATATGTTGTCCCATTATTATTAATCTCTTTAATAAAATTATTTATTGTTTCAATAATTTGTTCTTTAACCCACTCATTCTTTAAGATTAAGATATTCAATCTCCAATTAGTTTTTCCTTTTTGTTTCCATATTCCCTTATTACATAAATTTTGATTATGTAAATTTTGATCTGAGGAGGTTGCATTTAGTGTTGCAGCTTTTCTTCATTTAACTATAATATTTTTATCCCAACTATCACTGTTTTGTTTTCTATGTTGTGTGGAAAGGAAACTAGACTGACAGTTTGTGGGGGAAGGGGCCAACTGGGAGTGGCAGTGGGATCTTGTGACTAGCACTTCCTTCCTTACCCCTATACAAACCTCCCATTATCCCCATTTTTCCAATCCCATTTCTTTTTCCAATAAATATTACAGTTGTGTCTTTCTGTCTGTCACATTTAATTTTTCCTTTAAAAATCTGAATCTCTAACATTTGGTGCATATAGATTTAAAATTGATAATGCTTCTTTACCTATGGTACCTTTTAACATAATTTCCCTGTTTACCTCTTTTGATTATATTTGTTTTAGCTTTAACAGTGAATATGATTGCTACCCTGCTTTCTTTGTATCATCTGAGGCATAGAATATTCTGATCTAGCCCTTTATTTTTACTTAATATGTCTCTCATTTTTAAGTATGTTTGTTCTAAACATATTGTTATTTTTTAGTTGTTGATTCATTCTGCTTTTCATTTTATGGGTGAATTCATATTCTTTTTTCATTTGGGTGATCTTTCTTTTATGATTTCTTAATTTTCTTTCATTCCCCTTTTTTCCCCTAATTTTTTCTCAAACTCTCTCATTTGATTTTGAGATTTTTTTAAAGCTCTTTCTGCAACCCTTACATAGCATGTGAGCCCCCCCCCCCTTACCCTAGACAGGTATGGGAGGAAGAACTCCCATTGGACTGCTGGGTAGAGGGGTGGGTGGTGTGAGGAATGTCCTCAGATATACATGGAAAAGGGGAATGGAGCAGTCCCCTCTATACATGTGCCATAGGTTTGCCAACATTGGCCTAGAGTTGCCACTTAAGCCCCAGTCTGTGATTGATCTTAGGCACTCCAAACATAGCCAATGGGCAATTTTGCCACTGCAACTACTAACAGACAGACCATGTCTCCCTGTGATGGCAATGAGGGGGCCAACACTTACAACTGATGGGGCCCCAGTCCCTCAGCAACCACATTCACCAGTGTGTGCCCTTACTTCACTCCATCTCTCCGAGGGCCTCAGTCCAGAATAGAGCAAGTATCCAGTTCACATTCCTTGAAACTCCAAAGTCCATCACCTGTTAGCAGCAAGTATTGAGGTCCTCTCTTAGGGTCTGCCTCCTGTAGATTCTGTGGTATCTACTCCTTCAATCCCCAGATGCTGGCCAGTGGGTTTCCTGAGCCCAAGTCACTGCTACAACATAACTGCTTCCAGAACACTCTACCTGCCCATACCAGATTCTAGAAGTATCCTTCTGGGCACCAAGGCTCAGAAAACAAGGTGATGTTGCTGGCTGCCTTCGAAGGCTGTCTTGTTGATTCCAGTTTGCTCTGTTCTTGCCCCTCTGTTCTGTGATGGTGGGACTGAGGCCAGGGAAGTCAGAAACCATCCTCCCTAGTTATCTCTGGCCATTCAGCTTCTTCACTCCCAACTTCTACCTGTTTTTGCCACTTTGAGCATTGATTCTGTGGAATTATTTTTAATTGTTGGGGGGGGGGGAGGATTAGGAAGACAAGGAAGCTTCAAACCCTGCTCCACCATCTTCCTACAATACATCTCTGATTAAATCTCTTTTCTAAAAGCTTAATTGGGTTACTTTTTGCTACTGAGTCCTCAAAATTGTGTCCAACTCTTTGTGACCCCATTTGGGGTTTTCTTGACAAAGATATTGGAGTGATTTACCATTTTTTTCTCCAATAGATTAAGGCAAGTAGGTTAAGTGGCTTGCCCACAGTCGCACAAGTAGTATCTGAGACTGGATATGAACTCAGGTCTTCTTGCCTAGAAGCCCAGAACTGAGTTATCCAGCAACCTCCAGGGTTACTTCTTATTGCTGTTAACCTCTATCATCTCCCTTTTCCTTTTGCTTTAAATCTTTTCCAACATCAGGGTCCTTTCCAATGTGACCTGTCTTCTAATTATGTGGTGAAAATATTTGTTTCCTGGGTTTACTGGTTGATTAATCATTGGAAGAAAACAAGATGGAGGCTCAGAAGCTACAATACTAAATACTTCATTCTCTTAGTCAATAGTAAGCCATCTTCTGGAGACTTGACTTGCCTTTGGGAGGGGACATAAGAGAGGGAGCTCAGAGGAGGGCTGGACTCTGACTTTGAAGTAAGTACATGATCCTATGACAGAAAAGTAAGCTTCACAATAGGGGTCTGTCAAGGAGAATTAAAGCAACCAGTTTTGGGGAAGCCAGTCTGATTCTTTATGGTCTAATCATGAAAAAGAAGATTTTTTTTTCTGGGATATGGTTTGAAAATCTCATCAGTAGGTCTGGCTTTCAGAGTACACAGAAGATATAAAGCCTTCTGTGTTGTTTGATAGGATAGGGGTAACAAGACTGTCCCCTCCATTCCTCCCCACTCCCCTATGCTGTCTGCACATAAATTAGACAATCCAATGAGCTAGCAAACCTTTAAGCACTATGTAAATGCCCACTATTATTTTTTTTCCATGATGAAATTGTGGACTAGTCAATGGGCAGGTCTGAAGCCGGCCAGATAAGCCTTTTGTTAATACCTTTCCCTCATTCTGTCAACAAAGCACATTTACTCCTAGCTATCCTCAAGTCATTGTCTTGCTCAAAATCCCAGTAGATGAAATTGAAAGGTGTTTCAGCACATTTTATCAACAGAAAGTAATTTTACTCAGCCCAGGTCTGTCAACAGAGAAGTGTACCAAACCTGATTCATTTTTGCCCACCCTCACCACCATCCCCCCCCCCCAGATATATGCTGTCTCTTTTTATTTGAGGAGGGGGAAAGAATGAAATTCAGCAGTCTTAATTTGTAGGCCCAATGGAGACAGATTTGGTTCATTTAGAGGTTAAAATATGAAAAGCTGCAAATGCCACCAGAGGTCTAGAATAAGAAAAATATACAGGTTTTAATAAAGTCAGCCACTTGTAACTATCTCCCTGTGTCAGGGAAATGTCACCTGAAGAATTACATTTGAGCTCAGAAAATATTGAACAAGAGGCAATGGTGATATCGCAGAGCAGGTTGGGCTGAAGGCAGGCCTAGATAATATTTCATTTTCTAGTTCATGAAAGCATTTTGACATTCTGCAGGTGCACAGATGCCAAATTTGATTAAAATCAGACTGCAAGATTGGAGGGACCTTAGCAATTATTTAACTTAAACCCTTCATTTTAAAGAAGAAGAAAGTGAGTCCCAGAGAGGTCTGAATAACTTGCCTAAAGGCACCCCTGTAGGGATAGAGGTAAGATTAGAATTTAGGTCTCCTAACAGTCTAGAAAATCATTTGGAAGTAGATGAAAAAAGAGCCTAGATCCCCTGCTGGTGAACTCATGATATGTATGGCATAGGGGACTGCTCCATTCCCCCTTTCCACTATACCTGAGGGCATTTCTCTCATTATCCACCCCCTCTGCCCAGTAGACCAATGGGAATGCTTCCTCCCTCCCCTCTCTGGGGTAAGGGAAAGGCTTACATGCAGCATGAGGGTATAGTTTGGGCACTTAGTAACTAAAAGTTTCACCATCACTGATCTAAACTAAATCCCTCTATTGGGCATATATAGTGTAAAGAGGCCAAAGAAAGAAAGGTCTCATGTAACAAAATACTCACAATAGCACTTGATATAATAGCCAAAAAAAAAAACAACACCAAAAAAACTTGGAAACAAAGTGTTTGCCTATAATAAATTATGGGATATAATGGATTATCATTATACCACCAGAAATAAACTTAAGGAATTAAGGGAAATGAGAAGACAAATAAACTGATATAGAAGACAGTCAGTAGAATATAATTATAGGCTAATATAAAAGACTAATATAACAATATAATAATGATGATGATGTACTAATGATGATGAGCTACTACATTAAGTATTGGGGCTGGAGAATTTCAATAATCTCTCCCTCAAGTAATTCATACCTGAGAGGTAAAGGACAGGGATAGGCAATATATTCACAAATAAATATCAACAAACACCTATTATGTGCCATGTATCTTATTAGTTTAGGTATATAAAGAGAAAAGTGAATGGTTACTGTCCTCTAGTCTAAGAAGAGAGATAAAATGAAGATTATAAGAATTTCTGTTCCAGTATAAGAGATAAAATGAAGATATAGATATATATCAAATAATTGGAAGTGGGTTTCCATGGGGAAGGCATTAGCATTTGGAAGTAGGGGAAGGAAGAGTGAGTAGTAGACAGGGATCCCAAGATGGTACTTTCATTGAGTCTGAAAAGAGATTAGGGATTTTAAGAGTTGAAGGAGAGAAAAAATGTTATCATCATAGGGAACAACCAGGACAAAGTCTTGGATACAGGAAATATGATATTACTTTAAGAGTGGTAAGAAAGCCAGTCTGACTAGATCTAGAGCACTTGAAGGAAAATAATGTAATAGGCTAGAAATGGAAGGAAGTGAAGGGCATTGCTACCAAACAGGAATTTATGCTATAGGATGCAGTGGAGATATAATGCTACACTTGGTGTCGGGAAGACCTGAGTTTAAATCTGTTCTCAGATACTTACTGTGTGACTTTGAGCAAATCATTTAATGTCTCTCTATCTCAGTTTCTACATCTATAAAATGGACAATAATAATAGTCTCAACATTCCAGGAATGTTATGATAATCAAATGGAAAAAACTGAATATTTGAATACTTTGAAAGCCTTAAAGTGCTATTGTTATATCATATTAGCTAATTACATCATATTGAATTGTTATTATATAAATAGATTTGATCTAGCTTTAATACAAATGCATTGGAATTTATTGAGTGATTATGGTCAGTCCTTAGCTTGAGACTCCAGGTTCCCAGGGAGACTCATTCAAAACTGGGAAGATACAAAGAATGAGATTCTTTCATTGTATTATAAATTTGGTTGCTAGATGGCACAGTGAATAGAATACAGGGCTTAAGTCAGGAATTTGAGCCCAGACTGTGTGACCCTGGGAGAGTCACTTAACCCTGTTTAATCTCAATTTCCTCAACCGTAAAATGAGTTGGAGAACAATATAGCAAACCATTCCAGTATCTTTATTAAGAAAATCCCAAATAAGGTCACAAAGAGTCAGACTTGACTAGAAAACAACTGAACAACAATACTATTTACCTTAGAAGCTGCCTATATCAAACCTCAAAGTTTCTGTTCTTTATAGTCTATATTCTTCTACGCATAGCATTCTGTGAGCATTTGGCAACAGCATCAACAACCCAAACTTATATAGTGCATAAAATTTACAAAGGGGGTTCCTTATAAGAAACCTGTGAGATATGAGAAAGTGAAAGGAATACTGACTTTAATAATTAGTTGGATTTGCTCAAGTCTCCATTTTTCCAGGGGTTTCTGATACATAATAATTCTTTGGGACCATAAACTAAGCTTGAGAAATGGGGACCTACCAACTGAACCCTGCCCTAACTGCATCAACAGGGCCTGGATTAAGAACAATCCTGGGGACTTTTCCTGATATGATGATCATTATCTCATTAGAAGGGGTTCGAGAGATTTCCAGATAAGATAATTATTATCAGCCTATCTCCTTGATAAGGAGCTCTAAGGAGTTCCAGTCAAGAACTTGCTATTACACCTGCCCCTTGTCAACAAAACACAGAACCACCAAAGCAGTGAGGACAAGTCTTTTATCAGGACAAGGGAGCCAGTGCTCTTATGGCCACCACAAAGAGTCATGTGCATGCACAGAACAATAAGACCACACCAAGCTAAGCTCTGAGACTCTGGGAATAATGTCTCTGAGAAAATGCACCAGGAATGGGAATCTCCACCAAGGGGACTTCCATGGAACTGAAGAACTTAGAACTCCCGTCTCTAGGCCTAGCTCTCAATCCACTGAGATACCCAGCTGCCCCCTATTTTTTTTTACACCCTTACCTTCTGTCTTGGAATCAATACTGTTATTTGGCTCCAAGGCAGAAGAGTGGTAAGGGCTAGGCAATGGGGGTTAAGTGACTTGCCCAGGGTCACATAGCTAGGAAGTGTCTGAGGCCAGATTTGAACCCAGGACCTCCCATCTCTTGGCCTGGCTCTCAATCCACTGAGCTACCTAGCTGCCCCCAGAGTCTTATATACACTTAAAGGAGTATAGGAAAGAAAGGACAACTTATTGGTTTTCATGGAGATAAGGGAATAATTCCAGTCAGGGGTTGGACTACCTGGGAGAGTCCTATATACAATGGGAGAAACTTCCAAGACAAATGGGTACTTAAGATTGGAATATCTCTATAACTCCTGTTCAGGGTGCTTAATGGATGCTTAATGGATGCTTGATGGTTTATTGTTTAGTTTGGAACTAGAGGCAGTCTGGGAGCTCCTTGAAGGCGGGTTCCCATGGGACCAAGGTAAATTTGGGGTTTTATAAAACAAGGTTGTCATTTCCTCCTTCTGGTCATAGCAAGGATCCTGCCATAACAAGGGGGGAAAGGCAGTGTGCTGTGAAGATTGGATTTAGCTATCTCCTGATTGTAACAATGAAGATACTTAGCTCTTTCTTTATTGTGAAGATAAAATTGTAGTCTCCTGATTGTAACAATGAAGGTACTTAGCTCTTCCTTTATAGTGAAGCTAGAATTATAAGCTACAACCTATTTTTAGATTTTAACTACAAAAAGGTGTTAAGTAACTACAAAAGGTGAACTTACCAAAAGAGGTGTTAAGTAACCCAAAAAGATATAATCTAACCAGAGAAGGTGAGAACTAAAAAGTGGGCAATCCTGGAGAAAACCTAACCAAAGAAGGTGAGAACTAAAGAATGGACAGTCTTGGAGAAAAGCATCTGCTGTGATTGGTAGACATGAAAATTTAGGGGAGGTTACACAAGAGAAAAGGGTCTTTTAAATAGAGGAAACAGAAGGATCAGTCACTCAGAGCTGAAGGGAAGACGGTGTTAAGATTAAAATTTAGTTTCTAGTAATAAACATATTCGTCATCCTCGGTTACCGAGAGACTACTACTACTATAATAAACATATTATATTCTTAGAGCTTTACTAAAGATTAAGAAATAAAGAAAATACAAAATAAGAAAGCACGTGCAACCTACATTTTGCCGGCTAGGTAGAGAGCCGCCTGTCCCTAGAAGCAGAAGCCAAGAGAGAGCTCAAGTAAGAGGAGAGCCCCTTTAAATAATAATTTGTAATCTCACACTCAGGGAGATTAGAGAGAATTCTGGGAGCTAGCAAGGTCTTCTGGGGATTGAAGTCTGGAGTTCAAATCTCCATTTTTACATTGGACATATGTTCAGAGATTCGGGTACTGACTGGGAGGAGCGATCGGAAGGCAGACTCCCAGACTTCTTTAAGACTATCTCCATTGGTGAGTGAAAAGCTGACTTAGTGACCTCGCCTTTCTGGAGGTCTGAAGCCTCCAGGAAAGGCCCAACTTCTTGAGACTCTTTTCCCCTGGGCTGGGGCTTAGAAATTCTAACTGGTATCAGAAGAAGCCAGAATTTATCTCTCTCTCTCTCATTCCTTAATATCTTCCTTCTATTGTAAATATTGTAAATAAACTACCATAAATCCCATTTGCTTTAGTAATTCATTTTGGAATTTAGAAATTAAATCCCTGGCAACCACCTATAATAAAATATTTCAGTCTCAAATGCAAAAAAAAAAAATTAACAGTGCCCAGGAGAGTATGACCCTCTGTTATACATGGTAGCTTGCTATGACTTGTTCTATGTAACTGCTTTGATAGTTCTGTGTTTTTTCAGGCTGACACCCTCAAGCAATAATCTTGGTTTTTTTTTCTTTTCTTCATCTTTCAAACAATAAAAGCTGACTAAATTCTATATCCTGGGAGTTCCTCTTCTTAGGAAAGGGGTTCCCCCATACATGCTCATTCATCTGAAAAGAATACATTAAAATACCCTTTGCTTCTTCCTCTGTTTCAAATGTCTTTTTCTCACTCATTTGACTCTGGTCTGGAGGGATCATATACTGGGAAAGATAGTGAGTTGATGGTTATAAGGCAAGTATTTTTAGACTCATTTTATAGAAAAGAAAACTGAAGTCTTGAGGGAATAGAGAATCAGGGAGCCAAGGTCACACAACTAGTAAGAAGCAGAGTAAGGTATAGAACTCAGATCATCCATGTCTTCTCTCCATTAGAATTTGCTGGCTTTATTGATATTGAAAGCCACCAAAAACATTTCTATAATATGAATTCACAGTACTTCTCCATTTAAAAATTTTCCCTTCCCTTCTCTAAACTGCTCAAAAAATATTTTCTTTCCTGGTTACATGATCCTAGGACTCACTATAATTTTGAGAAGGGTTTCATTGAGGAGAGAATGAACTTCTGTGGACAAAGAAACTTCTAGGATAAGAAGGCATGAAAGGGCCTCCATCTCCTGGTAGAGTATGTACCCACCTGGATGAAATCATTCTTCTACCAGAATATTGAAAAAGAAATTCTATGACTAGCCCATTTCTAGGTGCTCAAGTTGAAGAGATGTATCTTAACCAGCATGGTTTATTTTGTATTCAAACACCAGTGTTGATGCATGGCTATGATCCTAGATATTACAGAATGAGCACTCTACAGAGGACAAAGTAAAGTATGTAGTAGTTGTAAGCAAACATATAACAAAGAAGGAACTTAAAAGAAGAATGTGAATAAATGTACAGAATTGTGTAAATGCATCATTAAAAAAGGGAAAAGGTTGGTCACATGGTGGGGGGAGGGGGATATGTGAGGGATAACTAGAGGAAATCCCTAGGGATTCATTGGCATCCTTGCAATGACAGGAGAAAGCAAAGAAAGTCATCAGTGCTTTAACAAACCGATGGGAGGACTTGGACAAGAGTCATGCAGAATGTGAAAGGATGAATGGCTGTCAATTTGCACCTTTGGAAGGAATATCCATCTACATAAGCTCACATATTCATGCAAGTATTTAAGTGACTAGTGTAAGGGATTGATGAGGGCTGGGGATAAGACCTTTCCTTGAACTTCTAGGATTTTTTTCTTCCTAAGAATCTTGATGGGATCTATTAGTTATTCTGACATTTATATTTTTCTCTTTCATTCTACTCTTTGAAAATTGCTTGACTCAACATAGCAATGTTTCATTTCTGCCTTTAATATGCCACTCTTTCCTCAGAGATCAGCGGTACAGACTGTCTCCATGATACACAGGTCAAGACATTACCTCATAGGACCAGAATCTTTGAGCTTAGGTGCTTATATCATGGTAAAACAGGGGTAACCTTGAAATCTTGGGAATTAGCAGCCATAGCCAAAGGAAATAGACCAAATCTCTATTCACCTCTTCCCTATCCTAACAGGTGTCATTATCTCTGATCTCAGCTTTCCATATCCGGCCTGACATTCAGCAAGCACTGAAAATAATCTTCTGTTATATTCATCCATCTTGCTCTGGTTTGGTGATCTTTGACATGCTTTCGGCCAGTTTTTCGGGTCAATGGACCTGTAAGCAGGGACATTGAAATTCTCATGATTTTGTGCCGTCCAAGGAGTCACAAAAGTCTTGGTGGAGTTTTAAACTTTAATAACTTTAGAAATACAAAGGCTACAAGCTTATGAACAAAGAATAGTTGGAAGGTTAATTATTTAAAACCTTGAAATATTGATAAAGTTCTTATTAAAATTCAACATAACCACCATCTTGTGCTATACATTGCTTCAGTTGATTTTTTAATTTGGTAAGAAACTTTCCTCAGTTGCTACTTGGTAACTGAAGAGATTGTATTCGTTATCCTGGTCTTAAAATGATCCAGAGAATGAGGTTTTGATGCGAACAGGACTATTTTGATTTGATCCCACAGGAGAAAGCCTGAAGAAGAAAAAAGTGACCAAGTCAAGCAAGAGAACCTCCTCTACCAACCCATGGATCTGAGAAAAAGTGTCATCCAGAAATTCCTGCACATGTAACACATACTAGCAGGGTATTCCATCTTGTTAAAAACTAAAACTAAAAATGGATTATTCAAAAGTCACAAAATTATCTTAATGTAAAACAAATTTAATGAACTGAACCTACTAAAACTTAAAGATGACCAAAGCCTTTTGGGCCATCCTGTATATTTAAATGTAGTTCTCATTCTGTCACTGATATGGCAGAGATATTGAACCCTAGGTGGTATTTATATTATTTTTCTGTTCCCCAATTTATTAATCCCTGAGTTAAATGCCCAGGCAAGAAGGTCTGTAGTAGAGACAAAGACCAGACATCCAGAAGAAAAATGGAGCAATCAGACGGACAGACTAATTACAATAACAGCCAAAGCTAGTGATGTCTACTATTACTATGTCTCATCAAAAAAAAACAGCTAATAAGAAGAAACCTGTGTGCTAGTTCCAATTCTTTTGGCTAATTCGTTTCACCTTTTTTTTTTTTAGGATTTTGGTTTAATCTCTGGGTTAAATGATCACTAAGATCCTTTCCATTTCTAGCATTCTATGATTCCATCCTTTTACAAAGTCTTCTAGCCAAGAGGTCTCCATGATCTTCCCACTCTTTGGGAAAGACCTCCAGCAAGATCACAAGAGATCAAGTCAAAAGACCTGGATTCAAATTCCAGCCCCACTATGTACTGTCCTGGGATATCATTTTAACTTGATGAACATTAGATGGTAAAATGAGATAACAACTACATTGCCTACCAGCAAAAGAGATTTTGTAAGGAAAGTATTTTATGTACCTTAAAATGCTGTAGAAATGTGAGCTACTAAGTACTACCACGTAACCAAATTGAGACTCTGTAAGATGGAATATACTTAACTTACCCCCTTCCTCCACCAAAAAAGCAGGATAGTTGAAAGGTGTGATAGGAGGAAGAGAAAGAGGTATAGCATTTATTCCAAGAAAACATATCCTTGTGGGGAAGTACAGGAACCACAGTGGGGCACCTATTGAGGAGCATTTGGGATGAAGATTAATAGAGGAAGAAACAAATCACTGTCATCAGACTAAGCTACAGACCACCTGGACAGAAAGAGAGAATAGATAAGGAATTCAAGAGATTAATCAAAAGGCTAGCACAAAGGCATCATATATTGCAATGGGGACTTCAGCTGTCCAGACTTCTGCTGAAGTTCTTTTCTCCCTTCCAAAAAGCAAAGTAACTAATAATTTCTTGATTTGCCTTAATAACAATTTCATTCAGATAAAAATAATAATTTCATCCTTTAAAAAGTGGAGGAAACAATAAGAGAAAATTCTAAACCAAATGGGATTCTCCCAAACAAGAAGGAAGTCATTGATAAAGTAGAAATGATGGGGAACATGGACAAAAGTAACTACTCTCCCTTCTGGAGAAGGAGAGTAAAGTCAGACATTATTTAACATGAACTCAGGATTTTTTGAAAGCAGCTTTTAAAGGGTTCAAAAGAAGGACAAGTGGGATCCCAAAAACTAAACTTCTACAGAGGAAATCAGTCCAAAAGGAGTTGGAATTCCTCAAGAGAAATTCTAATGACACAAGAGGAAATATCTCCCATTAAGAGGAAAAAAATGGAAGCTATCTTAAATTATCAATGTGGACTGATGGAGAAATAATCAACCAATTCAGATATTCAAAAGATACAGACAAAAAATGGAAACAAGGACAAGTAACAGAAAATGGATATAAGAACATGATATAAATTTCCAAATGAACTGTTGGCCAGGGTAACTAAGTACAATAAAATGAGGTGCTTTTTTAAAAAGCTATATTGAGTAGGATGAGCAGAAGTTTCAGAAAAGGGATAGGACTACTACATGATGTGGATGTATAATGATAATGTGATTAAACTAATATCTACAATTTCCCCCTCAACATGGGTTAAATCTGCCTCTCTCCCTTTCCTTCCTGTGACAAAGATTAGTTTTACAAGTATTCATTTTCCAGGGACATTATTAGACTCTGTTTTCCTAATAAAACATCCTAGTCACCTAAGGGCAGAAGAATCTCACTCATGTGCAGTCAGGCCCCTCTGAATTAGTAGATTTCTGAAGATCACACAAATCTCCATGTCTTTCACCGTATCCTTCCCTGATGAACAGATGGATTTCCATATGAGGGGATGCATTCGGAGATGTGAAGTATGACTGTATCCTTGGTGCAGATGCTTGCTGTGTTAGGAAAAAGTAAACCTTTTATTAACTGTTCAATGACTTACCAGTGCCTCATTCCATTCCACTATATAACCTAAACTAAAAGACTGAGAGCTTGAGAACCACCTCCAACAATAACTGACCAAAGAGAAGGCAAAGATTCTCAATTGTAATTATACTTCCTACCTTTACACTGGAAACGACAGATCAAAAATAGCTAAGAGGGAGCTGATGCATGAAAGAAGAGAATAAGAGAGTACCTCATTGATGATTTCAAATCAACTTGGCTTATTCTCAAGAACAGAAAGAAAATAGATACTAACAAAGATATGATAACTAAGCCATGATCAGTAATATTTTAAAGAGCATGGAAAATAGAATAGGAAAGATACCACAAAGCTGGAGAATTGCTGCAATTTTCTTAAGTGAAGAGAGGACTATAAACTATAATCCAGTGAGCTTGACTTTGGTTCCTAGGAAAATTCTAGACAAATCATTAAAGGGACGGTTAATGAACATCTGGGTGGCTGAAGTGGCATATTGGATAGAGTGGTATTGGACGTGGAGTCAGGAAGAGTCATCTTCCTGAGTTCAAATCTGACCTCAGATACAAGATGTGAACCCTGCTTGACTCAGTTTCCTTATCTGTTAAATAAGCAGCAGAAAGAAATGGTAAACCACTCCAGTATCTTGGTCAAGAAAATCCCAAATGGAGTCTGAAAGAGTAGGTGTATCCTGTTGTATACTGAAAAGTCTGAAAAACAAATAATGAAGATTTATAAAAATAAGTGGTAGTAATAATAATAGGATTTGCTTACCACTTAAAGGATTACAAAGCACTTTACAGATGTCATCCTATTTTTACCTTTATAGCCCCTCTGTGAGGTAGGTGCTGTTATTTATTACCTACATTTTACAGATGAGGAAACCGAGTCAAAGAACTGCATTAAATAACTCATCCAAAATTACACTACAAGTAAGTATTTGAGGCAGGAGTAGAAATCAGCTCTTTCTGTTTCCAAGTCCAGCACACTAATCACGCTAATCACCCAGGTGCTTTTCAGTAATACAATGAGCCAACATGGCTTCCCTAGAAAAATTCAAGTCATATTATTTTATTGTTTCTTTTTTTTGTTAGGGTTACTAGGCTAGACACTCATGAAAATGCTATCAGGGGCAATTCACTTAGATTTTAGTAAAATAATTGATAAAGTATCCAATGAAAAAGTTGGAAAGATGGAAACCAGACATTAATTAGATGAAATTGGAATGGATTCAGAGTAGTTTTTAATGGCTCAAAGTCAACTCAACTGGTATGCCCCAAGAGTCTGTACTTGGCCCAGGGCCACTGAACATTGTTATGAATGACTTGGATAAGACAGATGATATGATCATCAAATTTATAGATGACACAAAACTGAGAGAGATTGTCAAGTCATTGAATGATAGGATCCAAAAGGATTCTGATGGCCTAGAGCATTGGTCCAATTCTAATAAGATGAAATTCAACTGGGATAAATGTAAAATCATATACTTTGGTTCAAAAAAAATTATTTTACATTTCTTACAGTCCCATAAGCCCAAGGTCCAAATGGGAGAGGCCTGATTTCACATCATTTTATCAACTTGAACTGAATTGAGAAGTTTAACTTACAGTAATAAATATGTGATGGCCCCTCTACTGTGCCCCGATTAGACTATATGTGGAATATTATGTTCAATTGTAAGTTCCATGATTTAGGAAGGACATTGGTAATCTGGAAAGTGGCCAAAGGAAGCCAATACATATGATGGAGGATCATAGGTCCATGTGATATGAGGATTGTTATAGCCAGGAGTAGAAAAGACTGGTGGTCCTAGGGTTAGACCTAGGGTTAGAGTGCTAGGCCAGGAACAAAAAGGATTCATTTTTGTGAGTTCAAATCTGGCCTCGGACATTTACTAGTCTTGTGACCCTTGACAAGTCACTTTAATTTGTCTGTTTCCTCATCTGTTATATGAGCTGGAGAAGGACATAGCAAACCACTCCAGTATCTTTGCTAAGAAAACCCCAAATGGGATTATAAAGAGTTGGACATGACTGAAAAATGACAGAATTAGAGGGAGAAACATAATAATTGCCTTCAAGTACTTGAAGATTTGTCATATGCAAGAAACTTGCTTGCTCTGTCTGGCCCCACTAGACAAAACCAAATGCAATTTGTAGAAGTTGAAGAAATTTTAATGCCAGGAAAAATTCCACACTATGAGTTTCAAAATTGAGTGTAGAAGACCATTTGTCCAGTTTGTCTTGAACAAGACCATGCAAAGGTCACTGTCAGTGCTAAAATTCTATATTACTATATATCTATATAATATATATAATATATACTATATAATACTATATATCGGCATCAGGATGCAAAGAAAAGCAAATTAAACTCAAGTCTCAGTGGACAAGTACACAAGTATTTTTGTGACCTTGGGAATGTTAATTGGCATTATTGATCCTTTTTGAGTCTCAGTTTGTTCATCTATTGCATGAAGAGGTTGGATAAGATGATTGGATAGGTCCCTTCTAATTCTAAATCTATGATCCTGTGATCTGATAAATCTCCCTGAGTTTGTATCCTTTTTTATAAAAAGGAGATGATATCTATCTAACAGAGTAGATAGATGGCCCAATGGATAGAATGCTGCAATCAGAAAGACTCATTTTCTTGAGTTCAGATCTGAGTCTGATACTTACTGATTGTGTGACCCTGGGCAATCCCCTTAACCCTGTTTGCCTGTTTCCTCATCTATAAAAATGAGCTGGAAGAGGAAATGGCAAACCACCCCAGTACCTATACCAAGAAAACCATAAATGGGGTCATGAAGAGTCACACAAGATTGAAAATGACTAAACAACAAGACCCGTAACATCAGATTGTTTTTATTTTATTTCAATGAACAAACCTTTATTTTCTTTCCTTCCCACTGCCTTTTCAATTGAAAATAAGAAAAAGAAAATCCTCATAGCAAATACAGTTCATTAAACAAAACAAGTTCTCCCATTGGCCATATCCAAAAATGCATTTTTCATTCCGCTTCTTGACTCTTTTGCCTTTCTGTAAAGAAGTAGATAGCATTCTTGTCAAACTGTTACCCAGCTCTGACACTATCTGTGTGACCTTGGGCAAGTCACTTAACTGGCACTCAATTCACTAATCCATAAAATGAAGGAGTTGCACTGGCTTCTGAAGTTTCTTTCAAATGTAGATCTATGACTCTATGATCTATAAACAGCAAAATGCCATAGAAATATGAGTTATTATTAATACTTGAGCAACACTGATTCTTTGATTCAAGAGATCTGAGAACTGGCCCACCTAACAGTACCCTTGGCCAGCAAAAGCCAAGAAACATCCTATTTTGGAGCCAACCCAGGATCTAATTAAACAACCAAATCCTAGCAGAGAAAAAGAGAAGAGAGTCTCCATGCAGTTTGCCATCCTAGCCTTTGCTGATTCCTCCCATCCTCTGCCAAAGAGGCTCTGTCAACACCTTTCACTTAGAGAGAAAGCCAAGACAAAGCAAGCAGGGCAAAGCAGATCAAATGAATCTTGGGATCATTTCCCTTTTTCTCTTTCTGCAGTCATTGCAACATCAGACAGTTTCTTTTTGTGGGATTTCTTATGATGACAAAGTACAGCTCACACACGCACCAACCAGCTCTGCCAAGGAGAAGGAGTGTTTGGTAACCCCTCCTTGAAGAAACTTTGTGCTCAAAATGGGATATGGTTGCTGAAAGATTTTCTGGCCACTGGTCTATGTGTATACACAAACACACACACACACACACACACACACACACACACACACACACACACACACCATCTTTCAGATGCAAAACAGCTAGATGTTCCCCCCTCCAAAAAAAAAAAAATCACACACACACACCCAAACCACACAAAATTGTTATTTCCTAATGGGTTATTTTAACAACTAGATTCTGGATTTAAAGTTCTAAAGATTCACAATCTGTAAAATTCATTTCCGTATTTTCTAATTGGTTTCCTGCCTCAATGTTCTTCCCACTTCAATCCATCCTTTTTACAGCACTGTCAAAGTAATATTCCTGAATCACAGATCTTTTCATCATGTCACTCCCCTGCTCAAGAAATTCCCGCGTCTCCCTATTGCCTCTAGAACCAAATACAAACTCCCTTGTTTGACATTTAGAGTCCTTCACTATCTGGCTCCAGCCTGCCTTAACAACCTTACTGTATATTCCACCCCTTTATACATTCTACAGTCCAGCAAAGCTGACATGGCTCTCTGTACTTTTTCTCTGTGTCTTTGTACTGCCAGTTCCTTACCTGATCTGTTTGCATTTCTCACCTCTGACTCTTGAAATCCCCAGCTTCCTTCACACTCAACTCAAAGTTACTCCATTAATTTTTTCCCTTTATTCCCCCCCCTACCCAACTGCTAGTGTCTTTCTCTGTCTCCTCCCCCCCCCTTTCAGAAATGATCCCCTGATGACTTTCATGTATTCTGCAGAAACATATATGTAGACATGTTTTTTCCTGACAGAAGGCAGACTCCTTCAGGGCAGAGACTTTTTTCTTTTAGGTCTTGTATCCCCAGTGTATCACTCTCATCAATTCCTATTGGTTGGTTGAATAAGAGTGTGAATGTGGGCTTTGAAAGTCACTAGTGAAAGCCCACCAAATGTTAAACCAAACAGGCTTAGAATTATTTGAGACCTGGATTGGAATCCTGCCACACATGTACTAATTCTCTGGCCACGGAGAGGCCACCTAACATATCCATGCCTCAGTTTCCTCAACTGTACAGTAGGATAATTACAATTACCACTTAGAGGCTCAAAAGAAATCAGTTTCCCAAACATATGCATAGTTGTAACTGTTAGCTGTTTTCTTTATTCCCCTGGGAAGTTCTGGTACCCTTCAGAGACTTCCAGCAGTTTCTCAAGGACTATTTCTAGGACCAAACAGAAAGAATGTCAGCCCCAAATATCAAAGGGCAAGCCTAATTCAGGGTGGTGAAGGGGATGAATTTCACCAAAAGGGCTTAGCTAAGTAGGATCCTCTTAAGCCATTAGAGTTCCTAAGGAATTCTCAGTACAGAAGGAATCTGACAATGGACTGAAGGTGGGGCTGATTTGTGCCTCTGGGAACTGTGGGACCACTCTACTCCCACCCTCAACAATTAGCCAAAGGGAGAAAGCCATTAAGAAACTTCTAATGTTTAAAAGTGTTTTTCTTGAGCCAGGCCTCCAAAGCCCAGAACTTTAGAAATAGCTCTCATTCCTTAGCTCCTGCTGGAGATTCTTAATCCAATGTCCTTGACCCCCAAAGGTTACATGGATAGATTTCAGGGTCTCTGTGAATTTGGAGAGGGAAAAAAAATCTTTATTTTCATTATGCTCTAACTGAAATGTAGCATTTTTTCAATTATTTCAAGTAACAAGAATGGCTACATTTATATGATACAACCTATTTTAAACATTATTTCATTTGGTCCTCATAACCATCCTTGAATAAGGGATATTATTATCCTCATCTTTCATGTGAAGAAACTGAGGCAAAGAAACCTTAAATGGTTTGCTCAGTCCTGGGACACAGGTCCAGCATCCTATCTCCTTTTCTGTGTAGCTTCCTGAAGAAAAGCATAATTCTGAGAAGAAGTCCATCCGCTTCACCAGATTGCCAAATGACTTTGAGACACAAAAAGGCTAAGTAGATATTCCCTTCTCCTACCTTACCTAAGATGTCAGAAGACAGAGAACTAGTATTGGGGGCTGAGCACAGTCAAGTTGTTCCTCTTCCCCCTTCTAAATCCTACCTATCAGGCCAGAGATCTAACACTGGAGGACAATTGAAAGACCATCTCTTCTGACCTCCTCCTCCTTTGAAAGTTGAGGAAACCGTTATGGGGGCTCAAATGTGTACCCCTGGGGTTCGGGAAGGATACCTTTTGCAAGAATGCAAGACTCCAAAACTTAGCTTAAAAACAAAAAGAGAAATTTATTAGTTTAGGGAGTAATTTTGAGAATGGCCAGGAGGATAGCAAGGTAGAAAAGCAAGATGGGGAGCAGTTCCTTGGGAGGACAGCATGGATGGAAAGGCTGTCCCCCAGATGACATCAGTTCTGGGGTTTATATACTTTTTACAACAGATGCTATATCATGGTGTGGAAGTGACCTATAGGGTGTTAATCCCTCAGGCATTTGGTGGGGTGGGGTGGTCATCTGGCTGGGGTCTGCCTGGAGGCCTAAAGATTCATCTCTTTGTCCATCTTAAATTTAGAGGACAAAAGAGGGTAAACATCTCAGGACCCTATGGGGGTCATTGGGTGTTTCTAGGTTTAGTCACAAGGATGCAAGGGAGCAAGGAGTTTCCCTAATAATAGTTAGCCTGGGTTTCTGGGGGTACAGTGCCCATGTCAGAAACCAACAGGAAAGTGAAGTCATTTGGGGTTTGGTTGTTGTTTTTTTAAGGGTTTTTATTGTCATGCAAAGCATACTTCCATGTCAGTCATTGTTGTAAGAGCACATTTGTATATGACCCAAACCCCCAAATAAAACCAAAGACACGCTGATGTGAAAGACGACTCCCACAGTCCTTTCTCTGGATGTGGATACATTCCCCCATCCTAAGTCTTTCAGGATTGTCCCAAATCATTGCGATATGGGGGTAAGGGCTACCCCTGGACACCCCCAAAGCCCAGATTATGTCCCAGGTCAGAGAATACATAAAAGATTCATTTTTCCTCGCATTCCTCCAGTGCTAGGGAAGGTGACTTTTTGCTAAGAAGAAGATCCCCTCTGGCTTCTCCTCTCATTTTTGGTGAGCACAGATAGGCACCTCCCAGCTTTCTCCTGATAAATGTCTACTTTATGTCCCAAATATCTGATTAGCCTCTAAGCTGGACAGTTCACCCCCTTTTGATTTTGAAGCATAGGGCATAACCACATGACCCATCTGGGGTTCTAGAGACCCAGCAATGTCATTTGATCCTCAGTGGACTCCTGTGAGTTGGGTTCCCATATTACATATAAGGATACTGAGGATGAGAGAGGTTACATGATTTAGCCAGAGTTATAGAGCCAACAAGTGTCTGAGAGAGGATGTAAATGTATACCTTCCTGACTCAAAGTCAGTATCCTACTCACTCTACCACTTAATCATACCAAATAAATTACTAGCTGTGCCACCCCTGGCAAGCCACTTAACCCTGTTTACCTCAGTTTCCTCATGTGGAAAATGACCAGAAGAAAATGGCAAATGCTGTGTGGCCCTAAACAAATCACTTAACCCTATTTGTCTCAGTTTCCTCACCTGAAAAATGAGCTGGAGAAAGAAATGACAAATCATTCTAGAATCTTTGCCAAGAAAACTCCAAATGGGGTCATGAAGAGTCCATCACAACTGAACAACAACAAAAAAATTATCAACTGCAAGAACAGTATCTTCTTTCACATTTCCCTTGCAATGCTGAGCATCAGAGATAACTCTTATTGAATTAACCATGTCCAGGCACTTCCCAGGCAACATCTAAGCTGGCAATCAGAGAACCAAGAGGACCTCAGTCCAAGGGAGGGGCATCTTTGACAGCACTTCAATAATCACAAGAATCAGCTTGAAGCAACCAAAGGTCTTCAATTAAACTATTGTCCTAAGGTCAAAGTCCACAAGCTGGATGGAGAAAAAAGAAATGATAATGCTAAGGCAGACATAGTCTCCCCCTTTTTACTGTAAATCCTACATTCCTAGAAAGACAGATTCCTGGAATGCTAGGAGCTGAGCTGGAAGGGCCTTTAAAGCTCACATAAGCCAATCTCCTTTGGTGGAAGAAAAAAACAAAGCTCAGGCAAGAGAGATACCTTTCCCAAGATTATGTAAATAATAAATGGCAGATTGAGGTCTAAAACCATGTTCTCTAACTACAAATTATTACTCCTATAATGTCTCCCTTGCTCTGATCCCTTAGCATCACTGTAACCAAGATCCCCCTTACTAATACTGATCTCTGGGACATGAGCTGATTAATCTGCTGCCAGATATATTCTTGCAGGTCTTCATAAGAAATACTTAACCTTGGTCAGGGAACTGATTGTAGTTGTCAGAAGCAATGGGCCAGAAAACAAAGATATATTCTTTAACATTCTCTATAAAGCCATATCCTTTTCTCTTCCAAAGTCACAACCTTCAAACTCAAACAAAGATCATAAGAATAACACTTACGTGAGCTCAATGGATTGAGAGCCAGGATAGAGATGGGAGGACTAAGAGAGGATCCCAAACCAAGTCTTCTAGACTCCAAGACCACTGAATTCATGCTGCCTAGATCCTCTAAAGCCAAACCCTGTGCTAAGTTCTACTGGAATGTAAAAGTCATCTGGCCTGGGGCAGTTAGGTGGCTCTGTGTATGTAGATGGAGAGCCAGTCCCCTGAAAATGGGAGGTCCTTGGTTCAAATCTGACCTCATAAACATCCTGGATGTGTGACCCTTAGCACACAAGTCCAATTGTCAAGCTCTTACTGCTCTCTTCTGCCTTGTAATACTGATTCTAAGATAGAAGGTAAGGGTTTAAAAAAAGAAGAAAATGCCACTTATACTCCCAAATCTTTTCATTTCCTCCCTAAGAAGTTGAACTTGAACATGGGAGACCTGAATTTGAACCCTAGTTCCAACACTGATGACCCTGGGCAAGCTCTATAAACTCTTTGAGACTCAGTTTCCCAACTCTAAAATGGGAATAATAATTCCTACATTGTGTACTTTGAAGTTTAATATAAGGAAAGCCTTTTATAAAATGTTGAGGCATTATGTGAATGTTTTATTATTATAGGAGATGGGCTGAATCTGTCATTTCATCAGCATACAAAACTCCCCAAAGAGGATGCCCGCTTTTACCAGAACAAATCAGCAATTTTTCTTCAATTGTTGAGTGGCCTAGAGCAAAGGCCAAACATGACCTATAACATTCCCAAATTCAGCTTGAACTAAATTTAAATGCAATTGTAAAGCATTTAATCAAACAAAAATATAATAAAACAAATATTAATAAATGGTTTTTTAAGTCATCCACAGGGATCCTTATATACAGTTTAGTGGCCCTATTTCTACTTGAGTTTGACACCATTGGCCTGAAAGGTAAAGTAATTTGCCTGATATCATAGATCTATGACCCAGGTCTTCTTGACTACAAAATGAGCTTTTTGTCCATTACACCTGTCATTATTAAAATTCTCTGAAGACTGTGTATTAATTTATAATTATTTATTAGTAAAAATTGGAGTAAGAGAGAGTCACATAATAACTGACCTTGCCTAACTAAACTGAGTTTGCCATTGGGGGCTCAAAATTAGCTATGCCAGAAAGAGTCTCCAGCCCAAGAGAGCAAGCCAAGAGCCAACAAGCCAAAAAAGACCTTCTCACTATAAAACCACTGACATTACTCTTTCTGGTTTCTCTAGTTGGACAAACCTGACCTCAGTCTGGGTCAGAGGCCAATCTTCTGAATACCAGGAGTCCCAGAGACAAACCTCTTCCTAAACAGGGAGCTATGAGGCTCTGGCATCTTCCCATAGTTGGCAGATGTGCCCAGTCAAAGGATGGAGCTAATACAGACCAACATGTGTTTTCAAATGGAATAAGGGGTACCATTTAGATTAAATTCATACACCCCATATACCTCCTATTCCTCCTATCTGTTTATAACATTTGTTTTCATGTGATTCATCAAAAACCTGATTCTCTCATTTCTTCTGAGTTATCTCTGTTTCTTAATCACATCTCAGACACATAACATACCCTAAGAAAGAGTCACGCGTGACCACCAAGAGTAGATTGACTAATGGCCACTTCCTCATTTAACAGACGAAGAAACTGAGACTAACAAGAGTGAAGTGACCTTGGGCAAGGTCAAACAACAAGTGTAAACATGGAGACTTGAATCCAGGACTTCAATCCCCAGAAGTCCTTGCTCCACTTCCCCAGAATGCTTTGTAATCTCACTGAATTCTCACCTGGGCAGAGATCTAGATGGGGTATTTAACCTGATTGGAAAGGCTTTTGGGGCTCTTTTCTTTCCTATTTCCGCTTGCAAGCAGATGCGACTCTTTTCATAATGTAAGTGAGGTTGTCTAGGCCAGAGGCCTAGACATGTGTTTTCTTATTCTGTATTTTCTTTAATCTTTAACCTTTAATAAATCTCTAAAAATATAATACTCCTTGCACAGAGAAACTAATTTCTACCTGCCTAAGTTTCCCCAAATTTTAATCTTTACACAAGCCAATCTAACAGTCAGGATTAGTATTCTTCTCTAGGTTATATTCTTCTACGACCTACCTTTTACACTGGTTTTCATTGCTTCCCTAGCTCACCAAGTCATAACCATTTATGCATTTACTTGGAGCCAGACACTATCCTAAATACTAAGAATACAAATATAAACAGAAAGAAATACAGTCCCTGACCTCATGGAGTTTACTTTCTTTTATTTTTTTTTAACCCTTACTTTCTATCTTGCAACCAATGCTAAGTATTGGTTCTGGGGTAGAAGAGTGCTATGGTCTAGGCAATTGGCATTGCCTAGGGTCAAACTGCTAGGGAGTGTCTGAGGCAAAATCTGAACCCAGGTCTTCCCATCTCTAGGACTGGCTTTCAATCCACTGAGTCACTTAGCTTACCCAAGGAGCATACTTTCTAATGGAGGAAGATAACACATAAAAGAAAACTAAAGGAATGGTGATGACATGGAATACAGGTTTCCTCCTAGACACCACAGAGGGTAAGGGTAAGCTCTGCCTCTGTCCCAAGTTTTTACATAAGGGATGACCAATTCCTTACCCAAGGGTCAATCAACCTTGCGTCCAAGGGGGGCACTTGAGGAATAAATAGTCTCTCAGATCAGATCAATTTCTGACGCTGAAGTGTGTTTCCCTAAATCAGAACTTCTTCAGATTATTCAAGGGAAACCAGATGTGGAGTCCAACCCCAGGTTCTGTGGGCAGACCAACCCCTGGGGCATTGAGATAGAAGAGAGGGAGAAAGCTCATTGAAGATGTCACTCAAAAAAGGGGCTTTCAGGAGCCACAAGGGCCCTGACCTACCTGAGAAGTGGTATTCTCATGAATCCGGCCCCTAGGTTTGGGGTAGGTTGCCCTTTGCAAGACTGCAAAACTCCAAAATTAGCTTAAAAATAAAAGAGAAATTTATTCCAAATTATTTTATTCCAAAAATTATTCCAAATTTATTAATTTGGAAGGCATGTTTAAGGGTGCGGAAACGGTGTGCAAGGTGGAACACTTCCTCTCCGAGGAGATGCGGGTCTGGGGTTTTTATAAACCTTTGACAACAAGGGTTACAGGTGTTATGATGGGATTTGGAGTGAGGAAAGAACAAGAGGGAACATATAAATAAATTCAAGTTTATTGGTTGGGAAAGGTAGGAAGGAACAGGGGTTTAGGAGTAAACTATACTTACACTTATCTTAAAATCTATAAACTATCTAAACTATCTTGTTAAGCTAAGTATTAACTTTCCAATATCCAAGTCTCACACCAGGAGTCCAATCAAATGGGCCAGGATCTTCAGTTGGCTGATATGCAAGCAGATCCAGAGATCATCTTACTGATGCTGCCAGCAGCCAGATCCAAAAACCTCTTTCCTCTGTTGGTCTCAAGAGAAAATCTCTTCCAAGCCTTACACTCAGGTCCTTCTTAGAGAGAAGTCAGTTGGGCATAGAATCTTTCTTCAGCTTTCTAGCCTCAGGCTCCCATGTGACCCTTAGTCACATGCTCCTGTCAATCACTCTGAGGTTTGAACCTCTCAGTTTTTGCAAACCTTTCATCCTTTACCACACAGGATGGGGGGGGCGGGGCATGAATCAGAAATGAGGTAATTCATTGGGTTGGGGGATCAGGAGGTGTAAGGGTTGATCTGTGGAATTCAAAGGATGATTGGGTCAGGTACTACCCAATGCTTATCAGGGTAGAACTGGGAGGTACCTCTCAGTACTCTTCAAGAATTTGGGGAGAGGCAAGAAGAGATCTTCCTCTTAGCTCAAAGTTACCTTCCCTAGCACTGCAAGAATGTAAGGAAAAATGAGCCTTTATTGTACTCTGTGACCTGGGACACAATATGGGGATTTGGGGAGTCTAGGAGGAAACCCGTACCCCCATATCAGTGGGAGTGATGAAGATATCAGTAAAAGAGAGCATTGTAAAGAAAGGAATGACTACATGTATGAGCTAGACCTCCTTAAAATGAAGAGTTCAATTCAATTCATTGATAACATATTAATGCCTTTTATATACACCTAGCACTGTGCTAAACACTAGGGATACAAAGACCAGAATAAAACAGTCCCTACCTGCTCCCAAGGACCTTACATCCTACTAGGTAACCGCATTTCCACTAATTATCAAATATAAAACCTATCCAAGTAATTTTCCATTGAGGGAGCACACAGACTACGGGATGATCAGGAAAGACCCTAGTCAAATTTTGAATGGAGGTAGTGATGGGGGTTGGGGGTTGGGGGAAGAGAGAGAGAGAGAGAGAGAGAGAGAGAGAGAGAGAGAGAGAGAGAGAGAGAGAGAGAGAGAGAGAGAGAGAGAGAGAGAGAGAGAGAGAGAGAGAGAGAGAGAGAGAGAGGGCACTAGGAACAATCTATCCATAGGCATGAGTTGCAGGGTCTGAGATTCTTTTTAATCCTGGCTAGAAGGACAATTTGACTGAAAGGTAGAATGAATGTGAAGGTGAATAATATGAAATCAGTCTGGGGGAGGGAAATGCTCATTTTCTGGGAGAAAGGAAATAAGTATTTATTAAGCACACACTATGTGCTAGGCAGCAAAGTGGAGCAGTAGATTGAGTGCCAGACCTGGAGTCAGGAAGACCTGCATTCATTTGCAACCCCAGACACTTAGTAACTGTGAGGCCCTGGGCAAGTCACTCAACCCTGTGTATAGAATGAACTGGAAAACAAAATGGCAAACCACTTCTAGTATCTTTGACAAGAAAAAGCCAAATGGGGTCACAGAGTCAAACATGACTGAAACACAAAAATGTGCCAGACACTTTGCCAAATACCACAACACAAAAAGGAACTGGAAGGCAACCCTTGCCCTTAAGGAACCTTTATTCTAACGAATCCAAATTTTACAAAGCTTTTCCATTTCCAACTAAACAATTATCCTATAGTTTCCCATAGAATTAATGTCAGATTCAGAATTTGGCTCTGGGCTTGTTTCCCATTTGCCTTTGTGCCCCCAGTGCATAAGAATAAGGAAGGAGATTTTATTGATATTAGGGACTCCCAGATGAGAAAATTTGCTCCATCTGTGTAGATCATCAACTTCTCTGAAACTTAATTAATGTCTTAGAAAGTTGCCTACAATGCTAAAAGGGTAAATGACAAGCCCAGGGTCACCTAGCCAGTATGAGAATTTATTTTTCGGGTAGAATATTAATTTCTAAATCAAGGTCATATATTAGAGAGTGCTTATGCATTACTGTGTCTGGGTCTTGAGTCAAAAAATACATCCAGTTTGCTGTTTATGGTTTTTTGTTGTGCTTTCTGTTTTGTTTTGGTTTGGTTTTTTGCATTTTCTAATTCCAAGGAATGTCTTCCTCTTCACAAAATTTGGTTAATAGACAAGAGAGGCAAGGATTCTCTTCCTGCTCCAGTGGCCTCCATCACCTATGGTTTGGGGAGGGGTTGGGATTTTCATAGACCATCTCCCAATTAGCTATTTGCCAATTAGAAGATGTCTCTGGATGTACAAGGGAGGAGCTGAAAACTGAGCTCCTGAGAAGTGTACCTAGGTGCCTAGGCCAGGGGATTCAGGGTCTTTTGATCTTGGAGAGAATCATTTGACAAATTTAGAATGTCTTGACTGATAAGTCAATGAATTAATTTAAATTGAAGAAATACTGTCTCAAGAGTATTTCAATGAGTCCCTCAGTATGTGTGAAAGGTGAGACTTCAGCCTAGACCCCCTTCCCCCAGGTCAGCTCTCAAAAAACTCTGCCTCAAATGTAATAGGTGCCTGTTCAATATTTCTTCATTGATCTCATATGGATGATCTCTCTTAGCTGTTATCTTCTACTGGCCTGCAATAAATCAGTATTTCAGTAATAATAATGGTAATAATAACTACTATTATTATCTAGTGCTGCATGTAGAATTGTAAAGTGTGTTAGATGCTTTAAATATACCGTCTCTCATGCTCATAATCCTTTGAGGTAAGAATTATTCACCCCTTTTTATTTTTTTCAATGTTAGTAATATGTTTTCAATTATTCATTTTTCCCTCCCAACTCCCCTCCCCCATTGAAAAAAAAAATAAAAAAGAAATCCTAGTAACAAATATGCAGTCAAGAAAAGCAAATTCCCTACATTGTACATGTCAAGAAAATGAATGCTGTATTCTACGTTTTAATTTAATCAACTCTATTGAGGTTGGTCACCATTTTAAAGATGAGGAAATTAAACTTGGAAAAAGTCAAATGACTTGACCAGAACCACACAGCCAAAAAAAGTGTCTGAGCAGGATTTGAACTAAATCTTCCTGATACAAAGACCAACAATCAAAAGATCTGTGATAGCAACAGCTGGGTAGTACAGTGGATAGATCACCAGACCTGGAGTCAAATCTCCCTTTAGACACTGCCTCGCTGTCTATGGGGTAGTCACTTAACCCCAACTGTCTCTAGTCCTCACCACTCTTCTGTCTTAGAATTGATACTAAGACAAAAGATAATGATTTAAAGAAAAAATCTGTGATTCCAGTAGGATGGAGAATCCCTCTACATTTATAGTCACAGCCCATCTCTATTTTAGCCTTCATAACCATCCTCCTGGATGGTAGAAGCCTCTACACTTAGCTAGGCTGATCCTCTGGCAACTAACTGTTGCTGGCAAATCCTTTCCTGCTTGGAAAGGACCTGCCAGAGCTTGAACCTCACTAGTAAGTGCCTTAGAGAACCCAGGGTCACTGCCACACCCTGCCCATACATCAGAGGAAGTCTCCATGGAAGAGGTGTTAGTAATGAGCACTAATTAGCACCAACTGGGTGTCAGGTCCAATCTCCTTCAACAAACACAGGCAAGACCTTTCGGTTACCCTTTCTATCTCTTGTGTAAGGAATATTTACTTGCTGTGGCTGGCCAAAGGTTGTGGGGTGGAGAGAACTAGGAATACTGCCTTTAAATTGTTCTGGCCACTCCCTTCTCCTCTGTCCTATCCCCTCCCAGTTTTATGGCATGAATAAACAGATCTGTGATCTCATAACTAGGTAGATAACAATCCTTCAATGACTGTTCATCTGGTTTGACTCTAGGTCTCATCCATCCTCTGATGGTTACTATCTCCATGACTTGGATCTAGTCTCTTAAGCTCTCTATGATCCCATGATCCTTCCATAAATTTGACCAGATGAGATAACTGGACATTCACCATGTTGGAGAATTTCCTCACTTTCTAGGCTAGCCATCCACCTTGTCCTTGCCTCACAAGCAGTCCATCTTCTTTTTCTATCATAGATTTCCCAGATGGCATCCTTTCCTCTTATCCTTCAAAATTCCTCACTAATTATCTGTGGCAGCCTGCTCATACTCACTATGTACAGTGATCCCTCACCTATGCCCGGAGTTATGTTCCAGAGACCCCCATGATAGGTGAAAGTCTGTGAAGTAGTGGCATTATATTTATTTTATTATATATATATATATATATACATATATATATATATATATTAAGGCTTTAAAAACCCTTCCTACTCTCCCATACTTTTCCACACTCTTATTAGTACTGAGCCAATTAGCACCCAGGATACAGAAGACAGCTCTGTGGTTGGTCCTGCCATAATAGTGAAAATTCCACGATACTGAATTAGATTTTTTTTAAACCCACCATACAGTGAAGCTGCAGTAGTTGAACAATAGTATAGCAAGGGATGCCTGTACCTCTCCTTTGTTTTCTGTGTGATATTCATTTTCACTTCTTCACTGACTATTGATTGTATCCCATATCTCAAGGGTATAGCAAGACACTCATGAAAATAATGACATTTTGTCATATGACACATTTTTATGTCACATGACATGTTTTACTAAGCAGTTTCACTTTTAAATCCCTACTTGGGTGTTTTGGTTCATATGATGTGGAACAATATACAAGAATCCAGGAAGAACACGTAAGGCTAGAGAGTTGGACCAATTGATGGGTTTTTTTAATCCATACCTTCCTTCTTAGAATCAATGCTAAGTATTGGTTCCAAGGTAAGAGATTGTTAAGAACTAGGCAACTGGGATTAAGTGACTTACCCAGAGTCACCCAGCTAGGATGTGTCTAAGGCCAGATTTGAACCAACGACCCCCTATTTTGACTCCTGGCTCTATGAGATCTTCTAAGCCACCTAGATGCCCCAGGCTAGATGGCTTTCAAATTCTAGTAGAACTTAGCACATGTTTGGCTTTATAGGACCTAGGCAGCATGATTCAGTGAAATTGGAGTCTGGAAGACTTGTTTTAGAATCTCCTCTTATATACTCAGTGCCTCTGTGACTCAAATGACAACACTGGGTTCAATTATCTCTAAAATTTCTTATAGCTCTAAATCTATATCACCATGCCCAAACTTGGGGGCAGTTAGGTGGTGCAGTGCTGGACCTGGTCAGGATGACTTATCTTCCTGAATTAAAATCAAGCCTCAGATACTTCCAAGCTATTTGATCCTGGGCAAGTCACGTAATCTTGTATACCTCAGTTTCCTCATCTGTAAAATGAGCTAGGGAAGGAATGGCAAATAACTCCAGCATCTTTGCCAAGAAAACCCCAAACAGGGTCATAAAGAATCAAACAAAATTACCTAAATGACTGAACGATCAAAAATTACCTAAATTAGAGATCAGCCAAGGACAGAAGAAGCAGAAGGAGAATCATGGTATTCACATCTCCACTGCAGTAAACCAGATACCAGAAGGAAAGACTACTGTGTTCTGATCAATGGTATCCAGAAAGATTTGCCACCTTTTTAACTGGGTGTATATGTTTACATTCTATGACTCTAGAAATAAGAACTATAGCTAAGGTTATCAAATGAGATCATATATATTAAACACTTAGGACATTTGTCTGGCACATAGTAGGTACTTAATAAATTCTCATTCCCTTTCCCTTCTCTCTCTAAGACTGAAAATGACCTTAGAGATCATCAAAATTCAATGGAAAGATGACTGAATTTAGAATCAGAGGACATGGGTTCAAATCCTCCCTCTTGAACTTATTAGCTGTGGGACATCAGTCAAGTCACATATTCTTGGACCTCAGTGTCTTCATATGAAAAATGAGGGGGTTTCATTAGATGACTTCTGAGGTCCCTTCTAATCCTCAATATAAATTCTTAGTCATCCTCCCCCATTTTAAGGAGAGTAATTTGTGTGGCCTCAGACAAGACAAGAACAAGGGAATTTAAGTAGCAGAACTAGACTGCCAAGCCAGGCCCCTTCACTCCTCCTCTCCTCATCAATGATCTTTCCATCATTCCATGAGACTCACCCTCCTCCACTCCAGCTACCTTCTTTTTGTTCATCCTATCACCTTTGAAGCCAGGTAACCACATCCCCAGCTTCTAAACTCTGAGGTGCAAAGAGCTAAACAAAAAAGAGAAGGACCTATATGGACAAAAATATTTTTAAAAGCTCTTTCAGGGGGGAGGGGGCACAAAGAATTGGAAAGTGGAGGGATACCCATCAATTGGGGAATGACTAAGTTATAGCATATGATTGTAATGGAATACTATTGTGCTGTGAGAAAAGACGAGCAGACTAGTAGCAATGCAATAAGTCAGGACACTCCTGAAGAACTTATGGGAAAGAATGCTAACCACAGTGAGAGAAAGAACAATGGGAGTAGAAATGCAAATGAAAAGCATATGATGTCACTTATCACATGTATATATAGGCATGTGATTTGGGGTTCAGGCTTTAAAAGATGGCTTTATAGTAAAAATGAATAATATGGAAATAGGTATCAAGTGATAACATTTGTACAATCCAGTGGAATTGCTTGTTGACTCTGGGAGGGGGCGGAAGAAAATGAATCATGTAAACATGAAAAAATATTTTAAAATAAAATGTAATTAAAAAAATTTTTAAATTAAGTGCTTTATAAACATTAAAGAACTATATGATCTGAGAAATTAAAAAAAAAGAAATGACTAGCAGGAGGAGCTCAGAAAAAACTGGAAAGATTTAGATGAACTGAAACAGAGTGAAATAAGCAGGACTAGGAGAACATTGAACACAGTGGCAGGAATACTGTACAATGAACAACTGTGAATAAGTTAGCTAGTCTCATAAATGCAATGATCTAAAACTATCCCCAGAACATCCTAGCATGATGGTACTTAAATTACAATCACAGACTTTGGTTTTTTAACCAATTTAATCAGTTAATTAATTTAAAAGATATCAGAAAAGGCTTGGCCTCAAGGAAGAGGTGAGAAAAATACACCATCTCCCTTCTTTTCGGACTTGGGGAAGTATGATAGTAGAACAATGAATCAATTATCAGGCTTTCATTAAGCCTCTCACTGGGCACCCAACAAAGCATCAAGGATTCAAAGAAAGGCAAAAACAGTCCCAGGAGCTTAAGGTCCAGTAGAAGAGACAACAAGGATATAAACAGTTACAGACAAGTTTACCTACAGAGTAGATGAAAGCTAATCAGATCCTGTCAGATTCAGTTGGTATGTTGGTTAGTTTTGCTCATCTTTTTTTTTTCTTTTCAGTATTTATTATAAGGAATGGTTCAATGGAGAAGGGAGGGGGGAGAAATATATTTGGGAATTAAGGCAATATAGAAGCAAAAGATAAATGTATTTAAGATTTAAATTGGCAAAGAGAAAATAAAAACAATAAAAGCAACACTAGTGGTAATAATAACAATATGTCAACTTAAAATGGAAAACATCATCACTTCCCTATTATTAGAGCACCCTCTTCAATCTCTCCTTTTCAAGCAGTCTTCATTATCCCTGAAGTAGACCACAGTGACTTCAATTTGGAAACACTTTCACCAAATCCTTCATCTCTTTTACCTCCAACCCAGGAGTGATGAAATGTACAACAGGATAATTCACAGGATTCCACATTTGATGAGAAAGAAAAGGCAAAGAAGTGGGAGTTTCTGAGCTAGGCAATCTCCCATCTTTCTCTTTAAAATTACAAAGGCAATGCTTGGGTAGGGAACTGTCCAGCCTAAAAGTGATCAAATGTTCCAACCAATATGTCTCAGGTAACCTTATACTAAAGTTATTTATTTTCAACAAGGAGCCAGGGCTGTCCTTCTCTTCCTTATGTAAAGGGACTCCTTAGACTGTAGAGGATATTTAGATTGCATTTGTGTGTAGTGAAATGGTATCTTTGACATATTTAGGGCAGTGATCTTTGCTAGATTTCCCCAGAGGCACCACATTCAGTTATATGACAGTCAAATAGGAAGACAAAGCGTTTATATTTATATTAATATCACATTTGATACTTATGGTTATTACTATAATTGATCTCAAATTTTTATGGTTTCACTTTCTAAGGTAGTCTTCTGTTTATTCTTCCCTTAACCTCAGCCTTTTTCTGTCTGTCTTTTATCATCTTTCTTTAGTCTCTCTCTTGGCACTTGCGCTCCCTGCAAAAGAGTTGATTCCCAAATCCATATCTCCAGTCTTGACCACCTATTTCTATTAAATTTCATCTTGTTAGCTTTTGCCTAAAGTCATTGTCTGTTAAGATAGCTTTGAATTTGAACTGGGCTGCATGCTGTATTAGGTCTCCTTTCCTGTTTTGTGTCATTCTCATTTTTGTTAAGTATTCAATATATGCCTTCATTCAGGTCATTGTGAGACAGCCAGTTGGTTCAGTAGATAGAGAGCTAGGCTTGGAGTCAGGAAACTTGAGTTCGAATCCAGCCTCAGATACAAGTTGTATGAACCTGGAGAAGTCGCTTAATTTCTGTCTGTCTCAGTTTTCTCAACTATTAAAATGGACATAATAATAGCACTTAGCTCCCTGTGTTATTGTGATGAAATAATACTTACAAAGTATAGAGCCTAAGATATTATAGGTGATTGATAAATGCTTATTTAGAAAAATATGGACAGACAGGGCCAAAGACAAAAGCCCTGGAGCAATTCCGCAGAGGTCCCTAGAGGTTTATATTAATTCATTAATCCATCTTCTTTGGATCTATCCATTCAAACACATTTAAACTCATCTAACTGTACATGCATCCAATCTACATTTCCCCATCTTGTCCATAAGGATATTGAGAGACCTAGTAAACCTGCATTTCTTTTTTATCTTTATTTTATTTCAATAACAAATTTACAGATAAAGATTTCCAAAGTTATATGATTCATACTATCTCCCTCCCCCTCCTGGAGTTGACAAACAATTCTACTGGGTTATACATATATTATCACTCAAAACATATTTCCATATTATTCATTTTTGAAAGAGAGAAATCTTTTAAAACCAAAACCCCAAATCATATCCCCAGATAAGCAAGTGATAAATTATATGTTTTCATTTGCATTTCTACTCCAACCATTCTTTTTCTGGAGGTGGATAGCATTCTTTGTCATAAGTCCCTCAGAATTGTCCTGGATTGAGAATCAACCAAAAAGCTAGTGGAAATAATCAACAACTTTTAGCAAAGTTGCAGGATACAAAATAAACCCACATAAGTCATCAGTATTTCTATATATCTCCAACACATCTCAGCAGCAAGAATTAGAAAGAGAAATTCCATTTAAAATCACCCTAGATGATATAAAATACTTAAGAATCGATCTGCCGAGACAAACACAGGAACTATATGAAGACAACTACAAAACACTCTCCCCACAATTAAAACTAGATCTAAACAATTGGAAAAACATCAACTGCTCATGGGTGGGATGAGCTAACATAATAAAAATAACAATCCTACCCAAATTAATTTACTTATTTAGTGCCATACCCATTGAACTACCAAAAAACTTTTTTACTGAATTAGAAAAAACCATAATAAAGTTCATTTAGAAGAACAAAAGGTCAAGGATATCCAGGGAAATCATGGGGGGGAAATATGAAGGAAGGAGGCCTTGCAGTCCCAGACCACAAACTATACTATAAAACAGTGGTCATCAAAACAATTTGGTACTGGCTAAGAGACAGAAAGGAGGATCAGTGGAACAGACTTGGGGTAAGTGGCCTCAGCAAGACAGTCTATGACAAGCCCAAAGATCCCAGCTTTGGGGACAAAAATCCATTATTTGATAAAAACTGCTGGGAAATTGGAAGACAGCATAGGAGAGATTAGGTTTGGATCAACATCTCACACCCTACACCAAGATAAACTCAGAATGAGTGAATGACTTGAATATAAAGAAGGAAACTATAAGCAAATTAGGTGAACACAGAATAGTATACATGTCAGATCTTTGGGAAAGGAAAGACTTTAAAACCACACAAGATCTAGAAAAAAATCACAAAATGTAAAATCAATAATTTTGATTACATCAAATTAAAAAGGTTTTGTACAAACAAAACCAATGCAAGCAAAATTAGAAGGGAAGCAAAAAATTGGAAAACAATCTTCATAACAAAAACCTCTGACAAAGGTCTAATTACTCAAATTTATAAAGAGCTAAAGCAATTGTACAAAAAATCAAGTCATTCTCCAATTGATAAATGGGCAAGGGACATGAATAGGCAATTTTCAGTCAAAGAAATCAAAACCATTAATAAGCACATGAAAAGGTGTTCTAAATCTCTTATTATCAGAAAAATGCAAATGAAAACAACTCTGAGGTATCACCTCACAGCTAGCAGATTAGTTAACATGAACTTTTCTTGTTGCTTTCTGTCTACTGCTATGATTTTGAAATTAAGAAAACTAGCACAGATAGAGTGTAGATAGGAATATGAGAAACCCTCCTGTGAGGCCTGGCTTCACCTCCAAAGCTGAGAAAGACTTCTACCTTATTTAGGGACATTCCTCTTCCCTTTTCCCTGATACCTCTCCAATACAAACTGGTTATTAAAATTTATCTTATTTGAATATCACAGTCAGATAAGTGGACTATCTTTTCTGGGGCATAGAGGGAGCTGAACCTCAGTTCAGTCATCCAATTACAAACGTTCCTTATTAGACCCCTGATGGGCAACCAAATTCTGGGGAAAGGCTTGTCCCTCAGGAGGGTCCATGTTTACCAGCTCTGGGGCAACTTCTGCAGCAATCCAGCAAGATGACATCCCTGCAAGCTAGCATAAGTGACTCATTTCTTGTACACTCCATTTTGTTCAAAATATAGCCTCTCAGCCGGGGGCATCTCTCTCCTTTGCTTCAACGGCAGCCAACTCTCACCCTTCAACTCCTCCATTCCCTGCTACAAACCTTCTGTATCCTCTGTTTTTTCAATCCCCCATCTTTCCGTATAAATACTATACCATGCATTGAGGATTCCCCTTCAACCTGGACTCTGCACACTGGTTCTCCTCCATCATAGTAACAAGCACTTTTGGCAAATACACATCACCCTGGGACTTAATGTCAGTGTGTGTCAGCCACATCTGTTTTTCCACAAAATGTCAACTAGTTTTACTATTATTTCATCAACCAACTCTTCCTTATTGGAAAGGCATCTACTGTTACTTTTTCTACCTTCTAATGTTGAAATTTTCAGGAAGGAAAGACAGATATCTATTTTGTGCCTTTGGTAAAAAGAGACCTCCAGAAACATTTAGCTAATTTGGATACTATCACAACTCTGCCCTTTCTCTCTTTCATCTTTGGGGTCTGCAGTAGACCTTCAGAAGGCATATAGTATTTGACCACCTAAAAATATCTTCTGTTTTGTTTTGTTTTTTGCTTCCCTGACCCTCCCCCATGCTACTCTCTTCCATATTTCCTTGCTCAAATTTAAAGATTTCCACACAGAACAATATCTTCTTAATGTACCAGACTATCTCACCTCCACTTTCCCCTCTACCTTATGTGTTCTTCGTGGATAAGCTGTTTTGTTGTTATTCAATTGTGTCTGATCCTTCATGAACCCATTTGAGGTTTTCTTGGCAAAGATACCAGAGTGGTTTGCCATTTTCTTCTCCAGATCATTTTACAGATGAGGAAACTGAGACGAATAAGTTTGTGATTTGCCAAGGGTTGCACTGTTGATAATTATCTGAGGCTAGATATAAACTCTGAAAAATGAGTCTTTTTTGCAGACCTGGTACTCTTTCTACAGGCCACCTAGGTGTCCCTAGATAAGCTGTACTCTTCTTCTGTAATCAAGTCATGAATCATAGCCCACCAACTCTCAATGAAATCTGTGAGGTCAGGACATATATGCCTCCTCACATAAAATCCATTTAGTTTATTACCCAAACTTCATGCACTGAATTCTAGACATGTGAACCCATATATATATATATATATATATATATATATATATATATATATATATATATTTAATATTATTTTATTTGGTCATTTCCAAACATTATTCATTGGAAACAAAGATCATTTTCTTTTCCTCCCCACCACCACCACCTCTCCCATAGCTGATGCATGATTCCACTGGGTATCACATGTGTTCTTGATTCGAACCCATTTCCGTGTTGTTGGTATTTGCATTAGAGTGTTCATTTAGAGTCTCTCCTCAGTCATATTCCCTCCACTCCTGTAGTCAAGCAGTTGCTTTTCCTCGGTGTTTTTACTCCCACAGTTTATCCTCTGCTTGTGGATAATGTTTTTTAGATCCCTGCAGATTGTTCAGGGACATTGCATTGACCCTAATGGAGAAGTCCATTACCTTCGATTGTACCACAGTGTATCAGTTTCTGTGTATAATGATTTCCTGGTTCTGCTCCTTTCGCTCTGCATCACTTCCTGGAATTCCATGGAATTCCTCCACTTTATTATTCCTTTTAGCACAATAGTATTCCATCACCAACATATACCACAATTTGTTCAGCCATTCCCCAATTGAAGGGCATCTCCTCATTTTCCAATTTTTGGCCACCACAAAGAGGGCAGCTATGAATATTCTTGTACGAGTCTTTTTCCTCTGAACCCATATATTAAAAAAAAGATAAAAGAGGAAAGTTTGTACCCAGAAGGAAGTTTGGACTTTCAGTATGGAGAGGAGGGAAAAGAGGAGAACCGCCTTTTCAAAGTGGGGTTCAGGGGAGATAGCAGATGTAATGAGTTGGCTCAGAGAGAGGAGAGGGCATTTGAAAAATTTTCCCCCTTCTGCCCTCCCTCCTTAGCTAAAGCCACTCTCCCCAATTTGCTCTTGTCCCTCTTGTTCCCCCTCCACTACTCAAGACCAAAGGGTCTCCCCTTGATCTGTTCACTCACACTCAGCTTGGGGAACAGATAACTTTTAATGTAAACTCAATCAGGTAATACAAAAGGAATAACGGGAAGGGAAGAATGGGAAAAGGAATGTGAGAAAAGGGGGTCCCTGTCTCTATCTAAACCCTTTCCCCTCCCACCTCAAGTTTTGGGGGAATATAGGCCTTGTCAGCTTGAGCCCCCTGAGAGAAAGTCAGGTTGACTCACCCCTGGGCAACAGATGCTGCAGTAACGTCTGCTCAGATTTCTCTTCAGAAAGTCCCTTCAATTGGGAAGTATTGGGGGTAAAGATTTCCAATCACCAGCAGGAAAAATGGGTAACCCTAAGGAGAAAGTCTTTTCCCAACTTCTCTCTTCGGCTTCTCAAGACCAAGAGAACGTCACTGCTCTCCCAGCCAGAGTCTTCTCCTCCTTCAGATTCCACCCCTGGGGCCCCTCTTCCATCAGGGTGATCAATTTCACATACTCTTCAGCCTGGCACTTTTTCTCTAGGACCAACCTCTGTCACAATGAATATAATTTTTGACCCTTTCTCATTCATTGTCTTCTGTGACTTATTAAGCTACTCTCCTGCCTTTTTTTCTTTCCATGTTATATCTTCTGCCCTCTCCTATACCTGGCAAAGTAACTATGGCTGGTAATTTTCTTCTTTCCCTTTCTTTGTGAGTTTAAAACCAGTTTAATAATATCATTCAAGATCCATAAAAATGACTTCTTCTATCTTCATCAATATAATCTTGAGTAGAAGCAAAATTCATCATTCCCATATCTTATGTTAATGATCCAATGTATCCATGACATCACTAATGTGGGCAGTCCCTCCAATGATATAGGTGGCAGCCCATTCATCCTGGTCCATCCTGTGCAACTTTTGACCATGTCTTTCCATAAATTCACCATAGGAGATCCAGTCAACACAGTAGAGGACTCCCTCACCTTCTCTTGATATTGCATGGACATGAATGGAATAAATAAGCTGTCCATTGGGTATTCTTTACCAGAACTATATGACCAGCCCATGCTAATTTGCTTTTCTTAGTTATACATTTCTCTGGAGACATCTTTTCCATTACTTCTCCCTTGGAATCTCTCATTGTTAATGTGTTGCAGACAGTGACAATAGTATACACCCTTCCACTTATCTTTGGGCAATTCTGTTTTTCAGAAGCTGTACTTTAAGACTTATGGCCATACAACATCAATGGACACCTTTTTTTTTCATATTGAAGAGTAGGTTCATTAAAAGAGTTGTTGAGGGGGAAGCTGGGTGACTCAGTGGATTGAGAGTTAGGCCCAGAGACGAGAGATCCTGACCTTAGATACTGCCTAGCTGTGTGACCCTGGGCAAGTCACTTAACACCCATTGCCTAGCCCTTATCAGTCTTCTATCTTGGTACAAATACACAGTATTGATTCCAAGACAGAAGGTAAGGTTGTTGGGTTTTTTTTAAGAGTTGTTTGATTTCCCAAATCCTGTTTTCTTTCACCTGTATAGGTCTAGGTCTGGCTCATGGTCAATCGGAAGTACCTGTCCAAGATCTATATACTGATGTCCAAGCTCAATAGATTGTCCATTCAAAAACATTCTATAGTCAGAAAAAATATGCATTTTCCATTCATTTGAAAGAGTTTGTCCTTAACATCCACACTGGAAAAATCAAATGAATGAAGAAAACCTTAAGCCCTGGTCCAAAAACTCCACAAATCACTATCATCTTAATCATACAATCATTTCTCATTTCCTTTCTGATCTAATAGCCTTACTTTTAGTCAACTGCAATGATGAAAACATTAACTATGCCCTCTGAATCTTCAGTGTCCCATCCAGGATATCTAAATACCTGGAGATTCTTTCTAGGTTCTTTTATGACAGTATCTTCCTTTACATAGGATAGCAGTCCTCAAGTCTGAAAAGTCTTTGAAAACTCTTCATCATATTCTAAATGCATACCTCAAAAAACCAACACAACTCTCAAATTGATATGTCAGAATAACTTATGACCACCTCCATACCTCTTCTACTGAGAATCATCCACCATCTTGACATACTTCTTCCTAACGCCAATAATTTTTTTAACTCAACACCAAGGTAAAGGTCATCTATTTATGACTTGATGAGTTCACTCTTGTCCTTCTTTGAGTGACTGAAAATGGAAAGATAATCCTAGGTTAGAATGTTTGTCCTAGAAGCTCCTTCAGGGTCATATAACCCAATGACTTCATTTTCCAGATGAGAGTTCCTAGATTCAAATAATTAAGGGGCATGCCTAAAGTCACATAGTAGTAGTCTCTCGGTAACCGAGGATGACTATTGTCTTTGTGTGTTTTTGTGCACAAACACACTTGTGCATGAAGATTTAAGTGGAAAAGTCGATGCACAGAGACAGTCCCACTCTCTCGGCATTGGAAGCCTGGGTCCAGTGTGTGAGATTTAAAATGGTTGAGGTCTTAAACTGTAGTGATTAAAATAGTGGAAGATATAAATTGTGATAAATATAAGAGAGGGTGAGTAATTTTGACCGCAGAAATATGTTTTACTACAGTGTCTTGGGTTTAAAATCAAATATAAGGTGGTCGCCAGGGAAATATTCCCAATTATTCAAATACCCAAGTCAATTGGGTTTTATAGAGATTTTAATTAACAATACAATGAGTAATCAAAGAAAGAGAGAGAGAGTAAGAAAGGAATAAGTATGAAGGGCCTCAAAGCCAATATGGCCTAGACTTGAGTCTTAAAAGAGAAATCAGTCAGTTTTTTAACACTCACCACAAGATCTGTCTAAGTAAGGATTTCTAATGACACCAGGCCAGCAGCATCTCAGCTGCTTTCACCAGCTCCCTCCTCCATCTGAATGTTTCAGAATCAGTTTCCTCAGAATGAGTCTCTCCAATCTGAATGTTTCAGAATGACTTCCCAGCTCTTTCCTGAGCTCTTATTTTTAAGGGCAAAATCTTCTATGTCACCTCCCCTAAGTCCTTACATCTACCAATCACTGTAGATGTTTCTAAAGGACCGCCCATTTTGAATTCACAGCTGAGTAGTTTTAATCTCTTTAGTAAGTCAGGAAAAAAATGTTGCTGTGTCGACAAATTTCATTAGAAAAAACCTCTGAATAAGTTATCACCCTTTTAGGTTTAAGTAGTTTACAAGTTGCCCCACCTTTATAGGTACTTAGTATCCCATTGTATCAATTCTAAAACAGTCATGACTCAAAGAACTTCCTGTCCCTTCCATAAGCATGGATCAAAGTACTTTTCATTGTTCTCAAGGAGCTCTCTGTCCTAAAGCAGTCCTAAGTAGGGTGGAGTAGGGATATTCCCAAGGCAAGGAGCCCCCACACTCAAGTAGAGTTCTCACCATCTGCTAGGGAATTTTTTTAAGTAGAAGATTCCCCAATGGGGGAAACCCCTAACATTCATAAGTCTGAGAAATTTTTAGGTTTACAAGTGGCACGAAAAGTCATTACATCTGGAGACTTCCTCAGCTGCATTGGATGGCCGTGTTGTCTTTTGTGCTCCAACACACTCTAAGCACTCCACAGTGCCTTGCTGTATTGCCATCTCAGCCGTTGAACCTTCATAGTTAATACAAGACCCCAGACCTCCAAAATTCCAAGTCATTCAGATTTCTGTCCATTATAATACTTTCCAAATAGTTGTCTGCATTGATCTAAGCCTAATTCCACATAATAGGTTACATGCCGATGTCTGATATTTATTTGAAATGGAGGCTCATATGACTGATAGAACCCTGGCTATCTGTCTCCTATAAACTCTTAAAATTTTGGTCTAATTTCCACCCCAACACACACTACTCCCAAGGAGGAAGCCAAAAAATATACATAGATGTTGTTGTTAACGCATTTTTAAAGCCTGTTTAGCTGATGGTAGGGCAGATCAAATCACCAAGAGTGCATTCTGCTAATTGCCCGTCAGCCTGGAGAGTTGTTGAGTTGGAGCCTGAATTCTGAGCAAATCTTGTTTCCAGTCTTCCCTAGACAGATTTGCAAATGCAATTCAAAAAATGTACTTGACTCCCTGCACTTGGTGATGGGAGGTGGAGGGTGTTTCAGTTTCTTGGGACTTGGAGCTGGTGTCAAAATGGATGGCACATCAGGATCCTGGATCTGTAGAAGGCAGCAACACCAAACCACCTGTACTCAACATGATTCCTTCTAAAAAATACACGCAAAGCAGGTATCAGCAAGAGAAAGAAAACCAGCCGTAAGCTTGGCCTTACTTCCTAACACACTTGAACAGGTGGCATTCCAGGAACCATGCCAATAAAGGACTCAGGGGTGCTTCTTGCCAAGATCCATGTTTTATTTGGTGGGTGGTGTGACTAACACAAATTTTAAGGTTAGAGAAATTTTAGGGTTCGCCTACTTGACAGGGAAACCAATGTTTCCCACTTGGGGTTAGCTGATGCCCTGAACTACATTGCTGCTCTTATTGCTGTTTTGACAGATATACACACACCACCGAGTTGTGTTCTAAGTCAGTCAACAAACATTAATTAAATATCTACATTGTGCACAGAATATAGAGATGTTCCTTGAGGTAGGTAATGTTTCTTTCTGGTATAATGGTAAAATGAAAACATCAGTTTTTAGCTTCAAGAATATAAAAAGTTAAATTGATCAGGCATAACTAACTACCTTGGTCTTTGAACCTAGAAAATGGATTCATCTTTGCATGTATTTTATATGCATATATGTGTATATGTAGGTATCGCCATGGATAGAGTACTAGAGCTAGAGTCAGGAAAGACTCGAGTTCAAATTTGGCCTCAGACACTTATCAGTTATGTGGCCCTGGGCAAGTCACTTGACCATTGTCTGCCTCCGTTTCCTCAATTGTAAAATGGGCATAATAATAGTACCTACCTCCCAAGATTTTGAGGATCAAATAAGAAAATATTTGTAAAATGTTTAGCATGGTGTCTGGCACATAGTAGGCATTTTATAAATGCTGGTTTCCTTTCTTCCAAGGGAAAGAGGAGAGGACTTTCACTTTTTTTTTTGTCTTTTTATCCCCCATACTTAGCATAATGCCTAGTAGGTAATTAATAAACATTTGTGGATTTGTTATTTTATTTCTATCAAATCAGCTAAAGGGTATGAAAATTGTGATTCTATCAATCAACAGACATCTGTTAAGGCACCTACTATGTTCTAGCCACCATGTTAAGGGACTAGGGCTATAAAACAAAAAAAAAATGAAAGAAATAAAAACTAGTCTTTTTTTCCTCCAAAAACTCATGATTTGATGGACTGAAAGGATTCAAGTAGACATATAAGGAGAAATATTTAGGACTGGAAGGGACCTAAGAAGTCATATAGTCCAACCTCCTCATTTTTCAGATGAGGAAAGGGAAACCCAGATGTAGTAAGTGAAATGATGCTGTCAATGCCTTTCTGTTTCCTGTGTACTGATACTTTCTCTAGGTATCAGTACCTTCATATTATTCCAAAGGACACTGGACTTGGAGTCCACTTGACATGAGTTCAAATCCCTCCTCAGATAATTACTAATTGTGTGACTATGGATAAATCATTTAACCTTTCTGAGTCTCAATTTGCTCATCTATAAAATGGAAGGCTAGTCTCAATGCTCTTTAAGGTTCCTTCCAGCTCTAAGCCCATAATGATATGATCTTGCTTGGACCCCTCTTCTTTGTTTTTTTAAATTTCTATTTTCTTCTTTTTTTATAAGAGAATATGGATATAAAACCAAAACTCCCAAATAAAAACACAAATAAGTTAAAGTGAAAAATCATATGCTTTGATTTGCATCCAACTCCAACAGTTCTTTCTCTGGCGATGGATAACATTCTTTGTCATAAGTCCTACAGAATTGTCCTCCATCATTGTATTGCTAAGAGTAACTAAATCTATTAGAGTTGATTATTGGACTATATTGCTATTACTGTGTACAGCAGTGGTTCTCAACCTTTCTAATGCCGTGATCCCGCAATACAGTTTCTCATGTTGCGGTGACCCCAAACCAAAAAATTATTTTGGTGGCTACTTCAAAACTGTAATTTTGCTACAGTTATGATTCGGAATGTAAATACCTGATATGCATTATGTATTCTCATTGCTACAAATTGAGAGGTTGAGAACCGCTGGTGTACAGTGTTCTAGTTCTGCTTATTTTGCTTTGCATGAGTTTATGTAGATCTATCCAGCTTTTTCTGAAATCATCCTACTCATTGTTTCTTATAGTATAATAGTATTCTAACACCACAATTTGTTTAGCCATTTATCAATTGATGGGCATTCCCTCAATTTCTAGTTCTTCACCACCACAAAAAGAACTGCTATAAATATGTTTTTTTAGTAGGTCCTTCCCCTCCCATATTTTTTTTTATCTCTTTGGAATATAGACCTTTTAGTGGTATTATAGGATCAAAGGGTATGCAGTTTTTATAACCCTTTGGGCATAGTTCAAAAATGCCCTCTAGAATGGTTGGATCAGTTCACAACTCCACCAACAATGCATTAGTGCCCCAATTTTTCCACATCCTCTCCAACATTTTTCACTTTGTTGTTTTAATTTACATTTCTCTAATCAAGAGTGATTTTGAACATTTTTTTCATATGATTATTGTTAGCTTTGATTTCTTCATCTGAAAACTGCTTATTCATGTCATTTGACCATTTATTTGACCCCTCTTCTGATGGAATAGGTAGATCAGCCCTGTGGCTAACCATTACTTACTTGCATAACCCATGATTGTCTAGGCATTCCCAGTTCAGGTACAATAGAGGCATCTTTGAGTGGCCTTTGGAACCAAAGACTTCCACCAAGAACAGCCCAAACAGATATAGCCTATTACAGAAAGGCAAAGTCTCTAGGGCAGCTAGGTGGCAGAGTAGATAAAGGGCACCAGGCTTGGAATCAGGAGGGCTTCTCTTAAGTTAAAAATCTAGCCTTAGACTATTACTAGCTATGTGACTGAAAAAGTAACTTAATGTCTAATTGCCTTTCTCACATGTAAAATAAGAGCTCGGTGACTAAGGTCTAAAATAGGTGGGTCAATTGGAAAGAGTACCTGGCCTAGAGTCAGGAAGACCTGAATTCAAATCTAGCTTTTAATACTTACTAGCTATAGGACTCTGGGCAACTCACATAACTTTGTCTCAGTTTCCTCATCTATCCAATGAGCTGGAAAAAGAATTGGAAAACCATTCCAGTATCTTTGCCAAGAAAACCCCTATGGGTTCCCAAAGAGTCGAACACATCTGAAAAATAACTGAACAAATAGTCTCTCTGGAAGCTATCCCAACAGTCCAAAAGCAAGGACTAGGGGAGGGAGATGAAGTGACTAATAAGGGAGATCCAGAGATTATGAACAATAGCTACCATTAGGAAATTCATTTATTCAGATCTCAAGAAGCAGTTAAGACGGGCTTCAGGACTTAGACTCTAGAAAAACCTATATTTCCAAGTTCATATCTATCTATATGTACAAGTACCTCTGTTAATCTTCCCTACCCAGAATTCTGTTTTCCTAGACTTTCCCCTAGCTTTTTGCCATTCAAATTTGCCCTTTTTGTGCCCACTGTCCTCAAGGGTTTGTTAACTAGTTTATGCCATGGACTAATTATTTGGGGAGTGGCAAAGGAAGGACCCAAACCTGTCATTTTATCAGGGTAGAAACTATCCTCTCCAAATGCAGATTCAGAAACTTATCTATGATTAATAGTCTTAAAGAGCTAGTTATATTGGAGGATATGAGAGATGATTTCCCCAGTTTCCCTCAGCTACTATTATTAAATTTATTATTTTATTGTTTTTTGTTTTTGTTTTTTGAACCTTTAGCTTCGGTCTTAGTATTAGTTCTAAAAGAGAAGAATGGCAAAGGCTGGGTAATTGGGGTTAAGTGATTTTGTCCCATGTCACAGGGCTAGGAAGTATCTGAGGCCTGATTTGAACCCAGATTCTTCCAACTCCAGGGAGCTTTATCTCTATCTAGCTTTGTCTTGCTCTCTATCTGGCACTCTATCCACTGTGCTACCTAGCTGCCTCAATACTTAGCTAGTATCAGAGACAGGATTTGAACCCAGGTCTTCTTAATTCCTAGACCAACTCTCTATTCACTATACTACAATAAATGTAAAGTGTATTGGATTTACAGAAACAAGGTCTGGGTTCAAATATCTGTTCTACTTTTTATTAATTCAAGAACCTTGAATGAGCCACTGAGACTTAGGTTTTTTGTTTTGTTTTGTTTTTTGTTTGTTTCTTTGTTTATTTTTCTCCTTCTGAGGCAAATCATAGGCACAATAGTTGGAGCACAGGACTTGGAACCAAGAAGACTCAAGTTCAAATCCTATCTTAAACATTTACTCCTCAAGTAACTCTGAGCAAGTCATTTCACCTCTGCCTATCTCAGTTTCCTCTTCAATAAAATGAGAAGAGTTGTTGTGGAGGGTCTTTAAAGACTCTTCCAGCTCTACTCCTCTGATCTACCAGCCTAACTTTAGAGCAGGAAGGAGAGTGTCTTCAAGAGGGTAAAAGGAGAAGAATTGAAAGTTGCCCCAGTCTCCTAACCCTTCTTGGTCCCACACTGCCTACTTAGAAATCTGGTTATATTATACAAAAGCAATATCTGCTATTCACATTAACAGATATGGCAGATAATACAGGAATGCTAAGCCATATTACAGAGCATGTGAATTCATATTTAGGCATTATGCAAGCCCAACTACATTTTAAAATTACTTGAAGCTATTTTCCCAACACTGTAATGCATTTTTCATGCAAGGCAAATTGTTGTGGAACATTAGCATTCTTATATGGTGCCTAATACAGCATCCACAGAGCCATATGATATATTTCGGTCCTGTATTAATAAATCATAGGAAGCTTGCAATGAGATCGTTTAACTATTAGAATTCAACAACAGCAAACTGCAGCCATGATCAGAAGGGGGAGAAAGGCATCTTCACGCTATGTGAGTGATTCACAGATAGGAGTCCTGCCCAAATCTAAGAACCACATAATAAATTCATCCTTTTCATGCTCTCTGGAAAAGTACTTCAGCATCAGTGTCAAAGCATATATGTATGGTGGGTGGCCTTGGATACGTCTTCAGAAAACTCACAAGGAAGCAAGACATCCCAGGGGGACAGTTCTCAGCAGCAATCATTCTCTTATACGAATCCAAATAAAGTATGAATGCAAAATGGTGCCTTTAGCACTGAACTGGAAAGAAACAAAAACTCAGACATTCAAAGCAGAAGCAGCAGCATAGATTGGAAAAGCTTACAACCTTGAGCTAAATAAATTGTTTTTGTAATAGGAATAGATCAGGGAGGTTCTCTTCATTCCCCCTCCACAGCCCATTCAATCAGTGTGATGAGCATTGCTTCCTCTAGCTGGAGCATGGACAAAAGGTTGAGTAACCATTGTAGAAGTGTGAACATTGGCTCTGGGGTGAGAGGTTTTTTTGGTTCAAATCACAGCCCTACCACTTACTCACAACCTGTGTGACCGTGGGTATGTGATTTTATCTCTTTGGGACTTAGTCTTTCAGCTGTAAAATGAGGGGATTGGACTAGACAGCCTCTAAGATCTTTCCTAACTCATGTCCTTTGATACTTTGCTATCTGTTGAGTCACTTTATTAACAAGGCATCAATAACAAGATAGTTCCTACCATAAGAATCCATCCTTCAAAGGGTCCTGACCAGGGAAAGCATCTTGAGGATCATCTCAAGACATTGAAACTCCATTAGAAATTAAGAGGATGCCATCAATTGGGGAATATCTGAAAAAATTGTGGAACATGATTATGATGGAGTACTCATGGGCAATAAGAAATGCTATGGGAAGATAGTTTCAGAAAAGCAGAGGAAGACCTATCTGAACTGATGCAAAATGAAGTGAGAAGAAAGAAAACAAACAAACAAAAAAAAACCCTTGACAGCTTCCTTTTGTCAACATTTATTAATAATTGTTTTCACATCCTTTTCTTTTTAAATTGAGTTCCAAATTCTTTCCCTCCTTCTCAGTCCTCCCCGACTCACAGAGAAAGCAAGAAAAACTCTATCAATTAATTGTGCATGCGAAATAATGCAAATCATATTCCAATATTAGCCAGAGCACTGATAATCATCATCATTATCAAGAAAGCAAGAAAATCACACTCCAGTTTGCACTGCGAATTCATCAGTTCTCTCCCGGAAGGTGGATAACATCTTTTTCACCCTAAGTCCTTTGGAATTGTCTTGGATTGTTCTATTGATCAGAACAGTCAAATCTTTCACAGTTGTGCACAATGACCTCACAATTCTTCTCATTTCACTTTGGGACAGTTTAGATAGGTCTTGCCATGATTTTTCTGAAACCACCTCCCCTTAACATTTCTTAGAGTCCAATAGTACTCCATCATAACCATATGCCACAACTTGTTCAGACATTCCCCAATTGATGGCATCCCCTCAATTCCTAATGGAGTTTCAAAGTCTTGAGATGGTCCTCAAGATGCTTTCCCTAGCTGGGGCACTTTGAAGGACCGACTTTCATGGTAGGAACTACCTTGTTTTTGATGGTCTTGTTAATAAAGTGACTCAACAGAGAGTGACTTTCTCTCAGAGCACAAATGTGAGGAGTATCATACAGACATAGATGTGCTCCCCCAAACTATCTCCCCTGGTTAGTCCAATTAAAGAACTTTTCATAAGGACATCTCCCAGTCAAAGAAATGGCAGAAGATTGCGCAGGGGGTGGAGTGTCAAGCATTCCTACAGAAGCAAATATATGTTTGCCATCCTAGAAACAGCTATTGGCAGAATGGATAGAGAGCATTGGACCTGGAGTCAAGAAGTCTTGATTTCAAATCCAGTCCCAGGCATTGACTAACTGTGTAACCCTGGGCAAGTCACTTAATCTCTGGCAGTTTCAATTTCCTCAAGTATAAAATGGGAATGATAATAGCACTTAACTCACAGGGTTGTTATGAGGAGCAAATAAGAAAAAAGTGCCTGGCTTGTAGTAAACATTATATAAATGTTAGTTATTATTATTTATTAATTGTTACCTCACAGGGTTGCTGTGAGGATGAAATTTAATATTTGTAAAAAGTTTTTAGCATAATGACTGACTCATGGGTTCATGGGATCATCAAGTCCAAGTCCAATACCTTCATTGTACAGATGAGGAAACTGAGGCACAGAGATTAAATAACTTAGTCCAGATAAAACAGGCAGCAAACATATGAGGCAAAATTTGAATGTAGGTCTCCTCGTTATAAATAGTGCTTCATTCACTACATATATGTGTGTGTGTGTATATATATATATAAAATGTGGACAACATTTCTAAACCTTACCTTCTCAGTCAGAGGTGGGAAATATCCTAGGTAGTATAATTCTAGCACAGAAGGGAAAGTTTTGACCTGTGTCAATCTCTTACATAGCCTCAAGTGTAACCAGATAAAGCATCTACATTAGCAAGTATTATTTGTAATGGGGATAAGCTAGAAACCTTCCCAACAAAATCAAGAATGAAACAAGGATGCCCATTATCACCAATGTTATTTAATATAGTATTAGAAATGCTAGTAATACCAATAAGAGAAGAAAAAGAAATGAAAAGGAATCAGAATGAGTAAAGAGGTAATAAAATGATCTGTTTTTTATTAAAGATATGATGCTATATATGGAAAATCTTAGAAAGTCAACTAAAAATTAGTTGAAACTATAATTTTAGTAATATAGCAAGGTATAAAATAAGCCCACATAAATCATCGCCATTTTTATATATCCCTAACAAAGATCTATAAGAAGAGATGGAAAGCGATATCTCATTTTTTTGAAATCCTTACCTTCCATCTTAGAATCAATACTGGATATAAGTTCTAAGGCAGAAGATTGGTAAGAGCTAGGCAATGTGGGTGACTTGCCTAGGGCCACACAGCTAGGAAATGTCTGAATCCAGATTTGAACCCAGGACCTCCCATCTCTGGGACTGGCTCAATCCACTGAGCCACCTAGCTGCCCCAAGATATCTCATTTAAAAGAACCACAGACAGAATAAAATACCTGGGACAAAATAAACCCAGGAACAACATAATGATAATTATAAAACACTTTTTCTATAAAGTGTTAATAGGAATTTTTTAATCTCCCACTGTCTTTTTAGGAGACAGTATCTGACAGGTTGGGAGTTTTGTAAAATCTCCTATCTCTTTAAGAGGCAGAGCAGATAGCTCTCCCTTCCATCACTTTAAGAGAGCTTCTATAAAAGAGGAAACAACAGTTAAGACTGAGCTCCATGTTCTCTGTCTTCCTAGGGAGCAGCAGTTCTGGGGTTTCTGGGAAATTCGTGCAGACACAAAAACCTGAGAATTACTTTGAGACATTTACTCTTGAGAGTTGGAATTTATATAACAAGTTAAGAAAAAAGACTATTTCTGAGGGTTTGTTTTTTTTTTCCCCTTCTCAGTACATTGAGGAAGAAAGGCCTGACCCTAAGGCCCCTTCTCCTCAGAACTGGAGGACTGTCCATGTTTCCACCACTGACAGTTTGAATTTCTGATACTTGGTTAAGGAAGTCAAAGAAGAATTTATTAATTAGCATAGTTTAGTTAGATAGAGAAAATAATTTTAGATTAGTGAGAGTACATGTAAGGAGATCTGCTCTGTCAGACAAGAAGAAACTGAAAAGAAAGCAGTTAGATTTGGGGGGTGGGATTATTTAGATATTTTTAGTATAGGATTAGGATTTTTTAGACATAATATAAGTATTTTAAGATACACTTTCCTATTTTCCTACCTCCTACTCTTATCCAAACTTATCATCTGTAATAAATAGAGCTACTGGTTTACCAGAAAGATCTCCACAACATTTATTAACTTCCTATCAATATCTAATAACCCCTGACAACTTTATCAATCTTCTATATAATATTACTGACCCATAAGAGCTTGACTATAAATATTTATTAGCCATAATAGCTATTTATTAGCTATAATGAAAGACGGATTTAAATGATTGGAGAAATATTAATTGTTCATGAATGGGTAGAGCCAATATAATTAAAGTTATAATCCTACCTAAATTAATCTATTTATTCAATGCCATCCCAATTAAATTACAAAAAAAAACAACCATTTTATTGAGCTAGTCAAATAGTAACAATTCATTTGGAAAAACAAAAGATGGATAATTTTAAATGAATTAATGAAAAAAGTAAAGGAGGAGGGTCTAGCAGTACCAGATTTTAAACTATATTATGAAGCAGTAATAATAAAAATTATCTGGTACTGGCTTAGAAATAAAAAGTAGATCACTGGAACAGAATAGACACTATAATAAACAGTCATAAAATATTATAGTAGTTTTGTATTTGACAGGAGTACAGATCTAAGTTTTGGGGATAATAACTCACTATTTGGTAAAATTACTGGGGGTATTAGAAAGTTGTTTGGCAGAAACTAGGTATAACCCAATATCTTACACCATTCACTAAGATAAGACCAAAATGGATATATGACCTAGACATAAAAGAAGATATCCTAAGTAAATTAGGACAGGGAACACATTACCTATCAGATTTGTGAATAGGTGAGAAATTTATGAGTAAATAAAAGATAGAGAGCATTATGATATGCAAAATGGATAATTTTGATAACATTAATTAAAAAGGAGCTGTGCAAATAAAACTAGTGTAGCCAAGATTAGAAAGAAAGCAGAAAATCGAGGAAAGTTTTTTGTAGAGTTTCTCAGACACTGGTTTCATATCTAAAATATATAGAGAACCTTGTCAAATTTATAGGAGTAAGGTCATCCCCCAAATAATAAATAGTCAAAAGATATGGGCAATTTTTGGATAAAGAAACCAAAGTCAAATATAGGTATATGAAATACTCTAAATCATGACTGATTAGAGAAAAGCTAATCAAAACAATTCTGAGATATTATCTCACATTTATTAGATTGGCTAAAATTATAAAAGATCAAAATAACTTTTATAATTCAGGTGGAGGGGATATGGAAAATGGGGACACTAATACACTGTTGGTAGAACAGTCCAGAACTGTCCAGAGAGTTATAAAACTATGTATATGCCCTGAGACCCAGAAATAGATTGCTGAATCTGTTTCCCAAGGAGATTAGGGAAAAAGGAAAAGAACCCATATGTTCCAAACTACTTATATCAACTCTCTTTGTGGTGGAAAAGAACAGGAAATTGAGAAGATGTTCATCAATTCAGAAATGGCTAAACAAATTGTGGCATATGATTGTGATGAAATACTATTGCACCATAACAAATAATGAGCAGGTTAACTAAAAAAAAAAATGGAAAATCTACATGAAATAATCAAGAGTGAAATGAATAGATCCAAGAGAACATTATATACAGTGACAGAATTAATATTTGAAGAATTACTTGTGAACGTCCGCCTCTCAAGAAAGAACTGACAAATGGAAACATGAAAAACACAATTTATATATACCTACCTTTTTGTTGGGAGATGCCTTCTGTGATATGGGGAGGGGAAGGAGGGTTAAGGTACTTGGGAACAAATTTTATTTTTAAAAAAGTAACCCTGAGATAATTTCAGAAGTTTGAAGATTAGAAGACCATAGAGGGACAGCAAGGTAGCTCAGTAGATAGAGAACAAGCCCTGGAATCAGGTGAACCTGGGTCCAAATCTGGCCTCAGATATTTCCCAGCTGTATGACCCTGGGCAAATCACTTAACCTTGATTTCCTATAAAAAGGTTTTTTTGTTGTTGTTGTTGTTGATGTTTTATTTTTTTAATTCTTAGAGAGATGAAAGAAGCTCCTAAGAATCTTTGAGGAAAAAAAAAGGTGGTTCCTGAAGTTATAAAAGAGTCAAGTACTATAGACAGTAGATAGAGGAAATAAATGTTGACAGAGCGAGTCCATCAAGAAGAGAATTATCCACTCAGAAGACCCAAAATATATTTGTCTAAATCTGGAACACATTTTATGGGATTTTGTAAGAATTTATCAGAATATCATAGTCTGTCACCTTATTAGCAACTCCATGTTGCAAACCTTTCTGAGAGAAACTTAAGGTTTTCATGAATGTTTTATGCATTTTCTATGCCTGTCTATTCTTTTATATTAGCTCATTATTCATATGACCTATTCATAAGGGCTCCTTTGAGTCCTTTGCACATTCTACATTCTTTATGGTATTAAATGAAGGCTGTCCTTTACCAGCTAAGCTTTTGTTACCTGGTGTGCTTATATGGGAGCTGGGAGCCCTATTATGGACATTTGTACATGAGCATAGACATTTTCCAAAGAAAATTCTGGGCAGGGATATAAGGAAACAAAAAAGGCAAATGACCTTTGGATCAACTCCCAAGATCAGACTTGATCCAAGTGAACCTAGAATTTTTGTGGGGCAGAAGGTCAGGGCACATTCTTTCCTCATTAATAAAAGTTCTACTGCACGTATATGATCTGATTTTAATTCTTTGCATAGTGAATTGTATTTCCCTTTCTTTATGCACCATATCATATAAAGCTGGAAGAGATGTTAGAGAAAATCTAGTTTAATCTGACTTCTTCATTTTTCTGCTAAGGACATTGAGGACTAGAAGATTAAGTTACCTTCCCAAGATATCATGATTAGTTAGTAGAAACCTAGAGTTCTTTGTACCACATCATATTTGCATTGGTCTTTTTGGTTGCTTCTGCTGGCAATGGTTACCTCCTGGATTCAAATAAGGTATCAGAGAAATTTTTATCATAACCAGATACAGAGCCAAATACCCTCCAAAAAAGAGAACAAATGTTGGGACTGAATTTAACAACAAACTTTCTTTGGCTTGAATTGCTGAGGGGTAGATGGCATAATCTTCCAAGGCCTTTGGAATCTAAAATACACTAGAATAAGGGCTCCAGCCAGTAACAAAAGAGAAAAATCCCATTCCCCTTCAAGGATATGCTTAGATCCCTATGGGAAAGATGTGTGCATCTTTATTCTAGAGGACCCAAATCATGGAAATGAGTGTGAATTGGGATAAGGCATCCCAAAGTTCTGATTCACCTCTTTTCTTTCTCTCTCTCTCTCTCTCTCTCTCTCTCTCTCTCTCTCTCTCTCTCTCTCTCTCTCTCTCTCTCTCTCTCTCTCTCTCTCTCTCTCTCTCTCTCTTTCTCTCCATTTATTTAGTTTTTCCCTTTGTACCAGACCTTTGGCAAAATAACAGGAAAAATACAACTTAACAGTGGAGAACAAGGAAAGTCCTTCACAAAGGAACCAGCTGCACTAGAGACTTTGTCCATTTCCCCCAGTTTTTCCAGACATTTAGCTGGCTCCATCACTAGGCAGGCGGACTCCAGACTCAGCCACTGAGGGTGGACTGGCGCCCACATCCTTCAGCTAGACGGTATCGGTCAGTCACATGGTCCTCAGGAAAGAAAGGGGGGGGGCACAGGGGGAAGCAGGAGGCTGCAGAATTGAAAAGAGAAGTCACCTGCTGGAGGGAAAGAGCGAGTGTGGTGTGGAAAGAATAATAGCTACAGGGGAAGCAGCTGCAGGAGAACAGAGAAGCCGACAAGCAGGGAGAGCGACTGCCAGAGCCAGGGAATGCTGGTGAAAGTAGCCCAGCAGTGGGAGGCACCCTTGGTGCTCCAGATAAAACCATGGGAAGCAGGAGAGGAGGAAATGGGGTCTGGTTAGGCTGCCCGGTGGCCAATTGGGAACAGCCCCTAAAAGAGCTATGCACTGAGTAGCATGCTAAAAGGCAAAAGGAAATCCTTCAGGGGAAAATACCATACAGCAAAGAATCTAGGGCCGAAGCCAGGGGACTGAGGTCAAGAGGCGAGTGGGGTAAGAGTTATGCCAGCTATGCCGAAGGCAGCCAATCAGGACCGGCAAATAAAGAGAACCCATCATTTTGTAGCAGGTTTCACAGAACAAGTACAATCAACTCCCATTTATCCAGAATCAAAACAAACTGAGAAATTTCTCTCAGCAGAATGTTTCCTCCTCCGATCTGTACAATGAGAATAAATCTTTATAAACTGCACCTTGGAGACGTCTTTGGTCCTGAAGAACTATGGAAACCGAATATTCAATTATCATATAATGAATATAGCCTTAAGGTGAAATGCATTTTTATTATAGTACAATAATACAGAGTATAGTCTGTCTAGTACTTGCCAGAAGCAGCAGCCAGACTCTTCAGTTAACCAGAACATCCCATTCCTTGATGATTGTTAGAGCAGAGGTTCTTAATCCAACATTCATGGACATATATATAATATAATATAATATAATATAATATGATATGATATGATATGATATGATATGATATGATATGATATGATATGATATAAATATGATAACTATTTCAACCTAATTGACTTCCTATTGTAGTCCATATATTTTATTTTATGTACTGTCCTGAGGAGTCCATTGGCTTTACAAGACTTTTAAAGAGAAATCCGAATCGGCATTCAAATTTTACTTTAGTTGCCATGGTATTTGTCCTGTAACATTATTATTTATTATCTATTTAACATCTTATATAATTATATAAAATATAGAATATAATATAAATATTCATCTTTGTATTTATATATACATAACACAAATAAACATATAGAATATTTTAAGACCAAGATCCATGTCTCCTTTCCAAGACATTCACACACAAACACACATACATACTCATACACTGAAAGGTGAGTATTCTTTCTCTCTGTGCAGATTACAAGCCCTCTATGACTAGGAAGACGACAAGGCCATGATATCATACATCTAGAACTATAGGGGTCTCCAAAACAATCCAATCCAGCCAAGTCCATTTGTGGATGAAGAAACTAAAGCACAACAAGTTTAAGTGACTTGACCAAGGTGATACAAGCAATAAGCATAAGTAAGACGATTTGAACACAGATCTTCTGTTTTAAGAACTGATTCCCTTCCCAGAAAGTTTTTCTTAGCCTTTGAGGGTATCCAAAAATTTCAATGCCTATAGACCACATAGTGAAATGCCTCTCTGAAGTTAGCAAGATTAATATACAAAATCCATTGACTGAGCAACTCACAAAACCTTTCCAGATTAGTAGAACTTGCCAAATCCCATGCTCTGAGGTAGCCTAAACAATGGAAAGAACATTGGCTCCAGAATGAGGGGATCTGGGTTCAAATCCTGTCTCTAATGCTCACTGTATAATCTTGGCACATCAATTAACTTCTCTGGGCCTCAGTTTCCTCATCTGTAAAATTAAAGCATTGGAATAAATGGCCTCTGAGGTATTTCCAGTCTTGGATCTGTAATCTTCAATTCTATATTCTACCATGAAGCATTAGAGAAGAACTATAGTTGATGAACATTAAATAAATCTTTATATATAGCAATAATGATTTCTAAGCCTCAGATATTTTGTATTTAAATATTCTCTTGAATTTGAATGCAAATTTCAATTTAAAAAATACTTGTCACCAGATACTCCTTGTCACTGAATCTGAATTAATTTAAGTCCTTAACATCTTAAAACATCAGTCTAAGAAAGATTTCTTTTTTAAATTTCCTTCTGTCTTGGAATTTAGATTAAAGAAGTTCTAAGACAGAAGAGTGGTAAGGGCTAGGTAATTGGGGCTAAATAATTTGCCCAAGGTCACACAGCTAAGGAACTGTCTGAGGCCAGATTTGAATCTAGGACCTCCAATCTCCAAACCTCACTCTCTTGCTGGCCCAGTCTAAGATATTTATCCAATTAAAAAAAAAGATAATAATTAAGTCAATCCTTTAGAATTTATTATAAGAAGACCATATACTTTGAGCTGAGAGGGACCTCAGAGGCAATCTAGTATAACTGCATCATTTTACAAAAGAGGAAACTGAAACACAAAGAGAAACAGTGGCTTGCCCAAGTTACACAGGAAGTATAGGAGACAGTTGTTGAATCTAGTTCCTTTGACTCCCAAACCATCTCTTTCTTCCACAAAGCCTCCCCTGTATTCCAAAACCAAGGTTGTAGGGAAAAACACACTTTATCCTCCACCCCATAGGTCATTAGACAACCATTCAAATTATAACCAACTCAAGTAACATAAACATGCAAAAAGCATAGGCTGAGTGTTCCTGGGTATACCAGCAAACCCTGGGGCAAGTATTCCCTAAAGGGTAAGTAAGGTGCTTGCTAAGTGCAAAAATGAAGCATAATTATGTCTCCTGGGAGAGTCAAAACAGAAATCCCTCTTTAAGCTACTTTTTAAAGATTTCCATATTCATCATGTTTTGAGAGAAGACGCATTACATATACAAGAAAAAACTCATGAAGGAAATAAAGTGAAAAATGGAATGTTTTGATCTGCACTCGGACTCCATCAGTTCCTTCTGTGGTAGTGGATAGCATTTTTTATCATGAATCCATTGGAATTATCTTGGATCCTTAGATTGCTGATAATTCTTTTTTTTAAATTTTATTTAATTAGATTATTTAGAATATTTTTCCATGGTTACAAGACTCATATTCTTTCCCTCCCTTCCCTCCACCCTCTTCCCATATCTGATACACAATTCCACTGGCTTTAACATGTGTCATTGATCAAGACCCATTTCCATATTATTAATATTTGCACTAGGGTGATCGTTTAGAGTCTGTTTTCCCAGTCATAGCCCCATCTACCCATGTGATCAAGCAGTTATTTTTCTTCTGTGTTTCTTTTCCCACAGTTCTTCCTCTGGATGTGGATAGCATTCCTTTCCATGTGTCCCTCTAAATAATTCTGATCTATTGCATTGCTACTAGTAGAGAAGTCCATTACATTCGATTGTGCCACAGTGTATCAGTCTCTGTGTACAATGTTTTCCTGGTTCTGCTCCTCTCACTCTGCATCATTTCCTGGAGGTTGTTCCAGTCCCCATGGAATTCTTCCACTTTATTATTCCTTTGAGCTCAATAGTATTCCATCACCAACATATACCATAATTTATTCAGCCATTCCCCAATTGAAGGGCATCCCCTCATTTTCCAATTAATTTTTTGCCACCACAAAGAGCGCAGCTATGAATATTCTTGTACAAGTCTTTTTCCTTATTATCTCTTTGGAGTACAAACCCAGCAGTGCTATGGCTGGATCAAAGGACAGACAGTCCCTTTGCGCCCTTTGGGCATAGTTCCAAATTGCCTTCCAGAATGGCTGGATCAATTCACAACTCCACCAGGATTGCTGATAATTCTTAAATCATTAAGCAGTTGATCATCCTATTATATTGTTGTTATTGTATACAATGTTCTCCTGGTTCTGCCCCCTTCATTTTGCAACAGTCCATATAAGCTTCTCCTGGTTTTTCTGAAATCTTATTCATCTTTTCTTAAAGCACAATAATATTCCATTACAGTCATATATCACAATTTATTCAACCATTACCCAAGTGATAGACAACCCTTCAGTTTCTATAAAAAGAACTTCTATAAATATTTTTGTACAAATAAATCCTTTCTCCCTTTCTTTGCTCTCTTTGGGAGACAGACTTACTACTTGCATTGTTGGACCAAAGGATACTGACAGCTTTATAGCCCTTTGCATGTGGTTCCAAATTGTCCTCCAGAATAGTTGTATCAGTTCACAGTCCCACCAACAATCTATTAGTGTCCAAATTTTCCCACATTCCCTCCAACATATATCCTTTTTGTTCATATTAGCCAATCTGATAGCATTGCATTAATTATGAATAAATATTCTACTCCATGCTATACTGTCGTGTTACCTCCATGTTAGCCAAAAATAACTTGTTGGGCCATATCTTACATGTCCACAAGTTTACCATTGTTGATAAGTAGGTTTTTATTTCAATCTTTTGGTTTTATAAAAAAAGTGCTCTGTGTATTGCCAATGTAAATTATGTGTGTGTGTGTGCATTTGTTTGGATGTGGTTCCAAAGGAATAACAGATAGAAATTGCTGGTTTCTCATCCACCTACCCTTCTCCAAAGAAAAATGTTGATACATGTCTAAAGGGGATCAGATAATTGTGGCCACATGGATAGACCTTCTGCTCTCTTCTGAGAGAGGATACTGGGCTAGAATTATTTCTAGGCTTCCTCCCTCCCTAACTACTGTTAGTCTAGAGGAATTCTTTTTCGGTTTAAGCCAATCTTTTGATTTCTATCCTTCTGAAGAGGAAGAAGTTCTCTAAGCTATATCTAAAAGGTTGCTCCCTCCCCTTCTCTTCCCACTAAATACTAGCTATACAAAAACTATCATACATATAGTAAATAAACCCATTTTCCAAGCCTATAGCAAACAAAAAAAATTTTTTTTAAGTTATTCAGACTAGAATACACCAAGAAATACACAGAGTGAATGGGTTCTCCTGCCTGGAGAAAGATATATCTCAGTTCAATCAAGTGTGACTACCTTCAAGAGACCAGAGTCAACCTTCCCAAAGCCTCTAGTGTGGTAAGCTATAATTAGACTTTATTGATGAAGGCATTAATTTCTCTGCATGGTAACTTCATTGGAAAATTTTCCTCCTCTCCATTGACCTCTCCTTGAAGAGATTCATGTGTCTAGAAACCAGAAGATCTAGAATGTCTCTTCTTCCAAGCTCTCACAATTCAATTCCTGATATAGTCATGAAGCATGGCACAATCATTCTCTGCCAATAAGTGTTTTATTCAAATAGACTTGAGCCCTGTGTTATATTTCTATCACCTAAATTTCTTCTATTATCCCTTCTACTCCTCCCCAGAGACTATCCTTCATAATAAAAAATATTAAAGAAAAAGAATGAGAAAGAATTTTTAAACCAGCAAAACTGATAAATATATATATATATATATTTTTTTTTTTAATTCTAGATGCATATGTAATGTTCCACACCAATGGAGCTCTCACCTTTACAGAGGAATGGAAGATGTCTACTCATATCTCTTTTTTGGGACCACACATTCTAAGTCAGGCTTTTTCTTAGTCAAATTATATGAAAAAGACCTGAGTGTTGTCTTTAATTGCAAGTTCACCATGAGCTAAAATATGATGTGGCTCCCCAGGCCCTGAAAACAATTTCAACCTGTATCAATAAGAGCATATTATCTATCAAGGGGAGATAATACACCTGCTGCACATTGCACTGGCCAGACTCCATCCATCTGTGGTAATATGCTCAGTCCTGGACATCTCATTTTAAGAGGATTATTGACAAACTCAAGTATTTCCAGAGGAGAATAACTAGAATTGTCAAGAGCTAGGAACTATGACAATTAAGGAATATTCAAAGGAACAATGTATTTTGCATGGAGAGTAGAAGACTTTATAGAAGCCACTTTATGGCTTCCTAGAATGGTTTGAAGAATTATCATTTGAAGAAGTGTTCATAGGACCTGACATCAGGTTCCAGTTCTGCTACATACTACCTGTATTACCTAAAGAAATTACTTAACTTTTCTAGGCCTCCATGGATATGTTTATAAAATGAAAGAATTAGACTAGACAATTTCTAAGAATCTTTTCCAGCATTAATTCAATGATCCTAGTATCCTAAAATTTAAACTTATTCTGTAACGCTCCTGTGGGAAGACCTGGCTAAAAGGAGGGAAAATTACAAGGAGGTAGATTTTAGTTGAATACTTAGAAGAATTTCCTAATAGAGTTGTCCAAAAAAAAATGATGTGCTATTTTGAGAGAAAGTGAATTATCTATTATTTATAGTGTACAAATAGATATGTACTAAATGATCACCTGCCCAGGATTCTATCCATTTGTAGGGTGAGACATTGATTACTCCTTTTCAACTCTTAAGATTCCATGACCTTTTCTATCTTTTCTCATAATCAATATATGTGTGTACGTGTATGTATACACATTTGAAACCCTTTCCTTCCATCTTTGAATCTATACTATCATTTCCAAGGTAAAAGAATGATATGGGCTAGAAAATTGGTGTCAAGTGACTTGTCCACATGGTCACACAGATAGAAAGTATGTGAGGACAGATTTGAACCCAGAACCTCTCATTTCCAGGCTTGGCTTGCTATTCACTGAGCCATTTAGCTGGCCTCCCACCTTTTATATTACCTGATTTTCCATATAATTCCATATACATTTCTCTTTGAAATTCAACCAATCTTGGGGCGCTTATATTTTTTTAGCTATCTTTCAGTGGTACACTCTGCCTGTTCCATTTTCTCTCATTTGGTGCTCCCAGTGGCTAGTATTTTCTTGTAACAAGCTCTCTCCTGTCACTGAGTATGAATAAATTTAAGATCTTAACACCTTAGGACCTCAATATACTCAAATTTTATCTCTCTCAGGAATATCTGTATTTTAAGAGAGGGGTAGCTTTCTTCTAGAAGTTGATGTCATAGATATTTTTATTTGGATGCCTTAATTAATTAATTACTCCTTTATTCCCCTGATCTATTAAATCCAATACACACACACCTACCTTTTATGAAAAAGGCAGCTGTCTGCTCCAAGAAAACCTAAGACTGGACTTGTTGGTCAACGCTGAAAATAACTAATCCATCAGAAGTAAATATAAATAGGGGATTTCCATGGACAAGTTAGTTGCTTTAACCTATAGGATTTTTGCTTTTGTTTCTATTTTCTCCCTTCTCCTATGAACACTTTTGCTATCTATACTTTGGGATAAATAGATATCAGAAACAATCAGGTCAACTATCCCTGCTCCTTGGATCACAGAATTCACTTACTAGGAAGAGCAATTGCTTAATATGTCTTTTCTCAGTGACCCCAGATTACTTTATAAACAGATATTTTTTTTTTAAAACTGTTTATGGGATCGCTCACTACCACCACCTGTTACCATAACCCCTCGGCAATGTGGCCTATTTGTTGAGGACAGGAAGTGAGGACAAGGAAGTAGTCCCACTCAGGTGGAATGGAACTCTGCATCCTGGCCCAGAGGAATTTGAGGTGGGTAGAATGTGGTTTACCCAGATTAGAATTCAGTTTGGCCAGGATGTGAATGTTAACACTCCCACTGCATATGAAATCCAATGAGCCAAGGTCAGGAAGACCTCCGGGTACTTAGATCATCCAAGTTAAGATGACCCATCAGAACTGAACACAGAAAGCCAGTAAACAAATGAAAAGCAGTCTGACTCAGTTGCTGGGTCCAAGGGTTCAGAGGCAATGTCCTCTGTCCAGTCTGAAAAGATTAATAAAAATGGTTCTTTGATGAGGAGTCTAAAGACCACCAAAACAGCCCCCACCCCTACCCCAAGGCCCCAAGATGGTGGGAGAAGGGAGGAAGGAGGAGGTATCCTTGAATGAATATGCAGCAAGGGAGTTTCTGAGAAATTGTTGGGACATAGAGCCTTTGGGTCAATTTGGCTTCTAGCCTTAGAATTTTAACTTAGGCCACTGTCTTGCATTACTGAAATACTCCTACTGGCAAAGCTTAAGTCACAGACCAACTCCATGTGGAAATGAGATCGACAGGGAAGAGCACAAGATTGAAACAAAAACAATAAGATCAAAGCCAGCTCTGTCACTAACTAGCTGTGTGACCCTGGGCAAATCATTTCACCTGTCTAGACTTCTTTCCTCACCTGTATAATGAGACAGCTGAACTATACTGAAGCATAACTAGCTGGGATTGCTTGTAGGGACTGTTGAATTGGTTGAGGGAGGGGGGGGGGATTATGGGCCAGGAAATTAGTGAACCTGAGATGGCTTAAGTTAATGCCTTCATTTCCACACCACTAATCAATGCTGTTGTAAGCCAAGATGGGGGAGGAAGACTTGATGTAGTTTAAGAGAATTTTGCCCCCATGTGAACTGAACTGAGATCTATTTGTGAGCTCTTTAGGAATGGAGGGGAAAAAAACAGTTTTAGCACTGACTTTGGAGGTAAGCTCCTGAGATCCCAGGGTTCATTCTTGATAACTGCTTTTAATCTCCTCCCTTGGCAGGTTTTACCTATTTTTACATTTTGCAGCTAGTAAGGTGGTACAGTGGATAGAGTGTTGGAATTTAAATCAGGAGCACTCATCTTCCCGAGTTCCAATTCAACTTCAGACACTTCCTAACTAGGTGATCCTGGGCAAGTCACTTAATTAACCCTGTTTGCCTCCATTTTCTCTTTTTAAAATGATCTAGAGAAAGAAATGGCAAACCACCCTAGTATCTTTACCAATAAAATTCTCAATGGAGTGACAAAGAGTCAGACAGGACTAAACAACAACCTTCTGGGGACTGCTTTATACTACCTTAAGGGGGTTTCTGAATTTCAGGCTCTCAGTGTTGCACTGCACCAGAAATCCCACCACAAAGTCAGAGGAGGTGAGGAGTTGGTATGAAGCATGAAGAACAATCTGTACACAGGAGAAGCTGAGGCAAAAGGCAAGCAGACCATACCCTAGAGCCATATTGGTGAACCTATGGCATTCCTTCTAGAGCCAGCTGACAGGGGCTGCTCTCTTCCCCCTCTCCATGTGTGTCTAAGGATATTTCTCACATCACCCATCACTCTGCCCAGCAGCCCAATAGGAGCAAAGCCCTTCCTCCCCCCACTGTCTCAGGTAAGGTGGCTGGGGGTTTGGAGGTGCAGGGATAGGGGGAAAGAGGCTCACATGCAGTATGAGGATTGTATTTTGGGCATTCAGTCTCTAAAAAGTTCACCATCACTATCCTAGAGAATTCCATGGGGCAGTAGAACCCATTGCCCCCAGAAAATGATGAGGCAAGGCACCTTCGCCGGAATGAAGCATGGAATTATGCCTAACTAAAAAAGAAATATCCTTCCCCACCATGTTGGTGCCCTAGGGCAAAGTCCTAATCACTCATTGATTATAATTTACTAACTATGCTAGTTAAAGCTCTGGTACCAGATGACCTTTTTTCCCCTAATCCACTCCAAAATAATCATCTTGCATTTATTTTTAAATACCCATAGATGTAGATGTTTATTTCCCCAGATAGAATGATAACTTGTGAGAACAAGGACTGATGGTATTGGGGGGGGGTATTCCCAGAACCTAGGATAGTGCCTGGCATCTAGTAGGAGTTTCTTTGACTAAATGAGCTTAATAAAATCTTATTTGCTTGAATGAATCACAGAATTCAGAAAAGAAGGGGTCCCTTATACATTCTTATAAGTTGACAATTGTATTTTGTCTGGTGACCCACATCCAGGTGTGACCTAATTCCTTAGTTTCAAGAAATAATCTAGCAGGCTTCAGAAGTCAGCCCAACATCAGCTAAGGGTCATGAAGATTATGGGTAATGAAGGATTTCTCACAGAGGCAAGGTAGTTTTTCCCAACCCCACTTACATGTTGATAGGTTACATACTTTCCAAATGACAGCTCTCTCCAGCACAGGCCAATACAGGCAATAAAAGCAATCATCATCACTGTAGCTCATAGTCTCACCTATTGGAGAAAGATCCCCCCAAAATGTGCTGCCAATTTCTTATAAAGCAGTTGAAAGAGATAAAATCACAACAAAAAGAATTCTCTCCCTAAATCCATACAAGTGAACACAATTTGTACCTAAAGCCTAGGATTCCTCAGCTGTTAGCCAGATGACCAAAACAGGCCTTTGGTACACAAGGAAATTCCCCAAATTTCATTTAGGATTTCTCTACATTCTCTCAGTCTGTACACTTTTTCACTGGGGGCTGGTCCAGACAGGTAGGATTTTCTTGCAAGGCTTCTACCAAGCTACTGGTTAGTGAGCCCTCAGAAGACAAATAAATTGGTTTCAGCATATTTGCTGCCAACTTGGAATCCAAGGGCCAGGTCATGTCAGCCCTTATAATTACAGAACTGATCAACTCCTTTCATCAGTTAAAACCATGATTGCTGGTCAAAATCTCCCCATCCAGAATGTGTGATGACAACATGAAAGACGAATGCAGAAAAAAACATAGGATTACTATATAATGCCTAAAGAGAAGCAGTTTGGTGGAATGGCTAGAGAGCTGGTCTTAAAGCCAGGTGGAATATTTGTGTGTGATCATAAGTACATTGATTAACCTCTTGGTGCTCTCTAAGCAACTTTCTAAAACTGTAAGTTGCAAAAAAGGTGCCGAGGGCAGGGACTTTGGGTCTTTTGGGGGGGGGGGGTATTCCTAAAAATTGGGACAGTATTTGGCAACTAGTAGGAGTTTGTTTTATTAAATAAGATGAATAATGGCTTGACTGTGGGGCAGTTAGGTAGCACAATGGATAGACTGCCAAGCCTGGAGTCAAGAAGACTCATCTTTCTGAGTTCAAATTTGTCCTCTGACACTTACTAGCAGGATGATCCTGGGCAAGTCACCTAACTCTGCTAGCAAAGGAAATGGCCAAGCACTCCAATGTCTTTGCCAAGAAAACTCCAAATGGGATCATAAAGTATCAGATACAATAAAAATGATGGAACAACAACAGCCACTGTTCAGTAACTTCAGTGAAAGATGGGTTTCCTGCTTCCTCCAAGGTTTGATTTCAAATATGGCCTCAAACACTTGGATCTTGGACAGGTTATTTAACTCCTGTTTGCCTCAGTTTCCTCATCTATAAAACAAGAGTGATAATAGCATCTACTTCTCAAGGTTATTGTGAGAATCATATGAGATATGTGATTATAAAGGATTCAGCACAGTACCAGAATTATATTCATTTTGGCTATTATTTTTATTCTTAAATCATAAAACTTGATTAAAATACTAGCTATTAATATTAGTGGTACTTCTCAGTTCTGAAACCCAGTAAATTCTGAGTGGTAATCTTGGATGTTAGGTGGCAGAGTAACTAGAGTGCCAGACCTGGAGTCAGGAAGACCTCATCTTCTTGAGTTGAAATCAAGTCTCAAACACTTACTAGCTGTATGACCCTGGACAAATCACTTAACCATGTTTGCCTCAGTTCTTCATCTGTAAACTGATCTGGGAAAGGAAACAGGAAACCACTACAGTATCTTTGCCAAGAAAATCTCAGATAAAGTCACAAAGAGAAATGTCACATAACCGAAATGCCTGAACAGCAATAATAATAACAATAATTATTATTATTGTTACTATTACCTATGACTATTATTATTATCATTTAAATAGTCTGACACAATTAAAACAACTGAACAACAACAATAACAAATCATGGGTGATGACATTTTTTTAAACCTTCACCTTCCATTTTAGAATCGATACTATGTATTGGTTCTAAGGCAGAAGAGTAGTAAGGGCTAGGCAATGGGGGTTTAAGTGACTTGCCCAGGAAGTGTCTGAGATCAAATTTGAACCCAATACCTACCACCTCCAGATCTAGCTCTTAATCCACTGAGCCTTGTAGTTGCCCCCATGGGTGATAGGTTTTAAAGAAAAAAGGAATTACTTAGAAATCATCTAGTGCCTAGACTCTAGTTCATCCCCTTCATTGTATAGATATTTGTTGGCTCCTTGCTTGAATGAATAAGAAAAAATTAATTACATATTTACTATGGGCCAGGCATGCTGCTAAGCACTGAGGATCCAAAGAGCTCATACTTTAATAAGAAGAGATGACACATAGTACTAGCCAGGAAAGGGAATTATGATCTGTGGAATGGAACCAGGGCAGTCAATGAGAAGCAATACTACTACTGATCTACTGTACCCAAAACAAGAAATGGGAAAGGTGGGAGAGAAGAATTGTGGCCAAGGGCCATGTGACAGGCAGGTGGCATTGGTATATAGCTGGATGGCTGGTGTCTGGAGCAGTTAGTAGATTTTGATTCATATAGCTCCAAAAAAAAAAATGTTTACATGAGAATCTTCTTAAATTTTGATATATCTAAGACCCAACAGGACAAAGTGCCAATTTTTATCCTACAGATGCTATATGCAAAGCCAGTCTTCTATCTTGACTTAATTCCACTTCAAGAATAGTTAGTAAACCCCAGTTCTGATTTTGAACTTCTCAGGCTAGGAGGAAGGGGAAAACATATTTCCCTAAATAGAAGAGAGGGCAGCATTTTTGGTGAGAGAATTTTCTGATATACTAGCTCATCTCTGGATGGGACAGACTGAATCCACCAGCTGCTTTCTCTGGGCCTCTTTCTTAAATCCAGCATATCTCAGCTTGCCTTTCACCCCTTGAAGAGCATAGCACAAGTCTGTCTCTACTTTCCATGAATAAAATGCATACTTTAGCCTGGGGCTAGGGATGTGCTTAAAAGTGAAGGGGAAAAGGGAGGAAAATGTAAACCAAGCCCCTAAGTAAGAAAAACAATCTTTAGAAATAAATTCAGCTTAATAATATTAGGAGTGGGGAAAGTTGCTAATTTGGGGAGAGAGAGAGAGAGAGAGAGAGAGAGAGAGAGAGAGAGAGAGAGAGAGAGAGAGAGAGAGAGAGAGAGAGAGAGAGAGAGAGAGAACTTTAACTCTATCATGCCAAAACAGATTGCACATACATTTTAAAAGTGCACACAAAAGCTTTATACAACTAATGAATTGATTTAAGACTCCACTCAGTGATATACAATGACATATTATTTACGTAACCTGTAGTTTTCTGTTCACATAGTAATTTTCACCTCCCTCCCTGTCAAGCAGAAGAAAAGTTTTCACCTTAAATCTTAGCTGATGAGCAACCAAAATAGCAGGAGAGGATGTATAAATGAAAGTAATTTAGTGAAGTGGGTTTGACTGACATGTAAAGACAATAAAAGTTATGATAATGTTCGGGATATCAAAGCAAAAACCAGGTGGGCAGACGAGAACAGGCAAGTTCCCAAGGAAATCTGAAAGACGATCTTCAACAGTGAAGAAAATCCAGCAATTTATTTGCAGGCTTATCACTCGGTGGGTTCAAAACCCTGTATTAAATAGAGAACACAAAGGCTTTCAGAGTCTCCACATGGCGTTTGGTTGGTTTGTTGTCTCACTTTGTTTTGTATTTTTAAAGACACTTCCTTTATCCTAACAAATGTTTTATTGAATTTTATTGGGATAAGGCAAATGAGATTGTGAACACAGCGCCATATTCAATCAAAACTCCTTCCTATGTCAATCTGCTTTTTTTTTGGGGGGGGGGTGCCATCTTTCTGTGATTTAACCTTAGGTTTTGTGGATTATGAAGATGAAGTCTTCCTAAATTTAGTTCACTAAATAGAAGAGAGTACCATTTTTGGTGAGAGTATTTTCTGGTACTGTAACTCCTCTCTGGATGCTTGTAGCAACTTCTGAGCAGTTGGGGCAGTCTGAATCCACCAGCCAGTCAAGAGAAAGCCTGTCAAAGCAGAGGACTTGCCACAAAGGTACCCTACAAAGAGAACTCAATAGCTTGTTGTTATTACAATGTTGCCCTTTGTTTTTCCACCTGAGTAATTTCCGCTTATCCCACATCCCCTCTGATCCTTTCCTTGAAACAAAGAGAAACTTTTGAGAAATCCGAAAGCACCCCAGAAAGAATCCAAGTTCTTGGCCAAAAGTTATTCATTTATTTTGTGTAGAATGGAACCCTCTGGCAGTCAAATGAAGCTTATGCGCCTCAAACCCTTGGTGAGTGAGGGGAGTGTCTACCCCAGGCATGTGAAGACTTCCCTGGGCAGAAGGAGGGTTGAGAATAATCTGGCAGAAGCCAGTTTAGTGGAGGGCTTAGATTTTGGTTAGACAAGAAGCCTCAGTCATCATAAACTGCATTTTGAGCTATCACAAGTCAATGACTCTGGGAGAGTGAAGCTGTTAAATTGTACAACTCTGCCTCAGAGATGTCATTATGGTCCTCTTCCTGTCTGAAGGATAACAATTAACCAATAACCAACCATAGGTCTAGGGATGCCTTCTCAAAAGGGAGCTTTGAAAATGAATAAAATGTGATCATAAAGGAAGCTAGTGATATTGAAATAGTTATAAAAACATATTTAAAATTCAGATTAAGAATCCCTGTCAGAGGGCAAGAAATTCTTACTTCTGATACTTGCTGCTATATAACCTTAGACAAGTCATTGATTCTCCCTGAGCCTCAGTTTCCTCATCTATAAAATGAGACACCTGGACAAGAAAGCATCAATGTCTGTTTCAACTCTAGAACTGATTCTATGGTCTTACATGAACCACCTCTTACAAAGTATATTGCATTCTGAATTTATTGTCCTGCCTTCTACAGTTTAACTGCAGCCTACCTTGCCCGTATATTGCATGTCACTATTCTTCATGTACTATTTACATTATAGCCAAACTGACCTGCTTGCTGTTCCTTACATACAACATTGCATTTCCTAACTCCAGACCTTTGCATTGGCTCTCTCCAAACCCTGAAACACATTATTTCTTCACTTCTGTTTTGTGGAAACCCTAAATTCCCTAAAAGCTCAGTTCAGGTATTGTATTCCTCATGAAATCATTCCTGAGCTCCCCAGTTGCTAGTATATTCTCTCCCTAGAAATTGTTGGTATATTTATCTTTAATTTTCTTTTTTTAGACTTAAAAAAAAAACCCTCACCTTCCATCTCAGAATCAGTACTGTGTATTGGTTCTAAGGCAAAATATCAGTAAAGTATAAGCAATGGGAGTTAAGTGACTTGCCCAGGACCACACAGGTAAGAAGGATCTGAGGTCTGATCTGAACACAGGACTTCCAATCTCTAGGCCAGGCTCTCAATCCACTGAATCACCTAGTTGTCTTCTGTCTTTCATTTTCCATGTACCCATTGTTCTCCTCTTACCCCTAGAATATAAGTTCCTTAAGACCAGGGACTGTTCATTTTGGTCTTTGAATCTCCACTGACTGACATCTAGTAGGTGCTTAATAAATGCTTATTGAAGGACTAGATAGATGGATAGATAAGAGATATTTGATTATAAGTTCTCTGGGACATTTATTCATTATACATTATTGGAATTCAACTCTTAAATTTTTCTTACACTTTGCATGATTGTAGCTATTTTATAGATTAGGAACATACGTTTGGAGCTGTAAGAAATCTTAGAGATCCTCTAGTCCAACCCTCTCATTTTAGAGAACAGGAAAATGGGATAATAATCTCTTAGTTCTGCTTTCTTCGCTTTGAATTATTCCCTCTCCTCCCATTTTTCTCTGACCTCTTCAGAATCACTTTTAATGGTGCAATAATATTCCCTAACACTCAGAACCCACATTTTGTTCAACTTTTCCCCAATCAAAAAGAATGAATCTTCAAACCTTGTTTTATTACTGTAACTCACACTGGAAACAAAAGTTGCTTACCTGGAAAAATTATCCTCCTTTTTTAGGCTCCATATTCTTGTAGTCACCTTCGATGCCCTACCAGCTTGCAACTAAGACTCCAATCTAGCAACTAAGCCAGTGGCAGGCACTACCAAGCTGAGATGACCTCAAACATTAACCCCATGGCAAGTTTTGTGTCTGCTATCTGAAGATGGACCTGTATGATGCAGAGACGTTCATCACTAGATGGTTACAAGGTGATGAGTTGGGCAAGAGATAACTCATGAGTGCTAACTTGTAGAAGAGTTAGAATCTGTGGCAAAGTTGGGAGTTTCCATGCTGATAAAATGAAAAATCTTTGGAGCCCTGAGCAAGTATTCTTCTGCTAGAGAAGCAGAATTTCACAGTGGATAAAGAGCCCACCTTATATTCTAGAAGACATAAGAAAAAAAATTACCTCTGATACATAGTAGCTGTATGACCATAGATTTTTTTAAAAAATAATAATAAAGGGGCAGCTGGGTGACTCAGTGGAAAGAGAAGAAAGCAGGCCTAGAGATGGGAGGTCCTGGGTTCAAATTTGAAATCAGATACTTCCTAGCTATGTGACCCTGGGCAAGTCACTTAACCCCCATTGCCTAGCCCTTCTCACTCTCCTCCTGCCTTGGAACCAATACTCAGTATTGATTCTAAGATGGAAGATAAGGGTTTAAGAAAAAGTAGTAATAATAGTTATACTAGCTACTAATTGCTTCTAGGGCAGCTGGGTAGCTCAGTAAATAGAGTACTGTGCCTAGAGTCAGGAAGGCCTGTGTGACTCTGGGCAAGTCACTTAATTCTCTTTGCTTCCATTTCCTTATCTGTAAAGCAAGCTGGAGAAGGAAACCACTCCAAACCAACTTTCTTTGCCAAGAAAGCACCAAATGGGGTCACAAAGAGTCAGATACAACTGAAACAACTGAACAACACCACCACTAGTTACAAAAAAATAACAACTAAATTGAAAAATGACAATTATGACTGTTACATATGGTTATTATTATTGTTGTAACTAGCATTTCTATAGTCCCTACTATGAGCCACCATGCTTTACAAACATTAACCAAGAGTTAAGTCATGTCACCATTCAGTGTCCCAGGGAAATCTCTTAAGACTCAAAGTTATAAACAAGTAAATAATTTGCATTGGTGAAAGAAGTTTCCATACTGAGAATCCCTTGTACTGATGAAAGTACAGAAATGGACAACCTCCCCTTCTCCCTGAAGCCCCCTCCCACTCACTTCCAATTCTTATGTTTAGGTTCTTCTTAAGTTAATAGTAGGCACAAGAGTCAAGAACTTCAAATCCCATCAGCTTGCTGGGTGGCCTGGAACTAAAAAGGCTTAATGGCACTGTGTCTCAGTTTCCACTCCTGAAAAATGGATCTAAGAGGGCTGACCTCTCTTGCCGGGATGCTGGAGCTTTAATGAGTTTGTGTTTGTAAAACACTTTGAGCGCCCTAGATGAAAGGGACTCTATGGAGTAGAAAGCATGCCCATTATTATGATTATACACACATGGCTGTCCTGATTTACCCAGATCTCTGCTGTACTTCAAACACAGTGCAGGTGGGCTCCAAGGAGTTGCTCATTAATTCAGATTTGGCAGGGGATGAGGGGCAACAGATCCACCACTAAAGGGTTCCTGGGGGATGGGGGGGGGGGTCGGAATACCAAAGGAGAGGCAGCAAACTTCCAAGTTGCCTTGGAAATTTCCAAATCTGTGAAGAGGCTTGAGGTGTCTGGTTATATCATTGCCACAATAAGGAGGTTGAAAAGGCATAGAAGGGCCTTAGTCTATCTGTTCAGTGAACTGATTGATCAGCCTTGCTGTGTCTGGGACTTTTCTTTTTAACCCTTATCTTCTGTCTTAGAATCAATACTAAAGATTGGTTGCAAGGCAGAAGAGTGGTAAGGGCTAGGCAGTTGGGGTTAAGTGACTTGTTCAGGGTCACACAGCCAAGAAGTGTAACCACCCAGATGCCCCTTGGACTTTCTTTCCTTACCTTCCACCTTAAAATCAATACTGTACATTGGTTCCAAGGCAAAAGAGGAGTAAGGACTAGGCAATCAAATTTAAGTGAGTTGCTCTGGGTCACATGGTTAGGAAGCGTCTGAGTTCAAATTGGAACCCAGAATCTCCTGTCTCTAGGCTTGGCTCTCAATCCACTGGACCACTTAGCTGCTTTTACAAATATTGAAAAAATACAAAGTTTTGATTCTAAGATAGAAGGTAAGGGAAGAAAGGAAAGGAAAGGAAAGGAAAGGAAAGGAAAGGAAAGGAAAGGAAAGGAAAGGAAAGGAAAGGAAAGGAAAGGAAAGGAAAGGAAAGGAAAGGAAAGGAAAGGAAAGAGAAAAGAAAAGCAATATGGAGCAGATAGCAAGTCATCTCTCCTAGGGGCAGCCTTCTCCCTGTCCTGCTAAGTATCTACATTCACATCTTGCAAAATTCTATAGGCTTTTCTGTTCTGATTATCTACTATTTATCCTGTATATCACTTGTTTGTGCATAGGTGTTTATATATTATTCCCACCCCCATTACATTATGAGGTCCTTGAGAGGAACAACTACCTTTGTCATCTTTTTTTAATATCCCAGCACTAAACACAGTGCCTGATACAGTTGGTGCTTCATAAATGCTGATTAACATAGCTGACATAAGAGGAGGACCTTTTGAAAATATGCAATTAAGAAATAGTATGAGGAGCAATTAGGTGGTTCAGTGGAGAAAGCCAGGCCCAGAGACAGGAGATCCTGAGTTCAAATTTGACCTCAGATACTTCCTGGCTCTGTGACCCTGGGCAAGTCACTTAACTCCAATTGCCTAGTCCTTTCTGCTCTTCTGCCTTGGAACCAATATTCAGTATCAATTCTAGGACAGAAGATAAGGCTTTTTTAAAAAAGGAGAGAAAGAAAAGAAAAGGAAAATAATATGGTGTAATACTAAATGTAGTGGCTGGAGGACCCCATTTGAAGGAAGAAAGGCCTGGGTTCAGGTTCTGCCTCTAAGGTATGCTGGTATGTAGTTATGAAGAAGCCATTTAACTGCTCAGTGCCCCCAAGGCATCTCTCTGTTATAAACAAAGCATCAAATTAGATCAGATGCTATGTATTGGTGAAAGGAATTTTCAAACTGGGAATTCCCTCACATAGATGAAAACGTGTCTAAGAAAAAAGAAGGATGAAGGGCACCTCCTGTAGGGGTGGAATCACTAGATTACTAGATTAGGATGTGGTCAAGCTTCCTCTACATTCTTTTTTTAAATCTTCTGTGAGGAAATGAGGGCAATACGGGGACCTGTCTCAGAGCTGTTGTGAGGACCAAAGGAGTTAAAAGCAAAACACTTTGCAAACCTTAAATGCCAATAATTATTATTATTATTATTGTTATTACAATTATTTTACCTTTTTCCATTAGTATAGAAGGCTACCATTTCCAGAGCATTGTCACAGACTCAATCCTACTCCTCCCAGCCCTGATACATGCAAGGGAACCATTCTCTAAAGCCCAAACCAGGGAAAAGCCTCCCTGTAGCAGATAATCACTACCCTGATCATTCTCCCATACCTAAGAAACCATCATATAAACTAACAACCATTCCAACCCTCTCACAGTGCAGGTGAAGAAACTCAAGGCCTTTCCATCTCTGAGGCTCCAAAGGATTAAAAGACTTGCTCAAGGTTTATCCAACTAGTTATGAGGAGAGTTGAGGGTCCCATTTGTAATTCTAAGTAATTCTTCCATAAGGCTTCTCAATTCAAATGTCCCAAAACAAAAAGGCTGTTTTATTCTCCTCAAAAGTAATTCCAGATAATAACTGAAATGCTGATTTGTATTATTGATTGGTTTTATTGTTGTTGGGAAAGAAGGAAGGAAGAGAGGGAGGGAGGGAGGAAGGAAAGAAGGAAGGAAGGAAGGAAGGAAGGAAGGAAGGAAGGAAGGAAGGAAGGAAGGAAGGAAGGAAGGAAGGAAGGAAGGAAGGAAGGAAGGAAGGAAGGAAGGAAGGAAGGAAGGAAGGAAGGAAGGAAGGAAGGAAGGAAGGAAGGAAGGAAGGAAGGAAGGAAGGAAGGAAGGAAGGAAGGAAGGAAGGAAGGAAGGAAGGAAGAACCGCCCATCTCCAGACCTGGCTCTCTATCCTCTGAGCCATGTAGCTTTCTCTCTACTCACCCATTGTTAAGGTTGGAACCACACTTAATCTAGGAGGTCAGAGAAGAATATTTTTACATTCCCTAATTGCTTTTTGTGTGAATGTGCACATGTATACACCCAAGTACCCACTTTGATTATAAATTCCTTAAAGGAGTACTTGTTTTCTTTTCTTTTATCCCTCATTTGGCTCAGCACACACCAGACAGACTACCACCATACATACATACATACACACACACACACACACACACACACACACACACACACACACACACACACACACACACATTTTTAATAGGGCTATCCAGTGTGGCCCAGAAAAATTCAAAACTTTAATTTTAATATAGGTGTAGTAGTAGTAGTTGTTGTTGTTGTTGTAGTCTCTCGGGTGTATATGTGTGCATTTACTTATGTGTATATGTATGTGTATTGTGTGTATATATAGATATTTATAGCTATAAGCATCTCTGAAGTTATAGACATGGTCATAGATATAAAGTAGAGATATAATCAGATATATAGATATAAACATGGATAGATATGTGCTTCTCTTTCTTCCATTATACTCTCATTCTGGTAGTTGTTTGATAGTTAGCTTGTACAATCCAGTTCCTCTTTACTCAGATAACTTAGTTGAGAGAATGACTTAACTGAATCAGGTAGAAACCAAGCCCTGATCATCACCACTGGAGATTCAGATTAGCTGACTTCTTTTTGGTGGGAGAGTCAATCATGTAGAACAGATAAAATTTCAGACAGGTTAAGAACTCTCCAGAGGGCAATAAGTGCCTCCTTTTCTTATCTTCAAGGGTTTAAAGCATGAAAAGGGGTGAAGGAGTCTAAGAGCAAAGCAAAGAGAATGAAGTTTTTAAAAAATGAAGAAAAACATTGAGTTCTACTGCAACCAGTCATGGATGAGACAAGAGCATGATCTCAGTTGAATTACTGAATCTGGGGGCAGAGGACCTAAGTTCAAATTCTGCCTCTGACATAGCTTTCAGAAATTCACAATTTCTCTGGATTTCAGTTTCCTCATCTGTAAAAATGATGAGTGGACTAGAGGATCCCTAACTGAATCTCCTGGTAGCTCTTGATCTATGACTATGAAACCATAAATGAATGTAACCTCAACAATGGGAAGGTCCCTTTCCCAATTTGCATTTATAGTCATTGACAACCCACAAACTAGATAAATTCTAGAAAGAGACACAGTGAGTGGTAAATTTTTTTTTTAAGGAACTAATTGCTGGGTCAAAAACATGAAGCATGGTTGCTGAAATAACACCAGAAGTACCGATTTAGTAGCAGGCTGCCCACCTGCTGTCAGAATGCTGTATCCCAGCCAAGCTTCCCTGGGATGATGACTTCTTCCTTCCCTTAGGCCCAGTGCAAAGAGCTCCCTTGGGAGTTAAGATTCTTCTGTAACTCTAGTCTGTCACTCTCATCCATCACTGTCAAGCAGTTCAGATGATTCTATTCTAAAAGCAGGGTTGGTCACAGAGGTTCAGCTATGTGAAAGGAAGAAAGGAGCAAGAATCTTGTGCAATGGCTGCCTGGCGAGAGAAGCGTTGTGCCAAAATAGAATTCACATTGCCGAAGACACGCGGCTTAAACACAGAAAGCCTTCTGTGAGTCATGTGGCAAGTGTAAAAAAAATAACAAGCTAAGAAATTAATTTCTTCCATATATTACACTAGAACCAGAGGGAAGGGAAGGGGGGGGGACACTGCTTTGAAATGAAAACATAGATTTTTTTTTCCCAGAAACAAGGCCAATACCAGCGTGGGGGTGGGGTGGGGGAGATGTTGCCTTTCCATTAACATTTCAGCTATGACAATGAATCATAGAGCCTAAAGACAACATTTAGAGCTGGAAGAGAAAACATTATGTCCACCCCTTATTTTTCAAACAAGGAAACTGAGGCCTAGAGAAGTTTAAGTAATTTACCTAGGGTTACTTACTAATAGGTATCTGAAGCAGTATTTAAACCCAGATCTTCCTGACTCCTGACATGATTCATTATGCTATCTTACCTCTCACTCAATAAAGTATATTATTGAATGTGATAATGTTTAAGGCATTAGAAAAGAAGCATAAAAATAGGGGTCTTGCCCTCAAGAAGATTGTAGTCTTACTGACATATGAGAAACAATGAGACTAGAACAAGGTAATAAGACATGTAGCCCAAGACCTAAATTATGTTGTCTGGATTGGTTGGGAGGAAGGAAGGAAGAGGGAAGGAGGAAAGAAGGAAAGAAGGAAAGAAAGAAAGAAAGAAAGAAAGAAAGAAAGAAAGAAAGAAAGAAAGAAAGAAAGAAAGAAAGAAAGAAAGAAAGAAAGAAAGAAAGAAAGAAAGAAAGAAAGAAAGAAAGAAAGAAAGAAAGAAGAAAGAGAGAAAGAAAGAAAGAAAGAGAGAGAGAGAGAGAAAGAGAGAGAGAGAGAGAAAGAAAGAAAGAAAGAAAGAAAGAAAGAAAGAAAGAAAGAAAGAAAGAAAGAAAGAAAGAAAGAAAGAAAGAAAGAAAGAAAGAAAGAAAGAAAGAAAGAAAGAAAGAAAGAAAGAAAGAAAGAAAGAAAGAAAGAAAGAAAGAAAGAAAGAAAGAAAGAAAGAAAGAAAAGAAAATCATTGTGAGCAGAGACTCAGGGTCCTCTTTATGAAGGTGAGAGGATTTGAACCAGGTCTCAAAGGGCATCAGACTGCAAGATATCACATTTATCAATCAACAAAGCAATATTAAACCCGGCATTACCACTATTTGGTCTGTTGTCCACGGTTAGCGGGGGGAAAAGAAAAGAACCTACATGCTCTAAAATATTTACAGCAGCCTTCTTTGTGGGAGCAAAATAACTGGAAATTAAGGGGATGCCCATCAATTGGGGAAAGGCTAAATAAGCTGTGCCATATGATTGTGATGGAATATTATTGCCCTGAAAGAAATGACAGACTAAATTTTTTTAAATATGGAAAAATCTACCTGAAATTGTGAAGAGTAAAACAAGAACATTATATGCAGCAACAGAAACATTGAATGAAGACTAACTTAGAAAGGTCCACCTCTAGAGAAAGAAATTATAAAGAGGAAAGAAAGAGGGAGATATTTGGAAATTTGAATGTAATAAGCAAACAAATATTTTTTTAAAACCCAACTAATTAATTGAGTACCTATTAAGCACTACTTGCTTAGAATAAACCATTCCAATATCTTTGCCAAGAAAACCTCATAAGGGGTCATGAAGATTTGGAAACAACTGACTGAACAGCAACAATAAAATATAGAAGCAGAAGATAAGTCCTTGTCCTTAAGACATTTGGAATTTAGCTAGGCAAGACAGTTTGATCAAGTGTCAAATGAAATATGCACTAAAAGCGCTGAGTTCATATCTCTTATGAGATTCCCTTCAAAGAACTGGGGGCAGTTAGCCCAGAACAGAAAAGATACAGTGAAGGCAACTCTCTTTAGGTGTGTTAAGGACTGCCATATAGAAGAGGTCAGCTTGTTGCGCTTGGCTTCAGAATGCAGAACTAGTTAGATGTTGCCAAGAGGAAAATATCTCCTTGATATGGGGGAGGGAGGAAGAGAAACTTCCTAATAATTAGAGTTATCCCCAAGTGGGACTGGCTGCTTCGAAGGTGATGAATTTCCCTTCCCTTAAGGTCTTTAAGCAAAAACCTGGGCAGTTGTAGGAATCATTCTTTTTTTAGATATGTTAGACCAAATGATCCCCAAGATCCCTTCTAATACTAAAATTCTGATAGAGATATAGGAAAGTTTCTTGTAGGTGGAAAATTTGAGATAAGTAGGATTGGGATGAGGAGAATGGAAAGCATACTAAAGCACAGAAGGACTTCTAGTATTTTCTGGTTCTGGTATTCTGGTATTTTCTAGAAATATTGAGGAGCTGAGTCTAAGAGCAGTTAAACGGTACAGTAAATAGAGCACTAGGTGTGGAATCAGAAAGATTTCATCTTCCTGACTTCAAATCTGGCACCTCAGACACTTACTGACTGTATGATCCTGGGTCATTCACTTAATTCTCTTTGCCTCCATTTCCTCATCTGTAAAATGAACTGGAGAAGCAAATGTAAAATCACTCTAGTATAGTGACCAAGAAAATCCCAAATGGAATCACAAAGAGTGGGAAATGACTGACCAACTAGTCTAGAACTTCATATTCAAGGGTAGAAAAAAGTAATAAATAAGATCACACAATCAGAATAGGATCAAAAGTCTTGTAAACCAAAGTTAAAATTTGCATTCAGAGCCCTTCCACTAACAAAACAGATTACTCTTTTTAACCAATTGGCACTGGGATTTTAGGAAATTATTTTGGAGATTGTTGTTTCTCTAAATTGGATAATCACTTAAGGAAGCAACCTCCAAACTAATTTCCTAAAATCCCGGGGCCAATTGATTCCAAAGAGTACTTGTTTTGGAACCAAAGGATATGGGTTCATCTTTAACTGTGTTTCTTATTACTTGTGGAGACTTAGGTCCCTTCACCTGAGCCTTAACTGCTTCCTCCTCTATAAATCAAGGAGGTTGGAATTGATGATCTATGAGGTTCCTTCCAATTCCAAGTTTATGAATATAGTTTTCACTTACATAGATCTTTCATCCAAGACCCTAATAAGGTATTTGTCAGTCTTTACTCTTTAGGGAAATGCCCATCTGCCTTCCAAGTTTCATCTTCTCACCTTAATACAAATAATTATTTGCTGTTTACCAGACTATAAAATGGGCACAAAAATAATAAATAGGACAGTGTTTAGAATCCCAAAAGGCTGAAACTCAATCTTCTGCTTTCACTGCCAGATTACATTTCTGTCCTCTGGAGCCATATCCTAATTTTAACACAATCAAGTTTGGAAATGGAAGCCAATGTAGTATAGTGCAAAGAACTTTGGAGGTGAAATTCAAAGATTTATGGGTTTGAAGTTATTCTCAGATATTTACTAGTCCTCATCTCAAGGTGATGAGAGAAGACTAAATCATAATATAATTGTACTCTCGTCCCTAGTGCCTAGTATAATCTTACAGAGCAGGTATTCAGTAAATATATATTGGGCAGCCATGTGGTACAGGGAATGGTACAGGCCAGGCCTGGAAACTCATCTTCCAGAGTTCAAATCTGATCTCAGACACTTATTAGCTGTATGGCCCTGGACAAGTCACTTAACCCTGTTTGCCTAAGTTTCCTCATCTATAAAATAAGCTGGAAGAGGAAATGGAAAACCACTCTAATATCACTGCCAAGAAAACCTCATGGGGGTTCGTGAAGAGTTGGGCACTAATGAAACCACTAAATTGAAAAACTCATGTTAAATAAATAAGTGAATCAGAGAAAAGTAATATTTTAAAATTATTCTGATGATAACAATGTCTTGTAATTGAAATCTCTTCATTTACCTTGAACAGAAAGGATGCATATGTTTGGGAGATGTAACTATTGGTCAGATACCATCTTGTTTAAGACAATCTAGCAACTATGACTCATGTGTACATGGAATACTTTAGACAGAAAGAATCCCCCAAAGAGATGACAGAAATCCTGATTCTGAAAAATTCCTAGCTAGGTGACTTTGATCAAGTCCCTAAACACTTCTGAGTCTCAGTGATCTCACCAGTAAAATGGTACAGGTGGACCAGATGAAGGCCAAGGCTTCTGGCAGCTCTCCCCATGTGGTCAACTCAACCTGCTGACCTATCCTGAACAGACCCTCTGTTCAAGAATTTGTTACGTTATTGTTGTAGCCACTAGGTGGCAGAACTCCAGTACACGCAACTGTTACACAAAGGCGACTTTTATTTGAGTAAACAGGGTCCTTTCAAAAAAGTACCAAATTGTATCCCCTATCGCAGAAATGTAACAAAGCCCTGGCTATGCAAAGCAATGCTTAGGAAAGCAAGTGCCAAAGCATGAGTCAGAATGGCTCATCTTCTTAGACCTTGACCTAGACTCAACTCCCCACAGCAATTTACCCAACTATCTTGCCTATTCTTGGTTTGCCCATGCAGAATTAATTCTGCAGTTACTGACCTGGGTTGACAACTGGCTCCATAGGTAGGACCTATTTTCCTCAATCTGTTGGATTTCTGGCCCTCTGCTAAACCTATTCAGTAAAGTAAAATCACAGCCACCTCATTATAATATTTGAAGATTATACGTGCTTGTGGAATTGGACTGAAATCTAGAGGATGGGACCAGTAGTGCAAGTCCTGCGTTAGGAGCTTATAATCTAATAGCTACTCTAGGATCATAGATTTGAAACCAGCAGGGATTATCTTGTCTAAATCCTTTTTTTTTTTTTACAGTGAGGAAACTGAGTCCCAGAAATGTTAAATAATTTGCTAAGAAGACACAGGGTCCTCTTACTCCAAATTCAGCAGTCTTTCCTTTCCTTTTTCTTTCCTTTTCTTTTCTCTTTTCTTTTCTTTCCTTTCCTTTTCTTTTCTTAACTCCCTTACCTTCTATCTTTAAATTGATACTAAGCATAGTTTCCAAGGCAGAAGAGTGGTAAGAGTTAAGCAATTGGAGTTAAGTGGCTTGCACAGCTAGAAAGTGTCTGAGGTCAAATTTTAATCCAGGACCTCTGGTATCTTAGCTTGGCTCTCAATTCACAGAGCCACTTAGTTTCCTTTGCTTCAACATTCTTTCCTTCATTCCTTCTTTATTTCCTTCTTTCCTTTCTTTCTTTCTTTCTTCCTTCCTTCTTTATTACTCTTTCCTTCTTCCTTTTTTACTTTCTCTTTCTTTCCTTTCTTCTTTCCTTCTTTCTTTACTTCCTTCTTTGCACCTTTCTTTTTTCTTTTTATTTCTTTGTTTCTTTCTCTTTCTTTCTTTTCTTCTCTTTCTTTCTTCCTTTCTCTTTTTCTTTCTTTTTTTCATCTTTACCTTTCACCTTAGAATAAATGCTATGTATTGGTTCCAAGACAGAAAAGCAGTAAAAGCTAAACAATTGGAGTTAAATGACCTACCCAGGGTCACACAGCTAGGATGTATCTGAGACCATATTTGAAGCCAGGTTCTTCCATTTCTAGGCTTGGGTCTTTGTTCCCTGAGCCACCTAGCTACCACAATTCAGCACTCTTTCAAGGTTGATACCATTATTTACAAAGCATTAAATGTGAGTAAAACAGACTAACTACAAAATAGCACTCAATTATTTACCTCGAGCAAATTTCACTCAGTGCTCCCTTTTTAACCCTGTTTTTAAGTATTAGCACCAAAAAAGTAATACTTTATCATCATCATTTTTAAACCCTTACCTTCCACCTTAAAATTAATGCTGTGTTTTGGTTTTAAAGCAGAAGAATAGTAAGGGCTAGACAATGGAGTTTAAATGACTTGCCCAGGGTCACAGAGTATCACCACCATTTTATTTTATTTTGTTTTTAATTTTATTTAATCAATTCATTTAGAGCATTTTGCCAGGATTACAAAAATCATATTCTTTCCTCCCCTCCCATATCCGATGCACAATTCCACTGGGCTTTACATGTGTCTTTGGTCAAGATCTATTCCCATACTATTGATACGTGCACTAGGGTGATCATTTAGGGTTTATAACCCCAATCATATCCCCATTGACTCATGTGATCAAGCAGTTGTTTTTCTTCTGTGTTTCTGCTCCCACAGTTCTTTCTCTGGATGTGGATAGTGTTCTTTCTCATAGGTCTCTCAAAATTGTCCTGAATCATTACATTGCTGCTAGTAGAGAAGTCTGTTACATTTGACTGTGCCACAGTGTATTGGTCTCTGTGTACAATGTTCTCCTGGTTCTACTCCTCTCACTCTGCATGACTTTCTGGAGGTTGTTCCAGTCTCCATGGAATTCCTCCACTTTATTATTCCTTTTAGCACAATAGTATTCCATCACCAACATATACCACAATTTGTTCAGTCATTCCTCAATTGAAGGGCATCCCCTCATTTTCCATTTTTTTTTGCCCCCACAAAGAGTGCAGCTATGAATATTCTTGTATAAGTCTTTTTCCTTATTATTTCTTTGGAACACAATCATTTTAAACTGACCCTCCAGAATTGATTTATGCTACTGACAACCTGGTCACAGTTTTTGTACCTAGCAGAGGAAGAGAGGGCATATAGTCTATCTCCTCTGGTGCTTCCTCTTCCTTTGGCAAGATACATGGACCTTAGATTTTAAAAAATGATAACAACATTAAGTATCCTATCCTGAAGCCAAAAGGAAATCAAGACAAACACTAGACACAAAGCCAAGGGGGCAGCTGAAATAAAAGGTCACACTTAAATTAAGATCCCTATGTCATTATTTCATTCACAAGTTGTTGTAGAGAGACCTTTGACAGAATGTAGGCTTCTTGAAGACAGGAACCAGGTTTGCTGGTTTGGTTTTTTATTTGGGGTACAAATCTTTATTTGTATCCTTATTGTTTTGCATTGTACCTAGAAGATGGTAAATGCTTAATAAATGCTTATCAAGATGAGAGATCCTGGATTCAAATATGATCTCAGATACTTCCTAACTGTGTGACCCTGGACAAGTCATTTAATCCCCATTGCCTAGTCCTTATCACTCTTTTGCCTTGGAACCAATCCATAGTATTGAGTCTAAGAGAGAAGGTGAGGGGTTTTTTAATTAATTAATTAAAAATGCTTGTTAGCTGTGATCAGTTAATTGATTTTCCCCCTCAAATAACCTACAATTGTCTCTGACCTTATATCACCACTAAGTCATCTATGAGGGAACTAATCCCAAAGAGATGAAGTGACTTTTTCAAAATCACACACCAGGAAATGGCACACATCACAGGGATCCTTTCTCTGGAGCTGGAAGGAATCTTGAAGGTCATCTGGTCCTACATTCTCATTTCACAGATAAGGAAAAGAGTGACCCCGAGAGAGATGGCTCCAAGTACTATGTTCTCCTGGCTCCTGGACAAATGCTTGATCATTCTCAATAGAATGAGGGGCTTAAAGAAGTGTCAAGCAATTCAAGTTATCTTGACAGATTTCAATTTTTAATTCATATCACACATACCCCAAAAGAATAAAATAGAGGAGACATCATAAATAATAATAAAATAGAGAATGGTGAAGAGGTCGACATCAAACCCTAACATTTTTATTTCATCCCTTGGACTTACAGATGGTACAAGCATTGGGTGAGATTAGCTAAATGCAACCTTGAGGGCTCAAGTCCAATGCATCCAAACACCTGAGAGGAGATCCAGGATGGATGCTGCTCAGTTCTTACAGTGGTATGAGCTAAACTATCTTGCTTATAATCCCTGGTAAGTCTAGGGACATGAGTATTCCAGCTGGTGAGAATAATACCAGGGGTGTGGAGTTGGAAGAGGAGTAACTCAGTTATAGTGACATAGCAAGTCATTCAGCCCTGACAGGATTAGGATTCAGGACTTCCTGGTTCTCAGCGCCTGATGAGATCACAAAGTCTTCTGTTTGGGACAAAGGCTGCAGAACTCCCCAGGGACAGGACCTCCATCTAAAATGAGTGACATGGATCCAGTCATACCATTGCTGGGCTTGTACCCCAAAGAGATAATAAGGATAAAGACTTGTACAAGAATATTCATAGCTGTGCTCTTTGTGGTGGCAAAAAAAAATTGGAAAATGAGGGGATGCCCTCCAATTGGGGAATAGCTGAAGAAATTGTAGTACATGTTGGTGATGGAATACTATTGTGCTCAAAGGAATAATAAAGTGGAAGAATTCCAAGGGAACTGGAATGACCTCCAGGAAGTGATGCAGAGTGAGAGGAGCAGAACCAGGAAAACACTGTACACAGAGACTGATACACTGTGGCACAATGGAATGTAATGGACTTCTCCATTAGTGGCAATGCAGTGATCCTGAACAACTCAGAGGGATTTATAAGAAAGAACACTATCCACATTCAGAGGAAGAACTGTGGGAGTAGAAACACAGAAGAAAAACAACTGCTTGATCACATGAGTCAATGGGGATATGATTGAGGATGTAGACTCTAAATGATCAACCTAGTGAAAATATCAGTAATATGGAAATAGGTCTTGATCAGTGACACATGTAAAACCCAGTGGAATTGTGTGACAACTACAGGAGGGGGATGGGGGAAGGAGAGGGAAAGAACATGATTCATGTAACTCTGGAAAAATATTCTAAATTAATTAATTAAATAAAGTTTTCCAAATTAAAAAAAAATAAGTTAAGTTAAATGAGTGGTATGTCAGTATGGTACAATGGAAAGAGAATTTATATGTGGAATCATTGAACCTAGGGTTCAGATCTTAACTCTGCTCTTATTACCTGTGTGACCCTTGGGTGGCTCACTTTTGGCCATTGTTTCCTAGCTATAAAATAAAAAGGTTTCATGAAATGGTCTCCAATCTTTAATTGAATCCATTCTTTAATTCTTTCTTAATTTTTTAATTTAATCCCTTCAGTCTTTAAATCTTCAAGCTGATTAATTTTCCTTTCTTTTGGGGGGAGAAGAGAGAATGTGAAATTCTTTGGAAAGCTAAAAAAAATGCAATGAACTTGCTACTGGCCACCTAGGTCACCCTGGACAGGTCATTTCACATTTCTAGACCTGTTACATGAAAGGTTCACAAAAGATGGAGTCTGAGGTCCATTCTCTCTTGTGAATTCTGAGTTTCATGGACTGACTTCCTGGCAGTTTCTCCCCCATCGGTCAAAGGTAGGATTGGTTCCCTAGAGATTCCTACCTGACAGAGGTGACCTCAAAAAATTCCCTCAGTGCCCCTTGGAAAACAGGAGGCTAAGGCCCCACGATTGAACTCCAGTACTCGCCTAACTACCCCCACTCATACACACTCCCTAAAGGGCGAGATCAGTCCTGCCAAAGCGATTTTCAAACTAAACAAACAAATACATTTTAACTTCTAATCCCCTGGAAAAAGAGTGAAAGAGGAGTCGAGGCCTCAGACGCCTATCAGGCCTAGGAAAAAGGCCAAGGGCCTTCCCAGCAAATGGGCTCCGGAGGTATCAGATCAGACCTGGAAAAGAAGCCAGGACCTCAGGGGCCTCACCATCTCTTACATAAAGTCCTTTGAGATCTTCCTGGAGCAAACAGGGTTTCATCTTCCAAAGGTACCTCCAGTAGCAAACAGCCTTCTGGTTTTATTTGCCCTTCCCTGGGAGAATGGAAGGCCAAACCTGCCAGGGGTCTGAACCTGCCGTGTGCTGTTCCTGCTTGTCCACAGGCCTGCCAGGCTCAACCCTCCAAACTTCCTCTTTCCCCCCCTCAAAAACAGAGATAGCCAAGGATAGTAAAAACCCGGATTATACCTTAATATACAATAACCTCTCCAAGCCACAGATCATAAACCTTTGGCATCAGCTGACCTCAAGGGCTCAGAAACCTACGTTTCTCAGCATTGCTTAAGCTTGTGTTTTTTTCCCCTCGTCTCTCCACTAACTTTTAAGAAACTGGCCCAGGGAGCAGACTGAATTGGAGACTTTTCAAAATTTTAAAAAAAAAAAAAATTGGCTTTTACATCAAGCAGCCTCTTTTTGAATTAAGAGATTTTTTTTTCTTTGCTGGGTCAGACTGTGTATGTTGGATTCCAGAAGCTGGGATCCCATTTCACTCTGAAACCATGACCCCTCTCCTGGAGGCAAAGCAAGAATTGGTTCTATTTGAACCCCTTGGACCTAGTGGAGCTTTATTTATCTGTATTTTAAATATTCCCTTTCTTTGTTGTAGCTTGATAGTACAGGAGATGTTATGAGTGTCTGCTGAAGTGGAAAGGATTCTACTTTGGGAACTATCTAGGGGCCCAAAGCAGTGGTTTTGCCTATTTTGCCTTGTTCTAAATTTTAGTGATAAAAAAATATGGAAGCAAAATCTTCACTTGCAGCAAGAAAACAAATGTTGTTTACTTTCTCCAGAAATCAGCTGTTAGAAGACCTCGGAGTGAAGGATTTCAGGGTCCCTTCCAGATGGCCCATTTTCCAGTTTGGAGAAGCTGCATGGCCATGGCATGGCAGGTTGAGAATTGACCTTGGAGTCAAGAAGGCTTGCTTCTAAGACCACTAGCTTTGAGGAAGTGATCGAGTCATTTAAAACCTTCCAATGACCCCAGTTCATAAATGACTGAGACAAATGGCCAGGGTACATTAGGGCGAGGGGTTTCCACACTGGGAATTTCCTCCAGAAATGAAATCCTAAGTCTAACCCACCCCCTCAACAAAAAGATGCAGACACAGTGCCTACTGAATGGTACGGGAATGGAGAAGAAAGTATAAACATTTCTCCTGCCCTCATTGGGTTCACTAGAATTGTATTTGGGACCCTTGGAATCACTGAACAATGCAAAAAAGACGAACTGTATGGCTAATTGCTTCCATTGACTTGCCTCGAATTTAACTCATCTGGCCTGCCAAATGAGAACTGGGAACAGGCTATGGCAAAATCATGTAGAAATTGGGGCCAATAACTCTGTGACCAGAGGCTAAATTCAAGGGTGGGGACTAGCCCCAAGTCTGAGATTTTTAAAGCTTTTGACTTTTTGGGAAGCATTTCCAAACTACTTGTTTTTCGAGAAGCTGCTGTTTTGCTCAATCAGAGCGCCTCCTGGAAAAGTCATAGGATCATAGTTTCAGAAATGGAAAATACCTCAAGAAACTGTTTAGTCCAGTTCCCTCATTTAACAGATAAGGAAACTGAGGCCCAGGGAGGTTTAGTTATTTACCTAAAGTTATACAAGTTATAAATGCCATAGATGGGATTAGAATCTAGGTCCTCATACTCCAGAACCAGTTCTGTCTCTCATTCTGATTTATAAAAATTCAAATATATTTTAGTAGTAAAGTGGTAAATATATATATATATATATATATAAATATATATATATATATATATAAAGTCCTTACCTTCTGTCTTAGAATCAATACTTTCTATTGGTTCCAAGGCAGAAGAGCAGTAAGGGCTAGGCAATGGGGATGAAGTGATTTGCCCAGGGTCACACAGCTAGGAGGTGTCTGAGTTCAAATTTGAACCCAGGACCTCTTATCTCTAGACCTGACTCTCGACCTACTGAGCTACCCAGCTGCTCCTGTTTATTTTTTTTTTAAGAAAAGCTTTGATTAATCATAGGAATAATTTACAGTGAGCTTTTCAACTAAAATATATTTACAAGGGGGCAGCTAGGTTGAGCTCAGTAGGTTGAGAGTCAGGTCTAGAGATAAGAGGTCCTGGGTTCAAATTTGAACTCAGACACCTCCTAGCTGTGTGACCCTGGGCAAATCACTTCATCCCCATTGCCTAGCCCTTACTGCTCTTCTGCCTTGGAACCAATAGAAAGTATTGATTCTAAGACAGAAGGTAAGGGTAATAAACAAACAGATAGATAGATAGATAGATAGATAGATAGATAGATAGATAGATAGATAGATAGATAGATAGATAGATAGAAAGATAGATAGATAGATAGATAGATAGATAGATAGATAGATAGATAGATAGATAGATAGACAGACAGACAGACAAGCAACAAGATGTTAGTAGAGGTAACACAGGATTAGATATCAGGAGGTCTTCAATCTTTTTTTTTCCTAAAGCCCTTACCTTCTGTCTTAGTATCATTTCTAAAACAAAAGAGAGGCAGGGGCTAGGCAATTGGAGTTAAGTGACTTGCCCAGGGTCACACATCTAAGAAGTATTTGAGGCCAAATCTGAACCCAAGATCTCCCAATTCCAGGCCCGACACTCTGTCCACTGTGCTATCTAACCCTACTTTCTCTTCCTAGCTAGATTTCTGAGTAGTAACTCTATGACCTTGGATAATTCACTTCTCTCCCAGCCTAAGTTTTCCTCATCTATACATTGAGAGGAGGGGGAAATTTGGTTAGACAATTTCCAAATTCTTTACCAACACACCATGATTCTCAGAGCATCTGACCCTTGGAAATATGAAGCTTAGTAATATGAACATGAAATCCTCATTTATCCACCTCACCATGAATTTTCAGTATGGATTCATTGAATTTGGTACACATCTGTGTGGAAAATCAAGGTGAATGAAGACATAGAAATGGAGGCTTTAGATGTGGGGCATGCTAGTCTAACTGAGCCTGCCAAGTGCCAACTGAATCAGCTATATCTGCCCAGTGGAAACAAACAGGGTTTCCTCAAAGTTTAGTTTTGAACAAAGGAAGGAGTCCACACTCAGGGATATCCATCAGGAATATGTGTACTTTACCAGTCAGTCAGATAACAAACAATCATGGAACACTTACTATAGCCCCAGTGCCGTGCCAATACAAAGAAAGGCAGAAATACAGGAATCAGTTCAGGTGATCTCAAAAACACTGACATTGGCCAGTCTGATGTCTATTTTGTTCCATAGCTAGCAAGAATAGTAGACCTCTAAGCTGGCTAGCTGGTGGATATAATTTTCAGTGAAGTCACTATTGCTAGAAATTTTTTCACCTGGGACAAAAAGAATTAGGATGGGGAGGAGGGAATTCTTCAGAAGATTGTCTAACCAAGTACTGTTTCGCTGGGAAAGGAGTGATCCATTCCCTCAGAGTCTCACCCTTGCTTTTGTGAGTGGAAGGACACCAGAATGAGAGGACCCTGGGACATGAAGAGAAAAAGATGGTGGTATGATGGTGATTGTCTCAGAGAAGAAACATACCCCTCCTCTCCTCATGTAGTCTCTCTAAGGCACAACTCTATTGCTCTACACAATTGATTTTTCTTTATTAATCATCTACCATGTGCCAAGCACAGGGATAGCCACTGGGGATGCAAATATATCTGAGGATTTTTAATTTGTTCACTTTCTAGTTTTTTAATTTGCATGTCCAATTCCTTGACCTTAGTCCTCCCTAACTTGTTAATATATGAACCCAAGGATATGAATTTCTCCCTGAGTACAGCTTTGGCTGGGGTTGCAAATACAAAGAAGGAAAGAATCCCTACTTCCCTACTCTCAAGAAGTTACATTCTAAATTGTCTATTTTTCTAGGGTCGATTTAATTAAAACTAGGTGATATGATTCCTAAGTCCATTTAACACATAAAATATAATCCATCATGATAAGCTAAAGCAAACAAGAGAAGGCACCACTGTTAATTTCTCCTTGTGGCAGAGCTCCCATTCTTCCTCAGGATGCCTCCTTTGCCCTTTGTGATAGGTAGAACTGTCTTCATACAGAACCAGCTTTACAATTCAATATTACAGTTCTGTCTGGCATGAAGTCATCCAGAATTCTTTGGCCTTTGATGCCTATCTCAGTGAATCTGCCAACCAAGACCAGGTCGACAAGCCTGGAACAGAATGTACTTGTTTTTTGAACAGTTTCTGAGAGATCAAGTCAGCAAAGTTATACTTCTCAACTATTAGCCCTACAAAGTAAAGGTTATTACAGAGTAGGGGCAGTGAGATGGCTCAGTGGATTGAGACCCAGACCTAGAGTTGGGAGGTCCTAGATTCAAATCTGACCTCAGACACTTCCTAGCTGTGTGATCCTGGGCAAGTCATTTATCCTCAATTGCCTAGCCCTTACCACTCCTCTGCCTTGGAACCAATATTCATTCTAACCCAAAAGGTAAGGGTTTAAAAGAAAAAAATATTACAGAGGGTTCTATTTATAGACAGGCATTATAGAATGCTCTCAATGGGAGCAAGTTCTGGTAGTTGTGTTACAAGCAACAAGTAGTCGGAGCATTTGGTGATAAATCAATCAAATTACAAAATTAGAGCTTCTCCCACTTCAGACAGGGTAGATATTAGTGATGGAAGCATATAGTAAATGCTTAAAAAATATTTGACTGACTGAAGCACAAGAAATTGGACAATTCCAGGAAGGGGCAGGGACTATGACTTGGAGGTGGCAAATTAATGAAAAGAGAAAGACAATCAAAAGTAGGTATTATCAAAGAACACAGGAACCTGTCCTGGCTACCCACTCTGGACTACCACACTAAAGGAGAGATGTTTGGGTAAAGCGAGCCTCACCCATCCCTCAGGCTCCTTAGGACAGAGAAGGTGTACATGCTGAAACAGTTCGACTCTCCCATCTTACCTCAACCCTAAAGCCATGCCTCATGGGAGCCTCCAGAGAAGGTGACTTTTATGGTTCTACCATCTAGCCAAATGATGACCTCATAGCTCAGATGAAGATTTACACCCACAATTTATGCAGAGCAACATTGAAGAAATTCAAAAGGTTCTGGGTCTCTCTTTTTTGGTATATGTCAACTTAGGCTGTAATTCTCAGTCCCACCTCCTATGCTGGAAGAAATAGAGTGTTTAAACTTAAATCCTGTAAGATTTTGCCCTATTTAAAGCCTTTGGAAAGATGACTTTCCTTTGGTGGCCAATTTAACTAGGCAAAATCATAGGAAGAAAAGAGAAGAATAAGATATTTTAGTGAGAGAAAGATTAAGGAGTGAAGAAGATTAAGAAGTGAAGGAGTAGAGAAAAGGAGAGTCATTCCTATCCAAACAATGACAAAAATAGAATTGAATATAATAAACACATATAGAGCATACTCTGGGAAATCTGCATCTATACCTTTCTAGTTTCCTACTCCTGTATTTAAGTACCCTATTCCTGTATAAGCATTCAAGGTAACAAATGCATATTGACTCTAGTGAATTTGTTTAGTCAATGTTTCCAGTCTTGTCCATCTGGACTCTGTTTTTGGAGTTTACTATAATTAATTTGTTTTTGTTTTTTTAAACAAATCTTTACCTTTCCTCTACTAAGATTGGTTCTAAGGCAGAAGAGTGGGCAGGGCTAAGCAATGGAGCTCAAGTGACTTGCCCAGAGTCACACAGCTAGGAAGTGTCTGAGTCTAGATTTGAACCCAAGATCTTCAGTCTCTAGGACTAGGCTCTCAATCACCTAGCCCAATCCCATTAAATTAAGTTTTTATCTATATACAGGATATTCAAGCCAAAAGAAAAAGAAAAAAATCCCAAATCAAAATAAAAATCTCAACAACTATAAATTTTGATGCTGAGGACAAATATTTCTTTTTTACTTTTGGACTAAATTATCCAAATTTCTTTATTGAAAATAGAATTCTGGTTGATAGTTCATTGAATGCATGATCTCGTCTACATGGATGCCTTCTCCATTGACTCAGAGTGCTCCCAACCCATATTTTTTCATTTTTTCTTGTCCTTTCATAAATCTTATATCATCCATGGTGAGGACCTCTCAACTAAGTCAAGTCTGATTTTAGGAGTATATTCAGAAAGGTTTGTTTTCTCTTTGGGCTTATCATGTCCCTAAACAGAGTTTACACTGGAAAATCTCCAAATTTGCAGGTGCCTAAGTTCCCACAAATGTTTTGGACTGGGATCCAAAACTCCTATACAGGCATTCAGAGTAACAAATGCATATGGGATAGAGAACAATCTTTATTTTACCCCATAAAGAAAGGGGGGAGGAAAGGCAGAAGATACAAAAGGACTCAGTGAAGATACAGAAAAACGTAAAACACGTGAATGGTTCCTCTTCAAAGGAAATTTCAGTAAACTTGCTAGCCTTTCCATTGAGTTTTAAGCACTTCCTCCCAGATTTTTGATGCCCTCTGCCTTTAAACTCCTCCCCACCCACCCCAAACTGCAGGTTAATATTTTAAGGCTTTTATTTTTTTTAAACCCTTACCTTCCATCTTAGAATCAATACTGTGTATTTGTTCTAAGGAAGAAAAACAGTAAGGGCTGGGCACTGGGGGCTAAGTGACTTGCCCAGGGTCACACAGCTAGGAAGTGTCTAAGGCCAGATTGGAACCCAAAACCTCTGGTCTCTGGGCCTAACTCTCCATCCACTGAGACACCCAGTTGCCCCCTACTTTGGGGCTTCTTGAAAGCCAAACAGGTCCGTGCCATTGAAATTATCCTGTGAGAATCCCTCCTATAAGATGAGGGGACATGTATGTGATGGTTTGATATTTTGGAGAGACATGTTACTCAGGAACTCCCCTTCTCTTTCAAGAGCCAGGCTCCAAATACTTAAGCTTAGAGGTCCTTACAAGGCAACTCCCAAAACTGGCACTACCCAAGAAATCTCCCTTTTCTGGCCTTCTATGGCTCTTTTACTATCCTGGGGCTTTCCACACAGCCTTCAGTCTATCCTTTCATTATCCCTCTATAAAGGGGGGTAAGGGGGAGACTGGCCGATGAGCCAAGGCATGAGAACAGACAGCATGCTCAACTGGTATAATTCTCTTATAGACTTTGGAGCATGTATAGACATTCTATAACAGGTTCTCTAGTCTTCTAATCATGGGCTAAAAGGAAGACTTTTTGATTGGCTATGGAGCCAGAACTGGGATGCATTCAAAAGGTTCTAGACAGCCAGAAGGAATTTCTTGGCTTTGGTTTTTTATGGTCTAACTAGCATTGGAGGTGGAGGATGAGGTAACTGTGGACTCCAGATAAGGGTCAGGAGCCCTCTGCACTCTGCCAAAGACAGTCTAAGGCTGAGAGCCCAAGCCCCTGCTATTATTTATACTACTGTTGTGTCTGTTTTTCCCTGTTTTAACAAAAGGGATATTACGACTGTAAATCAACCAATTAATCAACATTTATTAAGCTCCTACTGTGTGCTCACATCAGTACCAAGGACTGGTGACATAAAATGAAACAAAAGATAGATCTTACCCTCAGTGAGCTTAGAATCTAAAGGGAGAGACAACCTACAAACAAATATATACAAAGCAAGCTATATACAGGATAACGAAGAACTAATTAATGGAAAGAGGACACTGGAATTAAGGGGGATTGAAGAAGATAGAAGATGGGATTTTAGTCAAGGCTTAAAGAAGGCCAAGGAGGCCCACAGTCAGAAGGGAGAGCATTCCAGGCATGGGGGACAGTCAGAGACAATGCCCAGAGCCCAAGAGATAGTGTCTTATTGATGTCAGTGGATCTAAGAGTATATGTCAGGAAATAAAATGTAAAAAGACCGGCTCAGTTATGAAGGGCTTTGACTGACAATCAGCATTTTGCATTTGCTCCTACAAGAAGCCTCTATAAACTTCTTAGTCAGCATGATAAGGTACCAGAGATGTAAGAACTTGAATCTATGTTGGAATTTTCAGGAAGCCAGATTGTGAAAATAAAAGTATGGAGTGACTTGCTTGAGCCAGCCCTGCAGGAGTGAGGATGCGCATTTATCCAATATCTATGCCAAATTTGGAAAGGAACTTGGAAGAGCCAATGATCTGTGGAAGATGCCTTAAGCTAACAATGGTGGTACGCCTGCTGAGATGAGACCTGTAGATCACTTGGGTTTGGGAGGTCTAAGCTACAGTAGGACGAAAGTCAATCGTCAATCAAGTATTTACGCTAAATGCATCACCAGCATGAACAGCAGCTAGGAGCAGATTTATTATTGGCAAACCAGCCCAGGCTGAGAAAACAAAGTAAATTAAATCTCCTGAGTCAGTCAGTATCTAGTCCAAATCTGTGAGCAGTCATGATACTTCCATCCCAAGCAAGACAAAAAGACTCAGTTTCCCTTAAAAATGCCTTTCGTTTGAGCTGGCTATTCCCAGGAAATGCTATGATATAGGTGGGACTAGGTCCCTAGGTGTTTGGGGGAGTGAGGTCAGAAAATGTTTCTTTTGTTTCTGTATTATCTTCACTGTAAATACTCCTTTGTAAAATTAATTATAAAATGACAAAAAAAGACTTGTAAAAATAATTTGTAAATTTTTTAATTTAAAAAATAATTAATGTTAATTAGTTAAATGATCCTGGGTGCTAATCATTCATGGTTAACAGTGAGAACACCCCAGAATGGGGGCTCAAGCTAATAACATTAGAGAAAGATACTACCATTGCCTATCAGGGGTATCCTAGACCACTGAGAGAGATATAGTCAGTCTACCTCTGAGAATCTGACTTTCTTAAAATTAAATTATTTTTTTTACATGTCAATAGAGTTTTTTTTTTTTAATTTGTACCTTCTGCCTTAGAGTCAATACTGTGTGTTGGTTCCAAGGCAAAAGAATGGTAAGGGCTAGGCAATGGGGGTGAAGTGTCTTGTCCAGGGTCACACAGCCAGAAAGAATCTGAAACAGATTTCCTGAACCCAGGACCTCTGTCCCTAGGTCTGACTTTCAATTCACTTAGCCACCTAACTGCTCCTGTTGATAGAATCTTGCTGACTTGCTAGTACCTGTACATTGGAAGAATGAGGCTAGAGCTTCACTATACCTCACCCTGAATATGTGACCAGGCCAAGTCTTCTTTGAATCATTCATGTCCTTGTTTATGTCTTCTACAATCCCTCCCATGAGCAAGCCAGCCTTGCAGAGTGTGTTTTCCCTCCACCATGTGCTTATAGGGCCATGTTGAATTTTGATTCTTCTGAGACTGCTCTGTCTAAATACTGAGAGGCTAATAATGACGGTGGAGAATATCATATTATAAAGATGGACTTTTGCTTCCACCAGTAGCTCAGATCATTGAAAACACAGCGTTGTCTCCCAAATGGGGTTCTGACAGAGCTCTTCTTCCCATTCAATTCTGGACCCAGTTTTTTGCCCATCTCAAGTGCCTGCCCATGGTATATACCAGTGAAATAACTCAATGAGACGCCTTTCCAAATGTATGCTATAATCAAATCTGGCTAATATATGTTTCCCACTCACTTTGCCAAAAGTCAGGGTAGTGCTATAAAAAAAAAGGATTGAATCTCTTTTGGGGAAGATTAGAATTCAATATTGCCCCCAATACTTACTGAAGTGACTGTGGATAAGTCACTTAATCTCTCTGGCCTCAGTTTCTTCATCTGTAAAATGGAAACAGTGACTATAGTAGTTGCTTTGTTGAATTGCAAGGTTTCAATGAAATAAATTTCTATATTATTATTATTATTATTATCCATTATTATTTTCTGGTATGGATGACTAGCTTGCTTCTTTTTTAATGACCATATGTCTCAATGGGAAGCCTGATGGTATTCCAGTATTTTTCAAAACCCTTACTTACTGTCTTACTAACAGCTCCAAGACAGAAGTGCAATAAGGGCTAGGCAAATAGGGTTAAATGGCTGACTTTCCCTGCTAGGAAGCGTCTGAGGCCAGATTTGAAATAAGAACCTACCATCTTCAGGTCTGGCTCTCTATCCACTGAGCCTCTTAGCTGCTCCCAGGATTTTTTTTAAGCATTTAGCACAGTGCCTGGCACAGAGTAGGTGCTTCCTAAATGCTTATTCCATTCCCTTCCTGTACTTGATACAATAAGTACAATGCTTTCCATGTCCAGGATGTATTGGGCCAGAAAACTAACCAGTCTATGGTGTACACAATGTTAATCAATGCTTCTTACATACATACTATGTGACACTTATAACCTGCAAATATTCCCTTTGGCAATTGGTAGAATTTTATTTTATTATATATTTATTATATATCCCTATCACTAAATGTTTTGAGCATTTCTCTCTCTCTCTCTCTCTCTCTCTCTCTCTCTCTCTCTCTCTCTCTCTCTCTCTCTCTCTCTCTCTCTCTCCCCCCTCCCTCTCCCTCTCCCCTCTCTTTCTCTCTCCCTTCTCTATATTTCTCTCTGTCTCCCCCCCACCTCCTCTCTCTCTGTGTGTCTCTCTGTCTGTCTCCTCCATCTCTGTCTATCCTCATCTCTCTCTCTCTCTGTCTCTGTCTCTCTGTCTCTGTCTCTCTTTCTCTCTCTCTCCCTCCCCCCTCATCTCTCCCTCCAAAACCCTAATTTCCTCAACTGTAAAAATAAATGGGATTGGAGCAGCTAGGTGGCTTAGTGGATAGATTTCCAGACCTGAAGACAAGAGGTCCTGGGTTCAAATATGACCTCAGATACAACCTAGCTGTGTGACCCTAAGCAAGTCTTCTATTTACTAGTATCATCTCTAAGAGAGAAGGTAAGGGAAAAATGAATTAAATGGAGATTAATAATAACATCTATCTGACATGGTATTGTATTAAATGAAATAGTATTTATAAAGTATTTAATGGAGTACCTGGTACATAGTAGGAGCCAAATGTTTATTTCTTTTCCTTTGGAAAAGAGAAACAGTCGATATTACCTTTTACAAAAGGAGAAATCTCTTTGGGATCAACTACAGAGAGGGAAAGGAGAAGGAGAAGGAGGAGGTGGTGGGGAAGATGGGGAAGAGATTGTCTTTGAACTTCAAAGACAGATATATTGAGCATTTTATTCTAGTAAATTTTAATCTTCCCTGGAAGATATTGTATTTTTAATGGGGGGGGGGGTTAACCCTTACCTTCCATCTTAGAATCAATACTGTTAGTTAGTTCCAAGACAGAAGAATGGTAAGGGCTAGGCAATGGGGGTGAAGTGACTTGCCCAGAGTCACATAGCTGGGAAGTGTTGGGGGTCTAATTTGAACCCAGAACCTCCCATCTCCAGGCATGACTCTCAATTCACTGAGTCACCAAGTTGCCTTCTTTTTGTGTTTTTAATAAAGAGATTAAAAACCGACTAGAACTGGGTGCTTTTATAAAATTCTTAAACAGATTACATTTTTGTTTCCAATTTTTTTTAATGTGAGGATATGAGAGCTTTTAGAGGTGACAAGTGACTTGGGTTTTTTTTTTTATTACTTCATGCTATTGTTAGCTAATAATATCCCTAGGCATAATAAATACTTGGGGTAAGGTTCACAATTAGCAATGGTAGTTATAAATGAACATTTCAAAAAACCCTCTATTAAATTTTGGAATTTTGAGGGGCAAACTTCCTGTCAGATCTGATTAAATCATCATCAATTACCCCCAAAAGTGATTAACAAAAGACTTATACTAGGAACTGAAAAAATATCAGTTCTGCCATATTTTTATTGTCCAGTGATGCTCACATTATTATTATCTTTAAGTTGAGGTTTCTTTACAAGAATCTTTTTAACCAATTCATTGAAAGCATATATGAAGCTCTCTCTATGTGTCAGGCACTGTGCTAGGCTCTGAAGATACAAAGATAAAAAAGAGAGGAAGGAAGGAAGGAAGGAAGGAAGGAAGGAAGGAAGGAAGGAAGGAAGGAAGGAAGGAAGGAAGGAAGGAAGGAAGGAAGGAAGGAAGGAAGGAAGGAAGGAAGGAAGGGAGGGAGGGAGGGAGGGAGGGAGGGAGGGAGGGAGGGAGGGAGGGAGGGAGGAGGGAGGGAGGAAGGAAGGAGGAAGGAAGGAAGGAAGGAAGGAAGGAAGGAAGGAAGGAAGGAAGGAAGGAAGGAAGGAAGGAAGGAAGGAAGGAAGGAAGGAAGGAAGGAAGGAAGGAAGGAAGGAAGGAAGGAAGGAAGGAAGGAAGGAAGGAAGGAAGGAAGGAAGAATATATCTGCAAGAATATATAAATTGGAAGTGATCAACAGAAAGTACTAGAATTAATCTCAACATTAAATAATGGCAGAGCTTAATTATTTTTAGAACAAATGAAATAATAATAGAAATTCTAATTATTCTTCTCCCACCTCAATGGATGATCTGGTGTTCCCCTTAGGGTATAAACATCCCATTTAGAAGATTACTGTTCTAGAGAATTCTGTTTACCAACTGTGTATGTGGCAATTTTCCAATACCACCAGGGGAGTACCCTTCTTGTTCTAATTCACCTCATCTATGTCATATTGATAGTCTCTCAATACCACACAAGTAGTATACCTGTGTTACTTTGAGCCCATTTGTGTGTATTTCTACACACACACACACACACACACACACAGTCTATTTAACCAAAACATCTTGTCCAAAGAAAACATGACACTGACTGTACGGGTTCTGGGTCCCTAATAAATGCTTTGGTGTTTCAAAGGTGAGTCTGCCCATTACTTCTGAAATAAAATACCTAGATGAGAGTTAATGAACCAAGGCATGGGAGTCCCACTTCTGCCCAGTATCTTCTCTATGACACTGGAGTATATATATATATATATATATATCTTGGGTCTGCCTGGTTTTTATCTTGCTTGAACTTGATATGCAGAACCATGGATCAAAGTTATTTTCAGAGCTATAGTTGTCATAGAAATTATTTGCATCATAAATGTTATATATGTATCATGAGAGGTCATGGAGTGTAATGGATAAAAAAAACAGGCCCAACTCATGCTTAAATTCCATCTCTGGCATAGACTAGCTTATGACTTTGAACAAGACAATGAATCTCTCTGTGTTACTTAGACTATACACTGAAGGTTGCTGCTGTTATTCAGTCGTATTAGTCGTGTCTGACTCTCTGTGACCTTTTTTGAGGTTTTCTTGGCAGAGATAATGGAGGGGTTTACCATTTCCTTTTCCTATTCATTTCACAGGTGAGGAACTGAGACAAACGGAGTGAAATGTCTTGCCCAGGGTTAAAAAGTTAATGAGATTGAATACCCAAATTTAAATTCACAAAGATGTCTACTTTTTATCATAAAGATATTTTATTTTACCAATTATGGGAAATAAATTTCCACATAAGTTTTCTGAAGTTATATGATCCAAATTGTCTTCCTTCCTCCTCCTTCCTTCCCCACTCCCAGAGCTGGCAAGCAATTCAGTCTGGGTAATACATGTATTATCACGCAAAATATATTTCCAAGTTATTCATTTTTGTATGAGAATAATCACATAAAATCAAAAGCCCAAAATAAAAACCCAAATAAACTAAAGTGAAAAATCATATGCTTTGATCTGCATTCCAACTCCAACAATTCTTTCTCTGGAGGTGTATAGCACTTGACTCCAGGATAGGCATTCTATTTATTGCACCACCTCACTGCTCCATATATTGAAGAATGGTTGCTAATTTGCATTGGTAGATGGAGTTTCCTCATTAGAAATTCCCTAAATTGATGAAATCACAGGTGTACGCCCAAAACAATTATATATGATGTGCCATTTGTATGATTTTAACACAACCACACACACTTCTATGGGGAATACCTTGTTCAAGGAGAACCTTAAGAATACTGTGTGAAGGGGGCAACTAGATGATTTAGTGGATTGAGAGCCAGCCTAGAAATGGGAGGTCCTGGGTTCAAATCTATCATCCAACATTTCCTAGCTGTGTGACCCTGAATAAGTCACTTAACCCCCATTGCCTAGGTCTTATTGCTCTTCTGCCTTTGAACCAATAAACAGTATTGATTCTAAGATGGAAGGTAAAGGTTAAAAAAAAAAAGACCATATAAAGCAAAAACATAGACCTATATTTCTCAGACTGTGAAGATAATGGCTTTCTATAGAAAATCACAAGTCAACATCTGCTGTTTTCCCTTTTTGTATTTTCGTGAACAATACTTTTGATGGGAAAAATATTCAAGTTATCTATAGTCACATGAAAAAATACTCCACATCACTAAAATTAGAGACACAAATAAAAAACCACTCTGAGGTTCTATCTAATATCCCTCAGATTGGAGAAGTCAAAAAAAAGAAAAAGAAAAATGTTTACAGGCTGTGAGAAAAAAAGGTATACAAATGCACTACTGGTGTTACTATGAATTGATCCAGCCATTTGATGGAAAGCAATTTAAAATTATGTCCCCAAAATTACTAATGTGTACACTCTTTGACCAAATAATACCACCTTTACCCAAGTAGACATTTTTAAAAAGAGGAAGATTCTGTAGGTACAAAAAAATTTATAACAGCTATTTTTTATCAGCAAAAAATTGGACAGTTGAGGGATAGATGATGCCCATAAACTGTGGAATGCTTGAACAAATAATGGCATGCAAATGTATGGGAATAGTACTATTCTGTAAGAAATGAAGACAGAAATGGTTTCAGAGAAACCTGGGGAGACTTGTATGAACAGATGCAATATAAGAAGAACAATTTATACTATAACAACATGGCAAAAGTTAAAAATCTAGAAGATTTAAAAACTGAATAACACAATAACCAGCCACAGTTCTGGAGGATTGGTGAAAAAGAATGTGAAGCAGCTGGTGACACAGCTGATAAGAGAGCTAGGCATGGAGTCATGAAGAGCTTGTGACCCTGGACAAGTCATTTAAATTCTGTTTGCCTCAGTCTCTTCACCTATATAATGGCAATAATTCCTCACAGGGTTACTGTGAGGATTGAATGAGATTTTTTTAAGTATTTAGTGCAGTGCTTGGCACATAGTAGGTATATAAATGCTTCTTCCCTCCCCTTCTCATATCCTGATAGAAAGATACTGGATTAATTTACAGAATGAAACTCAATTTCAGACATAGTCAATGTGAGGATTTATTACAAGAGGTTTTGTTTCTCTTCTTTTGCTAGAGGGAAAGATGTGGGGAAGGTGGGAGGAAGAAAATACCTCCAGAAGCGCTGACTACCCCTGGGCAGTGCTAAGCAAATTTAAAGACTATAATTGGTTCCCATAAAGTAGAGGAAGGGACATAAAAAAGGACTATAAAAGATGATGAACTTCTTGTCTTTGAGGTGGTCTTCAGTCTTCAACCTGAATCTTCAGTATGAATGACCTGGGATTGGAGACTTGAACTGCTTCTGGTAAGACTGCTCTTGGCTCTTCTCCCTTTGGACTGGAACTGCAGCTTTGAGCTATGGATTGGGTGAGTGAAAAAAGCTGACCCTCCTTTCCTGGCTTCTAGAAAGATTAACACCAGAGAGGCCTCCCTCTGGGAGGAGACCACATGGGTGAAAGCCTTGCTTAATTAACCACCAAGTCCTCTGGCTGAGGAGTTAACTAGCCCTACCAGAGTGGAGCCAGGCACTGGAGCAAATATTTAGTGTGTTAGGTTAGATATCTTCTTTACCCTCCTTTTACATTTCTCTACTTTCCCTCTTTCCCTCTTTTTGTAAATAAAGCTGCTAAAAAGTCCATTTGACTTGAACTGTATTAATTTTTAAAATCAGTGACCACATTCTCTTATATTTAGTCCAACCATAAATTTAATTCCTTACAGGTTTAGTTCACATGACTTCTTCAACAAGGAGAGAAGGAAAATACTCAATGTTCAATGAAAACTAGATTACTGAACAGTAATTTATTTCTTCCACACACAAAAATATTCTTAACACCAAGATTCTTATAAGCAGGCATTAATAAAATAATTAGCAATAATAAGTCTTAGTATTGTGCCCCAAGATTTTTAGACTTAAACATCCAAACCTGAAATAACTTTTGGAACTCTTGAAAAGGCATTACACATTTTATTGCATTCTGTCCCGGCTCCCTCAAGGTAGATGTCATCTGACAAGCCAGTCATGAACTGGGTTCATCCTCTGACCAGTGGTCCCCTTCTTTTGGAGAGACCAGTTTCCTAATGAGTGGGTCTAGTGGATCTTCAGACCCCTCAAACTTGCGAGATCTCCTCAAAGATTGAACCCAGCCATCTCAGGATCACTATTCAGTTGCCTACACTCAGGGAAGAAACATAAATTGGGGAAAGGAAGGCAGGAAATTCATGTGCCAAACTAAGCTTACCTAGGCAAGCCCCTATTTTAGTTGTCATGAGTTAGAAGTGTGGCATTTCTCCTAGAGTGAAGGAAAGGATGCCAATCTTCTCCATCCCACCCCTCTAAAAATAACCTCAAATTGTCCTGACACAATTTGCAAATATGAAGAGAGGGAAATCTGAGCATGGATCACTTCCTTTCAAATATTCACTGAGTTATTGACTTTGATTATTCTCAAAGTACCTGAATCCTTAAGCACTGAACACCTGTGTGCTTGGGCGTGGGGTTTATTATCTCCGAAATCCCCACAGGCTGAACTAGCAGAGTGATTAGCTAGAAGTAGACAGAAGAGCTCTCAACATCCCCTGTAACACATAAGTAAAGTATTCCTATAACAATGTTATGAAAGTGAGAAAGAAAATAGATGTATGGGGTTGCTATATTCTTAAATGTCTTTTGGAAAGACAAAAGAATTATCTTTGACCTTTTCTTCCATCTGGAATCTTTCCTTCTTTGAGCTATTTTGAAAATCAGTCCAATGCCTTTAAAATTTTGTCACTACTAGCCTGGTTTGCTTCTCAGTGAGTTTAGTCAAGTCCCTATCTTTACCTCAAATGCCATTAGTATCACTTACAGAGTAAAATAGGTACTAATGTGGTAAAAATCCACCACTGAGGTAGTGTTTCCACTATTATCATTCATAGCATAGAAACACCAACAGATATCTTCTATTTCATGTCTATTTTTGTTCCTCCATTTTCATCTACAAATGTTCTCAGGACGTGCTTAATTGGACCTCGTGCCCAGTTTTCTATTTTGCTCTCACCTGCTTTTTACTCTTTTAAGGAGTGATACAACTAATAACCTTCCATTTTCCTCCTCCATTTTACAATACCCCAATGGATCCATGATGTCATTGATGTGGAACTTCTCTCCAGTGATGTAAATGATAACCTATTCTTGACTATCTGGTATGACCCTTGGTGCGTATTTTTCTTCTTCATTTTTCCCTCCCTCTCTTCTTTTCTTCTTTCTTTCCCTCCTTCCTATCTCCTCCCTTCCTTCTTTCTGTCCTTCCTCTCTTCCAGCTTCCTCTATTCTTTTCTTTTTTTCCTTCTTACCTTCTCCTCTTCCTTTTTTCTTCCTTATTTTTTCTGCCTTCCTTAACTCTTTTTTCTTCCTTTTTTCCTGCCTTCTTTCACTTTCTTTTTTCCTTCCTTTCTTTCTTCCTTCTTTCCTTCTTTCTTTCTTTCTTTTTTTTGCTTTCTTTCTGTCATGTCTCCTCTTCTCGTGCTGGAAATTCAGAGGCCACTCACAGCACTATTGATTGGTATTGTGACTTTTACCCCTTTGTTTTGAACTGTGATGGTTTTGTTTTCCTTAGGCAATTCTGCTCTCTGTCACTCTACCCTACCCCTACTCCCAAGGACTCACAATATTGATGTTAGACTTAGAGTCTACACCTAATCAGCTTATCCCCCTATAGCTCAGAATTCCTGAGCTCAAGAAATCCACAAACCTATGCCTTCCCAGTACCTGGCTTGTACTGCCACTCCTGGCTCCCATGTCCTTTCATAAGTTCATCCCAGGGGGGACAGCCTGTAATGCTAGTGGCCTTCTGGAGTGTTTAAGCTATCTCTTCAACTATCTCTCACTCTCACCTCATGGCCCTCATGGCTAGCCCTTTTTATTCAATCATACATTTCTTTGACACCATCATTTTAATTGTTTCTCTAGCAGAATCACTAGTTATTTTTATAAAGAGTTTCAACCTAAGGACACCTACCTACCATGTGCTTCTCCATTGCCCTTTGAATGATCCCTAATTTCAGCCCTTTATAGACTTCAGTATTCAGTGACTCACAGCTCTATGACATCTCTAGAAAAATACTTGTCCCTTGATTTCATTTATAGTGATAATGTCAATGTAGATGTGGTTCAGTTCCTCCAGCAAAATGTATCATCTCAGTCATCAGTGACCAAAAAAAAAAAATTGACAGCCAAGGGCAACATGGGTTTAGAATATAAACTTATTTGAAATCCAAATAGGAGAGGTTTTCATGTTCAAAAAATTCACTAAGTGGCGAGCTTTCTGGTGAAGAACCTTTCTTTACTTAGTCTGGTCCTGGAATGTATACCTTTGGGGATTTGTAAAGGAAATCTTAAAAAAACACTACAAATATTTTTGTCTTCCTATGATCTTGTGTGTCTTCACCCCTTACCCCCACAACTGACTCCTGTTAATAGTATTTGTAGTTTAGTTTGTAATTCATTAAAACAAATTTCCTAGTTTAACAACAAAAAGCAGATACATGCTCGGCCATCCTTTGAATGCTTGCTACTTGTCTGTATTCTCTATTACCTCTGGCTTCTAGCCTAGCTAAAATCTCTGGCACTTGGCTTATGTCTTTAGAGTCCTGGCTATTGAGGCCTCATGTCTCCAGAAGAAAATTGTCAGCCCCAAGAGTTATGGTCTTTAGAACAAAGTTGAGAAGGATAGAATAAGCATTTTAGTTAATATCCTCAAGTTTAGTCTTTTCTTTTGACCTATCCAGGAGACTGGATGGGAACCTAAGTGGTACAGTGAATAGAGTGCCAGGCCTAAAATCAAGAAATCTCATTTTCCTGAGTTCAAATCTAGCCAGAGACACTTACTAGCTAGATGACCCCGGGCAAATCTTTTAACCCTGTTTGCTGTGGTTCCTCATCTTTAAAATCAGCTGGCAAAGGAATTGCAAATGACTAGTATTTTTGCCAAGAAGACCCAAAATAGGGTCATAAAAAGTCTGAAATGGCTGAAACAACCAAACAACAATAGAAGCCTGGGTCCCTCTCTAAGAAATTTTACCCTTACTTATGGGGAGTATTCTACATACCTCCCTATTTTAATCTTTGAAATTCAGCCTCTAAGTCAGGGAATAATTCTTTGCCTAACTACCAAGTAATTCTAGAATTTGAGGTTTCCCAATTCTTCTGTTCTCCCATGTTGCTGAGTGGGTAGGGAAAGGGGAAAGAGACTACAGAAAACCCAGAGGTCAAGGGCATTATCTCAACTACTTGCTTAGCTACATTCCTGGCCTTCTCAAGGGGAGATAAAGCCAGCCCCAAGGTCTCAGAGGGGTTCTGAATCATTCTTTCATAGAATATTAATAGAAAATGTAAGAAATATGAGGTTCTTAGCACTTTTTGATCCTTTTCCTGCTACCAAAGAAACCAAGGCACCATTCCTGAGAACAGGTCTCTAGTCTCATGTGTCACTATTGTCTATGGCAAGACTTTTTGTCATGAGACTTCCTGTATTTTTTGTCTGCTTTCCAAGTCTTCAGATTCATACTCAAATCCCTTCCCTTCTACCAGCCTGCCTTAGTTTGCACTCTGCTTAAATAACCCTTGAAAGCCCACATTTATCACACACCCAAGAACAAGGCTTTGGCGTAGAACTTTCCTTATAATGGAGAGATAAAGCAATTGATTTGTCCAGACTCCTGTAGCAAGTAACTTGGTAGATTAGAAAGAGAATTGATTCTCAAGTTAGAGAGCCTAGCTTCAAATCTCACCTCTGATCCTTTTTATCTCTGTCCCTTGGGACAATGATTTGCAAAAGTAAGAGGTTCAGGTTAGGTAGCCTCTGAGGTTCCTTCCAGCTCCAGATTTATTATTCTAAGTATCATGAATAAGATTTATTTCTTTGCTTCTTTAAAAAAATTTTTAATTTACTTATTTGTTTGTTACATTAAAATTCCCACGTATCCTTTTGATCCAGGAATACCACTACTAGGTCTGTATCCCAAAGAGATTAAAAGAAAATGGGAAAGGACTTGCTCGTACAAAAATATTTATAGCTATGCTTTTTGTGGTGGCAAAAAAAACTGGAAACTAAAGAGATGTCCCTCAATTGGCTGAACAAATCATGGTATATGATGGTGATGGAGTGCTATTGTGCTGTAAGAAATAATGAACAGGAAGGTTTCAGAAAGAGCTGGAAAGAACAGCATGAACTGATGCAGAGTGAAATAAGCAGAACCGGGAGAACATTAAACACAGTAACTGAAATATGGTGGAACAATCAAATGCGAATAGACTTTGCTACTAACAACAACACAATGACTAGGACAATTCTCAGGGATTGTGACAAAAAATGCTATCTGCCTCTAAAGAAAGAATTGTTGGAGTAGAAAAGCAGATGAAAACACATGATTTGGGGTTTTGTTTATTTGTTCACTTGTTTATTTGGGTATATGATTTGGGGTTTTGGTTTTATAAGATTATTCACTCATAAAAAATGGATAATATAGAGATATGTTTTGCCTGATAATGTATGTATAACCCAGATTGAATTGCTGGTCGATTCCAGGAGTGGGGAAGGAAGACAAGAGGGAGACAACAAGATTCATATAACTTTGGAAAACATATGTGTAAATTTGTTATTAAGATAAAATAATAAATTTTAAAAAGTAAAAAAAAAATCCCAGGTATCTCCCTCCCTCTTTTCCCTTCTCACGCCAGAATAGGCATTATTTGACAAAAAAGATGTGTGTTCTGTATATATAAAACTATCTCTTGCTTGTTTCTATTTATTAATTATTTTTCTGGAGGTAGACACACACAAGTCTTTCTTCAAACAATATTTCTGTTGCTGTATAGAAAGTTCTCTTGGTTCTACTTGTTCCTCTCTTCATAATTTCATGTAGGTCTTTCCATGTTTTTAAAAAAATTTTTTTAATTAACCTGCTTGTCATTTCTTGTAACACAATAGTATTCCTTACCCCCCAGGTATGTCTCAAATATGCTATCTCTAGGAATCACTAGAAATTTCCAGGTCTCGGGATTCATTTTTGTTCATTAATACACCTATTTTTGCTTTGATCACAGACACAGTTGTTGAGGACACACTAAAGGAAAGCATCCACTTTAGGGTTATTATTACTAGCCTATTATTTCTAGGGAATACTTAAGGAAACCCTTCCCTAAACTATGTCTGGGGGGTGGGGAGTGGCACACAGAAATGAAGCTTAAGTTGGGATTTGCCTTATGTGACTTCTGATAGCTTTAATTCTCCAGTCTGAGAGTGAGGGTCCTGGATGGTCCTGATAGCAATTTTTTTTTCTTTTGAAAGTAGCTGTGTTTAGGATCCTGATAGTGAAGAAGATAAAGCCTAATCAAGAAAACACAGGGAGTCCAGTTCTCAGGATGTTCTCTTGTGGATCTAAAAGATAGCTTTTGTAGATCTGATGTGGGGCTTTTCCCCCACATACCCAATCATAAGATCATAGGATTAGAGTCATAGGGCTACTGAAGGAGACTTTAGAGATGGTCCTCTTCTGGTCCAAGCCCTCCAGAGGAAGAAACCCAAGTCTGGAGAGATGGTGACTTGTCCAAGGTCACAGAAGGGGTAAGGGGCAGAGCCAAGATTCAAAACTGAGGACTTTCCAATCAATATGTCTCGTGCCTCCTACCTACTGGGATTTTTTGAATCAGATGTTAGAGGTTGACTATTAACATTTTTCATGCCTATTCTAGGACCATTTGAAATCTGTCTTCCATGGGGGAATGAGCCATTTCCAAATCTGCCTGGAATTTTTTTTTAATTTCCATCACTCAAATGATCAAGAAATATTTAGAGACTCTCTGTCATGATGGGAGTGCCTCAGCCTAGAGGCATAGGCTGAAAGCTAGAAGAGAACTCAAATAGTATTGATTCTAATAACCTCATTTTTCTTTTTTTTTTATCCCATCTGTTTTAGAACCAGTACGTAAGTATTGGATCCAAGGCAGAAGAGTGATATGGGCTAAGCAATGGGGGGCAAATGACTTGTCCAGGATCACCCAGCTAGGAAGTGTCTGAGATCAGATTTGAACCCAGGTCCTCCCATCTCTAGGCTTGGCTCTATATACACTGAGCCATCTAGCTGCCCCACCAATACCCTCATTTTACAGAGGAGCAAACTCAGGCTCAGTGACTAAGTCACTTTTCTGGGGACACATGGCTAATTAGCAACTGAGTTAAGTTTTGAACTCAAGTTTTTTGGATGGCATGTCTATTGTACCAACTTTAATATTGTGTAATTTAAAATTCCCTCTAATAGGATTTTTTAAATGGCAATCAAGTAAACAAATTTATTAAATTCAACAGAAGGTAACATTCAAATAAAATAGTTTGATACCACTATTTTAGTCCAGTTCTCTTTTTTCCCCTCACAATACTTACCTTCTATCTTGGAACAATATTAAGTATCTGTTCCAAGGCAGAAAAGCAGTAAGGGTAAAGCAATGGGGTTGTGACTTGCCCAGGGTCACACAGCTAAGAAATATCTGAGGTCAGATTTGAACCCAGGACCTCTATATACACTGATCTACCCAGCTGCCCCACCAACCCTTTTATTTTACAAAAACTCAAGTGCCCCCAATGAAACAAGTATAAAATGACTTTTTCAGTGTCCAATATTATAATTAGAGGTCAATGAATATTATAATATTATAATGAATATTATAATTAGAGGTCAATGAATCAACTAATAAATAAAAAGGAATTCTAAACAAATCAGAACATAATCCCTTTCCCTACACTTTGGGCCTTACTCATCAGAATTCTCTTGTTTCAGGAGTGAGTTTCTTTTAAAAAAAAAAAATCTGATATGTTTTGCTTTTACATTGCCTACATTTCTGCCTGTATCCTTCTCCCACCCCCTCAGGAATAAGCTTCCAATTTTCTCTGTTCCTGTTTAGCTGTTATATCTTACACAATAAGCAGCATTTCTAAAGAATCTATATAATATAAAATCTATATTATGCAATCTGTATTATTCCCCTTCCCCGCTGTGCAAATATATGAAATATAATTAACAAGCAAATTGGAAATCTGCCAGGAAGTAACATTGGGGAAAAAAAATACAAACCCCAAAGATCCCTGGTCAGGACCCTCCACCCACCCTGTACCCGCTCCATTTTCAAGGTGAAAAATCTTGTTCGGGCCTCTCCAGGCTTGGGGAATTCTCTTTAATTCATGAAATGCTGCAAAGACAGGCAGAATGCATGAATCTGATGGCTGCAGCACCTTTCCTATTACCTAGCGGCCTACTTTCCATAATGTGAATTAATCACTTGTCATGTCCCATCATGAAACAGGAGAGAGGGAGAGAAAGGCAGCCCAGAGGGCAAAGAAGGTGCAGTCTAGAATTCTGGAATTCAGAGCCCTGTGACAGAGGATCTCACCTAGTCTAACCAGGAGCTTGGGCTCAGGGCTCGGGGCCAAATTCTCATTGACATTCAGAATGCTCCCTGGCAGGCAAACTTGGCTTCAGAAATACAGCTGAATTGGACCAGGCCCCGGAGGATCAGAAGGGCCAGCCTTTATTTTGAAACCTAGAGAAAAAGATGACTTTGGCAACAGGTTAGAATCTAACTAGTAGGAAGATGGGAGGTATGCTACAAAGTAATGAGAATTTTTTAAAAACCCAAGCCAAGGAGGCAGCTGGGTGGCTCAGTGGATTGAGGGAGGTCCTCTGGCCTCAGACACTTCCTAGCTCTGTGACCCTGGGCAGGTCACTTAACCCACATTACCTAGCCCTTTCTGATCTTCTGCCTTGGAACCAATACACAGTACTGATTCTAGGGTGGGAGGTAAGGAGAGAAAGGAAGGAGGAAGGAAGGAAGGAAGGAAGGAAGGAAGGAAGGAAGGAAGGAAGGAAGGAAGGAAGGAAGGAAGGAAGGAAGGAAGGAAGGAAGGAAGGAAGGAAGGAAGGAAGGAAGGAAGGAAGGAAGGAAGGAAGGAAGGATTAAAAAAAAAAAACCCAAGCCAAACCTTTGCTATCCAAGGAAGCACTCCAGTAAAGAGGACAGAGCACCAGACTTAGAGTCTGGAAAACCAAGGTTCAAGTTCCATTCCTACAGAAAGCTAGATGACTCAGTGGATGGTGAGCCAGGCCTGGAGAGGGGAGTTCCTGAATTCAAATCTGGCCTCAGATACTTCTTACCTGTGTGATGGATCCCTGGGCAAGCCACTTAAATCAGATCTCTTAACTCTTGCTGCCCTTCAGTCTCAGAATTAAAGCTAAGACAGAAAGCAAAAGCTAAAAAAAAAAAAGCACAAATCCTACCTCTTAACATTTACTTAGCTATATGACCCTGAACAAGTTTTCTAATTTTCTAAATTTCTCTCAGACTCATTTTCCTCAAATGTTCCCCAGAATGTTAGATCTGGAGTCAGGAAAACCTAAATACTAATCTAGTTTCAGAGACTAGCTGCGTGACTCTGGTCAAGTCACTTAACCCTGTTTGCCTCAGATTCCTCATCTGTAAAAAGATCTAGAGAATGAAATGGCAAACGACTCCAGTATCTTTCCAAGAAAACCCCAAATGGGATCATGAAGACTTGAGCATGCTTGAAAAATAACTGAATATTCTCCTTAGCTGTATGACCCTGGTCAAGTCACTTAACCCTGTTTGTCTCAGTTTCCTCTTCTGGAAAATGAGCTGGAGAAGGAAATGGCAAACCACTCCAGTATCTTTGCCAAGAAAACCCCAGATGGGATCACTGAGAGTCAGATACAATTGAAATGAATGAACAACAACAAAAACAACAATCGGTAAGTTCCCCTCTAAATCTGTGATCTTCTAACTAGATCATTCCTGAGAAGACAGAAATGTACCCATTGCTTGAAAACATTTCAGAAACCCATCTTTTGGAGCTACTTATAGACCCAGTTTAATGAGCCACATGCAAGAAAAGCCCTGAATTACCTTGTTTCTGACTAAAAATGGCATTGCATGGTTAATTAATTCATCAGGCTTGGTTCCAAATGACTTTTGGCTGCTTGTAAAATCAAATACACCCTCGAAGGATGATCATCTGCCACCATGGAAGGCATTCAGAGGGATGTGCCAGAGGTGCTGAAGACAGTGCAGGCAACACTGTTGGGATAAGGATATAGATTACCAAGGGGACTACTTTGATTTTTTAAAAACACACACATCAGAAATTATGCATCCAAATGACTGAAGTCCCTTCCTATCACACTAATAATAATATTTATATAGTACTGTTAAGGTTATCAAGTACTTTGCATGGATTCTCTCATTTGATCCTTACAACAATACTGTAAGGTAAATGGATGCTATTATTGCTCCCATTTTATGTTGATGATGGGACAACTAAGGCTGAGAGTAGTTAAAAGACTTGTCCAAGGTCACATAGCTAGTAATTAGCTGAGGCAGGATTTGAACTCGGGTATTCCTCATTCTGAAAGCCAACACTTCAGAATCATACTTTGGACTTTATTATTTTTGTGTGGGTAAGACTGTTGCTAAGTATAAAATAGTCCTGTGACTTTCCCTGAAGCTGGAAGTTGTCCTAAGTGGGTGGGTGTGCACTCACTTGTCTGTGTGGGAGAAAAAGAGTGAGAGAGCCAGACAGACAAAGGGAGAGACAAGAGAAGAGAGAGAGAGAGAGAGAGAGAGAGAGAGAGAGAGAGAGAGAGAGAGAGAGAGAGAGAGAGAGAGAGAGAGAGAGAGAGAGAGAGAGAGAGAGAGAGAGAGAGAGAGAGAGAGAGAGAGAGAGAGAGAGATTGACTGGGGGGGTGGGGGAGAGAAAGAGAAGGAGGGAGAGGGGAAAGAGAGGGAGAGATAGAGAGAGAGAGGACGAGGGAGAGAGAGACAGAGACAGAGACAGAGTGTTCATAGACAAAACAGAATCTCATTGCCAGAAGCCCAGTTGGTGGCTAACCTACCACTGGAATTCCCAATTTGTCCTTCATCATTTGCGTATTGTGTTTAGAAAGTGAACTCTACATCATTCCATTTCGTCCCATTCCAATTATTTGTCGTCTCCACTCCCCCCACCCCCACTTCCTTCAGCTATCAAACCAGAGCAGCCATCGTGGCTAATGAGTTAAGGAAGCATCCAGGGAATTTGGGATTTTCTGCGCTTAAACCTATCAGTTACAAACCCTGAGAGCCACAGGCTAAACAAACAGCAGAAGAAGCTCTCAGTGCCTGCTGGCTTTCTCTCTGTTTTGAAAGTGTAACTTCACCAATGAATGATTAACCACCCCAGAACGAGTCTGTTAATAAAAACCTAGCTTCAATGACTTCAGCCTCTCTCTCCAGCACCTCCTGGGTGCTCAGGACTCAATAAACGATCCCCCAGCCGCTGAGTCTCCTCCTTGATTTTAGTAGCCAGTTTACGGATCATCTGTACATGCCCCCTTTTCTCCCTTTCCCTCTTTATTCACACTTATCTCTGCCTTGAACCCCTGCTCACCCCCAGCCCCATAATAATCCCACCAGTTGGTTTTGCTTACTTCTTACCAGCTCTAGTAAAAGTCTGGGGTTAGATGGGGCTGGCTAAGGGGCTGAATGAAGAGGCTAACGTGAAATCTGTGGATTTCAAGGATTCGGGCTACTTCTGTCCCACCGCCCCCTCCCAGCAAGAATCTCTGGAGAGACACTCTTAAGCTGAAACGTTCAGGGTAGCCTTTTGCTGCAGTTTGAAAACAAGGAGGTAACAGGGGCCCAGAGGGGGAAGAATTCAAGCCTCCTCACCTAATGTGGTACAAAGCCCATCTCTGGATACCTGGCTCCCTTTCAGAATTTGAGAGTTGGAAGGGACCCATGTCTGAGAGGAATCACCACTATAACATACATACCTGGCAAGTGCTTATCTCGGCTCTGCTCGGAGACCTCTTAGGAGAGGGGAGGCCCCACCTCTTGAGGCAGCTGATTCTACTTTGGGGCTGCTGTAATGGTTGTTTTTCCTAACAGTAAGGAGATACTTGTCTCTTTGCAGCTTGCAAAGGATTCCTTCTCTCTTACCTTAGCGTGGTTTGCCATTTTTTTCTCCAGATCACTTTACAGAAACTGAGGCAAACAGGCTAAGTGACTGCCAAAAAGAATGGGTTTCATCCTTCTTCCATATGACAGCCATTCCAACACAAGCTTTTCTTGCCCCTCTGAATTTTCTCTTTTCTCCAGGCTAAACATCCCCAGTTCCTTCATGTGAGATTGAGTCCCGTTTCCTCCCCATCTTGGTTGTCTTCTCAGGACACAATCTAGCTTATCAATATCCTTTCCTGTTTTGTAAGAGATGTGGGATGATGAGTAGATGGAAAGCACTTGAAAATATTAAAAGTGGTACCAAAGCACTACATACTAGATACTGTGGCTCCTAGGTGGTACAGTGGATAGAGTGCCAGGCCTGGATTCAGAAAGACTCATCTTCCTAAATTCAAAACCAACCTCAGATACTTGCTAGTTGTGTGACCCTGGGCAAGTCACTACATCCTGTTAGCCTCAGTTTCCTCATCTGTCAAATGAGCTGGAGAAGGCAATGGTGAACCACTCCAGTATCTTTGCCAAGAAAACCCCAAATGGAGTCATGAAGGGTTAGACAGGACAGAAATGACTGAACAACAGTAACAACATTGAATTGTCTCAGAGCACTAAGAAATTAAATTATTTGCCCAGAGTCATACAACCTACACATACATGTGTATAAGTGTTACATGTGTTATACATATATAACATCTATAATATAAAATATACATAATATAAAAAGTATACTATATACCTTTGAAATAGATATTATATGTGTAATATATGTGAAATGTCAAAGTTATATGGGTTGGAACCCAAATTAGACTTTCTATCCACTATACATTGCCTTTTATATTGTGGACATAAAGTCATAAGGACACAGTTCCCACCTTCAAAGAGTTTACATTCTACTGGGATTTGGGGGTGATAACAATGACACATTTGGGGAAGAATCAGATTAATTACAGGGTCAAATGTGGAATGAGTAAGAGGAGAATTCATGAGAAAGGGAGCGGGCAAAATATAGTGTTAGATTTCTGGTTGCCAGTCACTCCATCCTTAGCACCTTTTTTTTTAAGTATCCTGGAGCGAGTCCTAGAGTCAGGAAGACTCTTCTTCCAGAGTTCAAATCTGGCCTCAAATACTCACAAGCTATGTGACCCTGGGCAAGTCACTAAAACTTGTTTGCCTCAGTTTCCTCATCTGTAGACTAAACTAGAGACAGACATTGCAAACTGTTGAAGTATAGACATCTATATCTATCTATCTAAACATTCTCAAATCCTTTTTCATTTTATATTTTTTCCAGATTGCAAACTGATACCATTTTGATAATCATTTTCTGATACTTTGTCATCCTTCCCTTATTTGCCTCCCCAAGACAGTAGGTAATATCATCTAGGTTATACATGTGCTAGCATGTAATACATATTTCCATATTCATCATGTTGTGAAAGAAGATACATATCACTTATACTAGAGAAAAATTCATGAAGGAAATAAAGGGAAGAATGGTATCCTTCAATCTACTTCCAGACTCCTTCAAAACTTGTTTTGTAACAAGTCCTTGGAGTTGCCTTGGATACTTGCATTGCTGATAAGTTCATTCATTTACAGTTGATCATCATACATTATTGTTGTTACTGTATCCAAGGTTCTCCTGGTTCTGCTCACTTCACTTTGCATCACTTCATAGAAGTCTTTCCTGGTTTTTTTGTGATTGTCCTGTTTGGCATTTCTTATGGCACAACAGTATTCCATTATAATTATCTAAACATTCTCCCCCCATATTTCTCGACCTCTCTGTCCCAAGGAGGGAACAGTATGTGATGTTTCATAATCCATCCTCTAAAACAAAACTATGTCAATATATTAAGCATATAATCCATGTTAATCTAAATGCAGTTGCCTTTTAGTGTTGCTTTCATCACAGTAACCATGATAATGTAACATTGTTTGTATGTACCTTGTTTGTTTTCCTTTATCTGACTTCTTCCCTCTATATCAGAACATATGAATCTTCCCATTAGCCCATTAGGCTAGGGTGTCTCAACATTATAATCTTAATAACAATAGTGATTAAAGGAAGTATAACAGCTGAAGCAGAATCCAATTATGTTTCTAAACCTCCATTGAGGTAAGGACTTATTTTAGTCATGTGACATAGGTGACATAGATTAGCAGAATAATCCTGAGTTCCAATCTCTGCTCTGCTATTTGCTCTCAGGGTAACCTTGGGCAAGTCATAGAATTTCTCTTTCTTTTGATTTCCTACTCTCATTTCTTACTCTTTATTATATGATGACGGGGTTGGGCTCAGTTGGAGGTGCCAAACCTGTTTGATCATTATTTCAGTAAAACCTTCCTGTACCCTCAACTATGAAAGGAAGTGAATTCTAAAGTTTACTGTGCATATGCATTAAAAGATTAATTTTTCTTAAGGAAAATTTGATCCAGTGCATAGCATTTCTAGTATTATAAAGTTTTTAAATATAATTTTTCCACTAACACTAGCATTTTTGAAATTTTTCATTAAGATAATATAGTTATTTACCAAATATACCTGTATCCTCTAGACAACTATATCATACCTTCTGGGAGTTAGCTTGGAAATCCCTAAGACTGTAGGATCTCTAAGGTCCTTTCCAACTCTAAATGATAGGATTAACGTTCAGAATTAAGTTTTTTAATAGATTAAAGTTTTATCTACCACCTGCTTTCTTTTTTTCCTCTTCTTTTCTTTCTGTAGATGCTAGGTGAAGAGAAAATCCCCAATGCCTTTGCTCTGTGCTCCCCCAACAAAAAAATAAAAATAAAACCCCCAAATCTGAGTTCTTACAAGAAACTACTGGAATTCAGCCTTAAGTTTCCTCATCTGTCAAATGAGCTGGAGAAGGCAATGGTGAACCACTCCAGTATCTTTGCCAAGAAAACCCCAAATGGAGTCATGAAGGGTTAGACAGGACAGAAATGACTGAACAACAGAACAACATTGAATTGTCTCAGAGCACTAAGAAATTAAATTATTTGCCCAGAGTCATACAACCTACATATACATGTGTATGAGTGTTACATGTGTTATACATATATAACACTAATTGATGCTCTTGACTTGTTTCATTGGTCAGTAGGAGGCAATGGCATAAATGTATCCCAACAAAAGTCATCATTTTTAGATACTTAAATCATCTAGTTTACTGTGAGGTAAGGCATGCAGTAACATGCCCATGGCACTATCATTATGGCTTGCTTGAAAGTTAAAAGATAAAGCAAAGAACTTGAAAAGTCAATCAGCACTATAAAAGTTCAGCTAAACAAACACTGGTCTGGTTCTTTTGCCCTTGGAGTTTTGACTGGATGGGAAGATTAAATACGCAGGTGGCACAGGCACACGCACCCACACACACACCCCAATGTACTCCTTAGCCTTTCTGGATTACATAATTTCATGTTAAAGTCCCTTCTCAGGCTTTCCATCTTCAAATCTGTCAAACATCTGGATTCTCACCTTAAGAAATATTTAACTGAATAACTGTCACAAACCCATCAGTCAGGACCTTTTGGTGCCAGGATATTCCCTGGCAAGAAGATCCAAATTGATCTAACTAGCCCCAGCCATGCTATATGCATTCCCTACCTTCTTTCTTCTTTCCTCCCTCCTCCTCCTCCTCCCAAGTTACTTCCATCTTTCAACTTCTGCCCAAAGCCCCAGGATAAATCAACTGAGTTAAGTTTCTCCAAAACCTGATGGGGTGGATTTAACAACAAACAGTTCAATTTTATTATCTTCATTGAGACAGGTGGAGAAGCTTTGGTTCAGACCATTTCCTCTAAAGAGAATGCCCTCTTCTGCCTTCCCCCACATTTCAAAATTCACTCCTTTCTTCAAAGCCCAGCTCAGATCTCACTTTCTCCAGGAAGCCGTCTGTAACCTCCTTGGCACACAGCAATGTCTCTCTTCTGAAAGCCTGCACCAATTCTCTTTTTTGAATGCTTTATTAATCCTTCTCATTTTCAAGTCTCAATTGCTCCTAATAACAAAGAAAATAAAAAATTAACAAAGAAAATACCTCATCCGTAAAGTCAGTCAACCTATATATAATATTTTCTACTTGCGGTATACCATCCTTTTTCTGAGAAGTGGGAATTACCATGTTATCTGTCTCATCCATTTGGCACTTAAGCATAAAACAGCTAACAGGATAAGGCAACAGAACACATTGGCAAAAGCATCACAGATATAGAACTAAAAATAAATTCAGAGGCCAAGAGGCCATAGAATCAAAGGATTATAAATGATCATCAATTTAGAAATGTAAGGTATCTCAGAGCCAACTCCTTCATTTTATGGATAAGGAAACAGATCCAAGAAGGCTCAGTGTCTTGCCCTAAATCAGAGAGGTAGATACATCAGAGGTAAAAGCCTCAGGTTTTTCTCCAACCCAAATGTAGCCTAAGAGTGGAATTATTTTAAGTACATGTCTTTAAGTATGTGTCTTCCTTTTCAATAAACACTTGTTATAGCAGGTTTGTCCCATTTTGGGACCAGTTGGCGTTCAAATCAAAGTGGTAAACATGCTGTTACCCCCAAGTAGACCACAGCTTCCTTGAAGGCAAAAGCGATCCATATGGTCGAAACACAATAAATATTTGTTGGTGATAAAACCAGTGGCTGGGTCTTCTTTCCTAACAGTAGGTACTGCCCATTATTCCTTTCTTTTTTTTAATTTGGCAAATTTTATTTAATTAATTAACTTAGAATTTTCATGGTTACAAGATTCATGTTCTTTCCCTCCCCTCCTTCCATACTTCTCCCATAGCCAATGCTCAATTCCACTGGGTTTTTACATGTGTCACTGATCAAGTGACTGATCAAGACCTATTTCCATATTATTAATATTTTCACTAGGGTGATTGTTTAGAGTCTACATCCCCAGTCATATTCCCATCGACCATGTGATCAAGCAGTTGTTTTTCTTCTGTGTTTCTACTCCCACAGTTCTTCCTCTGAATGTGGATAGTGTTCTTTCTATAAGTCCCTCTGAATTGTCCTGGATCACTGCATTGTTACTAGTAGAGAAGTCCATTACTTTCAATTGTGCCACAGTGTATCAGTCTCTGTGTATAATGTTCTCCTGGTTCTGCTCCTCTCGCTCTGCATCACTTCCTGGAGGTCGTTCCAGTCTCCATGGAATTCCTCCAGTTTATTATTCCTTTGAGCACAATAGTATTCCATCACCAACATATACCACAATTTGTTCAGCCATTCCCCAATTGAAGGGCATCCCCTCATTTTCCAGTTTTTTGCCACCACAAAGAGTGCAGCTTTGAATATTCTTATACAAGTCTTTTTCCTTATGATCTCTTTGGGATACAAACCCAGCAGTGCTATGGTTACCCATTATTCCTAACAAAAGTTCTGTCCCATTGAGAGTTCTGATATCCAGTACAAAGGAGTTTCATCACAATGGAGCTGAGAGCATGTTTAAAAAAAAAATGCGTTTTTTTTTTTAAACCCTCACTTTCCATCTTAGAATCAATACAATGGGGGTTAAATGGCTCACCCAGGGTTACTCAGCTAGGAAGTATCTGAGACTAGATTTGAACCCACATCCTCCTGTCTTTAGGTCTAGCTCTTAATCCACTGAGCCACCCAGCTGCCCCCAAAAAGAGATAGTTACCAACCAGATATCTTGGTCATTAAAAAGATACATTACAGATTCTTGCTTGATAAGGAAAGCATCTCAAGGGAATGTGATCAAATTAGGCACACATGTCTTTCAGGCTTCTATTTATCGGTTCTTTCTGGAGGTGGATGTACACAAGTTATTCTTTAAATATTAATTCTGGTTTTCCTTTGTCTTTGGGTTGATGGGTCTTTACCGTTGTGTCTGTCTCCTTGTGATCCTGTGGACTACAGTGTCTTTGGAGTTTTCTTGGCAAATACACCGGAATAGTTTGCCATTTTCTTCACCAATGGATAAATCAAATGGAGTGAAGTGATTTGCCCAGGGTCACACAGCTGAGAAGTGTCCAAAGTTAAATTTGAACTCAGATCTCCCTGACTCCAAGTCCAGTACTGTGTCCAATGAGCGACACAAAAAGCCCTTGAATATAGTCAGCACTCAATAAATGCTTTATTAATTGTCTTTTCAGTTCAACTAAGCACATTTGTGAGAGGCATCATAGCCTAAGGAATGGAGAAGACAGGAAAACGAGTTTGAGTCTTGTCTCTGACATATAATGGCTGGGTGATCTCGGGCAAATCATTCCACTTCCCACTGTCCCATGCAATTCCTTTTGACTGTGAGTTACCCATCTGTACCTCTGGAGGAAATCTGCACAATGGGAGTTCCTTACATTGATGAAATCACAGATTGAGATAAAAACAAAACTCCATTTCTCTGAGTTTCATTCATGACCTTGAGAGGCATAGATCATAAAATCACCATTTCAATTCCCAAAGAATTCGATTTCCTGTAGAATATGTATGCCTGGTTTTTGCCAACATCGTATATATAATAAATGGGGAAATTAAAATCTGCACCCAGAACCCCTGACTCCAGAGTCAGCATTCTTTCAACGATATTATTTGGAGTTCTTATCCTGAATCTACTGCATCATCTTGGGGAAATCTTTTAACCACAGGTATTGGAATGCTACCGAATGATTAAAGTGGATAGAGCCCTGGGTCCAGGGTCAGGAAGGCCTCAGTTCAAATCTACTAGCTGTCTAAACCTGGACAAGTCATTTAATTTCTGTTTGCCTCAGTTTCCTCAACTGTAAAAGGAAGACAACAATAGCATCCACTCTTAAGATTTCAGTGAAGATCAAACGAGATATTTATAAAAGCGATTAGCACAGTGCCCAGCACAAAGCAGGCTCTATTATAAATGTTTATTTCCTTCCTCTCTAAGTTCAGCGACTTTAATTTTATAGCTGAGGAAACTGAGGCCCACAGAGGTAACCATTTACTTTGAACAACCTTGTACCCGTTTCCCTGGGCAATTAAGAAAGAAGCCTATCATAGTCTATAGAACATGTGTGTTTGCTTTTCACAAGCTACATATAAACATTCGACACCCAATTTAGATTTCAGGGCCTGCTAAATTCTTCATTGACTGTGTTTATAGCTGTGTGTCAAAGAGCATTGGTGAGAATGAAAGCTTTCATTGACCCTGTTATCTTGATATTTTTTTTCCATTTCCATTTTATTAGGCCCATAACAAAATAGCATTATTGTCTGGGAAGAAGCCAAGTATGTTATTTCCAAATAACATAGCCTTTGGAGGTTGACTACTATTAATAGTTCAAAATTAGCTGACACCTTCGGGGAATGCAGACGGGATGATTTGCTAATCCTTCTAAGTGCAAAGGACCATAAACAAGAGCAAGACCTCAAAGAAGTATTCTTAAAGGTTAAACATTTGGACCAGATTTGAATTTACATTAGCTTTTCAAAATGAATCATAAACCAGCAGATATGACCCTTGCTTTGACAGATAGGCAGGAACAGGGACTTGCCATCTCCTTGCCCCCTTTCCTGCCTCTCGCCAACTACCAGTACAAGATCAAAGATGCCTCTGAACTCCCTCATCACCACCCTGGGAGAGGCCAACCTGACGGGCTGAATTTTAGAGGGTAAATACCTTGAATTCGTCTTGTTCCTCTATCGTGAATAGTAGTAAGTAGCAGGGGGGGCAGCTGGACCATACAGTGGGTGGAGAACAGAATTTTAGAGGGTAAATACCTTGAATTAGTCTTGTTCCTCTATAGTGAATAGTAGCCAGGGGCAGCTGGGCTGTACAGTGGATGGAGAACAGGACCTGGAGTCAAGAAGACCTGAGTTTAAATCCAACCCCAAACACTTAGTTTGAGCAAATCACTTAATCCTGTTTGCCTCAGTTTCCTCATCTGAAAAATGAGCTAGAGAAGAAAATAGCAAACCACTCCAGTGTCTTTGCCAAGAAAACCCCAAATGGGGTCCCAAAGAGTCAGACATGACTGAAACAACTGAATAAAAACAACTAAAGTAAATAAAAAACCAGGATTCAAATCCAGAAACTCTAAATTGCTTTATCCAATAAGCTTCACCATGGCTACTGTAAGGGGTGTGATAATCTACTACGCCATGGAGCTTTTCATCAACCTTCCTGGTCCTCTCTTCCTCATGCTCATCCAGGCTAGTGCCATTCTTCTCTACTGTTCTCCCATCATATTCCAGCCTTTATTGGACCCTCTGAGCTTCTCATTCCTTCATCTGCTCTCCCCACTTCCAGCCACCCCAAAACTACTGTCTATATTTTATATTTACTTCGAATCACAGATTTAGAGCTCAGAAGGGCTTCCAAAGTCTAACCCCTCATTTTACAAAGGAGGAAACTGAGGTCCAAAGAATGAATAATCCTAGGTCATAGGATCCTAAATCCTTCATTCTTTCTGTGGCACGGTGCCACTTTTTTCTCTATATGGGGGATTTCCCCAAGCTCCTCCAAGGCAGGGATTATTTTGGTTTTTTCTTGATATCCTTTCTCGGCACCCAGCACAGTTGTTGGCACGAAATTAAAAACACATTAAGAAGTGCTTGTTGAAGTTAATTGAAGATTTATTAGGAACTCTAGAAGGAGAAATTGCCTTGAGCCAATCCAGGGCCAAAATGGACATTTTCAATCTCCTGTTGTTTTCTGGCTAGAAATTACCCTTGCAAAGGAACAATAGAGCCGGTGGAAACAGTAGAATTGGTGGACCTGACTCCTTTCAAAGGGATTGGATGCTCTGCCAGGTTGATCTTTGATCAAGAAGGGAACAAGAGCAATATGTGGCAATTGCTGGTGAATGGAAAGTAAACTCAGGAAATCCTGTCAAAGGCAATTTTTCAAATGAACAAATTCCCTAATTCATTTGGCCTGCTGCCTGTCTACGGCAGGTAAGTGAGCCAGGCTTGAGGGCTTTTAGGCCAATCCCTCTGTGAATGCAGGGGACACAGTATTTCTACCGAAATATCAGCCTTTGAGGGTTGTCAGGCAAGTCCTTTGTCCCAAATCATCTACCCTTATAGAGGCAGAAAGCCACCCATAGAAATTCACTCCAGGGGCAGCTGGGTTGCTCATTTGGATAGAGAGCCAGGCCTGGAAACCAGAGGTGCTGGGTTCAAATGTGGCTTCAGCTACTTCCTAGCTGTGTGACCCTGGACAAGTCACTTAACCCCCATTACCTAGCCCTTACCACTCTTCTGCCTTAGAATCAACACATAATATTCTAAGTAATACATAAGATTCTAAAGCAGAAGGTGTAAGAGTTTAAAAAAAAAAAGAAATTCATTTCTTTGGAAGAATTCTTCCAGAATGATCTATTAAAATACAATGTCCCCCTCCCCCCCAGAGGTAACTTCTTAAACTCAAGTCAGCCAGCACCTTAGCAATTAACTGTTACCTTAGGGAATGGAAGTGGAACTGGAGGAAGGAAAATAACAAAAATTAAACTTCTTCTGTATAACAAATTTGCCTGAGGCTGAGCCTACAGGTGAATAAGTAACTGATAAGAAAGTAAATGTAGGAAGAGAAATTTGGGGGGAAATTGCAGTGAGAAAAGCCAATCTGCTTTAAGGCTGTTGGCATCCCAGTTTCATTTTGAAGACCTCAGTAGAGTGGTATCATGAAAGCTGGGCCAGATTTTTGGACTCTTGAGCCTTTGATAGCCCTGTATTCTCGTCTACCACCTACCTTTCCCCCCAGTTCCACTCCAATGGATCAAGGCCCTCACTGGAAGCCTTCCTTATCCCTCTAATCCATGCCCTTCCCTAATGAAGAACTACCCAAAATGCTGGAAGTCTTCCTTTGGGGCATTTATTATTCTCCAGATTGCTGTAGTTGAGTACTTTTCAGGCTATCTGGCTCTCCTGACCCCATTTGTGGTTTTCTTGGCAAAGATTCTAGAGTAGTTTGCCATTTCCTTCTCTAACTCATTTGACAGATGAGGAAACTGAGGCAAACAGGGTTAAGAAATGTTCCCAGGATCACACAGCTAGTAAGTGTCTGAGGTCAGATTTGAACTCATGAAGATGAGTCTTCTTGATTCCAAACCCAGTGCTCTATTCACTGTGCCACCTAGCTGTTCCATTCCATGAGAACCAATGCCAACCTTGAGCTGGCCATCTGCTAACAACCTTCTTACGTTACCATCACCACCACTCCCTTTTCCCATCATACATTTCACAACTGATATTTTTATGCCCTTTCTTGGCAACATAATACAACCAACTTCTCCACTGTTTGGGTCTCCAGTAACCTGTTTACTTGCAATTTGGATGCTACTAAGACTGTGGCATTCTATGATTTGTAGCCAGTGAGCACCAATGAGAAAATATTGTTAAGCAAACAGGTTTTTGTGGAAAGAAGCATCTTGGGATTGTTGAAAGCCTTTCATGTCAGGATACAAATACCACGTCCTCTAAAGCACATAGAATCATCATCACCATCACCTTTATCTTCATCATCATAGACAGAATTAATATGACCCTTACAAATATCTCATTTGATCCTCACAATGACCCTTCTCTCTTCCCAATTTTACAGATTAGGAAACTGATGTAGAAAGAGGTTAAGTGACTTGTTTAGAAGTACACAACTAGTAAATATTTGAGGTTAGATTTGAACTCGAGTCTTCCTGACTTCCAAGTCCAACACTCTATCCATCATGCATTTGACCTAGATGTAGGAGTAACAGAGCACTAAATTTGGAGTCCAGAAGACCTGGATTCAAATCCTGATCCTGATACTTAGTGACCATGAGAAAGACACTGAGTTTTCAAGGTAACTTTTCCTTTAAACCTTACCTTCTGTCTTAGAATTGATTCTAAAATGGGTTCCAAGACAGAAGAGTGGTAAGGGCTGGGCAGTTGAGGTTAAGTGACTTGCCCAGAGTCATACAGTTAGGAAGTGTCTGAACCCAGGACCTCCCGTCTCCAAGGCTCTCTTTCCACTGAAGACTGTAGCTGCCCCCTTCAAAGCCACTTTCTAAGATTAAATGTTATAGGTAGATTGTTGTCTCAGGAAAAGGAAGTTCCACACTGACATAATCATAGGTCTTTGAAATAATATCAACATTAAGCCCCTGACATGTTGACATTCCCCCCAGGAGAATGTCCATGCAGTCAGAGTAGTCCCTGCGGTGGAAGGTTCAAAAAAGGACTAGTATAAAAATTCTCATGGAGAGTGAAATGTGGGAGGAATGAAGGAAAGTGAAGAGTGGGAGGGAGGCATCATTCTAGACCAGAAGTGTCAAAAAGTGCCGCATATGGCCCTCGACATTTCCTGGTGCAACAGAAACCAAGCTAAAATGTAATGGGGGCCCAAATGATGGTTCAGTGGATTGAGAACCAGACATAGAGATGGAAAGTCCTGGGTTCAAAAGTGGCCTCAGACATTTCCTAGCTGTGTGATCCTGGGCAAGTCACATCACCCCTATTGCCTAGCTTTTACTGCTCTTCTACCTTGGAACCAGTAAAAGTATTGCTTCTAAGACAAAAGGTAGGAGTTGACTGGTTGGGGGGGGGGGGGTAATGTAATTAGAAGGCAGATAAGTGACTCAATGAATAGCAAACCAGGTCGTAAGATAGAAGGTCCTAGGTTCAAATCTGATCTCAGACACTTCCTAGCTGTGTGACCACTGAGCAAGTCACTTAACCCCTATTGCCCAGCCCTGACCACTCTTCTACCTTAAAGCAGACACTTAGTTTCAATTCGAAGGCAGAAGGTAAGAGTTTAAAAAAATGTTATTGGGAAATATTTAGTAAAATAAATAAAAATACAATGAAGCATAGACAATATTACATTTTAAAACTAAGTTAATACACATACCATAGGGAGTCTTAGGTACAGATTAGCAGGCCCTCTTTCTATTTGAATTTGACACCACTGGTCCAGAGCAGTGCCAGCAGCAAACATGGTGACAGCACAGTAATCTCATTACCACTCCAAGAAGGGTGTATCTGGGTGCCATGGGGGAAAGGATTCATCTGGAAGCCTTAACAAGAAATCAACATTCTGAAGATTTCCTGCCATAACAGGAGAGAAGAGGAAGTGCCTCATCCAAAAGAATACTGACCTGAACATTTGTATGGTGAATTGGGAACACCTGTGTCCTCATCCTACGAGGGTGAGACACAGGGACAAATTAATTGGGGGATGAACTGATGCCCCTGAGACTCTTGTACAAGAGGCAGCCATGTCTGAAGGTGTGAAGGCTATAGCTGCTAACTTGTTTTCAAAAAGTATTTATCACTGGGGGCAACTAAATGGCTCAGTAGATAGATAACCAGGTCTGGAGTTGGGAAATCCTGGGTTCAAATTTGACCTCAGACACTTCCTAACTGTGTGACCTTGAGCAAGCCAATTAAACCCAGTTGCCTAGCTTTTATTGCCCTTCTGCCTTGGAATACTTAGTCTGGATTAAGACCAAATGTATACACACACACACACACACACACACACACACACACACACACACACATATCCATTACTGATGATCTGGGGATATCAAGGCTCGAATAGAAAAAATATTGACTCACATTTCAGCTGGACTCAACTACATAACCGCAAGTCAGGGTGTATGTATCTTGGCTTTTCTGACTTCACTCTGCATCCATTAGTCATGTAAGTCTTTCTACACAGCTCTATATTCACCCCATTCCTTCTTACAAGCATAAATTACAAGCATGTATGACAATTGGTTTAGCCAGTCATCAATTTTTGTTCTTGTTTTCTGCTACCAAAAAAGGTGCTACTAATAAACATTTTTGCTTAGATGGAGCCTATCTTTTGGACCTTCCATATTTTCAGAATATTTGCAGCAGCAAAATTTAAAAAATGCTTAATTTCTTAACTGTGGGAGTAGAAACACAGAAGAAAGAGAACTGCTTGATCACATGGGTCGATGGGGATATGGCTGGGGATGTAGACTCTAAAGGATTACCCTAATGCAAACACCAACAACCTGGAAATAGGTTCTGATCAAGGGCACAGGTAATACCCAGTGAAATTGCCCATTGGCTGTGGGAAGGGTGGGTGGACGGGAGGGAGGGAAATAATGTGACTCTTGTAACCAAGGAATAATGTTCTAAATTGACTCAATAAATAAATAAATAATTTTAAATGCTTCATTTCTTATCAGAATCTCACTTGACATTATTGGTTGGGCCATTTTTTCAAGACAGTCAAGTTGTGGATGACCATCCAGGTTGCTCTCTGGCAGCCACCAAATAGAAAAACAAAGGTTTTTCCACCAAGTCCATTGGGAGAGGTCTAGACAGAAATACAATTCTGCCCTAATTATTCACATTCCTGTGCAGGGAGATCAGGCCTGAAGCTGACACAGGTTTGCATCAATAAATTTCTGTCTCTTTCTAATCTGGCAGCATAAAGAGGGAGATGCTCATCCGTATTTTGACAGCTGGGGTAGGATGGGAGGAGGGGAGAGAACAAAGCGAGATCTCTATTTCCATGTCTTGGGACTCGGAGCAAGCAGGGAGTTTTCAAAAGTGAAATACACCCAGTCATGCAAGACTGGGTTTAAATCTGTGAGTCAGAAAATAGGCACATGGTTATTATTGTAGAAGACAGACAAAATGGGACAGAGCGGGAATGTGAGGGGCCAGGAGGTAGGTAATTGATTGGCTAGTGAGGGGGAGGAGGCTTAGGGGAGCTAGAGCAGCACCCTTAGGTTCAACTTTCAAAGAAAACTACCCACAAAAATAAAGACTTTCCTGAGGTTCCAGCATTAAGACAAATGGATGAGAGCCACTAGTTTTGGGTGAATGGGAACAGGAAGTAGGTGATGAGCTGGGAGAAGGAAAAATAGTCACTGTAATTTGGGATGGGACCTCTTATTATAGATTAGGCTTGATGATTCTATACTAGTTCAGGAAACTGTTCATTTTGGCTCAGACCAGGTTGTATGTTAAGAACAATGCTAGGGGGCAGTAGAGTAGCTCAGCAGATTGAGAGTCAGGCCTAGAGATGGACAGGAGGTCCTGGGTTCAAATATGATCTCAGATACTTCCTAGCTGTGTGATCCTGGGCAAGTCACTTAACCCCCATTGCCCAGCCCTTACCACTCTTCTGCCTCAGAACCAATACACAGTATTTATTTAAAGATAGAAGGTAAGGGTTAAAAAAATAAAAAGACAAATGCTAGGGAGCAGCATAGAGAGCCAGACCTAGAGAGATAAAGTCCTGTATTCAAATCTGGCCTCAGATATTTCCTAGTTGTGTGACCCTGGGAAAAATCACTTAACTCTCATTGCCTACCCCTTACCACTCTACTGCTTTGGAACCAATACACAGTAGTGATTCTAAGATGGAAGGTAAGGGTTTAATTAAAAAAAAAGAAGAAGAAGAAATGCTGGGAATGGGTTAATTTCTTTCCATGTGATCATAGATCTAAAAGAAACCTTATAAGCTATCTAGTCCAAATCCCTTCATTTACAAATAAGGAAGCTAAGGAAAGGGATAGGCATTTATAGAATGTCTACTATGTCCCAGGCACAATGCTAAGTGCTTTTGCAAATAGTTCATTTAATCCTCACAACAATCCGGAAAGGCAGATACTGTTATTGTTCCCATTTTACAGATGAAGAAACTGAGGCAAATAGGTTAAGTGACTTACCCACAAACATTTAGCTGATAAGTCAGAAAGCCAATATTTGAGCAAAAGTTCTATGATTCCAAATTCAATGGTCTTTCTTCTGTACCATGCTGTCTCAATTTCAACCCGTGAATGAAAAAGATAAGATAGTCTCTCCACTCTGTGTAGAGTGGGGTATAGCTCAAACCTGCTGAGAAGAGCAGATGGCTAAATTTTCAATGTAAACATTTATAAAAGGAAATGAGCAAATGGTAAAAGTTGGGACTGTTTTGTTGATCATTGAGATTTAAGAAAGTGATGAAGAAAATGTTAATATGTAGATTAAACTTAAAATTGCATCATGAATTTTCTAGAGTGATTCAGTTATTAAACACTGACCAACACCCCTTTGCCCTCATTGCTCTGTGGGGATGATGTAAAACCCTACAAAACCACAGAAAGAACTCCTTGTCTCCTGCTTTAACACTGGAGAATTTACAAAGGACTTTGCTTATTTGGTTGAGTCTCTGTGAAGTAAGGTAGAGACAGATGAGTTATGATCTCCACTTTATAGCTAAGGAAATTGGGTAGGTCATTAAACATTTCTATATTAACTTCTAACTAGATCAGATCCAGGACCAGAAGAAGCCAGGCTTATGGTGAAAGATGGCCAAAGGCTGCCAGACATTAACTGCTGCTTCCTTTAAGCAGAGAGCTTTTTTTCCAAAGCCTTCATCTCCCACTACTCCAACTCAATTAACTTATCACTTTTTTAAATTTAAATTTTTTAATTTTCAGTTCTACATTCTCTCCTTCCCTCTAATCCCTCTGGCACCCTTTGAGAAGGTAAATACAAACCTATTATGCAGATAAAAACCATGCAAAACAGTTTTTAAAAACTTTCCATAGCATTTTTTTTATTCTAAACCCTTACCTTCTGTCTTGGAGTCAATACTGTGTATTGGCTCCAAGGCAGAAGAGTGGTAAGGGCTAGTCAATGGGGGTCAAGTGACTTACCCAGGGTCACACAGCTGGGAAGTGTCTGAGGCCAGACTTGAACCTAGGACCTCCCATCTCTAGGCCTGGCTCTCAATCCACTGAACTACCCAGCTGCCCTCTTTCCATAGCATTTTATTGTAATGTAAGGTTAATTCTGGATATCAACTATGTACAGATTAAATAGGTAACCTATTCTTATTCTCATGTTACTTGATCAGTTACTTGATCACACATTTTTGGCTGCTTCTACCCAGAACCTCCATTTTTTATTACAAACATTTAAATTGTTAGAAGCAGCTATTCTTTCTTTTTTTTAAAAAAATGATGTTTTATTTAATTATTTTTACCAATTACATGTAATAACAAATTTCCACATAAGTTTTCCGAAGATATATCATCAAAATTGCCTCCATTCCTCCCTCCCTCACTCCCCACTCCTGGTGTTGGCAAGCAGTTCAATATGGGTTATACATATATTATCACAAAAAAACATATTTCCATATTGTTCATTTGGAAAGTAAATCATCTTAAAATACCAAAACTACCAAACATGTACCCAAATAAACAAGTGATAAATCATATGCTTTCATCTTCATTCCTACTCCCACAGTTCTTTCTCTGGAGGTAGGTAGCATTTTTATCATAAATCTTTCAGAATTGCTCTGGATCATTGTATTGCCCATAATAGCTAAGTCTACCATAGTTGATCATCCCACAGTATTGCAGTTATGGTGTACAAGGCTCTCCTGGTTCTGCTTATTTCACTCTGCATCAGTTCATGGAGGTCTTTCCAGCTCTTTCTGAAATCATCCTGTTCATCATTTCTTACTGCACAATAGTATTCCATCACACATGGATACACACACAGTAATACACACACACATCATGCACCACAATATGTTTGGCCATTCCCCAATCAATGGACATCCCTTTAGTTCCAGAACCTCCATTTTAAGAGAAACTTCCAGGCCTGGCATATCTTCATTTTTCTCCAGGCTCTACACCATCTCCATCTACCATGCCACAGAAACCTCTTCATCTTAGAAATTCACTTCACTTCCCAACTTCTCACACTAGAACTATGTTCCACACCTGAGACTCCTCCCAATTGGCTGGTTCCTCTCAAAATCTCCATTTTAAGGACAATATTCAGGCCAGTCATGATTTCTTCCTCTATAGGCTTTATTCCTGTCTCTAGAGGCTTTCTCTATTATGGCCCCAAGAGTATCTTATCAACCCTTACACCTTCTCTCTTCTGCTCCATTTTTTATGTGGTCTTCTCCCATTAGACTATAAACTTCCTAAAGACAGGAACTGTCTTTGATTTTGCTTTTACTATATTTCCAGCTCTTACCGCAGTACCTAGCACATAGTGAGCACTTAATTAATGACTTGACATGTCTTTTATTGTTCCTTCCTCTTCCCCTTCCTAGCTCAGCTTCATTTTTGCATCTATTCCAAAATCAGAATTGTTTTGATCGGCTGATATGGTCTTTGGGAAAATCACTCCTTTTCTGTACAGAGTCCAGAAATCCTCCCTTAGTCCTAGGTCAAAATCATTCTTCTTGAACTCTGACTCAAAATCTTCTTTGGATTCTGCCCACAGAATTCCCAAAATTGCTGCTCCCTTTTTTTGGACATCCAGTTTCCTGAACTGCTCCTTCCAGCCAGCTTTTTTTTAATTCTTCCCCTAATTTTCCTAAAAGCATGAGGTTTCTTTTTCAATTCCCTCTGCTACAACCTCCAACCCCACCCCAAGAGTCCATATGAATAGCAAAGAGCTCTGAACTTTATTTTCTCAAACTTGACTAATTTTCTTATTTTTTTTTCTTCTCCATCATGGAATTATAGATTCAGAATCAAAAAGGTTCCTAAAGGCCACTGAGTCCAAAATCATCCTTTTACATAGGTGGCAACTGAAGCATGGCTAAATTAATTGACTTTCCCAGGGTCACACAGCTAGAAAACATCTGAGGTTGGTTTTGAACCAGGCCTTTTTCACTCCAAATCCAGTATGCTATCCACTTCAATATTTTATACCTCTCATAGATTCAGAGCTCTTCACTGACACAAATAGAATCTGGTCAGGGTCCTATACTAGCCTTTGAAGCTTAAGTACAGCCCCCTCTATTCTCCCTTTCCAGAAGGACTTAGGCACAAATACACCTACATCCTAGGTCACCAGGGCAGTGATCCTGAATTATCTGGCTGTCACATTCCTTCTAGCCCTTCCCTTAGGCATGTTCCTCCCACTGAATGGAAATCTACTCTGAGGCCAAAGATCCTGACTCCCATGACTCTTCTATTGTTTGGTCCCACTATACTTAACAAAATACTTGTCACACAGTGGACACTGGATACCTGTCATTGGCTGTATACATGACCCAACAGCAGAACCAGAAGGATGTTGTAGCTAGGACTGGTCCTAAGGCAAAGTGGGAAGTTGGTGGCATTTGCTTTCAGCATCCTTCTGTCTCCTTTTCTCCCCCTCAGTCTTCTCCTTCCTAGCAACTTCTGTTTCCCAAATACTGTTCTCAGCATCTAGTTAGAACATACCTATTGCAGATGGTCACAAATCCTTATTCAAGCCCTTTCCTTCTTCTTTAACCCCTCAAAAATCTTTGTTGTGGTAGTTCAATCATTTCAATCATTTCCAACTCCTTGTGATCCATTTGGAGTTTTCTTGGCAGATACTCATTTCCTTCTCCAGATGAGTAAATTGAGGCAAACAGGGTTAAGAGACTTACCAAGGGTCACACAACTGGTTTGATACTTCCTTCTCCAGCTTATTTTACAGTTGAGGAAACTGAGGAAAACAGGGCTAAGTGGCTTGTGCAGGGTCACACAGCTAGTAAGTGTCTGAGGCTAGATTTTATCTTAGGTCTTCCTAACTCCAGTTCTCTGTACCTCCTAGCTTATGTATCTCATATCTGACACCGTTAAGATGTGGCTGTGTGTCTTGTCCTTCAGTCATCACTCATTGCCCTGCATATTTGTCCTATTTTCAAGTGTTGTTTCTACCTCCATAACACTTTCACATCTATCTCCTTTCTTCTACTCATGTAGCCACGAAGCCTTCATTACTGAGTGCCTAAACAATACAATAATAATAGCCTCCTAATCAGTCTCTATGCCTCTAGACTCTTCCCACTCCTACAACTGCCAAAGTGATTTTCCTACATTTCTGACCCTTTATTTGTCTCCTTCTTTTAAATCCTTACTTTCCATCTTGGAATCAATACTATATATTGATTCCAAGACAGAAAAGCAGTAAAGGCTGAGCAACTGGGGTTAAGTGACTTGTCCAGGGTCAGAGAGCTAGGATGTATCTGAGGTCATATTCGAACCTAGAACCTCCTGTCTCTAGGCCTGGCTCTCAATCCACCGAGTCACCCAGCTGCCCCCGTTACTTCCTTTATTACAAAACCTTTAGGATTAAATATAAATTCCTCTCTCCAGCATTCAAAATCCTTCTTAACCTGGCCCAGACTCACCTTTTCTATCTTATTACATATAACTCTCTTTCATACACTCTATGATTCAGCCAAATTGGCCTTTTATGGCATTCCATCTACCATTTCTAGACCTTTGTGGACTACTGTAAACCTCAAAATTTCCTTAGACTTATAAATGTTGGAAATTTCACCATTGGGATATTTCATACTTGGAAAATTTCTTACTGATAGTCTATTGGAATGGGAACTCCATTGGCATGGGAGGTTCCTTCTCTTCCCTTCTTAAGATTACTTTAGGACAGAAACCCTTTGCTGAACAATGGAAAGGACTTTGACCTATGCTTGAGCATAGAACAGGAATTTCTTTGAGTCTTGATTGATTTTAGAATTGATACAATGGAGATACTCCACCCTATTCAGTCCTAATAAGATTGAGTAAGGGCTGCAGCCTAGATCAAAATTTAATTATTCCAATCTCTACCATACTCAAGTTAACAGGATTTAGAAAGGGCTGGAACAAAGGAGTAAAGATTTAATCATTTGAAAAATATGACCTTCAACAGACATGTGCAAAAGCCAGAAACCTCTGGGCGGTCCTGGGTTAAGCGAGAGCCTCCATTGACAGGGAAATTGATGAAGAGTGATTGGTAGATGTGAGGACTGAGGGGAGGCAACTTGGATGGTGTCCTTAAAGATAGGAGGGTCTGGAGAAGGGGGAGTTTTTTTTGGGTCGGTGTGGTTCCTGGGCTCTGAGGGAGTTTGCTCTGAAGGAAGCTGAAGGTGGGGGCCTCTGAGACTGTTTCTCCATTTTGGACACGTGAGTAATAGGGACTGATCTCTTTTCTTTGCCCCAGCTATCTAAGGGCTTGGGCCTTTTGGCCCAGCCTAAACAGAAGGGGTATTTAAGCCCTATTCCCTTCTCTCCCCTTTCTCTCTCTATATATATCTCTAATTCCTTTCTTGCTCCTATTGTAATTAAACTCCAAAAAAGGCTGACGGCTGACTTGAGTTTTTCATTTAGGAATTACATAGTTGATTCCTTGGCGACCTTAAATTAATATATATCAGTCTTTTAAAGTGATTCCCTTGTAACACTACCCACCCCACACTCCATGCTTTCCCTCCTCTCCTCTAACTCTTAGAATCCCTAGTGTCCTTAAAAGCCCAAATCAAGTGTCACCTTCCATAGGAAGCTTTTCTTGCTTCCATGAACACTCATGAGGGCTAAGAATGCACAGGTGCCAAAGATGGCACACAGAGCATTCTCTGTGGGTATGCAACCACCTTCCTCCCCCCACCCTGAGTTCATTACTAGAAAGGCAGAGAGATTTGGGTAGAGCTGCTTCCCTCCCCCTCTCCATCATGCCTCCCTGCCCCTCAACCCAGCAGCCAGTGGAAACACACAAAAGGTGAGAAGGGTAGCTCACAGGTAGCAGAGCTGGAGGGGAGCAGAGCACTCAGGCTATTCCCCTTCCCCTCTCTACACTCACTGAGGACATTCCTCACTTCACCAGCCCCTCTACCCAGCAGCCTATGGGAGAGCTTCCTCCCTCCCTGTGTGGGATAAGGGGCAACAGAGTGTGACTAGCACTTGGTTGTGGGGGAGGGGCCCAGCACTCTATCCCTAAAAGGTTTGCTATCATACCTTAGATCATAGGAGTGATGATTTCATGGGAATTTCAGCTAGCTGGAAGGACAATTGAGATTTTTTTTTTGGTCAAAGTGGGTCTTTCTTAACACTCTTCCAAGCCTATCATCTGCTGTTAGTGTCTTCTCATCAAAATTATCTTGTATCACAGGACTAATATGGAATGATGTTTTGCATGACTGCACATGTATAACCCATATCAAACTACTTGACTTCTCATTGAAGGGGAAGGGAGGGAGGGACTTTGGAACTTGGAATTTAAAAATGAATGTTAAAAAAATTTTTACATGTAATTAAAAAAATTAAAATATTTGAAAATAGAAAACCTTTTTCTATTTTGTTTAGCCTTCTATGTTTACATATCTTCTCTTCCTCTGATTATACACTCCTTGAGGGCAGAGTCTGTTTCTTTTGCTTTACAAAAATTCAGCACCTAGGAAAATACCTGAAACATATTAAATACTTGATAAAATTTATTGATTAATTAATTGATTATGAGAAGAACCATGGGGGACTTGGGGTCAGGAAGTTTGGGGTTCAGATCTTCCCTCAGACACTTCCTAACAAATCACTTAACCTTTCTCAGTACTAGTTTTCTTCATCTGTAAAATGTGAATGGTAATTATAGCAATTAAGAGAAAGATAATAATAGCTTTTACCTCACAGATTGTAAATCTTAAAGTGGCAAATAAATGTTAGCTGCTATCATTATTATAAACTAAAACATTAAATTTGTTGACCTGTTAATAGTTGATAAACTGCAAAATGTTAGAGGGGAAGGAGGTAATATATTAACAGGGGTCTCCAATGCATTATTAACCCTTCATTTTCCTTCCCTCTCCCTTCTCCTCTCCTCCCTTCTCCTCTCTTCTCTCTTCCTCTCTTCTCAACTCCTCTCTTCTTCTCTAACCATCCCCCTTATCCTAAGCTGAATCTTTAAGAGATTTAAGGGAGCAACAAGGTGGCTCAGTGGATAGAGCCTACTGGGGTCACTATTTTATGGGAATTTTAGTCAACTAGAAGGGCATATGAAGGATATATTTTTGATCGGTGTGGGCGGTTCCTAGCATCTTTCCAATAATATCACCTTCATAGTCACCTCCCCTGCCTAGAAGCCAATTGAGCCATAGAGCAGACTTCCCATTATATCCAATTTCGGCCAACTTCACACTGTACCAATGGTCAGTCACTTAACCCCCCTGGGCTCCAAGCCAAAAGCCTGAGGGTAGATCAATCAGTGGCTGAAAACTGGTAAAAGGCTGATTGGATGCTGGAGGGGATGTGGCAAAGTAGGGACATTAATTCATTGCTGGTGGAGCTGTGAAATGATCCAACCATTCTGGAGGGCAATTTGGAACTATGCCCAAAGAGCAACAAAAGAATATCTACCCTTTGACCCAGCCATAGCACTGCTGGGTCTGTACCCCAAAGAGATAATGGACACAAAGACTTGTACAAAAATATTCATAGCTGCGCTCTTTGTGGTGGCCCAAAACTGGAAAACGAGGGGATGCCCATCAATTGGGGAATGGCTGAACAAACTGTGGTATATGTTGGTGATGGAATACTATTGTGCTAAAAGGAATAATAAAGTGGAGGAGTTCCATGGAGACTGGAACAACCTCCAGGAAGTGATGCAGAGTGAGAGGAGCAGAACCAGGAGAACATTGTACACAGAGACTGATACATTGTGGTACAATCGAAGGTGATGGACTTCTCCATTAGTGGCGGTGTAATGTCCCTGAACAACTTGCAGGGACCCAGGAGAAAAAAACACCATTCATAAGCAAAGGATAAACTATGGGAGTGGAAACACCGAGAAAAAGCAACTGCCTGAATACAGAGGTTGAGGGGACATGACAGAGGATAGACTCTAAATGAACACTCTAATGCAAATACTATCAACAAAGCAATGGGTTCAAATCAAGAAAACATCTAATGCCCAGTGGACTTACACGTCGGCTATGGGGGGTGGGGGGGAGGAAAAGAAAATGATCTATGTCTTTAATGAATAATGCTTGGAAATGATCAAATAAAATATATTAAAAAAAAAAAAAAGGCTGATTGGGCAGGGACCTTCCCCAGGGACTGAGTTCTAGAAGCCTCCCCTATATCAAGGCTTGGGGAAAGGAAGGAAGATTCCAAAGTGAGTCGGAGTGCTGTCACCTCCCCTCCCCTCCCCATCAGAGTCCTCTCTCAGCCAGGTGGATCCCTGAGGCACTGCAGGCTTCCTCTCCTATCACAGAGGAGATCTCTCAGTGGGAAAGAGATGGAGTAGAGGAAAGATTCAGCCTCTCTCCAAATTCCCTGCTGGGGCTCCAGTCCGGGGGTGGGGAAGACACATGAGCTTTCCAAGTGGGAAAGTTGCCCATCTGTGATTTTCTTTTTTTAAGATAACTGCATTTTTCTGCATCTTAGGACAGACAGGGAGGTTACTGGCCCAATGAGGCAGATAACTATGCTGAAGTTTGAAGGCATCACTCAGCAGGGTCCCTTTAAAGGCATCTTTTTTCCTCTGCTCTCTTCAGAGCTTTCTCCATTGACTAATTAAGAGCTTGGATTACAGCTCCTGGATCATTGAAGTACCACACTGCAATTACTATAATGATGACTAGGGCAATTACTAACCAGAAGACAACTGCCACTTAACCCTCTCCTTGCCAAAGGTTGGTGAGCCTCCTTGGACTGAAAATGTGAAGGGTTACTGAGGTTTGGAAGCCAGGAAACTCTAGTGAATTTGACTAGAAGCTGGACACTGCCACTCTCTTCCATTTAAACTCTCACCTTCTCTCTTAGAATCAACACTGTGCATTGGTTCCAAGGAAGAAGAGTGGTAAGGGCTAGGCAATGTGAGTCAAGTAACTTGTCCAGGGTCATAGTATGTGAGGCTAGATTTGAATCCAGGACCTCCTGTCTCCAGGCCTGGCAGTCTATCCACTGAGCCACCTAGCTGTCCCATAATTTACCTAGATCTTTCCCCCCCTTAAACACTTACAATTTATCTTAAAATGGATATTAAGTATTGGTTCCAAGGCAGAAGAGCTAACGGTTTATACAGATTAAGTAACCTACCCAGGGTCACACAGCTAAGGATCTGAGACCAGATTAAACCTAGGACCTTCTGTCTCCAAGCCTAGCTCTCTATCCTCTGAGCTATCTGAGCCACCTAGCTGTCCCATAGTTTATCTAGATCTTTTTTTTCCTTTTCCTTAAACCCTTACTTTTTGTCTTAGAATGGATACTAAGTATTGGCTCCAAGGAAGAAGAAGTAAGGGTTAGGCAAGGGGGATTACATGACTTTCCCAAGGCTCACACAGCTAGGAAGGGTCTGAGAGCAAATCAGAACCCAAGATTCTTATCTCCAGGCCTATCCCCTGAGACACCTTGCTGCTCCCTTTCGGTATCTCTTAAAGATTCAGCTTAGGATGGGGGAAGATAGTTAGAGAAAAAGAGAGGAGTTGAGAAGAGAGGAAAAGAGAGAAGGAAGGAGAAGAAAGGGAAGAGAGGAAGAAAATGAACATGTGTGAAAGAGGAAGCAGAAATAAAAGAATACGAGAGAGGGGGGAGAGAGGAGGAGGAAGAGGAGGAGGAAGAGGAGGAGGAGGAGGAGGAGGAGGAGAAGGAGAAGGAGAAGGAGAAGGAGAAGGAGAAGGAGAAGGAGAAGGAGAAGGAGAAGGAGAAGGAGAAGGAGAAGGAGAAGGAGAAGGAGAAGGAGAAGGAAGGAGAAGGAGAAGAAGAAGAAGAAGAAGAAGAAGAAGAAGAAGAAGAAGAAGAAGAAGAAGAAGAAGAAGAAGAAGAAGAAGAAGAAGAAGAAGAAGAAGAAGAAGAAGAAGAAGAAGAAGAAGAAGAAGAAGAAGGAGAAGGAGAAGGAGAAGGAGAAGGAGAAGGAGAAGGAGAAGGAGAAGGAGAAGGAGAAGGAGAAGGAGAAGGAGAAGGAGGAGAAGGAGAAGGAGAAGGAGAAGGAGAAGGAGAAGGAGAAGGAGAAGGAGAAGGAGGAGAAGGAGAAGGAGAAGGAGAAGGAGAAGGAGAAGGAGAAGGAGAAAGACGAGGAGGAGGAGAAAAAGGTGGAGAAGGGAGGGCAAGAGGGAGGAGGTGTGGGGAGAGAGAGAGAGAGAGAGAGAGAGAGAGAGAGAGAGAGAGAGAGAGAGAGAGAGAGAGAGAGAGAGAGAGAGAGAGAGAGAGAGAGAGAGAACATTCTCTCCCACTTACCTACCTCCATCACCTGACAACACATTTTGACAATAGCCTTAAGAGGCAAGCATAAAGTAAATTTCTGTTTCAGTTTTCTATCACCAAGAGAGTTTCTAAAACAATCAGTCACAAATTGCTAGTGCCTGAAGCAAAATTACCAACTTCAGCAGTTAAACAAAGAAGAACTGAGATCTTTGTTGTCCTAAGGAAGAAAGTATCTTGCCTCATATCCCATTCTTGCTGGCAGAGCTGGGATTAGAACCCAGGTTTCCTGAGACCAGTGTACCTTCTTTCCTCTACATCACACTACCTCCAACATGGTGGACTCCAAACCAGTAGGAATTATATATCACTTCCAAGCAATGGAATTTAATGAAAAGGTTCCTTTATGAGACTGGTGACAAACCAGAAATAGCCTATGGCTAACAGTCTGTCACTCCCTGAAATGACAAGAGCTAAGTATTAATGACTGATGAAATACAAAATGTTGTTCCTTAGAAGAATAAGTCACAATTGCTTGGCTGACCTTTCCTTGATAGAAGGACTTAACACCCCATAGAGAATCTGAGAAATTGAAGGCACCTCAAGAATTGTCTGGAGGAGATTTATCAAACTATAAAATAGAATATTAAAAGTTCAGCAGCAGAGGGAGAGGCTATGGGAGATGAATCAATGAAAGTGTCTTGGAAAGGTCACAGTGGCTTCCGTGTTTGCTTATTATATAAATTAGCTGTTCCCTAGTCTTAATTGCCTGAAGGGCAAGGGCAGCTGGGACACATTGAAACCTGTCACTCACTGTACCTTACATACAAAGGTTTTATTTCCAAGTTAGGCTCATCCAAAAGCAACTATTACCCCATGGTTAGAACACTGGACCTGGACACAGGAAGACCTGAGTTCAAATTTGACCTGGAAATTTCCTAGCTGTGTGATCCTAGGCAAGTCACTTAAACTCTGATTTGCCTGACAAAAAGGATCCACTGGAGAAGGAAATGGCAAACTGCTCCAGTATCCTTGCCAGAAAACCCCAAGGATAGTTATGGTCCATGGAGTCATGAGGAGTGGGACCCAACCAAACAACAACAAGGACCAACTATTTGTAGTGTATGCCAGCATCTAACATCAGAAGGCTATGTCCCTCCCTACATTGCCTGCCCAGTTCAGCAAACATTTGTTGACTACGTAATATATGCACAATACCACTCTAGGATCTGGAGGCCAGATGAAGTATAAAACTTGGCCCTTGCCCTTGAGAAATTTACCATAAAGTTATGGAGATAAGATATGAGCAATAAACTAAGAGTAACTAGTTGTGTACAACTAGCACCAAATGATCAGAGTAGGCCATGCTACAAGAAAGAATCTGGAAGAGGAAGTCATCCCTTTTACTTGGGGTGCTCCCCCAAAGGGTTCTGAGAGGAGGCCTGGCTATGAATGAGCCCCCAAAGGAAGAAAGGGGCCCAGATAAGTGAAAAAGAAAGAAATGGAACAGTATTTCAGGCTGGGACATCTAGCAATGAGTCTAGTGAGGGCAGATTAGCCGGAGGAGATCAGTTTTGCTCTGAGTCATGGAATATGACATATGAAACAATTATATGATTATGCAAGGTAATATACAGCATCTTGTGTCTCCAATGAGATTATTAGCTCCTTGAGGGAAGAGTTGTTGTTCAGTCATTTCTCAGTCATGTCTGACTCTTCGTGATTCTATTTGGGATTTTCTTGGCCAAGATAATAGAGTTGTTTGCCATTTTTTTTCTCTAGATTATTTTACAGGTGAGGAAATTGAGATAAACAGGGTGAAGTGATTTGCCCAGGATCACACAGCTCATAAGTGTTTGAATCCAGATTTGAACACACGAAGATGAGTTTTCCTAACTCCAGGCCAAACAATTTATTCACAAAATCTATTCTCATAATTTACGTCAGTTGGTAAGTACTCAATGAATACTTGTTGGCTTGCGCTCAACCATCTAAGAAAATAAAACAGATAAGCAAATAGATTATAAACTGCTTTATGGAATAAACATTAGAGACCATCCCTCTTATAGATGAGGATAGGGAAGCTAGGAAAAGTTGATTGATTTGTCCAAGGTCACACAGTCAGTAAGTGGGGAAACCCAAATTCAATTTATTTCACTTTTCTGGTCCTTACTTTTCTCCCTTAGGAATGAGGGAATTGGGAGCAGCTATGGAATTTTTTTTATCTTTTTTTTTAACCCTTACCTTCCATCTTAGAATCAATATTGTATATTGGTTCCAAGGCAGAAGACTGGTAAGGGTAAAGCAATGGGGTTTAAGTGACTTGCCCAGGGTCACACAGCTAGGAATTATCTGAGACCAGATTTGAACCAGGATCTCCTGTCTTGTAGGCCTGGCTCTCAATCCACTGAGCCACACAGCTGCCCCCCATAATTCTTAACTAAATTACAGCTATTTTGAATATAAACCTAACTATAACAATAATTTATGGGTGGTGGTGAGGTATTGTCCCCATAGTGGATTGAGAGCCAGGCCTGGAGATGAGAGGTCCTGGGTTCAAATCTGAATTCAGACACTTCCCAGCTGTGTGACCCTGGGCAAGTCACTTAACCACCATTGCCTAACCCTGACCTCTCTTCTGCCTTGAAACCTATACATAGTATTGATTCTAAAACAGAAGGTAAAGAGTTTTTAGAAAAAAGAAAAGCAAAAAGGAATGAGAGAGCTGTATCAGATTATCTCTAAGATCCCTTCCAGCTCTAATATTTCTACTTTAAAGTACTTCTAAGTGATTCCCAGCAGGATACTTGCTTTGATTCCTTCCTCCAGTAGAGACGATGCTTTAAAATGAGTCCCCTAACAAATCTCACACATTTATAGGAAGGCTGCTTTCCTGTCCCAGGACTACCAGCTGGGTACCTGACCCAAAACTAATGGGCCCCCATGGGCGTCCAAACCACAGGCTGGATATTGGCCAATTTGGGCCCTAAGTCACCGAGCTAATTGGTCACCAAGAAATGACACCCATATATGGGCTCACCCACACAGAAGCTGTCTACCGTTGTCAAAGGCTTGTCCTAGATGGAAGTAAGTAGGAGCGTTTCTAGGAGGTTTTTCTTGCTAATTGTTCTCAATTAAAGCTCCTCTATCCAGCTCTCCATTACTGATGGCATTCTTCCTGCTGAGCTGGAAAGAATAATTGGTCATTCTATCCCCAGCGTAGCCTCCCTGGGAAACCATGAAATGTGGAGAGTGAGCTCAGAGCCGGAGATGCTCAAATCCTGCGCCCTACTCCCACTCTTAAAAGCAAACCAGGAATGCTCCCTTTGCCCTCCTTTTACCCCTCAAAAAGGCTACTCTCAGGGCAGGACCTTCTTCCTTGATATTTTTGCTATGACATTCTCCAGCAAGGACTTAAAAGTATCTGGATCAGAGACAGACATTTTTTAAAAGCAAAAGAGAGGGGCAGCAAGCTAGAGTCAGAAAGACCTGGGTTCAAAGCTAGTGGTATGATCCTGGGCAAGTCACTCAACCCCAACTGCCTCACCTTTACTGCTTTTCTGCCTTGGACTGGATTATTACTTATCAATTCTAAGACAGAAGTAAGGATTTAAAAACAAAACAACAAGAGGTGCCATGGTGCTGTGGAAAGAGAAGTGAGCTTGGATAGAGGGCAGCTAAGTGATCAGTGGATAGAGCCCTGTGCCTTGAGTCAAGAAAATTTGGGATCAAATCCGGACTCCAGATACTTTACTTCTCATTTTAACTATTCAGTTAATGAGGGAGCTAGGTGGTTGAGGGGACATGACAGAGGATAGACTCTAAATGAACACTCTAATGCAAATACTATCAACAAAGCAATGGGTTCAAATCAAGAAAACATCTAATGCCCAGTGGACTTACGTGTCGGCTATGGGGGGTGGGGGGGAGGAAAAGAAAATGATCTATGTCTTTAACGAATAATGCTTGGAAATGATCAAATAAAATATATTTTAAAAAAAAAACAAAAAAAATGAGGGAGCTAGGTGGTATAGTAGATGGAGTGATGTAGATGTCATTGAGTGATCCTGTTCAAATCACCTCACCTCAGTTTCCTCATCTGAAAAAAAAAACAAAAAAAATGAGGGAGCTAGGTGGTATAGTAGATGGAGTGATGTAGATGTCATTGAGTGATCCTGTTCAAATCACCTCACCTCAGTTTCCTCATCTGTAAAATGGGGATAATAATAGCATCTCTCTCCTAAGATTTTGTAAGGATTCAAATAATATAATATTTAGAAAGATCTTAGCCCAATGCCTGGCACATAGAGATATCATATAAATGTTAGTTATTACTATTATTACATGATAATCTTATTCTACATAGAATTTTGAATTCAATACTTAGCAATAGGATGGAGACTTTTTCAAACTTCTGTTTCCTCATCTGTACAATGGGTAAATATGAGTACCACCTTCTTCACAGGTTGGTAGGGAGGAAAGCACTCTGTAAATATAATTATGAGTTACCACATTTTGTGAATATTTTATTCAAGGATACCAACTCCCTGACCTTCAGAGAAGTCACCAATCCATCTCACTCTCCTCCTAAAGAAGATTCTCCTCTTTAAAGCTCAGCAAAGAAGGGAAGAAAGGAAGCATTTATTTATTCAGTAACTACTATGTGATTCAAGCACTTCTACAAATATTTTCTCATTCAATCCTCCACCTGAGGATGGATTTGTCCTTGGGTCTTCCTAACTCCATGTCTAGCACTCCATCTACCATGCCACCTAGCTCCCTCATTAATTGAATAGTTAAAATGAGAAGGAAAGTTAAGGGAAGGAAAGGAAATTTCTAGTCCAACTCTTTCATTTTCCACAGGAGGAAACATAGCCTTAGAGGAGTCAAATGATTTGCCCAAGGTCACAAAAGTACTAAGTACCAGAGGCAGAATTGGAACCCAGGTCCAGTGACTCTGAATCCAGTACTCTTTCCATTATAACATTTGAGCTAAGGATTAGATTCACCCAGTTGGTCAGTTAAAGGCTAATCTTTAGTTCTTGGGAGCCAGTGTCTTGACAGCAGTGTGCTTTGAAGGCTGAGATAATTGACCAGGGTTTTGGAAAGGGTTTAGTATGTAAAAGCCCTCATCTCCAATAACAGATCATAAAAGCATGAATCGCCTTTCAGCCCCAGTGCTCGCTAAGCCTCCTGTCTTATCAGAGTAACAGGATTAGCAGCTGCTTTACAGGAAAAGAACAAACCAATTTATGTGCCGCTGAGCAAGGTTTCCTTCTCTTTTTGCACCATGTAGAAAAAAAAATCTCTGGGCTAGAGAGAAAATTCACTCCTAAAGACTCTTCTCTTCTTTCCTTCCTTCCATGGGCCTACGATCCATAATCTACATTATAAATCAATCCAGTAGTATTGAAGTTAGAAGAGCCCTTAGTTTCTTCATTTATTAAAGGATGGATTTATTGTTACTGATGTTCAGTCACTTTCAGTCTTGTCCTACTCTCTGGGACTCCTTTTGGAATTTTCTTGGCAAAGATCCTGGAGGGATAAATGATTTCAATGCAGCACCCCCCCCCTTTTTTTAAGGCAAATGAGTTTATCTAGGGAATTTGGGAAGCTTTGGATTCAAGTTCCACCTCTGATATACCCTGGCTAAGAACTCTAGACAAGTGCTTAATTACTCAGAGCTGCCAGGCAACTAAGATTGGTCACAGAGAAGATGCTCACCTGTGTATCTCTTCCACCAGAAGAGGAAAAATAGCACCTTCTCTAGAAGGACTAAGACTGTCTTGGACCTGAATAGAATTATAAGATTTGTCCCTTTTTTACTTTTTCTGTATGCTCCCTTCCTGAGGCAAGGAAACATCCTAGGATTTGGGACTAGAGAGTGAAAAAGGAAGATAAGAGAAGGATATCTGGGGAGGGGGGGAGGATTATGTGATATAAAAACAAAAAGATATCTATAAAAATGTATCTTTTTAAAAATCTGGGGCAAAGAGTGTTACTATTTTTGTTTTTAGGACATGAGTACTTCTTTTAGTTCTACTCCACATAGTACCTGCGGCATCAAAGCATATTTCTTCCCCCATCCCCAGAATCTCAATTCCATCAGCCATCTTCAGGCCTTTGGGTAAACCATCACCAGTGCCCAGAATGTACTCCCTCCTAAATTCAGCCTCTTACTTTTCTAGCAGGTTCAACCCTCCTACCACCTCCTCTCCTGATCCCCCCAATTTATCTGTGCCCGTGCTATTTACTGTCCAGTAGAGAATAAGATAAATAAGGTCCTTGTAGGTATGGACCATTTGATTTTCTATGTGGTTCAATGAATAGTGTTGGGTCTGGAGTCAGAAAGACCTGAGTTCAAATCTGGACTCAGATATACCCTGGCTTTATGACCCTGAGCAAGTCACTTAACTCTGCCTACTTCAGTCTTCTCAACTTCTCAACTTCTCAAAATGGAGATAATACTAGTACCTATCTCTTGGAAATATTGTGAGGGTCCAATGAGTTTAGCATTTACAAGCACCTGGCACAGAGTGAGTTCTTAATAATTGTATGTTTCCCTCCTTATCTGTACCCTCAATGCCCAGCATAGGTCATTATACACAGTAGGCACTTAATGAATGTTTTTCTCTCCTCCAGTCAGATTTTATTATCTTTCCCCCATTACCCATACAAGCAATATTTAACATTTGTTTTCTGATATTTTATAATCCAAATTCTCTCCCTACTTCCCCTTCCCCTTCCTGAAACAATAACCAATTTGATATAGGTTTTTATGAATGTTTTTAAGAAACAAAGAAGGGCAACTATGTGACTCAGGGGATTGAGAACCAGGCCTGGAGATCAGAGGTCTTAGGTTCAAATCTGCCTAGCTTTGTGACACTGGGTAAGTCATTTAACCTCAACTGCCTAGCCCTTACTGCTCTTCTGCCTTAGAACTGCTATTAATATTGATTCTGAGATGGAAGCTAAGGGGAAAGGAGAAAGAAAGAAAGAAAGAAAGAAAGAAAGAGAGAGAGAGAAAGAGAGAGAGAGAGAAAGAGAGAGAGAGAGAGAGAGAGAGAGAGAGAGAGAGAGAGAGAGAGAGAGAGAGAGAGAGAGAGAGAGAGAGAGAGGGAGAGAGAGAGGGAGAGAGGGAGGGAGGAAGGAAGGGAGGAAGGATGGAAGGAAGGAAGGAAGGAAGGAAGGAAGGAAGGAACGAACGAACGAACGAACGAACGAACGAACAAACGAACAAACGAACATAAAGAAATGATTGGAAGAGAGATGAATATGAAGTCTAGAGGACTGGGGGTTGAAATACTAGCTCATACACAAGTGGTATGAATCGAGATGAATTATTTAACCTCTTTGTGTCTCAATTTCTCCATCTGTAAAATGGGGATAATACTGCCCATTATCATCTCATCTATTATGAGGATCAAATAAGATCATATATGCAAAGCATTTTGCAAACCTCAAAGTCTTATCTAAAAGTTAATGATTATTTGTCAAATTGAATACAGAAATATAATGTACAAAATAACTATATAATATTAACTACTAAGTGCATTAGAAGAAATTAAAAATACTCTATTGGGAGAGGGGTTCCGGGGGTGGGAGTAGGGGACAGTTAATCATTGATGGTTGATCTCTACTGGCCAAGGAAAGAAAGTGACTTGCCACAAGGACACACAGTGAGTTTGTGGCTTATCCAAGACCAGGATCAGATCCCCTGACTCCAAGTCCAATGCTCCTAGTGCCAGACATCATGATTGCTGTTCTGGGCCAGAGTTTTAATATTGACTTCATTTACTTCAACAATTCCAGTTCAATCCTATTTTCTCTGGGTCCCACATCTTGTTTTCAGCAAATAGAACAAAATGTGCCCAACTGGGAGAGAAGAATCTATAAAATGGGAGACTAAAATATATTTATCTCTTTGACTTTTATACATCAAAGTGCAACTGTAAGTTTAAATACCAAGGCCCAACTGGAATTTTGCACAAAAGGCCCTCCACCTCCTCCCTCCAGTCCAAGGCCTCCAGAAATGCCCTGGTCATGTCCCTGGGAGGAGAGAAGAGAAGGAGGGGGTAAAGTCTCCTTGCCTGAGCCCCAAGCACTCCAGGGCTTCTTGGGTGGTAGTTTAGCCAATGGATCAAAGGAAACATCACCGGACAGTTACTCTTAGGAACTCAGGATCACTTCAAAGATGAGTCGCCTGCACTTTCCATTCCAAACTCGATAACTCCAGGTAAATATAATTAAAAGACATTTGTGGGCATCATGCCATTAGGATGAAAGAAATATTTTCCAGCCCTATCAGGAACAAGTCTTAACAGTCTAATACAGGGAAAATGCAAAATATGATTAATGAACTGGATTGCAGCTTTGCCCAAGAGCTGAAGATTAATTTCAGTTGCTGATAAATGGCAAGCATTCAAAAATCAGAGAAATGTGTATCGTCTCCAAGTACAGAAGCTGACATCGCCATCTCTGTGCTTCATTTTACGATGCAAAATAGGCTGGTTCACTTGTGTTTTTTTCTGGAGGGGATAAAAGGTATTGCTATAGCAGTTGGGGTTGGTTAGACATTTCAAGCTGCCTTCCAACCCCTGCCGTCCAATCCCTTCCCAATCTCCCTCCTCCTAGGCATGACAAAGGGTATTCTGAGAGTTTTAGTCTTCAAACCGTCCTATAAGCAGGCAAATCTTGAAGCAAACCCACCGGGACCCAAGAGAACAGCTGTGGGAAGTCATCCTCATGTTTCCACCATGACGCTGCCTGGGAAGCTTAAGGAATTATCATCCTGGGACCCTCTGGGCTGATGAATGGGCATTTCAGCAATGGACACTATGGAACAAAGAAATCACTACACTCCAATTGCTTCAGGGAATTAAACTTGTACAAGGAGTGTGTCAAAATTGAAAAAAAAAATGGAAAATGAAGCTGTTGGGGAATCAGGCTAGAACAATTTTTCAACAAATACCATCTGAGTGATCACAGGAAAGTCACTTAACCTTTGGAGGTCTCGTTTCCTCCTGGGCAAAATGAGGGGGTTGAACTCAGTGACCTCTAAAAGCCTGTCCAGTTCTAAATCTCTGACCCCCCAAACCAAAATAACTTGAAAGCCATCAACCAGTGACAGGGAGGAAAAATAGAGTCAAAAAGAAGAATAAGACACAAGAATTTGCTGATCCCCCTCCCATGAAAATCCAACTCATATATATATATATATATATATGTATGTATGTATGTATTTTATCTAATTATTATATTTTCTATATAAAACTCATAATATCTAATAAGAGCTACTATGGAGCAACTAGGTGGTTCAGTGGATATAATGTTGGGGGCATGGAGTATGAAAAACTCATCTTCCTGAGTTCAGATCTGACCTCAGAAACATACTACCCTGGCTAAGTCATTGGATTTTGTTTGCCTCAATTTCCTCATCTGTCAAAAGAGTCTGAGAAGGAAATGGCAAACTGCTCTATTTTCTCTGCCAGGAAAATCCCAAACGAGATCATGAAGAGTTGGACACAACTGAAAATGACTGAACAACATACCATGAGCAGAACACGGTGCTACTTCTTGGAGGAAGTACAGGATTTATATATATATATATATATATGTGTGTGTGTGTGTGTGTGTGTGTGTGTGTGTGTGTGTGTACAGGATTTATATATAAATCCTGTACTTATATATGTGTATATAGTATATATGTATATGTATATATACATATATGTATGTATATGTATATAGTATATAGTAGTCTCTCAGTGATCGAGAATGACTATTGTCTTTGTGCAGTTTCATCTATGGTGTACCCACATGTGGCTTTGGAGTCATAATCCCAGTGCTCAGAGGGCTTATAGATTAGGAAAGGAAGATGACAGATATGTGTATAACTAGAATATAAAATGCTACCTGGCAACTAGTAATTAAGGAAGGAAGGAACATGGTAAGAGAGCAGGCTGGATTGTATTTGGGAATCGTGAGATGCTTTCAATGGTCCCAAACTGCTCTTTGAACAAAAAGATGCCCATTTAATGTCATTCTTCCTGTGATGCTACAGGAAGTATTGTGATACACAGGAAGTATTCTTCCTGTGATGCTAACATGGCTTTGAATTAGGGAATAACCCTGAAAGAGGGAGCTGGGTAAGGAGATCCCAGGACTGGGCATGGGCTCTGGGGACTTCCATAGATTTTGGCAAACCTGCTTCCAAAAACATGTGTTTATGTGGAATGGAGGAACCTGGCTCTCCACTTCAGAGCACAGGTCATCAATAACTGCTAAGGCCAGTTGGGTCTCATTCTGCCTTCAACCAATCGCCATGAAACATTGAAAGATTTCTGTCTCTGTTGTGTCTATCCTTCCCAGGTTTTAGATGAAGGACCATTGAAGCTGGGGTAGCTAGGTGACTGGGTGAATAGAGAGCTGTGCCTCAACAAAGGCAGTCCTGGGTTCAAATTTGGTCTCAGATCCTTCCTAGATGTGTGATCCCAGGCAAGTCACTTAACCCTAACTGCCTAGCTGTAAGAATTGAAATAATATTTCTACCCAGATACATATTTTATGAAGTTTATTGGAAAAGGTAGACAATCATTCCTCTAAGTAACATGACCACGTGGTCCCTAGCCTGCCAGTCTCTTCCTCCTTCCCTTCACCTGCCTGCTCTGTTCCCAACCTCTTCCTTCTCTCTTCTCTTCTCGGTTCTCCTCCTCAATAGTTTTTTTTTTTAACTCTCATCTTCTCTCTTAGAATTAATACTAAATATGAGTCCCAAGGTAGAAGAGGGGTAAGGGCTTTGTGTCAAGGAAGTTCATCTCCTCCTCCTCCTGAATAGCTTCACCTGCCCAGCAAACATTCCTGAAATAACACAGTTGCTCAAGACTTGCATCCCTCTATGTTCTGTACCTCAATAAAAGTCAGCAATACAGCCCCAGGATGGTCCATGAATATCATTGATCTCTCGTTTCCAGGCATTTTCTCTGGCTGTCCCTCATGCCTGGTACACTCTCCTTTCTCTGTTCCAATTACTGACCTCTCTGGCTTCCTTTAAGTCCCAAGTAAAATCCTACTTTATCTAGAAAGCCTTCCCTAACCCCTCTTGAAACCAGTCTTCCTTCTACTAGTTAATGAATTATTTCCATAATAATTTCATTTTTCCTTTTAGCTTGCTTTGTAATATTTGTTTGTACACTGTCTCTCCTCCATTTGACTGGAAGCTTCTTGAAGGCAGAGACTGTCTTTTGTCTCTTTCAGTATCCTCAGTATTTAGCACAGTGCAGAGAACATAGTAGATTCTTAATAAATTATTATTGATTGATGGATTGACATTCCAAAGAATCAAAATTGTATATCTTTAGTGAAATGCAAAACTGGATGGGGGATTTAACAGCCTGCAGTATATTGCAAATGATGACTCATGCACAAGAAGTTATATAAGAGGGATAATAAGGGAGGGAGAAGGAACATGCTTTGCCGTCCTGTGATACATCGGTGTAGGGAGTTCTTGGTATGTAAATTCATTGTATGTAAATTCATCATGGCAGCCAGGCATATCTCTAATTCATGTGTAACAAAGTCTTAGAAAACTGCCTGGGGCATTGAGGGGTTAAATGACTTACCCTGAGTCACACATCTATCATACTGTGTCAGAGGTAAGATTTGAACCCATGTTCTTCCTAACTCCAAAACTATCTCTGCCCACTGTAGATGTTGCCTCTCTGGTGTAAAGAAAGATATCATCTACTTAATACACGATGGAAAAAGGAGGTATACTTGTTCCACAGAAGTGAAGGACTACAGCTGGGCAGACCCAGTGGGACATAAAAAGAATAAGAAGATGACTTTGGGTAGACTCCCTCTAGAGTACAACAACAACAGTAATAATAATAATAATAATAATAACAACAACAACAACAGCTGGGGCATTTATATAGCACTCACTATGTATGAGGCATTGTGCTAAGTATTTTACAGTTATTATCCCATTCGATCCTCATAACAATTTTGGGAGATAAGTGCTATTATTATCATCTCCATTTTACAGAGGATGAGTCTGGGGCAAAAAGGTTAAGTGACCTACACAGGGTCACACAGCTGGTAATTGTCTACAGTCAGATTTGAATTCAGGTCTTCTTGTCTCCAGATTGAGTTTTCTGTCCATTCCGCCTCCTAGATGCCCCTGGAGTATTGATAGGAGCGTGTAATCAAGAATCACAGAGGATGAGAAGATGTGGCTGAGCTGTGAATTACACCTCTGGAAGGAATACCCACATCACCGATATCACATTTTCCCTTCAGCATAAAAGCACCGAGAAAACATAAATTATTATTTGGAATCCAGTAAGGTAGGACAAGGTCATTACAGACTGAGGACATGAAGGAAGGATTCCTGGAGTTGTTTGAGTCAGGCTTTAAAGAAGATGGAAATGAATTCAGCAGCCTGGGAGGAATGGGGGAAGAATGAAGTAGAGGAAAGGGAAGGATAAGATGTTCCAGTCATAGCAAGTAGAGCAAATAAATGTTCATAAGCAGTAAAGTGTTGAGCAGGTGAACAGAAATTACCTGGAGGGGAACCAAGAAGTGGAAAACTTTGGATGGCAGCCAAGGGAGACTGACCTTCATTCAGTAGACTTTAGATAACCATTGCAGAGTTTTGAGTGGTGTCATGGTAAGGGCTGGATTTGAAGTCAATAGATCTGAGTTTAAATCCCAGATTTACCACTTACTACCTTGGACAAGGCATCTAACTTCCCTGGGCCTCAGTTTCCTCATTTTAAAATGAACTCATTAGATCAGAGGACCACTAAATTTCATTTTTAAAAAACCCTTACCTTCTATCTTAGAGTCAATATTGTGGGGCATTCTAAGGCTGAAGGTTCATTTTTACTCAAACATTCCATCCCTAAATCTATGAATCTATTTTATGATTCTGTAAATTTGACCTATGAATAAGTAAGAACAAAGTCTGGTGATGTCATCCAAATTAACTTACTGTTCAGCACTGTGTAAATCAAATTACTGAAGGATTACTTTTTAGAATGTAATAAAATAATAACAAAATTCATTTGGAGGAACAAAAGGCCTAGAATCCAAAGGGAAATAAAAATAAATAGGTATGAAGAAAGCCTTGCAGCATTAGAAATAAAACTATATTAAAAAGCAATATCAGTAATAGCAACAAAAGCCATTACTGTTGGTTTAAAAAAAAACAGAAAAGTAAATCACCAGGACAAATAAGATAAGTAAGACCCAAGAACAATTGAACCCAATTTTTTATAAACCCAAGAGTATAAATCATTAGAGAAGGATTCCCTAGCAGGAACTGCTGAGAAAACTAGAAAGAAATTGGGTTTAGACCAGCATGTTACAATATGTTCCATAGTAGTAGTAGTAGTAGTCTCTCGGTAACCGAGAATGACGATTGTCTTTGTGTGCTTTGCACAAAAACACTTGTGCGTGAAGGAGATTTAAGTGGAAAAGTCGATGCACAGAGACAGTCACACTCTCTCAGCGTTGGAAGCCTGGGTCCAGTGGCACAAAAAATCATTACACCTGGAGACTTCCTCAGCTGCATTGGATGGCCATGTTGTCTTTTGTGCTCCAACATGCCCTAAGTACTCCACAGTGCTTTGCTGCATAGCCATCTCAGCCATTGAACCTTCTTATTGGTTTCTTCCTTCTGTTCGGCTGAAGCAGTCTTCACATGCTGGGTGAGTAAAGCCTTAGTTCACCAGGGGTCTATGACCCGATGGCTACCATCTTACTTATGTTCTATAGTAAGCTTCAAATGGATGCATGACCTAAATATAAAAGTTCATAGCATTCCTTTTTAATTAGAGGAGAATACAATTTTCAGATCTATGGTTAGGATGAGAATTCTTAGCCAAATAAGTGCTAGAGATAAAAAATGAAAAAAAAAACAATTTCAGTTATATGCAATTTTAAAAACTCCTACATAAGGAAGATGACATTTAATCATCATCTAAAAACCTGATATCAAAGATATATAAGATGCTAGCATAAATATACAAGGCCAAGAGCCATTTGTAAGTGGAGAAAGAATATGAACAGTTTTCAGGGGGGAAATGATCAGCAACCATATTTAAAGCTCTCTAAATAACCTATAAGAGAAACAAAAATTAATAAAACTCTGAAGTTTCAGCTTATCCTGATCAAATTGGCAAAATATGACAAGAAAAAAATAATGTTGGAGAGACTATAGTAAAGAACCACTAACATACCATAAATTGGTTCAACTATTCTGAAAAACAATTGGAAAGATAGGAGCAAAGTCATACCCTTTGACCCAGAAATGTCTCCTACATAACAAAAGATGTAAAAATGTATCTTTGTGATAAGAAAACTAGAAACAAACTCAGTGTATATTGATGGTGGAATGGCTGAACAAATTGTTGTCCATGAATGTGATAGACTATTATTGTGCTAGGGACAGGTAGGTGGCTCAGTGGATAGAGTGTCAGTCCTGGAGACAGAAGGTCTGGGGTTCAAATCTAGCCTCAGACATTTCCTAGCTATGTGACCCTGGGCACCTCACTTAACCCCAATTACCTAGCCCTTAGAGCTCTTCTCCCTTGGTACGGATATTTAGTGTCATTTCTAAGACAGAAAGTAAGGATTTAATAATAATAATATTGTGCTATTGGAAATGATGGATAGAAGTAATTCAAAGAAATATGAGATTTAGAAGGAGTGAGGCAGATTGAAAAAAAATAAAACCAAGAGAAACAAAAGGAGCTGAACCAAAATTTCATAGAACAGTCTTGGTTCGGAAAAACAGAGATTAAAAATTGAGCACCTCCCCTCCTGGTGGAAAAGTGGGAGGTAGGGGATAACAGGTATAAAGTGTTGTATACTATAACTTCAAAATGTTGTAAAATTGGAGGGTTCGATGGGTAAAAGTATCAGGAAATAACTATGGTATAAAAACTGGTATCGATATCTTAAATGAGGAAAATAATGATTAGCGTTTGGCAGCAATGTAAAACGTGAATTGGAGGGGAGACAAAGCGAAAGCAGAAAGACCTGTTAGGAATCTGTTGCAACAATCCAGCAATAAGGGCCTTGACTTGGCAAAGGATAGAACCAGGCAAATCCGGGATTAAAACAGCTGCAAGAGTTATGAAAAAGAAGTAGAAATGACCAGATTTAGTAACTTACTCTTCTCTTTTTCTCATCTCTCAAGTCAAAGATAATACCAAGAGCTCGATCATGGAATGTTGGGTAGAAAATTATGCACCTGACTCCTCCCCCCACCAAAAAAGAGGACTAGTGAAGTCAGAAGAAGCAGGTTTTGGTGGAAAGAGAACAAATGCAGTTTGGGACATGTTGAGTTTGAGACACCAACAGGACATAACACTTTAGTAAATTTGTGAAACATGTGGAACATTGTGTAGTGTTTCTTGGTTTTTTTAATGCCTTTTGGTTTCTCTACAACAATTTACTGATATTTTCCCCTTCCGATAATAAATTTTCCCCTTTTCCCAAAGAAAAATAGTTAAGTAAAACCAATCAACTCAGCAACCACATCTGACATTTGGCATCCATAGTCTTACACACACACACACACACACACACACACACACATACACACACACACACATTCTACTGAGAAGAATAGAGTGTGTTTTACCATCTGTCCTCTGGAATCTATAATGAATCAACTTTATTATTCCTTACCAAACTATTAGCTAGGGGAGAAAAACAAAGAGTACCAATTCAAACTAGAGTTGACTCAAATTTCTAAAACTACTAAAATGTTTCACCAATTAAAACTGAGCCAAATAGATAAATAATTTTGTTAATTTAGCCCATCTTTATAGTTTAAGAAGGGTGGAAGAAGAATGACTTGTTCAAGGTCATTTAGCAGGTATGTAGGTTCTCTAAGGCAGTCCTTGGACTGCTTCATTTTTGTATCCCTTGTGCCTAGAAGAGTGCCTTACACACAGTAGGCATTTAATAAATGTTTGTTGAATTCTTGAACCTTGAATAGCTTCCATCTAAACAGCCCCAAGATAGTTTGAGAAGATGCAAACACTGAAAGGGGATCAAGGGACAATTATGGAGCTGGTAGCAGAGGCTGCCCTACCTACAATGCAAGGTTCTGCTAATTCAATAAAAGATAATTCTAGAATATTACAATGATTTAAGGTACCTTAGAGATCTCTGACTCCATCACCTACTTGGATGAGCCCCTAAAACCTTCTGGAGATAGCAAAAAGTTGAAGGTTAATAATTCAATGTAGCTTTGGACTAACTGGACCTGTGATTTCATAGTATAGGGAAATTCTAGAAGTAACAAAACAAAATAAAACACCATCTATCAATACAGATTGATGCCTGCTCTGCAACTTGTATTTTAGAATATTGTCTAAGACACTTAGAGGTGACTTGTTCTTGCCAGGGTCATACCAGCAGTAGGTTCAGAGGTCAAACTTAAACTCAGATCTTTCTGCCTATTGTGAACAAGGGAATGACCAGAAGCAAGAAAATTTGAAATTTGATTCAAATTTCAAATTTTCTTGCTTCTGGTCATTCCCTTGAGAATGATGAGCAAGATGATTTGAGAAAAAATGCTGGAAAAATCTACATGAACTGATGCAGAGTGAAATAAGCAGAACCAGGAGAAGATTGTGCACAGTAGCAGCAGTATTTACAATGATCATCTGTGAAAACTTGGCTACTCTCAACAATGCAATGATCTGAGACAATGGGGAATGCTGTCCACCTCCAGAGAAAGAACTGCTGGAGTCAGAGAGTGGATCAAGCATATGATATTTCATTAAGCTTATTTGTGGTTTGATTTGGGGAGGGGGGTTATATGAGTATTCTCTCACAACAATGGCAAATATGGAAGTATGTTTTGCATGATAATACACATATAATGCAGATCAAGTTGCTTATCATCTCTGAGAGGGGAGAAAGAAGGTAGGAAGAGAGACAATTTAGATCTCATAATTTGGGGAAACATGCTGAAAATTGTTATTACATATAATTGAGAAAAGCATCTTTGAATAAAATGTTTTTAAATTTTAAAAAGAAATATGCCTCAAATAAATCATAAATGTCCTGTGGTATTAAAACATACCCAGGTGTGGTATAGCAGGAAGAATTTTGGATTCAGGAAAGAGGGAATGTCAGAAGAATTGGATTCAAGTATTAGGACTTCTATTTATTAGCTGTGTGAGAGGCACTTGTCCTCTCTGGCTCTCAGTTTTCTCATCTGAAAAATGGGAATACTTATGCTATTCAGTTCAACAATTAAGACCTACTATATTCATGTCAAAGCAAAATGGTATAGCAGCTACAGAACTGGCCTTGGAGATAGGAAAACTATATACTGGCTATGTGACACTGGCCAAGTCACTTTACTTCTCAGTGCTCTAGGTAATTCCCCAAAACTATAAATTGCAGTGCAGGTGTCTATTTCGTTAAGAGAAGGAGTTTCCTCATCCAGGTGTTCCCTCTATCAATCACAAGTCCGTTTTCTTGCCTTCTGTGCTAGTATCTAGGGCTACAAAGAAAGACAAACAAAACAGTCAATCCAGGACATAGTGATGATGAAGATCAAATAAGCAATTCAGTCAAGAGCTGTATAAATATTGACAACTAAGATAACAGCATAAAGCATTATATGACATGTAGTGAAGAAGTGGTGTGCAGAAAGTACTACAGGCATTTTAAGGAGAAAGAGATTGTTTTTCACCTAGAGCAATCAGGGTAGACTTCATGAAGAAGGTGGGCTTTGTGCTGTTCTGCATGGGGAATGTGAAAAAGCCCATGGAGAGCAAATAAGAATCAGAACAAGAGAGATAACCCTAGGTGGCTGAGAGAATAGAGAGCCAGGCCTAGAGATGGAAGGTCCTGGGTTCAAAACTTGCTTCACACACTTCCTGGCTATGTGACCCTGGACAAGTCACTTAACTCCCATTGCCTAGCCCTTACACTCTTCTGCCAATATACAGTATTGATTCTAAGATGGAAGGTAATGAGAGAGAGAGAGAGAGAGAGAGGTAACCCTAACTCATTTCCATATCTCCACTGGAATAAGTGAGCTCCAGCCCCATTGTGATGCTGGAGCTACTGGGGCAATGTTTATTTTGTGATTCATTCATTCAGCAATCAACAAGTATTTATTCTGTGCCAGCCATATTCATTCCAGGCATTGTGCTAGTGTTTCTGAATTTTTTCCTGGGGGGGTCCAGAATTTTTGGCCACGCACACACCTTTGCCACAGATCATCATGAAAAGATCCCATAATGTTCAGAATGTATGAAGTTGTTGCCTATTGAGAATTGTTTTTAATTTCCTTTAAATGCAGCTTGTGGCTTTGGCTGCAGATCTGTTTGACACAAAGCAGTTTCAACAAAAGGATTAGAGAACATTTGTAGGACCACATCTCCACAGCATAGAGGGTTCCCAGAAGCCATCTCGTCCAATATTCTCATTTTACAGATGAGAAAACTGAGGCACAGATGGCTTGTCCAAGATCACAGAGGGACTAAGTGGTAGAAATGAAACCCAAAATATGACTTCTAATTGAGTATTCTTTCCACAGCTTATGGGAACAGAGCCAGAGGGGTCCCAGGATTATTGTGACTCTCCCTGTCTATGAGTTGCATTCCTACATCTAGCATAGAAAACCATAGTGAATCCAAAGCCAACTCTGGGGTGGGCATGTGTTGGGGCAGAAAGGTGGAGGGAAAGTAAAGATAAAGTTGGGAAATCAATTCAGAAATCAGAGGTATCAAAATCATTCATGGGATCACCCAATCTTCCCCCCTCCCTCTCCCTTCCCTTTCTATTGTATTTTTTGGCCAACAGCCACACTACCTTGTCCTGCAACCCTGGCAGGACTCAGCAGTTAAGCAGGGTCAGGCCAGGTCAGCCCTTAGCATGGGAAGCCCCAGCTCAGGAATGCTGAGGGGCTGGAGGAAATGATGTATGCAGTTCAGGATGTGGCTCTTTTCCGCCTGAGTCAATCCCAGCACTGGGTGCTCATTTGGGAGGACTTGAGCTGGGCCAGGAAGCGTCATCTCTCAAAGGAGACTCAAGACCATTTTTGGTCATGAAAGAACCCTCAGCTTAAACTGGTAGAGACATGTGGGGTCTTGAGCCCCAGAGTTGTTCTATACTTCTTGCTGGGGTATGAACATGCTGTTTGTCCTTGTATCCTCCTAGGGTTGGGCTCTGGCTGCTTCCAATTCCGAAATGTTAGACGTCGTAGCATGTTGGTCAAGTCTTCCCCAGAGGCTTCCACATTGCTGTGGTGGTTGTCAGGATCCCGAGGGTCAAGTTTGCATGTTAGTTTTGTTTAGTTTTCAAAGAACAGGGTGATCCTTTCCCAGGCATGGGGACAATCTTGGTTGGGGGCAGTGGGGGAGGGAAGTAAAGCAAATGGGAGGATTGGAATATGTCACTCCCTCACCATATTATTAATATTCTCTTCCAGTGTTTTCTCTAGGTCCATTTGAAATGAATGACTCAAGCAAAAGATTTCATCTGTCCTTTAAAGGGGGGAGATCACCTTGCAGTCCAACAGGTTACTCATCTTCTGAAGCTATCCCTCTGACACTGGCATAGTCCAATTGGACTCTCAGGAATTTCCTTCCCCAGTCATTAATATCCAGCTCAATGTGATCCAACATCTCATGCTCTTTATTTTAGCTAACAACTGCTACCTCAGCAAGGATGTTCCTAAGCCAGATCTGACATAACATTCTGATCTCTTTTATAGGGGTAAAAAAGACATTCTGGCCATTTCTAACATGAGGAGAAGGTAGTCACCATGGTTTCTTATTGGATGGAATAGAAGAAAACCTGCTTCTTCCCCACTACACAAGAAGGATCAAATTCAACATGTATTTGCTAAACACTTACAACATGGCAGGCACATGGCCATTCAAAAGACACAAAACCAAAAATGAGATGGTCCTTGCTTTCAAGGAGCATACATTCTATTGGGGGGAAATAACATAGCATGCACTCAGGTAAGGAAACACAAATTAGTTTGTGAAAACAGGAGTATTAACACCTTGAAGAATGAGGAAAGTCAGCTAGGTGGCCCAATGAATAGAGTGATGATCTGGAGCCATGAAGACTCCTCTTCCTGAGTTCAAATCTGGTCTCAGACACTTACTAGCTATGTGGCTCTGGACAAGTCATTTAACTTCATTTGACTCCATTTCCTAATCTGTAAAATGATCTGGAAAAGGATCTGACAAACCCTCCAGGATCTTTGTAAAAAAAAAAAACTCAAATGAGCTTAAGTCAGATATGACTGAAATGACTGAACAACATCTCTTGTAGGAGGTGGCATTTAAGCTGAGCTTGACTTGAAGGGAACTATAAGGGTTCAAATTAGAGGCAGAAGTGAGGAAGTAAGGCAATCTTTCTGCCCTGATTCCCCATCTAAAAGGGCCATTGAAGCAGGGGAAACGATCCAATTTATGTCACTTCCCTATTAATCTTTCAGTGGTGACATGAGAATGTCTCCAGTGCAATGGAAGCCAAATCTCAGTCTTCTTCCCTTGAAACCATTTCACTACTTTTTATTACAGTTTCCTGGTAAACCCATGTCTATGAATAAACGTTCTTGCTTCCTTATTTCTCCCATTGAAACTACACCCATCTGTAGGCCTTTGCTCCTACCATCCCCAGAATGGACTTCCCACCCACCCCACCCCATCTCCATCTGTTGAATTCTCTCTCTTCCTTCAATATCCAACTCAGATGCCACTGATTCATGAAACCTTGCCCAAATTCCTCCAATGGAAAGAATTCCCTCTCTCCTCATTATTCTTATACCCTTTTTTATTTTTTTAATAAAATAATTTTTATTTATTTTTATTTTTAAACCCTTTTCTTCTGCCTTAGAATCAATGCTGTGTAGTGGTTCCAAGCAGAAGAGAAATAAGGGTCTGACAATAGGGGTTAAATGACTTGACCAGGGTCACACAGCTAGGAAATGTGTGAAGCCAGATGTGAACCCAGGATCTCCCATATGGAGGCCTGGCTCTCAACCCACTGAGCCGCTCAGTTGCTGCTCTCATAGCTCTTGATTGCTTCCCTCCTCTGACAATCTCTTTTATTTTTTATTAATTTATTTTATTTATTAATAATATTTATTTATTTATTTATTTGTTCTTTTATTAATTATGGTAGCATAATTATTTGTAGTCCTTCTCTATTCCCATTCAGTGGATAAATTCCTTGAGCTTGGAGCATGGAGCATGGAGCATTCTTTGTAAGAAAGAGTGTTGGTTTTGGAGTTGGAGACCAATTTAAATAGGAAACTTTGCTGCTTCACTTACTGTATAACTTGGAATGGCTTCCTTCATTTCTCTGGGTTTGTTTCCTCATCTGTAAAATGAAGAAATTGAATTAGATTACCTTCAAGGACCTTTCTAGCTCTAACTTTATGGTCCTGTGCTGTCATACTGGTCTTTTTTACTGTTCCTGAAACACTATGGCCACACCCAAGTTGAAGTATTGACCAACCCTGGGACTCAAGGCTGAGGCCTCTCTCTCCCAATAGGCTGAGGTCATTTCATGACCAAACATGGTCTTGAGTAGCCTTTGGGAGACAGCACTTCCTGGCACAGCTATAGTTCTCTCAAGCACATCCGTGGTCCTCCATTGTTCTGAACTAGCTGTTCCACATGCCTAGAACACATTTCCCTCTGCCTCTTGGAGCCTCTAGTTTCCTCCAAGACTCAATTCAACTGCCATCTTCTACATGAATCTATTTCCCAGTTCCTCTCAGCTGCTAGTATTTTCCTCCCCAACATCACCTTGCAACTATTTTGTATAAATCTGCTTCTGTACACGTTGTCTTCTATAATAGAATGCTAGCTCCTTGAGGGCAGGGACTATTTCATTCTGGTCTTTATCTCCCCAACAACTAGCACAGTGTCTGATATATAAGAGGTAATTAATAAATGCTTACTGATTGATTTAACTGATCTAGTTCAAGACCCTCTTTTTATAGATGAAGAAACTGAGGCCCAGAGAGAAAAGAGGCTTACTCAATAGATAGGAAATGGCAGAGCAAAGATTTTAACTCAGGCCCTTTGGGTCCAAATCTAGACTTCTTTTGATTATACCATGCACAAACCTATAGACGTGGTGAGAACTTAATAAATATTTGTTGAATTAAATTTATTTGAATTGAATTGAAATAGTCTCCTTTGAAACACTTTGAAAAAAATATGTATTCAGCAACTACAAGGCTGCAGAGCATAAACGTGGGCATTTACCTGGGCAAGTCACTTAACCCTGTTTGCCTCAGTTTCCTCATCTGTTAAATGACCTCGAGAAGGAAATGGCAGTTCATATCTTTGTCAAGCAAACCCCAAATGGAGTCACAAAGAGTCAGACACAACTGAAATGACTGAACAATAACAACAAAAAGCTCCAGACTCCAGGCATAGAGAAAGACTGAAGGATTTTTCTCTCCTCTGAACAACAGGGGGCTGTACCCTAGCTAGGACATAAGGGTACATCGAATGCAAGGATCTCCATCAGAAACATGTTAAGAACCCAGCAGATCATGCTCTCCGTTTTCCAAAGAATCCATCCATTCTTGCTGGATTTCTTACTGTTCATATCAGCTCAGTTTTTGAGTCAGTGTTGGGTGAATGTGATTGAGTCACAATGTGTGTTCTCAAGGAAACAAACCCACATGAGAAAGACCTGCCAGTTAATTCTACTCCATTCTGAAACCACAGAACTCTTGCTCCGGAGCTAATGGGCTTAAAACATTGATGACTTGAAAATGTAAATACTGGAGAGAACACTGGGCTTTAAGAATCAAGGATTCTGAGGAGCTAGTCACTACCTAACTGGCTGGGTGTCCTCAGGCAAATCTATCTGTCTCCCTGAGCCTCCACTTTCTCACCTATCATGGGAAGGTTTAAGTAAGCACTATTGAAAGCTTGCATGTATATAGGAAAGCATCTTTCATACATTAAACCTTCACCATAGCCCATTGAAGTAGGTGTTATTTGTTTAGATGAACAGGCACAGAGGATAGAGTCTCAAACCTGAAATTAGGAAGACTCATATTCCTGAGTTCAAATCTGACCTCAAGACACTAAGATAAACTAACTAACTTACTATGACCCTGGGCAAGTCACTTAACCTCATTTGCCTCAGTTTCCTCATCTGTCAAATGAGCTAGTGAAGAAAATGGCAAATCATTTTAATATCTTTGCAAAAAAAAAAAAAAAACCCAAGTGGAGTCACAAAGAATAAGGCACAACTGAAATGACTGAACAACATATGGAAAAGCCATGTGACAAGGTGAATAAAGAAATTATCTCAAAGTCAGGAAGACCTGCATTCAAGTCTCACCTCTGAACATTTACTAGCTGTGCCATCCTAAGTAAGTGGCTTAACCACTCAGTAATCTAAACAGCTGAAACTCTGAGGTGCCAGTCTTCATGGGTAGAGAAAGTTTCTTCACCCCCAAGGTCCTTAAACCAATGAGAACCCAGCCTGGATCCCTTCCAACCTTTTGTCAGTCTAAAACTATAGTTCCAAAGAAGCTAAATGATTAGCACAGAGTCACACAGCTAGTAAGTGTCTGATCCAGGATTGGAATTCAAATCTTCCAACTCCAAATCTCCATCTCTATCCACTACGGTACCCTTCCAAAGCACTTTGCTGCTTTAACATTTGATGATTCTGTAGTTCCATTTGCCTCTTCCTTCCTTTAGGATGTATCACTTGGATTGGAACAGGTCTTCGGCCATGTGGCTCCCCTAATCAGAACCTGAAGCTTTTGTTGAAATGCCTGGTGGTCACTGCAAGCCATGCCTAATTGAGTAGGAAGCAAAGCTCATAGACACTGAGGTACAACAGTTTTCCACTCCCATATCTTCTCAAATAGAAGAATAAAACCATCAGTTCAGGCAAACCCCTATGCCCAATCAATCCAAATTTTCAGTAGCCACAGTGAGGCCAGGTAGCTTGCTGCTTGCTGCCTGAGCCAATGCTGTAGTACTCATAAAACAAATTGTCCCCTTCCCCAAGCAAATGAAAGAGGTCATTCTAATGCTCATTGGCCCCTAATCTTAATCACATTTGTTGGTAAGTCTTAAAAATCTAGAAGTTAAAGACCTGACTTAAAAAATTAAGAGCAAGTAGTGATGAGCAAACATAGAGGGAGAAGAGGGAAGGTGGGCAAAGAGGAAATGAAAGAGAGAAAGACGGAGAGGGAGAGAGAAAGGGAGGGAGGGGGAGAGGGAGAGAGAAAGAGGGGGAAGGGGGAAAGGGAAGAAGGGAGAGAGACAGAGAGAGAGGGAGGGAGGGAGGGGGAGAGGGGGAGGGGAGAGAGAAGGAGAAAGAGAGAGAAAGAGAGACAGAGAGACAGAGACAGAGACAGAAAGAGACAGAGAGCACGAAAGTACAAGAGCTCTAAAAAAAGCTATTAATAAGATTTCTTTCCTCTGGCATTTGGATTCTGAGACTAAGATAGGACCAGCTTTTCAGAAGCAAAATTGAGATTTAAGGGAAACACAGTCCAACAACTGAGACCATATTTTGATATAATTGAAATGAAGGCTGCCTGTAGCTGGAGTTTTCAGGGTACTGGAATGAAAATGGGATTTTTAAAGGTTAACTTTCATCTCAAACTTAGCAAAGAGACTGAAAACTCTCTTTTGTATCAGGCAATAAAAAATTAGTTCTTGTGAACCACACTTTCTCTCTCTTTTTTTCCTTGATCTTCATGAAGGACACTTCCTGGCAATCTTCCAACCAAATGAGATGACTGCTGATGAATCCTGGAATTAGGCCAGGCAGTGTCATATTGAGGGGCCCCTTTTGCATTTTTTCAGCTCCTTACTGTCTTTGTTTTCAAGGATGCGGAATCAAGTTTTAAATGTGATGTGATTCTTTAGGAGTGGGGAAAGCAATAAGATAGTTATGATTCATTCCATCTCTAAGCAAAGTTTTCGAGGTCCTACCATCACAGGTCCTTGGGCTCCTTTATACTTAAAGAGGCCCCCAATTACAATTCAACACCATTTCATGTTTGGTGGGGAGAAGTGGGGCTCTTGGAAGTAAGAAGAAAGGAGAAGTTGGGGCAGTTTGAGTTAGGAAAAAAGAAGGAAGTAAAACAACTTATGTTACATCCATAGCAGAAATAAGGAAATGGGATGGTGAGTATATAATTTCATTGGAGAAGTTGGGTGTATTATTTCCATTGGATGAATGGGATGGCAGAGCTACAAATACACAGACTTATTAGGAAATTTTACTAATAGAGGGCAGGATGGTTTTAGGTCCTCTTGAGAAAGAATGGAAATTATATCAATCAACTTACTCAGGATACAAGTACCAGGACACCCACTTACAGGAAGTTGTAATAGAAATATCTCTCCCTGCTTGCTTCGTGTAACATTCCTTTTTTTTTCTTTTTTAAAACCCTTTTCTCCCATATTAGACTTGATACTAAACATTGGTTCCAAGACAAAAGAGTGTTAAGAGCTAAGCAATTGAGGTTAAATGACTTGCCCAAGGTCACACAGCTAGCAAGTGTCTGCAGCCAAATTTGAACCCAAGAGCTGGCTCTTTATCCACTGAGTCACCTAGAAGCCCCCCTCACATAATATTCTAAAGGATCATTATTAAATCTGGCATAACCCCATTTGCCTAGGCTTTGTTTTTCTGTCTTAAAGTTGTTACTAAAACAGAAAGTAAGGGTTTAAAAAAAAAAGATCATTCTTGCAGAAGCATTCAGGAACTGCCCTTTGGGATTTCCAGGTCTCTCCAACCACCTTGTGTCTAAACTTTCTTTCATTTGTTATCTCCCTCATTTTAGAATGTAAGCTCCTGGGGAGCAGGGACTATCTTGATTTTTCTATTATATATCTTGGCACGTAGTTAAGTACTTCATAAGTGCTTTTGCATTCATTCATTCAGACTTGCAGGTCAACTGGCCCAAGCCATGTCAGCCTCATCCCACCCACTCACACACATATTTTACACCTACGAGCACAATGCCAGACAAGCTCCTGAGGATAAGCCATCTTATTTCATGTATGCTGTCATCAAAGCTCTTTGCTTCAGTTATGTGTAAGGACAACTGCACCCTATTTATATCAATGAACTTCTTCGTATCAAAATAGCAGCATCGAGCTCTATCCCGTTCAGAAATTCCACGGCGATCAGCTTACATTTTAAAATAAATGTTTCTTTAACTTAGATTTGATCGCTGGCATTAAACATCAGGGAAGTGGTTAGCACCCCAGCCAGACCCTCCAATGGGAAGAGGTGCTTGCAGTTGGGTGACGCCAACCAAACTCCAAAGGACTGAAGAAACTGAGCAGGGGCCAAGATTTCAAGGCTTTGGACATAAGATCATGGGATCAGAGGTTCAGAGCTGGAAGAGAACTTGGAGGTCATCTAATCCAACCCCCTTGCTTTATAGATGAACCAGCTGAGGCCAAGAGAGGGACAGTGACTTGAGGAAGCAGTTAGATGCCTTAGTGGACAGAGAATTCACCCAAGGTCAGTTCAAATCCTGCCTCCAACACTTAATAGTTGGGCGATCCTGGGCAAGTCACTTCTGTTTGCTTCAGATTCAAAATAGAAATGAATAACAGCAACTACCTCCTATGGTCGTGTAAAACAAAAAAAAAATTGGTAACTTATTTAAGGTACCTTGGAAATTTAAAAATTTGGAAATATTAAAGTATTTTCTAAGGGTTAGCTATTTTTACTGCTTGAGGTCACTCAGAAAGGCAGTAGGGGAGTCAGGATTTAACGCTTTCCCCACTTCTGCATATGTGTTTTCTCTTCATGGCATCCAGGGGCTAGATACTTTCTTGTCAAGGGAAAGCCCCTCCACAAAGCTCCTTTCCACTTGGGTGTTAGTACCTTAACCTGTTCTCCTTCTAATGGATGGAAATTCTTAACCATGTGGGCATCCTGGACTCCTTGAGCAGCCAGTGAAACTTGTGCACCATTCTCAGAAGAATGTATTTAAAATGCATAAAGTGAAACATGTAGGATTACAAAGGAAACCAGTTATATTGAAATAGAGATGTTATGTTTTTCTTCTCCATGGTCATGGACCTCCTGAAATCTATCCATAGACACCATTAAGATTTCTTTTTTAATGCAGATCTTATAGAGGGCTATTATCTAAGAGGGAACATGAGTCTGATTTTAGGGAAATGGCATCAAATAAGAATAATAACAATAGCTAACACTTAACATCACCCAAATTCCACTGTGTAGGAGACACTGTGCTAAGTGTTTTACAAATATTATCTCATTTGAGAATATGTGTTTAGAGGGGCAGCTAACAGACCTGGAGATGGAAGATCCTGGGCTCAAATCTGGCCTCAGATGCTTCCTAACTGTGTGACACTGGATAAGTCACTTAATCCCAATTACCTACACCTTACCTCTCTTCTGCATTAGAATTGATTTTAAGACTGAAAGTAAGAATTTATTTTTTTTAAATAGTATGTATTTAGAACTGGAAAAACCGTAGAGATCATCTAGTTCAGGAGTTCTTAACCTGGGATCTATGAATAGATTTTAAGAGATTTGCAAATTTGGATGGCAAAAATAATATATCTTAAGTTCAATAAATTTGGTTTCCTTTAGAATCCTATATATTTTAGAGGAAATAGATGGCACAGAGGATAGAGTGCAGGGCCTTGAATTAAGAAGACCTGACTAAGTCTGGCCTTAGATACTCACTAGCTATATGCGTAGGTAAGTAATTAACCTCTATTTGCCTCAGTTTCCTCAACTGTAAAATGAGGAGAATAATATTTTGCACCTCCCTACCAGGATTGTCATGAGGATCAAATGAGATAATATTTGCAAAGCACTTAGCACAGTACCTGATCCATAGTAAATGTTAAATAAGTATTAACTATTGTGATTTTTTCTGCATTTAACAATATTCTCTGAAAAAGGGTTCACAAGTTCACTGACACTAAGAAAGAAAAAAAAGTTATGGATCCTTGCTCTGGGGGCAGCTAGTTGGCTCAGTGGATTAAGAGCCAGGCCTAGAGATGGGAGGTCCTGGGTTTAAATCTGTCCTCAGACACTTCTTGGCTGTGTGACCCTGAGCAAGTCACTTAACCCCCACTGCCTACTGCTCTTCTGCCTTGGAACCAATACAAAATACTTTTTTTTTTCATTCAAATATCACAATCTATTCAGGCATCTCTCCCAATCTTTGCATTTGTGTTATTTCCAGTTACTTTATCATTACAAGAAAAGCTTCCACAAATATTTTCACATTTATATAAAACTTTCTATCCTCTCAATAATGCCCTTAGAATCCCTGACAATGAGCATGAATAGTTTTATAGTCCTTAATATATGTTTTAATTTTGTTTTCTTTAAAACAAGTCACAGCTGCTCTAGCAATGTAATATTAGGCCTATCTCTCCATGTTCCTCTCAGTATTTAATTTGATCAACCTAACCCATCTGGTTCTCAGTTAACAGACATTACCAGGGCCATATTTAACCAAATTGGTCCTTGGGCAGCAGATATAATCTGTTACCAGGACCATACTCTTTCCAGAACCAAGTCTTTCCAGCTTGGTCATCCCCAGGTGAACTTTTGTTCCAATGCTACAACCCCTCAGGAATGCAAGATTATCTCCATGGTATGATGAGTGTTAAAGTAAGACATATATATATATATATGCTCTCTAGCCATTGTTGTCCCACCAGAAACTATATTTGGATTAGATATATGCTAGGTTTCTATCTACTACTAACCACATGCAGGTGTGGGAGACTCTCCAGATATCTATCATATTTAACTTATCTAAGGTTCTATTCATGTCTTTAACGTCTTTCTAATTTATTTTTTGGTTAGATTTATCTAATTCTGAGAGGGGAAAATTAAAGCCCCCCACTATTATTTTGTTATTTATTTCCATCTCTATCTCATTTACTTTTTCTTTTAAAAATCTGGATGCTATAATATATATAGGGCCAATACTGATAATGACACTTCATTATTTATAGTACCCCATAACATAACATAGTTACCCTGTTCATCCCTTCCAATTTGGCTATTTTGGCTCCAATTCTAACAGAGATCATGACTACCATCCCTGCCTTCTCTGGATTAGCTAAGGCATAATATATTTTGCTCTAGACCCTTCCCTTCACTTGTTGCATGTCTCTCACTTTCAGTGTGTTTCTTCTAAACTGCACAGTCAGATCCTAGTTTTTGATACTTTCTGCTATACATTTTCTTTCCATGAGTGAATTGATCCCATTTACACTCAATGTCATAGTTACTAACTGTGCATTCCCATCTACTCCATTCCTCCTCTATTCCTTTCTTTCTGCCCTATCCTTCCTCAGATGTCCAATTTCCTTTGACCAACACTTCTCCAAAGCACACCCCTTTCCAAAAATTCTCCTTTATCCTCTTACCTTGCCCTCCTAGTTCCAAATTGGCCCTTATTCCTTCCCTCTTACCTTTTAATTTTTATTCTATCCCTTTCCAAAAACCTCTTCCTTATTCTCACAACTATGTTCTCCTACTCCTTGATCTGAGTTCAATTCTAAAAGTACCTGCCTTATCTTGTCCCAAGAGACCCTCTTTTATCACTTCATCTTACCTCCCTACCTCTTGATATGTATTCCCCTCTAGGAATCCCTCTCTTCCCCCTCTTTACTTATCCCCTTGCCCTCCTTTTAACCTACTTTACTTCTTTTATTCCATCCCAGTGGGGACTCCCAGTCCCACCCTTTTCTCATTTCCCTTTCCTTCTGTTTTTCTGTATGGTAGAAAGATTTTTTACCTCCGAATTATGTATGTCATTCTCTCTTTATTCCAGGTCTGAAGAGAGTAGGGTTCTAGCACTACCAGCCAGCCCTATCCCCACCTCCCCTTCTCTATGCTAATTCCTTCACTCATTCCTCCTCCATATGAGGTAGCCATTCCACTCTACTTCTGCCTGATCTATTCCATTACCATTTTAGCTCATTCCATTACATTTACCTCAACTTCAAGTCTTCCATCCATACATGCTTCTTTGAAATACCCAGGCAATGATGTCATTCGCAGGGACCAGAGATGACATTTTCTCATACAGGTAACAAACATTTTGACCTTTTGGTTACTTATGATTACTCTTTCAATACCTTTGTATGTTTCTCATAGATCAAATTTCTGCTGAGTTATGGACTTTTAGATTTTTCCCTAGGAATAGTAGAAAGTCCTTTAGTTCATTAAATATCCACTTTTTAAAAATATTTATAATAATGCTTGTATGCTAGATGTTGTTGTTGATTGTAAGCCCAGTTCTTTTGCTCTATGAAATGTGTTGTTTCATGTCCTACATTCTTTAATGTTACAGCTACTAAGTCTTGTGTTATTCTGACTATAGCTCCACAATATTTAAATTGGTTTTTCCCCTTGTTGCTTATGGTATTTTCTACTTAACCTGGGAGCTACAGAACTTAACCATGATGTTTCTGTGCATTTTCATCTTTAAGTCTCTTTGAAGTAGTGATCAGTGGACTTTTTTTCTATTTCTACTTTACCCTCTAATTCTAGAATTTCTATTTTTTGGAACATGGTGTCTATACTCTTTTTTTTATCATAAATTTCCAGGAGTACAACTATTTTTATATTATCTCTCCTTGATCTATTTTCCAGGTCAATTGTTTTTGTGATAAGATGTTTCATATTCTCTTCTATAATTTCATTTTTGATATTGCTTCATTGTTTCTTATTGTCTAAGAAAATCATTAGTTTCACCTTGTCCAATTCCAGTTCTTAATGAATTACTTTCTTCTGTGAGTTTCTAAATCTCTTCCCATTTGGATAATCTTTCTTTTATAATGTTCTTGCATTGCTCTTATTTTTCTTCTAAATTTTCCTCAACCTCTCTCATTGGGCTTCTGAGGTCTTTTTTTAAGAAAAGTTCTTTTTGAGTTTGTCATCATTTATTGTTTGGGGGGGTGCTGTTTTTGAAGGATATGATTTTTACTTCATTGGCTTCTGAGTTTGAGACAAGGTCTTCTCTGCCCCATAACAGCTTGGATTCTTTCTCCTTTGCTTGCTCATATTTATTTATTTGTTTGTTTGTTTTTTTTAATTTTAGTGGTCAGGCCAGCTGACTTAATTATTGGCTTTTTAATGGAGTCCTAGAGTTCCTAGTATATTGGGATATGTTACCTCAGGTTTCAGGATTTTTTGTATGGGTTTATTTTTCTTAGTTCATATTTAGTTATTCTAGTTTTACAATTCAGTTTCATAGTTCACTTTCTCTCTAGTTCAGTTTCAGTCCAGTTTTATAGTTCAGAGTTAGATGTACTTTCAGGCTCCTGCTCAAACCCTAGTCTATGATTGCCCTCAGGTGTGATAAGGCCAAGACATGAAGAACTTGTCATTAAACTGACAGATTCTGCCATTTTATCTTGATGCATCATGATGACAGGTTCAACAACAAGCACGTGAATACTGTTTATTTTTTAAAATATTAAGGGCAGGTAGGTGGCTCAGTTAATAGCCAGGTCTGGAGATAAAAGGTCCTGGGTTCAAATCTGGCCTCAGACACTTCCTAGCTATGTGACCTTGGGCAAGTCATTTAATCACAAATGCCTCTCTGACTGCTCTTCCACCTTGGAATCAATACTTGGTAATGATTCTAAGATGGAAGGTAAGATTTTTTTTAAATAAACAAACAAATATATATATATATATATATCACACATACATATAACAAGATGTATAAATATTAGTGTCCTTTAAAAACTTTCACCTATGCATGAAATAATGTATTGTCATTATTAGTAGAAATACCAAAAATATTATCACAGTGCTGGACCTGGAGTCAGGAAGAATTGAACTCAAATTCAGCTCCCCACTTATTGACTATGTGACCCTGAGCAAATCATTGCCATTCAGTTTCCTCATCTGTAAAATGAACTGGAGAAGGAAATGGCAAACCACACCAGCATCTTTGCCAAGAGGTCCCCCAAATTGGGTCACAAAGAGTCAGACACAACTGAAACAAATCAATAACAACAACAAAATAGGTGCAATAAAAACTACTTTCCAAGATTATTGTGAGGATTTTTTAAAATACTAATTATAAAGCACTTAGCCTAGTTCCTGGCAAGTGATATATAGAATGCTAATTATTGTTATCATTATCATCACTCATCTCTTACTCATCTTTTTCAGAGTTCAGGTAGAAACAATCTTACTATCCTACCCTTCTTTTATAATTAATATTCTGCAAGCTATTAATTGGATAAAACAGTTGCTCTTTTTTTTTAAGCCCTTACTTTCCATTCATTCCATCTTGGAATGAATGCTAAGTATCAATTCCAAGGCAGAAGAATAGTAAGGATTAGGCAATTGGGGTTAAATGACATAGCCAGGGTCACACAGCTAGGAAGTATCTGAGGGAAGATTTGAACTCAGGACCTTCCAGTTCCAAGGCTGGTGCTACCTATCCACTGTGCTACCTAGCTGCCTCTGAATTAAAGGATTAGGATGCAACCTCATCTTCAGGATAGGATGCAACCTCATCTTCAGTAGGCTCACCAAAAGCATCTCTAAGAACACTCCAGCAGCATATAAGACAAGGGAGTTAATATGCAAATCTTTTCCTTCATGGCTTTCATTTCTTCCTTTAGATCTGTTATTCAAAAGCACTTCATTCCACAAAAATTGATTATTAGGAGTATTTTGTATAACAGTATCTTTTTTAACCTTAACATTCTATCTTAGAATCAATACTAAATATCAGTTCCAAGGCAATAAAAAGGTAAAGGTCAGGCAACTGAGGTTGAGTGACTTGCTCAGGGTCACACAGCTAGGCAGTGTCTCATGCCTGGTTCCCACTCCACTGAGTCACCCAGCTGCCTTGACAATATCTTTTAAAAACAATGTTCTTCAATCAAATATAATCAGCTTTGCTGCTAATAGCAATGCAATGATCCAGGACAATCCTGGGGGACTTATGAGAAAGATGCTGGAGGGAAAGAACTGAGGGAGAAGAACAGCATATGATTATCACTTGTTTATATGGGTATATGATTTGGGGTTTGGGTTTTAAAAATTATTATAAAAATGGATAACATGGAAATAGCTATACATGTGTATAACCCAGTGGAATTGCTTGTCAGCTCTGAGTGGGGAGGGAGAGAACATAAATGATGTAACCATGGAAAAATATTGAAAAAAAAATTTTTTAATTGTTCTTCCATGCCCAAAGAGCTAGAAAATTGACCATACCCTTTGATCCTGTAATACCACCACTGTGTCTATATTCCAAAGAGATCATAAAAAAGAGGAAAGGATCTGCCTGCACAAAAATATTTACAGCTGCTCTTCTTGTGGTGGCAAAGAATTGGAAACTGAGGGGATGTTCCTCAACTGGGGAAAGGCTGAACAAATTGTGGTATATGATTGTGATGGAATACTATTGTGTTCAAAGGAATGATGGACAGGATGATTGCAGAAAGATCTGGAGAGAACTACATGAACTGATACAAAGTGAAATGAGCAGAACCAGGAAAACACTGTAACAGCATTATTGTGTGATACTCAACTATGATAGATTTAGCTACTCTCAGCAATGCAATTATCTAGGACAATACTGAGAGACTTATGATGGGGAAGGCTGTCCACCTCCAGAGAAAGAACTATGGAGTTGGATGGATGGGGATCAAAACATACTTTCATATAAGTGTATTTACAGTTTTATTTTGGGGTTTGGTTTTGTATGGATGTGCTCTTACAACAATGACCAGTATCTGTTTTACATAATAATATATGTATGGACCAGATCAAATTGCTTATCTCTGCTGAGTAGGGGAAGGAAAGAAAGGGAGGGAGATGGTCTGGGTTTTATAATTTTGGAAAACTTATGTTAAAAATTATGATTATATGTAAATAGGGAAAGTAAGATATCTTTGAATAAAATAAAATAAATTAGAACATGATTCTTAGATTTTTATGCATCTATGTTAAGACTGGAGAACTGTGAACAATATTGTCTATGGTAACACGACAGTTTCAGGGCAATTTATTAGTCAAATTCTCAAGGATATTTGTAGATCTGTATTTGTAGTAAGGAGATTTGATATGTTAGATTCTGAAGAATAAAATGCATAAATGAATGAAAAGACAGTTATTTCCACCTCTGGGAGGGGATAGGGAAGAAGGGAGAGAGACAACATGAATCATGGAAAAATATTTTAAAATTTAAAAAAAGAAAAGACAGTTATTTCAATAGTCAGTCAACTACTATTATGTATTAAGCACTGTACTGAGTCCTAGGGATACAAAGAAATTAAAAAGATAGTCTCTGCTCCTAGTCTAATAGGGAGAGAAAACACAAAGAACTATGTACAAACAAGATATAGACAAGATAAAGTGGAGATGATTTCAGGACTAGGAAATAATTCAGGTACAAGGACTATCAAAGAGGTCAGTGTCATTGGATCGATGATGAGAATAGTGAATCCAGATACAAAAAGAAAATATAATTGCCGTCTCCCGTGAGTTTGCATACTAATGCAGGAGACAATATCCAAAGAGCAGTGGTGGCCAAGTAAAAGGCACATTGGTCCCTGAAACAAGGATGTTGGAGGGATTTTTCATTAGTTTTTTTTTTGGGGGGGGGGTTGCTTATAGATTTTTTCCTATTATATGTAGAAACAATTTTTGCTTTGTTTTCTCACATTTTGCAATTCAGATTCTCTTCCTCCCCACCACCCCCTACCCTGCACCACAGGCAGTAAATGGTCTATTGTAGATTTATACCAGTACTTTCAAGCAATACATATTTCCATATTCTCCATACTGTGACAGAAGACACATATCACACATACAGTAAAAAAAAAAACTCATGAAAGAAATAAAGTGAAAGATGGCATGATTTGATTTGTAATCAAATTCCATCAGTTCCTTCTTTGCCTTTGGATAGCATTTTTTATCATGAGTCCCTTGGAGTTATCTTGGGACCTTGATTTGCTGAAATAGCTTGATATCTCACATTTGATCACTGACAACATTTCTGTTACTATATATATTATTCTCCTAATTCTGCTCACTTCATTTTGCATCAGTTCAGATAAGTTTTGCCAGTTTTTTCTGAACTCATCCTGTGTTAATTTCTTATGGCACAATAGTATTCCATTACAACTTATTCATCCATTCCCCAACTGATGGACGCCCCCTTAGTTTCCAGTACTTTGTCACTACAAAGAATCACTAAAAATATTCTTTTACAAGTAGGTCCTTCTCCCCTATCTCTGACTTCTTTGGGATACAGACCCAGGAGTGTTATTGTTGGGTCAAAGAGTATGCATAGTTTTATGGTCCATTGGACATGGTTCCAGATTGCTCTCCAGAATGATTGTACCAGTTCACAGTTCCAGCAACAGTACATTAGTGTTCCAATTTTCCTACATCCCCTCCAACATTTATCATTTTCCATTGTGGTCAGATTAGCTAATCTAGTAGGTGCAAGTGATATCTCAGAGTTGTTTTAATTTGCACTTCTTTAATCAATAGTGATTTGGAGCATTTTTTCATATGACTAGTTAGTTTTTTTAGTTTTTTTATTTTATTTAATTAGATGATTTAGACTATTTTCCATGGTTACAAGACTCATGTTCTTTCCCTCCCCTCCCCCTATCTGACACACAATTCCACTAGGTTTAACATGTGTCATTGATCAAGACCCATTTCCATATTATTAATATTTGCACTAGGGTAATCATTTAGAGTCTACTTTCCCTTGACTAATTAGTTTTGATTTATTGATTTGAGAACTGACTTGAAACAACAGTGTTGAATAATGTGCATAAGGCTGGTGAGGGAGATCATAGGAGATTAGATGGCCATAACCTTTCATGCAGAAATTATTTATTCATAGTTCATGGTTCCAAAATTGGAAGGAAGGGGAAGAAAAGGAGGAAAAACAAATACCCACCTGAGGGCCAGGTAGCTGGCAAGGTTTTGGAGGAGATGGTCCTGAAAGTCTACAATAAAATGAAGCAAGCCTGGGGCTGTTTCTTGAAAAAGTGGTCCTGGGGAGGCAGTCACTAATCAGAAAAGTGGGGGACAGAATTTTCTCAAGGGTAGAAAGGTATCTGGGAAGGCTATGGGGAAGATAATGTGAAAGTCTGCATGACATCTATTTTTTCAAAGCTTCTATGTCAAGATATTGTTGATTGAGTTCATGTTAATGTCACCCATAGAGGACCTTCAGATTCTATTCTTGGTCTTAGAGATAAGCTTCCTATGGAGGCACATTATATCTGCCTGAGTGATGGATTTGGCATTTTGTTAATACTGTTTATGTAATCTATTATTAATATAATTTATTGTTATTATCCAGGTTACCCTGGAGGATACCTGCCTACTCTTTTCACTCCTAAGGTAGGTGAATACTTCTGAGCTGATCCTTCTCTAGAGTACGGCACAGTGTCTGGCACATAGTTGGTACCATATAAATGCTAGCCATTATTATTATCATTGTCATTATTATTATTATTACATTTTTAAAAGAAAATAACACCAGATGGCTTCCAAGGAGGCCTCCAACTCAGTAAGTGTACAGGTTTGACTTCTTCATGCCAGAGGCAACATATTAGACATTTTCTCATCTCGTTTCCTCACTCTCATTAGTTTTTCCCTTACTCATTGATCCATTAGGGCCCTATTAAAAGATGGAGCCTGGCCATGAATGCCTGCAGACCTTACATTTTTAATAGAGAAAAGCACTTATGGTTCCTATTTCAACAAACAAAACTCCTTTGAAAGGAAGATGCTCTTCGTGAGACTGAGACTACTCCCCCTCTTTATCTGCGTCACCCATCCATTGCTCTGGGCCTCCATGACACCCAATGGCCTCAAAAAGGCACTATCCCAATGGGGAAGTGGGCAATTTGCAAAGGAAATGATGGTCAGGAGTACTAGGATGACTAAGTAAGAAGCAATAAGAATGAAAGAGAAGGGAAAATACTGAATAATGTTGTCATCCCTAGATTTCCAAGAGATACAGGGAAGTTGTCAGAATTGAAAAGTATTAACAGATTCATTGTGTATGTGGAACTATGACCTTTAATCAAATGTGGGATCTGACAAAAACTTTAATCCATTTCCCTGCAACACACATACCATCCATTCATGCACGCTCTTTGTAAAGAACTTCAGAGAAGCCCAGTTGGCCTTCTTTCTGCTCCTCACACATATTTCTCCATCTCTTGTCTTTGTGCCCTTGCCAAGAACTGTCCTTCATGTCCAGAAGCTCAATCTACTCACCTTGGTCAAATAAAATCCTTCTCTTCTTTCAATATGTATCTCAAATATCATCTTCCTACAAGAACCCTTTCCTGATATTCCTAACTACTAGAGTCCTCTTTCCCAAATTACCTTGTATTTAACTATTTTTATTTATATATATATATAAAAATATATATATATTCTTTTTGTATTCATTCTGTATATACCTCAAACTCTCTCCTTCCTCATCACTGCTTCCTGGATTCACTTAAGACTCAACAAAAGATTCACCTTCTGCAGAAGACTTTTCCAGCTCTTTAATCATAACGCCTTCCTTCTGAGATAATCTCCACTTTGTCCTATATGTCAAGTAAATATAATTTGGGTATATATATTGTCTCCCCCATTACACTCTGAACGCTTTGAGATCAGGGTCTGATTTTCATCGTTCTTTGATCCCCAGGTCTTAGTATGATGTCTGTCACATAATTAATATTTGTTGACTTGACCTGACCCATATATATATTTGTTTTCTCCCCTGACAGAATGGAAGCCCTTTGTGAATTAGGGATTGTTTCATTTTTTGAGCCTCCAGCACCTAGCTCAACATCTAGAACCCAGTATACACTTAAATATAAATTTGTAGAGTTGCAGATTAATTGAGAACATTTTGTATCCCTCCTCAGTCATTCAGCCCAATGGGAAAACCAGCCTCATTATCAGAACATTCTTCTTTTTTGTCTGACTTAAACCAACCATGCTGCCCATTTCTTCCTGGGCCATTCTCAATGGAGATAATGAGCAGTTGATGGCCACCAAATCTATGCATTGACCTTTCCTATATTTAAAACCCAATGTTTAGTTCTTCTGAGCGTCATGCAGATAAAATGAATGGGGGTAGAATGGCCCTGGGCCAGAGTATGATGAGGAGGAAGAAGAGGGGGTGGAAAAAATCATTGCCAGGCTACTTGGAACAATATCAACATTATTTTCTAAGGATCAAATATCACTGAAGCAAAGGCATTTACCAGGGGATGTGGAGGCCCTCATCACCATCCTCATTGTGGCTAGAACTCCCAGAGAGCTGGCCTCCTTCTGTTCTAAGAAGCTAACTTTCTGAGCTCATGTTTGTCCTTTTGTACCAACATTTTTCAACCTGTTCATTTTTTTCCCTTTTGTGGGGACCCAATCTGTGATTTTATTTGTATAGGGACTTCCAGGTAAGGGAACTCCTTCTACTAATTCAGATGAGACATCTGCTGTTTATGGTTTTAGGCAGTTGCATAGGGAACCAAGAGGATGGCGCAGCTTATATGTGTCAGAGGCAAAGGATTGCACTCAGGTCATCCAGTTCAGGAAACGTCATTATATTAGCTATGTGGCACAGTCAGGAAGACCTAAATTCAGATCTGTCTCAGATACTTAACTAGTTGTATGACACTTAGTCTCTGTTTGTCTCAGTTTTCTCATCTGTAAAATGGGGATTATAGGAGGCATCTACCTCCCAGGTTGGTTTGTGAAAATAAAATGTGATAATAGCTGTCAAATTCTTAGCATAGTATCTGGCACATAGGTGGCCCTTGTAAGAGTTAGCAATTAATATTCTTTTTTAAAAATTTGTTTGTTTGTTACATTAAATTTCCCATGTAGCTCCCTCCCCTCCCCACAATAAAGAAAGCATCATTTGACCCCCAAAAATGTATATATAAAACTATGTCTTTGTACAAAAATATTCATAGCTGCACTCTTTGTGGTGGCAAAAAAAATGGAAAATGAGGGGATGCCCTTCAACTGGGAAATGGCTGAACAAATTGTGGTATATGTTGGTGATGGAATACTATTGTGCTCAAAGGAATAATAAAGTGGAGGAATTCCATGTGAACTGGAATGACCTCCAGGAAGTGATGCAGAGTGAGAGGAGCAGAACCAGAAGAACATTGTACACAGAGACTGATACACTGTGGTACAATTGAATATGATGGAAGTCTCCATTAGTGGCAATGCAGTGATCCTGAACAACTTGGAGGAATCTACGAGAAAAACCACTATCCACATTCAGAGGAAACACTGTGGGAGTAAAAACACCAAAGAAAAACAACTCCTTGAATACATGGGTTGAAGGGATATGGTTGGGGATGTAGACCCTAAATGAACATCCTAGTGCAAACATCAACAGCATGGAAATAAGTTCTGATCAAGGACACAAGTAATACCCAATGAAATTGCGCGTTGGCTACAGGAAGGGTGGGAGTAGGGGAGGGAGGGAAATAAAGTGAGTATTGTAACCAAAAAAATAAAATAAAATAAAAAATTTTTAAAAATAAAACTATGTCTTGTTTATTTCTATTTATTAGTTCTTTCTCTGGAAATGGACATAAACCATACCTCAAACATTATTTCTATTGCTCTATATAATGTTCTTTTGGTTCTACTTGTTTCATTCTTCATAAAGATCTACATGAACTTATAAAGAGTTAACTATTATAATTATCATTATTTATATTATCCCTATTATCATTCCTTGAAAGAGAATGGTCATCTATTCACTTATGGACCCACCTACCATCCTAGAATATTTACAAATCAAAATATGCCTCCTTGGCCACCATCCTCTACATGTATTGTCTCCCTCTTTAGAATGTAAGTTCTCTTCAGGCAAGAACTAACTTCTGCTATTATATCTTCCTCCCTAGCACTTACTCTTCATTCATTCATTCATTCCTGACTTTTAAATCAGTTTTCTATCCACTACAACATGCAGTTCCCAGCCTCATCTGCATGAGAATCTTAAAAGTCCTATGAGGATGGACAAGTTATTTGACCTCTCTGTGCCTCAGCTTCCCATCCATAAAATAAAGGAGTTGGATTCAACACTTTCTAAGCCCCTTAATGCTCTAAATCTACCATTCTATAAATTTCTTTTTTTTTCTTAAATTTTTTTCAATTACACGTAGAAACATTTTTTGACCGTTGTGATACAGATTCTCTCCCTTTCTTCCTCCCTCCTTCCCATTCTTCCTCAAAGCAGTAAATAGTCTGATAAGGGTTACCAGTGATTTCATGAAATATATATTTCCATATTTATCATGTCCTAACTGAAGACACATATCATATATACAATAAAAAACACATGAAAGAAATAAAGTGAAGTATGCTTTGATCTACAATCAGATTCCAACAGTTCTTTCTTTTGCTATGGAGAGCAAAGTTTTAGTTTGTTTGTTTGTTTGTTTTATCATGAGACTTTTTTTATTTTTCCCTTTTTTGATCCTGAGACCTTTGGGGTTCATCCTATGATTTCCTGAGAAACAGATGAGCTACAAGTTTGAAGAATATCCTCACCAGAAGTTTGACCAGCAGATGCTGGATTTTTTTTTTCTTTTGTGGCCACAGCAACTCATTAACATAGTGTGGCAGAATGGGAAGAGACTCTTGGGTCAATGACTAAAGATCCCTCCCTACAAGCTCTAACTTCTTAGTATTCTATGACTTGCAAAGTATTCTCTAATCAAAATTCTCCAGGCATTCAGTGTAGTCCACACACTGGCTATCTATTGGTCAGACTCATCTACAAAGCCTGGTGAAATTTTGGATGGAACTCTGGCCCAAACTGAGTTTCCTGCTTTTTTATTTTTAGGTTCAGATCTGTTATTTGACCTACATGAGGAGCTTCCTTTCCTGATACAGATCAGCAACTCTTCCTGACTCCAAAGAGGACCCTCTCTCTACTCTGCCCCACTTTTCATATTGTCATCTTGTTACTTCCTGTCATTGGTCTTATCTTTGGCGCTGTACTGTAAGCTTCTGAGATCAGGGGCTGTCTTCTACTGCCTTCAGTCTCCACAGCTCCTAGCTCTGCGCTGATAATGGAAATTATCAACAAATCCATTAGCATATATTTAAAGAGTTCCTCATGGATGCCAAATATCTAGTAGAGTGGTTCAGTTTTTCCTATTTCATCCAAAGTTAAGGAGAGTCTATATAGATTCAGGCTTTGTCTATCCCTCACCAAAAATCCCTTTTAAATTCCCCCCATCACTGCTGAACCAATTATTTAGAATAAATCCTTTCATTTGTTTTTATTACTTTTTTCTTTTTTCCAGATTACATGTCAATACAAATATTAATATTCATTTTCTGATATTTTTTATTACTTTTTAATTGGGGGAGGTAGCTTTGTGGTACAGTAGATAGAGTGCTGACTCTGGGAGTCAGGAAGACTCATCTCCCTGAGTTCAAATCTGGCCTCAGACATTTACTAGCTGTGTGACTCTGTCAAGTCATTTAACCCTGTTTGCCTCAGTTTCTTCATCTGTAAAATGAGCTGAAGAAGGAGATAGCAAACCTCTCTGGTATGTTTGCTAAGAAAACCCTGAAAGGGGTCACAAAGAGTCAGACAAGACTGAAATAAATGAATGACAATAATATTGATTTAGGGCAGCTGGGTGGTACAATGGATAGAGCATTGGGCTTGGAATCAGGAAGATTCATCTTCCTGAGGTCAAACCTGGCAAGTCAGTTTCCTCATTTATAAAATGAGCTGGCAAAGGAAATGAAATGGCAAACCAATCCAGTATCTTTGCCAAGAAAATCCCAAATGAGGTCACCAAGAATCATATATGACTAAAAACTGACTGAACAACAAAAACATATTTTATTTCAGCTAGCATTTATTTTCTCTCCCTTCTCCCCACTTCCCAACCAAATGAAAAGAAAAAAAGAAAAACAGAACCTATGAAACAAATATGTACAGACAAGAAAACATGCCCAAGCTGGTCATGTGCTAAAATAAAATGCTTGTCTTATTCTCCATTTTGAATGCAACACCTCTCTGCCAGAAGAGGATAGCATTCTTCAACATTAGTCCTTGGAATGATGCTTGGTCATTGCATGGATAGAAGGTAAGTTTTTTACAGTCATTTGTCTTTACAAAGCTGTCAGTACTTTATGTGTTGTTTTGTTTTTTTAATCCTTACCTTCTGTCTTACACAGTATTGATTTTTAAGGCAGAATAGTAGTAAGGGCTAAGCAATGAGAGTTAAGTGACTTGCCCAGGGTCATACAGCTAGGATGTTTTATCCTACGTGTATATTTTTTATTGACAGATATTTTATTTTTTTCCAATTCTGTGTAATAATAATCTTCTTTATACTTTTTCCAAAATTATAAGATCCAAACTACCTCTCTTCCTCCCTTCCATCCCCCACTCAGAAATGATAAGCAATTTAATCTGGGCCACACATGTGATATTTCAAGTGCTTTAAAGTGCTCTCACACCCATTATTGTACTTGATTCTAAGAAGAACACTCAGCTCACAGGACAATTTTAATTAAGGAAAAAACTGAGACTCAGAGAAACCCAGCAACTTACTCAGTACAGAACAGCTGGCAGAGGACTTTTGGAACTCCTAGTCCATCACACTGGTAGTAGGTTGTAATCTTTTCATTAAAAAAAAATTCAAGACACTCCAGTAACCCAAAGCAGGTAGCTTCATGCTCAAGACCTTTCCAGATACACAGTCCAAAGGGCATTTTTGTGTTTAACCTTTGGGCTGGGCATATGTTTCTGTATGTTTAGCCCAGATACAAGCTGGTCATAGTCAGGGTGTGGGAAGAATTTGCCATGCTGCATGCATAATTTCTGGACACCAAGTCCAGGGATGACTTGACTCCTGAAAATCCTCATTGGCATAAGTCCTCCAATCCATCCAATACCTCCCTCTCCCAGGATCTGCAAAGTTTCTGGGGAATAATAGGAGCATAGGAATAGGGAATCGCTGCTTTTCAGGACCATTCTTCTATCTAGGGCAGTGATGATGAACCTTTTAGAGATGTGTGCCATGTGTTTCCCCCTGTCCCCCCAAAGACCCCATGCCGTGCCCACCCCACCCCCACCAAGTACCACATACACCCCATCCCCCTCTTGCCCTACACAGGGGAGGGAGAAAATGCTCCCATTAGCTGCTGGGCAGAGGGGCAGGTGATGTGAAAAAACATCATCTGGCATGGTGAAGAGGAAGAAGGGAGCAGCTCCACTCAAATCCCTCTGGCTTTCAGGTAAAGAACTCTGGTGAGTGATGATGCACTGTGCCCTGTCTGGCATCGATGCCATAGGTTCACCATCATGGATCTAGGGGTTCCCTCCATGTGACTCCAAGTAACTGAAAATGTCAGGCAGGGTTTTCTAACAAGGCAGTCCAGTCATACTTTGAGAGCCATTTGTAATCTCCTAGGGAGTTTAGTGTTCCTTGAAGACACATTTTATCTGTGTAATAATAATAGCAATAATAATAAAAGGAAGAGGAAGAAGAGGAAGGAGTCTTATTGCTGACTTTTGTTTTAATATCAGTTATTTCTATACATAGAAAGAAAAACAAATAAGCAAAACCAGCTGTCACTCTCACCATGTCAGCCAGAATACATCATCCTGAGCCCATAATCTCAGGGCATGTTTCATTATTCCCTATGTCATAATGGGTAGGGTGGGTTTAGAGTCAAGAATTCCACAGTTCAGATCAAACCCCTGATATTTTATTTGTCCCATGACTATGGGTCACTTAAACTTATGATCCTCAGTTTCCTTACCTGAAAAAAATGGAATAAAAATGGAATAGTTCAACTAGAGACTAAGGTTCCTTCTAGTTCCTCACAGCCAAGATTAGTTATTTGAAATCATAGCTTTGGAACAACTCAAAACAGAAAGAAGATGACCCAACTGAACAGTCAAAGACCCAGGTTTTCATCTTCATTTCTTTTAGAAGTGCCTACGTGACCAAAGGCAAATCATTTAACTTCTCAGTGACCCATTTTTCACATAGAACAATATGTGCTTATCATTAATGCATTGGGAACTTGAAAGCATAAACATGTGAAACATCTCATACTCCCTAGATTTTTTTTAAGTACCTGATGTATTCGAGGTATTATTATAATGATTTATGGAACCTGTGATCAAGACAAAGGGAAGATTCACCACAAACATGCCCATCTTGTACCTACAAATTTAACATTCATGCTGGCAAATGATTCAGGGATGATTCTCGGGAGCCAAATTAAATTTGTCCCATTAAGTCCAATCTAAAGCAAGTTCCTTTTATGTGGCTTCTGAGTCTGGCAGACCTTCTCAAATCTCATCCTTTGATGCTCATCTTCTTACAACCTAATGAAGATAGACCTTGGCCATAATCACTGATTTTACTAATCAATGCAGACCGTGGCAATTCCTGCCAAGCTCAGAGTGGAGAAACTCAATCCCATTCTTCCTGAGTTTAGACACCCAAATCGCACAGGATTTATAAAAAGGAGACAAGCTAATTACAACATTAGACTCCTTTTGGATCTGATATGCATTAGCTAAAATAGAAAAGAACACACTGTAGCGATCTCACTTGATGTAGGAAAGACATCTGAAAATGCATCTTAGGAGATATTCCTTCAAACTTCTGAACACAGAACACGGTCAGAAATACTGGAGATGATTGTGTAGGGGCTTTGTGCTGGAGGGAAGGGGGAAGAGAGAGCGATAAGGAGGCAGGAAAATTTGGCTCAGAGGGAAGAGATTTTTGCCTTCTATCCAAATAAAGCCACCAGGTTGCTTTTGAGTTATTTGATTAATATAATTAACTCACATATAATGGCTGGCACATTAATTATCTCCCTGTTGGTATGTTTTGTATCCTTAAGAGGGGTTGCACATGGTGCTTTAACGCTGTAATCATTGTTTTCTTGTCAAGTTTATAAGGTATGTCATCTGAGAAAGAGAAATAACTAGTCCTCTTTCCAGAAAAAAATCCATAGCTAGAGGGAAGAGACTGGGGAAGAAGAGAGAGAGATGACCCTTTGAAATATATGAAACAACTAGCTGAGTTAAAATGGGTTGATTCCTTAAATGAAGACATGGGTCTGCATAGTTTTCAACCTCCTGTCTGGTGGATGTTAAAATAATCCACTTTTAGCCCAAGTCTTGGCATCCACTTAGCTAAGAAAAGCAAAAATCATTTGTTGTGATATCTATGTAATTTCTTATAAAACTATAGAGAAATGAGCCAAGACCTAAGACCTGAAGAAAAAAAAAATCAATTCTCTGGACCACTGAGAGTTTAAGTGACTTGCCCAGAGTAACGTATACAAATAATGCAAAAGAAATAAAAGATAATTAGGTGGGGAGATAATAGCAGCTATGGGGGGGGGGGGGGCAAGAGGGGCAGGGAGGCTAGGGGGAAAGGAGTAGATCAGGAAAATTTTCAGGTGATGTAATGTTTTCCTTGAGAGCTATGCAGTACAAGTATCATTGGTCTTCTAGATGGCCCAGTAGACACTGCTGGAGTCAGGAAGATCTGAGTTCAAATCCCACCTCACACACTTATTTAATTGTATGACCCTGGGCCAGTCTTCATCTGTAAAATGAGGATAATAATAACACCAACTTTACAGAGTTGTTGTGAGAATCAAACAAGACAATTTATAAAAATCCCTTTACAAACTCTAAAAAATGATATATGAACGTTAGCTATTATTATATGGAGATCAGGTAAAAGTTCAACTACTAGAAAATGATAAAGTTAGCTTTAACTGGCTCAAACTTGGGCTTTCTGACACCAGTGCCAGTCATCCAGCTGAAGTGGGAAGTAGCCAGCTGAGAAATTACCAGAGGCCCCCGTCACTAGTCCATGAAAAAAAGGAACCTTTTAAGACAAAGATTACTTATGAGATTTCCTTGTTCTGGCAGGCCTCAGGCTGGGGATTGGGGTTGCCCTCACAGCCCATGGTCCATTGTCATCCAGGAGACTCCTATGTCTGTTGGGGCTCAGGCTGCATCCAGCCGCACAGGACCCAGGGGTGACAGAGTTCATACTTCCCCAGGATCAGAGATAAGGTAGGGCCACACACTTGGTGACATCATGGGGCCATGGCTGTCCTCTCAGTCAAACCCACATGAAGGCCATTGTTCAGTGAATCACCTGAGATCACTACCTGGGGAGGGCAACTGGCCCAGTGGGGCTCCGTCTGCTGCACTAACTTGCCCAATTTGGATGACAAGCTTGATTTTCCTGATATCTAGGGATACATTTGCCAAGGATGACTAACATCATGAAGTACTCTGATCCCTGCCAGGTTTTTTTTTTTTCTGTCCACACCTGGAAATAGATTATGACCCTTTTATTTGAATTAGTTGTTCCCAACTTAGTGCCTTCTCTGAAGTATTTTCCTGAGATTCAAATAATCCTAACATGTATATCATGAAAGATCACAACATACTACTGTCTTTCCAGTGTTAATAACATAGGATGAGCAAGCATGGATGAGTTAGGGTTATAGTCCTTTTTCTCCTAAACCCACTCTTCTCCAAACTTATCTGTTTCTGTCAAAGGCATCACCATTCTTCAAGTCCCCCCAGGTTTCTCTCCGAATGATCTTTGACTACTCAGTCAATGGAAACTGCTCTCTTTAAAGTTACCAATGACTTGTGTGTGTGGGTGGCTCAATGGATTGAGAGATAGGCCTTGAGACAGAAGTCCTGGGTTCAAATCTGGCCTTGGACAATTCTTATGTGACCCTGGGAAAGTCACTTAACCCTTGTTGTCTAGCCCTTACCATTCTTTTGCTTTGGAACCAATATGCAGCATTAATTCAAAGATGGAAGGTGAGGACTTAAAAAAAATAAAAATAAAATTACCAATGATAGGTGCCAAATCAAATGACCACTTCTCAAATTGCATCCTTCTTGACATCTAAACGATCACTGTAGTGCAAATATTAATTATATAGAAATAGGTCTAGATCAACGTCTATGTAAAACCTAGTGGAATTGTACATTGACTATGGGAGGGGGTGGGAGGAGGGGACAGAAAGAACAAGAATCATGTAAATATGGAAAATTTTTCTTAATCAATTAAATAAAATTTAAAAATGAATTAAAATTTTTGCCTACACAGAAAAAAAAGAAAAGGTTCCTCCTCAACAATCCATCCTCCTCACAACAACCAAGGTGATTTTGTTAAAGGATAGGTCAAACCCTATCTCTCCTCTACTCAATAAACGCCAGTGACTCCCTATTGACCCTAAGGTCAAATATTATTTCATATCTTTTTCACACTTTTTAGTTTCTATTTTTGTATGTTTTGTGCCAAATCAAGTTATTATTATAGTAGTAACACAGGTATATACTTTGTAAACAAGAAAATATATACTAGAGATGTATGTTCAAAAATATTTATTGATATTCACATGTCATCAGAAAAGCTTGAAAAGCTTGGTTTAGATATTTAGGTAGATTTTACTGTCAAGGTTGGTGAAGAAGTTTCAGAGAAAGAAAATGTAAGAAATGAGGAGCGGGCTTTTTTTTTTTAATGGAAAGACCTATACGTAATTATGAAAAGTGAAACAAGCAGATCCAAGAGGACATTCTATACAGCAACAGAAATATTCCTTGAAGAATGACTTGTGAATGTCTATCTCCAGAGAAAGAACTAATAAATAGAAACAAGTGGGACATAGTTTTATTTTTTTAACATTATTTTTGGGACATAGTTTTAGATCCACATATGTCTTCTTGTCAAATGAGGTCTTCTCTAGTGCTATGAAAGGAAGGAGAGAAGGAGGGAGTTATCTGGGAATTTTAATGCAACAAACACAAATATATAAATAAATTTTCCAAAAGAAAGAAAGAAGAGAGAGGGAAATTGATGGACAGTTGCTACCTGATAACAAAAGAAGAAAATCTGATAGGTGCAGTCCAACTAAGCTCAGATCTTTACCCACTCTTTCTGCATAGCTAATTTTTATTGAACACCTATTATGTGCCAACCACTAGAGATACAAAAGCAAAGTTTCCTCTACCCTTGAGGAGCTCCCATTCTAACAAGAGAATCAACAGTATTGACTTATATTGGCCACAATCAAAACAGCCCATAATGATCATAAAAAATTACTATTATATAGATAGAGAACAGAAAATGCACAACAGTAAATGTATCTTTTCTAAGACTTTGTGCCTAGCACAATGGTCTACTCATATATAGCTGTCTGCTAAATGAATGGATGGATAAAAGAATGAATGAACAAAAAAAAATTGCATTGGATAATTTGTTATAAAGACAACAGCCCTAAATCAACAAAGTACATTTACTATGGTATATTCACAGAGATTTTTAAAAATATAACTTTATTGGGGCAGTGTATAGAGAGCAGTGTATGGAGAGGCCCCAAAACAAGAGGTCCTGGGTTCAAATCTGACCTTAGACTCTTTCTGATTGCGTGACCTTGGGTCAATCACTTAACTCCCGTTGCCTAGCCCTTACCACTCTTCTGCCTTGGAACCAATACTTAGTAGAAGGTAAGGGTTTAAAAATATGTATCTTTGTTACAAACACTGATCTTTTGTGAATACAGAATAAATTCCATCACAGAAAATTACCCTTGCAAAGACTGAGATTGAGAACAACTAAGTTGCTGTATCTGAGCAAGAGAATAAGAAAGGTAAAACTATGACTCATAGTAGGTTGGGCATCTGGACATCAAGTGCTGGGTTCTCATGCCTCTCTTCATCTTGACCCATTGCCAAACATCAACCCTGAAAAAACAACAGCCCAAAGCAGGAGATGTTTGCTGAACATGGCAATAGCCCAATAGCCAGGGTTAGGATCTCAATTATGCTCTGATATTTCCTGAATTCTGCTCTGCCTTACTGATGTGCTCTTTGGTGGTGGTAGGGCCAAGTATAAGCATTATTATTGGCACCATCAATACAGAAGCATTCCATTTAGAATTTGTGTGACTCATGTGATACCCAGTGGAATCACGCGTCAGCTATGGGGGGTGGGGGGGAGGAAAAGAAAATGATCTTTGTCTTTAACAAATAATGCTTGGAAATGATCAAATAAAATATTATAAAATTTAAAAAAAAGAATTTGTGTGACTTCAGGCAAATAATTTCAGCCCTCCGGGGCTCAGTTTCCTCAACGATAAAAGGGGAGTGTTAGATTAGATGACCTCTCTCTCCTCTTCAAACTCTGACTATAATACTATGAATCCTATTTTGCTGCAATGTTGGAAATAAAGAAAATGTAGATTTCAACCATTTTATGGGTTGGATTTGGAGTCAAAGGATTTGATTTCAAATCATATGTATGTCATATATGGCTCCACCATCCTACCAGTGAGACTAGAAAATGGATAAAGTAAAGAATGTGTCTTATCTGAACTTGATATCTCCCCCAGTGCCTAACACAGTACTCTATGCCCAGAGTAGTTGCTTAATAAATATTGGTCTGAAAATGATGCATTGGATAACTCATGTAAAGAACAGAACTCTGCATCAACAAAAGACAGTTTCTGTTGGACAACCATAGAAACATAAAAATATCTGTTATAAAGATGAATTCTTTGTAATGGCATTTGGGAATTTAAGGAAAATCCCATTACTCCAAGCTAACAGTATGAATTCTAGGGCTAAGAAAGGCTTAGTTACTACATCTGAACAAGAGAATGATAGAGGCAAGACGGTGACTCATAGCAATGACCTGGGCATCTGGACATCTAGTGCTTGGCTCTCGTGCCTCCCTTCATCCTATTGCCAAACATCAACACTGAAAAAACCACACAAACACCAAGCAGGGGTTAGGATTTCAATTACACTGTGATATTTCCTGAATCCTACTGTGGCTTCCTAAGACAGAAACAGAAATAAGTATTCCTATTAATGTTATCAATACAGAAGGATTCCAGTGACTTACTGTGTGATTTGGGGCAAGTCTCTTCTCCGAACAGGGTTTAGAGCTCTAAATCTATGACTTCCCTTTAAACAAACGTCAGTTCTGCCATGTTTATCCAGGAAAGTCTGAGCTGCTCTTCCAGGTGATTGAGATGGGCTGCAGGAACCTAACATTGGACCCAGAAGTTCTCCACTGGGATTATGAAGGAAAACAAATGCCTGTGCCAAACATATTCTTCTTTTGTCATCACATAAACAAAGATTAAATACTTATTGGGTGCAAGTCATGGGCACAAGTTTGGCACAATGGATAGACTGCCTGGACTAGAGTCAGGAAAACTCATCTTCTTGACTTTAAATCTGGCCTCGGGACACTTACTAGCTGTGTGACTTACCCTGGGCAAGTCCCTTAACCCTGTTTGCCTCAGTTTCTTCATTTGTATATTTGCCAGAAAAATAATGGGGTCACAAAGAGTTGGACACAATTGAAGCAATAAAAATATGGGCAGGGCAAGTCCCTCACTAGATATTATCATGGAAAATAAGGTCCCTGCTTTTAGAGGAGCTGGAGACATGGTGCACACATTAAAAATGAAACATAATAGTACACAGTAATACATGCTAAATGTCATGTGAGTAATAGTGACATTTTTCTCATCCTAAATTTATCATTTAGCTTCTTTTTTTTGAGAAATGTATTCATTTGTTTGTGTTACATTAAAATTCTGGGTTATATACCTTCCTCTCCTCCCTGTCCTAAGTATCATTTGATCCCCCCAAAAATGTATATATAAACTATATCTTCCATGCTTCTAGTTATTAGTTCTTTCTCTGGCAGTGGAAATTTACATGTTATTCTTCAAATATTAATTCTGTAGCTGTATATGATGTTTTCTTGGTTCTACTCATCTCGCATTTCATAATTTCACATAGGCCTTTTCTACATGTTATTTTTTGTTTATGTCTTTGTTTAAAAAAAAAATCCTTCCCTTCTATCTTAGAGTCAATGCTATGTATTAGTTTCAAGGCAGAAGAATGGTAAGGGCTAGGGAATGGGGATTAAGTGACTTGCCCAAGTTCACACAATTAGGAAGTATGAGGTGTAAAGATTAAAATTAACTCTCCCCTGATTGTGAAAATGAAATTAACTCTCCCCTTGATTATGAAAATTAAATTAACTCCCCTGCCCATTTTTAGATTTAATCACCAAAAGTGTAAACATCCCACTTACTCATTGAGTAGGGGAAGGTCTGTAACCCACGTGTTCAATAGTAGGTAACGAATCAGAATCAAACTGACTGCCCTCTAGTCAGTCCTAAGAAAAATTTCAACTGTAATTGGTAGATGTGAAAGTGAAGGAAGGCACAGGAAGTGACGCAAAATAAAATGTCTTTAAAAGGGAGTTACAGCTTCCTGTGAGGAGATCTTCAGAGAGTTTGTCTTCTTCTGGAGTTCTGAGTTCGAGTTGAAGGCTGGTGAAGAATCTGCTGAGTGGACCTGAGACCTGTACTTTGTGAGACTGTCCTTGAATCTCTCCCCTTTGGACTGACACATGGTGAGTGAAAAGGCTGACTCCTTTCCTGGATTTTCTGAAGAAACTAGGCTCAGGAAAGACCTATCCTCTTGATAGAGGCTTCCTACATCCCCAAATCCTCAGCTACAAGGGCCAAGGCCCTTACAAGTTAAGAACTAAACTCCCCTGCCTGTTTTTGAGCCAGGGATCAGAGCAAAATACTTAGTGCTTAGGCTAGATATCTTACCCTATCCTCTCTCTGATTTTCTAACTTCACTCTTTCTATATTTTATAAATAAATCTCTTTGGAATTAATTAAATTGCTGGTGACCCTAATTTTGAATAATCCAACATAACATTTTTATGATAATAAACCACCTTTTTCCCCCTTACAGAGACCAGATTTGAACCGAGGACCTCCCTTTTCTAGGCCTGGCTCTCAATACACAGAACTACATACCTGCTCCCTTTCCATGGTTTTTTTTTTCTAAATTAACCAGTTCATCGTTGCTTAAGGTACAATAGCATTCCTGTAATTTAGCATTAAACACAAAATTGCCCAACAATTGATTTGCTCTCCTTTCATTCATGTATATGGTATATGGGAAAGGTACTTTGGAAAAAAGGTCTCAGACTATAGGCCAAAGACTCCTAAGTACCTCTGGAACCAGATTATAATGCAACTCCTATCTGGTTTTCTATGTTGAATTAATTTTTAAAAGAAATATGTAAAATATGTGTGAGGTTCAAACCCACTATGTGGTCCACAGAGACCCATCTGTATGTAAGTAAGATTTAATATATCACCATCACCCCATTTAAGTTTGACACCACTGCTTTTGAAGACTTCCAGATGAATTTTACCTCTTACTATCACCAAAAAGGCACTGTAATATAATAGAAAGAGCACCAAATCTAGAGTAAGGAAGTTTGAATTTGAGCCCCAACTCTGCCAAATACTACCTGGATAACTTTAGTCAACTTCTCTCAATTTCAGTTTTCTCCACTGAACATGGGACTACTAATAAATTGGAGAGCATGGACTGTTTCTAATTTTGTCTCTATACCTCCAGCATCTAGTTCAGTGTCTGGTAAACAAGAGGTATTTAATAAATGCTTATTACTTTAGACTAGATTGGATTTGGACTGGACATAACTGATCTGGACTGCATTGGATCAGGTTAGATTGGATGAATTGGATTTGGATTGGTTTCAACTAAAATGAACTGGATTGGATTGGGTTGGATTAGATTGAATGAATTGGATTTGGTTTGGTTTGACTGGAATAAATTGTATTGGATTAGATTAGATTAGTTGATTGGTTGCTTTGTCCTTCACAGGGAAGAGGACTAAAATGACTGGTGATGTCTTTTGACTCACATATAAATTGGATTTTAGTGAGGCTGAGTTGTACTCTGAGAGAGTCAGCCTCATTCTCTCTTCCAAAGTCATTGAAATCTGGTGGCAAGACAAAAATCAGGACTGGGCTTGGGATGTAGTGGATGGCCTTGGCTCCCTCATTGTCTAACTAAACCCTAAGCAATCTACAGAGCCTGCTTCCACCAACTTTGTGGCTATTAGAACAAATTGTTTTCATCCACCCATTCCACCGGGGAAAGTCTTCACATGCCTAGGGTAGACATCCCTCTAACTCAAGATGGGTTTGATTAAATTAGAACAGAGTGGAATGGAGTGAATTGGAGTGGAGTAGAATGGAATGGTTTATAATGGAATATCTGTGACGGTACTAATCTTTTCTGAGAATCTTTTACCATCTTGCTTGTGGTGTAGAAGAATTCTGGTAGGGCACTAGGGAAGATAGTCCTGCTTATTTTCTTTGTCTTTCTTCCTACTTTAACTAGGGCTGGGACTGAAACAACTCATCAGGAGAAAGGAGGAGATGGTTCACTTGTCACTGAACTAGATGTATCCCATTGTCCATCCACAAGGTAGAAAGTCCTACCTACCTCCCTCATAGGGTTTTGTGGGGATCAGATATGGTGATGGATGTGAGAGCACTTTAAATGGGTTAAAGCTGTTCAATGGTTTGTTACTTTGGAGGGTTACACATTGGTGCACAACGGCTTGTTTACATTTCCTAGCAAAATTTCAGAAAAATCTTCTATAGGTTATAAACTAGACATATCTTCTGATATTCATGGGTGGGAGGGAAAGGAGAGGAGAGAGAGAAGAATTTCTTTCTACCCTGAGAAAGAAGCAAAAATGCTATTGGATATGGTACAGTTATTGACTATATTAGAAAATGATAGAAAGGGGACAAAATGCATGTGATCATGAGTTTAGAACAAGACCTAATAGGTCTAATATTAGGTCTAATTCACACACACCCCTCATTTTGCTAGAGAGCTTAAATGATTTTCTCAGCGTCTCATAGCTAGCAAGTGGAAGAGCTGGGCTAGGAACTAAGGTCTCGTGGCTCTAAAGCCTACTTTATCTCCACTGTCACCTGCCTAGGTGTCCTGAATCCTAGTATTACACTCCCTCCTCCATACAATACCATCTCTGTCACTAACAAGCTGTGTGATCTTAGTCAAGTCCCTTCTCCTTTCTGGGCCTCAATGATCTCATCTGTAAAACAAGATACTGAGCCTAGATAATCCCTGTGGCCTCTTCCAGCTCTGACTTCCTAGAGTCTAAAGCTGTTTCTTTTTTAATCACAGGGTTTCCTTTGATAGATCTCTGTTGCTGGGTGGCAACCCTAACACAGCCTTTGTCAGATCTGGTGGGAACTCCACTGTGAAGAAACTGGAAAAGTGTTTGCTTACCATAGAGACTTGACCTAAATAACTTGAATATACAAGTATTAGCACTGTTGAGAAACAACCCCCACCCACCCAAACATGAAGAAAACCAACGGGATGGAAAAGGCCTCTTCAGTGCCAAAACATGACAGCACCAAAAACAAAGCCATTCTTCCCCAAACTCTGTGATCCTCTCAGCATTATTACTATTATTTTGAGTGACTCTAGTCAGCCAAGTTCAGTCACAATCTTCACAGCCCCTGCAGACTTGGGTGGGCTCTCTTTTCGTGGTCAAGAGGGAGTATTTGCTTAAAGGATAGCTTCTGAACAGGGACTCTAGAGGAGTCCAAATGAAGAGGGTCCTGGCTTTGACATGCTGAATGATTTCTCAAAGCAGCCACTCAGCATGGTTGGAAAAACAAGCCATTTCATAGAAAATAACCCATCTCTATGAAATGACTTTTGGCCTCTGCCTATAAACATCAGGACTGGAGCACCAACAAGAGTTTCATAGAATCTGAGAGCCTTCTATATGTAAAAGCCACCCTTGACTTGAGTTCTCCAAGGTTTGCACCTTGGGGATGGACTATAAATGGATTAGAAATCCTCCTACACGTTTCTGACAGTTTTACTACAAATTTATGATACATAATCCCAAATAGGTCCTCACTGTGGCAAGGCAAACCTTTTGTACATCCCTAATTCACTCTGTGTTCCATTCATCTCAGCAGCTTTTCTAAAATCCCTCTGTTAGTCAATCATGGCTCTCCCTCACCCAACTCTTTCAGCTGAGAACATTTTCTCTTATTTCATAGGAGGAAAAAAATCAATGCCATTTTCTGAGAAACTCCTTCTCTCCTCTTCCTCTTCTCCAATCACTCAGATGACTATCTCCAACTCCAATCTCACATGAAAATGTAGGTTTTCTCCCTGCCAAAATGAACCCCTCTTCATGGACAGGTAATCCCATTTATTCCTGTCTTCTCCAACAAATTGCTGTATCCATAATCTTCATTCTATCTTCAGTCCTTCCACATCTAATGAGTGCTTCTCTATGATCTACAAATATACTCATGTTTCCCCCATCCTCAAAAACCCTCAGCCGGTCCATTTGCATCACTAGTTACTACCCCATATCTCTTCTCCCTTATTTTGGCTAACCTTCTTGAGAAGGACATCTACAATAAATTCCTTTACTTACTTTCCTCTTACTCTCTTCTTATCTCTCTGAAGTTTGGCTTCTTAATTCATTCTGAAGAAACCACTCTCTTCTAAGTTACCAATGATTTCTTAATTGCCAAATCTAATTGTTCTTTTTTCAGTCCTCATCTTTTTTGATTTCTCTGCAGACTCTGACACTGTTGATTACTCTTTTTTTCCCCTTAGTATACTCTCTTCTCTGTAAGTTTTCATGGCACTGCTATCGCTTAGTTCTCCTCCTATCTGTCTAACCAATCCTCAGTTTTCTTTGCTGAAGTTTTGTCCAGGTCACACATGCTAACTTGTACACCCAGAGCTCTGCCCTGGACCCTCTTCTCTTCTCCCTCTACACTATTTCACTCTCTCATCAACTCCCAAGGATTTAATTATCATCTCTATTATGAGGATTCTCTGATCTACCTACCTATCCCTAACTTCCACACTCAATTGCCCATTTGGATATATCAAATGGAATATCTTGTGAATGCAACATGTCCAACTAAACTCATTATCTTTGGCCTCCAACACTCCCCTTTTCTGAACTCCTCTATATTTTTGGGAGGGCAGAGTCAAGATGGCGGCTTAGCAAGCAGCAAAAGTTCAGACCTCAGAAAACCCTTCCTTACCGATTACAAACTGAATGCTCTTAGGACACCAAAATTCAAACTGAACAACAGGACAGAGGTGGAGAACCCTCCTTCTGGACTCAAATCAAAAGGTATGCCCCTCAAAAAGCCGGAATCTGAGAATACTCGGGTCTAAGGGGAAGGCAGAGGGAAGGTCCCGGGACCCCTCCCCCCCCCAGCCCAGAGGGCTGAGCCCCCAGCAGCAGCAGGAACCTCTGAGCGGGCAAAGGTGCTGGTTTGGAGGGTCTACCTTGTGAGCAGTGGGGCACCAGGCTTGGAGCATCCAGCGTGGACAGCAGGGAGGAAGCCAGGGAGAGACCTGGCAGTGGCTGGGTCCCTCCATCCGGCTCCAGTCTCACCATTGCCTTGGGGCACATCCAGACCAATCCAGTTGAACATAATCCCATCAGGACTCCTCAGAGCTCAAGAAGGCAGGCAAAGGCACTGGGGAACCTTGGGGACAGTGGAGAAGCAGCTGGAGAGAACTGGAGAGAGCCTGGGCGGCCCAGCCTTCCAGGAGTTTTCAGCCTCAGAGCACATATAGCCCAACCCAGTTGAACTTAATCTGATCAAAAGCCTCCAGAGGACAGGGAAGCTAACATTCCTCCCCTAGAGACTGTACCAAGAGATCTGACAAAGCTCCAAGAAGGGAGACTGACAGCCCCAAAACCAAAAAAAATGAGAGGAGCAAGAGCACAGACAAATACGGGGAGCAAAGAAGGGGTAAACTCAAGCAAACAACAGAAAAAGAAGAAAGAAATTACAATAGATAGCTTCTGCACAGGTGATGAGCAAAGAGTGAACAAAACAGAGGGGGAGGGATCAGCAAAGGAAAAATCAGAAATCCCAGGGAACAGGCTTTGGAAGAACTCAAAATGCAATTCAAAACACAATTAAGAGAGGCTGAAGACAATTGGGAAAAGAACTTAAAAACTAAGATAAGTCATCTGGAAACAGAGGCACTTGAACTAAAACAAGAAAATAGTGTCTTGAAAGCCAAAATCAACCAGCTGGAAAATGAGGCAAAGGAGATGAAATATGAGGCAAAGCAGATGAAAGATGAGGTGAAGAAGATGAAAGATGACCTCCAAAGAAAATCAGACCAAAAGGAAAAGGACGACCAAAAAACTAAGGATGAAATCCAGTCTTTAAGAACCAGAATACAACAACTAGAATCAAGTAACCTCACAAGGCAGCAGGACACTATAAAACAAAACAAAAAGAATGAAAAAATTGAGGAAAATATGAAGCATCTCATTCACAAAACAGAGGATTTAGAAAATTGTTCAAGGAGAGACAATTTAAGAATCATTGGCCTACCAGAAGACCATGACAAAAGAAAAAGCCTGGACATTATATTACAGGAAATTATTAAAGAAAACTGCCCCGATATCCTAGAACAAGAGGGAAAAGTGGAGATTGATAGAATCCACAGATCACCTCCTGTACTTAATCCCCAACTGAACTCCTCTATAACTATTGATGGTACCACTATCCTTCTAATCACCTAGGTGTGCAGTGTAGGTGACATCCTCACCTCTTCTTTCTCAAATACCATCCCCATATCTGATCTGTTTCTAAGCCCTGCCAGTATTACCTTTATATCATCATATAACTTCTATGCTACCACCCTGACACAGGCCCTCCTCATGAATGACTTCAAGGGCATTGGCCTTGATGTGATGAATGATTCTCCAAACTGATCACTAAGCATAGGTGAAAAAACAAGTCATTATTTTGACAATAACTTACCTCCATGAGTTGACTTTCAACCTCTGCAGGTTATCACAAGTTTGCTGATGGGTCTGCCTCCCATAAGTCCATTCCCCATCTCTAGTCTACTCAGCTGCCAAATTGATCTTACTCTAAGTCTAAGTCAGTGCCATTCCTCTGTTCTCATTCAATAAACTCACTGACTCCCTATTACCTCCAGGAGCAAAAATGAAATCCTTTGGTGTTCAAAACCATTCATGACATAGCCCTATCCTAATTTTTCAGTCATTTTATACCTAACTCTCATCACATACTCTCACATACATTGTTATCCAGTGATACCACTTTCTTGCTTTTCTTCAAACATATTCCCTATCTTGACTATGGGTATTTTCACTGCCTGTCCCCCATGCCTAGAATTCTCTCCCTCTTCATCTCCATCTCCTGGATCCCCTGGTTTCCTTCAAGTCCCAGCTGAAATTCAAGCTTCCTATCATTTGTAAATAGTTGTTTTCCTGCTTTCTCCCCCATTAAACAGAGAGTTCCATGAGTATAGATATTCTTTTTGCCTTACTTGTAACCTCAGGGCTTAGCACTATGCCTGGCACACTGTAGGGACTTACTGAACAAATGGTGATTGAGTGAATGAAGCACCAATTGATACTCTATAATCACCATCTCCAAAGCTACTTTTCTTCTTCCAAGTTAACTTAACCCTACCTAGAGAGACAACCTGCCATAATAGATAGAACATTAAACTTTGAGTCAGGAAGACCTAAATTCAAAACCCATTTTCAATACTTACTAGTTATGTGACCCTAAGAGATCACTTTATTTCTCTTTTCTGAAATAATCTCATGTGCAAAATGAAGTGGTTGGATTTAAGTGGCCTCTGAAATCCCTTCCAGCTCTAACTCTATGATCCACTTAGAAATAGAATGGACAGGGTTGAGTATGCCCACCCCAATATCAACACTTTGAGGTCTTGCCTTCAAATATTTCCTACAATCTCAATTCTAAGCCCAAAGATTCTGACTGAATATAATTCAGCAAACAACAAATACCTGCTCTGGGCAAAACCCTGAACATTCAACACTCTGTAAATGAAATTTCTGACAAAGGCTACTTTTTATCAGCAAAGGTAGAAATTCAGAGAATGTTGCTGCTCTAGACATAAGCCCCTCTTGCCTTTGATGCCAACTAGCACTTCTCCTTTGTCACTAAACCTCTCCATGCCTTAGTTTTCTTATTTGTAAAATGAGGGATTTGGATGAGATGGCCTCTAAGGTCCTTTCCAATTCCAAATGTATGAAAATAACAGCTAGCATTTATATAATTTACAAAGATTTTACAAATATTACCTCATTTGATCTTTGCAACAATCTTAAATTGGGAAATTGAGGCTAAGAGAAAGGTCAAGAAGTTTATCCAGGTTCACACATTAGGGCAAAGTTTTCTTGGCAAAGATACTAGGCTGTTGTGCCACTTTCCTTCTCCAGACCATTTTATAGGTAAGGAAACTGAGGCAAACAGAGTGAAGTGACTTGCTGAGGGTCACATATCTAGTAAATGTCTGAAATCAGATTTGAACTTGGGTCTTCTTGACTCCAGACCCAGATCTTAGACAAATCACTTGACCTCCCTAGGCCTCAGTTTCTTTCATTTGTAAAATAAGGTGGTTAGATTAGGAGATCTTTTAGGTCCTTTCTAGTATTAGATCTATAAGTCTAGTGGTAGAACCAAAAACTAGAACTTAGGTATCCTCATTCTTGTTCTGAAGTTCTTTTCTTTATTCCACACTATCTCCCTTGGCTTTCGGTCTTCACTTTCCCTATCAATGGTGAGGGGGAAAGTCTCACAGACAAAGAATTCCACACTAAATTTGCTTCTTCCCCAGTTAAACCCAGACTTAGTTTCTGTGTTCTAACTCCACCCTCTGAGCTAAAGATTTGTACTACCAGATCTAACTTTTTGCAGAAGTCTTAAAAGCACAATGAATAAAAGATGTCTCTAACATGGCAGCCTTTCGAAGCAGTGCTTGGCTCCAGGAGAAACTCTGAACTTAGAAGGAGAAGAAACTTTTCCATACTGGTGGCCTTATGTTTCAACCTGCCAACTTGTTAATAAAAAAAAAAAATTAGTCAGCATAACTCTGCTAAAAGCCAAACTACAGCGAAAGGGAGCTCCTCGGCTCACATTCGATTTTAATTATTTAACTGAGTGAGCATTTTTGCATAATTTATGTAATAAATCTTCCTGTTTTGGATTTTAAATATGTCAGAGATATTTTCCCCACCCCTACACACACCCCCCAAAAAAAATCTTGAGAAAATCTCATTTCACAGTTTCCCATAAAACCAGGTGCAGAACAGCTGCAACCGTACACAGAACGATTCCTAAAGCACGTCGTTGGTTGGTATCAGTAGCCAGTAAGAGAGCATGAAATTGGGGAGATTTCTATAGGTACAGACATGATCCTTCCAGAAGGTACAATGCAGTTGGACTGAGTTTGTGGTTCTCCCATTAGAAGAGGAAGAACTTCGAAGGAGGGCAGGAAACTCTGATATTTGCATAAACCCTCCAGGCTTCTGGAAAGGAAAGATTCCCACCAACTTGATGTTATGGTTGAGAAGTTAAGCTCCCTTGCCAGCAGTTTTCAGCTAACGCAAAAATGGAAGTGTTCATAGGATCCTAGATTTAGGGCTGGAAAGGAGCTTAGAGGCCATTAAATTGAGCTTCTCTCATTTTACAAAGAAGGAAATCGAATCCCAGAAAAGTGAGGTGATAAACACAAAGGCCTGCTAGTAAATAATGGTCAATATTTGAAGCCAAGTCCTCTCACTCCAAATTCACAACCCTTTCCAGTGTACCAGACTTTAAATAAGGAATGTTCTCTCCTCCCCATTTTCCTTTCTTCCTTCCATCTTTCCTTTCTTCTCATTCCACCTTCTCCTGTCCATCTCTCCTTTCTCTTCCACTCTCCATCACATCAAAAGGCAGACATTCTCCTGGAAAGATTTAAATGAAGTGATGCAAAGTCAAGTGAGCAGAACCAGGAGAAGAGTGTATACGGTAACAGAAATATTATATGACAACCAACTGTGAAGGACTTAACTATTTTCAGCAATGCAAGGATCCAAGATGACTCCGAAGGACTCATGATGAAAAAGGATGTCCACAACCATAGAAAAAATCTGATGGTGTCTGAATGCAGATGGATGCACACAATTTTTCACTTTATTTCCTTCATGCGTTTTTTTCTTCTATAAGCAACATGTGTCTTTCACAACAATGAGAACATGGAAATATGTATTACATGAGAGCACATGTATAACTTATATCATATTACCTGCCATCTTGGAGAAGGGGAGGAGAGGAGAAAAGGAAGAGAACATTGATTCCAAAATATCAGAAAATAATTATTAAAAATTGTATCTACATGTAGACTGGAAAAGAAAAACATAATTTTTAATGCAGACACTCAAATAAATTCTGCAGCTCATCCCAGCAGAATTCCCAATGGAGATTATGGGAATTTGGAATACTATCCCAAAATCCAGAATCAGACTCCATCCGGCCTGAATTTTCTATTTCACCATGCCTGTGTAGACAGAAGCAATTATTCAGATAATTCAGGCCAAATTTGTCTAGCAGAAACATCCATATTGGATGCTTGAGCCAAAGTGGTTCAATCTGTTTTTTGATCCTCAGTTCAAAGTGGCTTGTTAAAACCCAGAATGGTTGCAAATATTCTTTTGATTAATTCTATATTTCAGTTATGTCATTAGTAGTGGCTGTAGTAATGCTGATGGGACTTATGGTAGTTATAGTGGTGCTTGCAATGATGGCAGGAATGGGGGGAATACTGATACTAGTAATGGGAGTAGAGATGGTAACAGTGCTGATGCTAGTGATAAAGGATGGGATTGGGGAGAGTTATATTGGTAAAGGTAGTAGAGTGGCAATATTATGGGTGGTTTTAAAGCACTTCTTTGATGGAAAGGTGGCACATATAGACATCCAGGCATGAATCAAGAAGACATGGATTCAAATCCTGCTTCTGACAACCTAGCTCTGTGACCACAGAGAGGCTAATCACTTTACCTTCTCAATACTCTGGGTAATTCTCATAAGTTATAGATGAGTCACTGATCTGCATTAGTGAAGGGAGTTTTACACAAATTGCTCCCTGCAGGAAAGCCTAGCCCTAGAGAGAGGAAAAAAGATTTGGGATTATTACATTTTTGTGACAGTTTTTTTTTAACCTTTTCACAGGAGCATCTAGCAAACCAATTTCAAATTAATATTAATTAAATCTGGCTTCAGACACTTCCTAATTGTGTGACCCTGGGCAAGTCACTTAACCCCCATAGCCTAGCCTTGGAACCAATACTTAATTAATATTAATCCTAAGACAGAAAGTAAGGGTTCAAAAAATGAGAACAAGAGATAATATACACTAGAACTCAAATCTGATCCAATCTGATGCTTTATGCAAGTCCCTTGCCCCAGTGATAAGCTTCAAAAGTATCAGATAAATGTGTATTTCTACAAACAAATGCACTGGGTCTTCACCCTGTGTGTAGAGGAGCCTGTCAGAGCAGGAAAGTCAGGAACCAAAGACGAAAGAGACCCACAATGTCAGGCCATCTGGGGAGGTTATAGCAATGGCCAAAAGAATAAGCATATAGCAGCAATTACTTGAAGAATCAAGTTGTTTTTCCTTCATTTTGAAAAGGATGACTGGTATCATGGGATGATATCTTGTCTTATGAACACATTGGATATAAATGAGGCAGAGTTGCACAAAGTCATCAATCTCACACTCTCTTCCAGAGTTATCTAAGTCCAGTGGCAAGACAAAAGTCAGGGCAACTGGTGATGACTTTGGTATGCAGTGGATAACTTTGGCATCTTTGATGCCTGACCAAGCTCTAAGCACTCCATAGAGACTGATTCAGATGCCTTCATTGCCTTTGAAACCAATGGTCCTCATCCAAAAATCAAGCAGGTAATGTCTATCAGGGAGGTCCAATGGTGGGCAAAAGATTAAAGATCTCAGGAGGCAGGCAGAAGCCCAGAATGAAGCATACCTGGGAGATGTCTGGGCAAGCATGTAGCATTAAGGGGATTTAGCAGCAGGTGAGTGGGACTGTGGTTTGAGGCCAGGGCTCTAGTTCCTGAGAAGCCTGATGAGAAAATGAGACAGGACCCAAGTCCACAGCAAACTAGGGCAAAGTACCAAGATCCAGATTTGTAATTGAGAAGGAAACAGCTATTAAAAGTTAAGTGTGAGTGAAGAATGGCTCAACAAGTTGTGGTGTATGAGTGTAATGGAATGCTGTTGTGCCATAAGAAACAACAAACAGGATGATGTCAGAAAAACTTGGAAAGACTTACATGAAGGGATGCAAAGTGAAATGAGCAGAACCAGGAGACTACCATATACAGTGACAGAAGTATTTATGATGATGAACTGTGAAGGACTAGACTATTATCAGCAATGCAAAGACCCAAGACAACCCCAAGAGACTCATTAATGAAGAAATGCTATCTACAGCCACAGGAGAAATTGTCAGAGGATGAATATAAATGTAACTCTACCATTGCTTGCCTTATTCCTTCAGGAGTTTTTTCTTACATATGTGATACTTCTTTCACAACGTGAGGAATATGGAAATGTGTATTGCATGACAACACTAGAATAGCCTATATCAAATTATTTATCATCTGGGAAAGAAAAGGGAAGGAAGAAAAGAAGAGAATTTGGATTGCAAACGATAAGAAAGCAATTGTTTAAAAAAAAGAGTCTCTACATATAATTTTAAAAAATTAAAGGAATAGGAAGTGGAAGAAAAAAGTAAAGTGTGAGCAGAAACTTGGACTCAGTGGATTAGATAAGGGCTCCATTACTAGAACTAGTCAGGGCATAAAGAATAGCAAGACTTACTTGAGCCTCAACCATCTGTAGGTTAGATGCCAAAGTTTCCTCTGCCTACATCTCATACTGGTTCTTGGGACTAGGGTAGAGCTAAGATTATTTTGGTGCTGGGACCAGACCAATCATTTCAATGGTGTGGGGAATTCCTAGTGAGGAAATTTCCACTATCAATGCCTATAGCACCTGCTCTAAAACAAAAATAAAATCACTCTAAAAAAATAATAACAAATATTCTTCTGGCATTGACCAGGAGCACTGAAAAGTTAAGTGATTCATCATGTAGCCTAAAGTTGTCAGAGATGAGACTTGAGTCCAAGTCTTCCTGTCTCCAAGGCCAACACTCTATCCTCTCTGCCACACCATTTTCTAGAGTTAAGACTATGGATGAGACTATGTAGAAGGACATGAAAACAAGTCTAAACTCTTTTTATACATGTGTCACTTAAAACTATTGGCCTCAGTTTCCTCATCTATAAAACAAGATGGAGAAAGACATGGCAAACCACTTCAGTATCTCTACTAAGAAAACCCCAAATGGTGTCCCAAAGAGTAAGACATGACTGAAAAACAACTGAACAACAACATATGATCTCCAGAACCCAATCTTGCCTAGAGTCTTAAAGATGGAAGGAATGATATAGATTATCTAAGTCAAACCCCCATTGCCCCTATACCATCCATGGCCATCTAGTTTCTCCTTAAAAATATTTCCCTACTTCATAAGATAGTCCATTGTACTATTGGGTAGCTCTAATTTTTAGAATGTTTCTCTTTAAGGTTAAATAGGTAGCACAGTGAATAGTGCACCAGTCCTAGAGTCCGGAGCAACTGGTTTCAAATCTGTGACCATGGACAAGTCATTTAACCCTAATTGCCTTGCCCTTGCTGCTCTTCTTTCTTAGAATTGATACTAAGACAAAAGATAAGGGTTTAAAAAAAGTTTCTTTTTATATTAAGCTAATGCCTGCCTCTCAGTAGCATTCTTGTTTATTATCTAATTTGGTTCTCACATTGGTCCTATGAAGTAAGGTAAGGAAGGTATTATTCTCTCCATTTTATAAACAAAAAAATCAGGATCCAGAGGAGTTGTGATTTGCCCTAAGTCACATGATTGAGACAGAATAAAATCCCAGATCTCCTGACTCCATTTCCTCAATAATAAAAATTGGGATAATTATACTAATATTACCTATCTCATAGGGTGTTGAGGAAAGGACAGTGTAAGCCATAAAGCAATCTAAAAGTGAATTATTTCATCCACTATATCCCATTGTCCATAGAGACTAAATACCTTCTAGAAAAATATTCCCATGGAGTGGGTCACCTGCCCTTGGTTGCCATATATCTTCCTGTCTGGCCCTCCCAAGTTGCTCCTCCAAACTCAGGCTCAGCAGAAGCCAGCATTCATTCCGCCCACCTCCCTTGCCTTACATACAAACACATCCACACTCCCTCAGCTCTTCAAGACCTCACAGGGTGAGCTCTTCATTTGTTTCAGCTGAAGTGCAGGGAATGACTCATCCCTGTACCCCAGAGTTATGCCATTCATCTTCATCTCTGCCCCATCTCTCCCAGCTGGTTGAAGCACCATGCCCTCAGTCTGGTGTTACCCAGTTCTATTACCTGTTTCCCCAAAGTTGGAAGATTCCATCTTTTAGTAGCAAATACTGCTCATCTCTAATAAAATCAAAACATCCCAGGCCACAGCAGCCACAAGAGGAAACAGCTGTATTTTGCTTACTGTGAACATGTGTTCTCAAGGCCCTCTCCAAGTTCTCTCTTATGAGTCTTGCTATTCAGTTCAGCACTTCATCAATCAGTCAACCAATAAGAATTTATCAAATACCCACAGTGTGCAGGACACTAGAGATACAAATACAAAAAAAGAGATTGTCCCTGCCCTCAAGGAACTTATATTCTAGCAGGTGTCTAATAGGACAGCTAAATGGGGCAGTGAATAGAGTGCCAGGCCTGGAGTCAGGAATACTTATCTCCCTGAGTTCAAATCTAATCTCAAACATATTCTAGCTGTATGACCTTGAGCAAGTCACTTCACTCTGTTTTCCTCAAGTTCCTCATATGTAAAATGAATTAGAGATGGAAATGACAAACCACTCCAGCATCTCTGCCAAGAAAATGCCAAATGGGGTCCCAAAGGGTCCAAAAGGGCTGAAATAACTGAACAATGAAAGGAGAATATAGCAGCTTTGGGGGAATGGTTGCCATATGTAAAGGAGTTTTGGTCTAGGCAGTCCAAACTACAGCCTAGTCACAAGGATTGTGCGTGGGGCCACTGGGAAGTAGGTTGTCACAGAAATGTTATTATTGATTTAATTATTGCTCCAATAGCAAGGGCAAAAGGAAAGGAGGGAGGAGTAAACATGAGGTGGGAGAAGGGCAAATGCTCACATTGGATAGGACTTGGTGTGCTGAGAGATGACTGGGTGGGATATGAAGCCAACCAGAGGTGATGTGCTAAATTGAGTTTACACTCACTTATTAACCCATCAGAGCAGCCTGTCACATCATGGCTCTATAAGTCTGAATCCTGGCAGAGTTGTATCTGCTCATCAGATATAATCTTTTTTTTTTTAAACCCTTATAATCAGTTCAAAAAGAGAAGATCAGCAAGGGCGAGGCAATTTGGATTAAGTCACTTAATCCATACCAGGATGGACCACTATCATTGAAGCAATACTTAAGAAGGAAAGCATGATGGGAGACACAGACAGACAGAAGCAAAGACAGAGAGAGGATCCAGTGTTAATGCTTTTAAAATTATGGGATTTCCCCACAGTCCAGATTTAAATCATAATTTTAAAATGGAATGTTGAGCAAAGACAATGGTGAGCAGGTCATTGATTCATTGATCAGAATAAACTGTGCAAAAACTAGGGACCACAGTGGATGAAGCACCAGGCCCGGAGGTGGGAGGACCTAGACTGGGCAAGTCACTTAATCCAAATTGCCTCACCCTTGCTGGTCTTCTCTCTTAGAATTGGTTACAAGACAGAAGTAAGGTTTAAACAAAATAAAGATTATATTTGATGAGCACATACAACTCTGCCAGGATTCAGACTTATAAAGCCATGATGTGGCAGCACCAATATCTACAACCATTTCCCCACAACATAGGTTAGACCCATTTTCACTTTGCTGCCCTACCCCAAAATGGATTAGTTTTTCCCTAAAAAGGCAACAAAGTTATCCTTGGAACCTGATTGGAGTCTGACTCCCTTGGAGAATGTTCCCAGGCATCTAAAGGCATAAAAAGTCCCGCCTATGAGGAATCCAGACCTCTCAGACTTAGTGAGTGCCCAAGATCACCTGAGCCACCACACCTTGCCCTGATAACCAGATGTATTTCAATAGGGAAATGAAGGCGGCTACATCCACCAAGACTGAAGCTAAGTGCTACTGGATCGTTGTTGATATCTTATCTATGCTATGTTAGTAGTACCTACATGGGTCCCATTTTGTACCAACACTGAACTTGGCCAAACAGCATCATTACATCAGACCCTCTCCTAACATGTAAAGCCTTGGAGATGCAAAGAGTTGAGCCACTGTACTGGACCAGCTGGTCAAAGGGAGTGCACAATTCACCTCTCTTCATCTATTAAGGCATTGTCTCCTCCATGCCCTCTTCTCTCATTTCCCAACTAGCTTCACTCTGATTCTTTTTTTTTAAACCTTTTTTAAACCTTCAACCTTGGAATTAATACTTGGTATTGGTTCCAAGGCAAACATGATAAGGACTAGGCAATTGGGGTTAAGTGAGTTAGTTGCCCAGGGTCACACAGCTAGGAAGTGTCTTACCTGAGACCAGATTTAAACCCAGGTCCTCCCAACTCCAGATTTGACTCTCAATCCACTGAGCCACCTACCTCTTTCACTATGATTCTAACCCAAATCAAATGAGTGTAGTGATCTGATCTCAGTATCATCACACTTACAAATCAACTCTGGCATATATTCTCTGCTATTGACACAGTTTAGGGTGTCCACATCAGGGCTTCTTAACTTTTCTGGGTATGTCACAGATCCCTTGGGCAGTCTGGTAGAGCCTGCGGATTCCTTCTCAGAAGATTGTTTTTAAATGCACAAAGTAAAATACATAGAATTAAGAAGGAAGCCAAAAGTTAGTGAAAATAAAAATGTCATTTTCCCCCATGCATACTGTTGGGGTTTCTGAAATCTAATCATGGATCCCATAAAAATTTCCATCCCAGATGATCTCTAAGATCCCTAAGATTCCACCCCTAAATCCTATAATTCCTACCACCACCATTATTTTCTTTTAAACTCAACAGAGCTTTAATTACTATGTACAAGAATGGCTCTTCAAAGCTGTGAATTGGTCTAACCATTCTGTAAAGCAATTTTCTGGAGTGACAAATGATCATCCTCTCAGACCCAGATATCTCATTGCACAGCATATGTCCAAACAAGGTTCAAGATAAAAAGAAATGCCTCATGGATGCAAAAATGTTCATAGTGATCCTTTTGTAGTTGTAAGGAATTAGAAACCAAGTAGATGCCCAACAATTGGGGAATGGCCCCATAAGTTGTCAGATATGAATATAATTGAATGTTACTGGATCGTAAGCTATAATGAGTGGTAGTAGTAGTCTCTTGGTAATCGAGGATGACAATTGTCTTTGTGTGTTTTCATCTGTGGTGTATAGATGAGTGTGCACAAAGACACTTGTGCGTGAAGGAGATTTAAGTGGAAAAGTCGATGCACAGAGACAGTCCCACTCTCTCAGCATTGAAAGCCTCGGTCCATTGGCACGAAAAATCATTACACCTGGAGACTTCCTCAGCTACATTGGATGGCCGTGTTGTCCTTTGTGCTCCAACACGCCCTAAGCACTCCACAGTGCCTTGCTGCATCGCCATCTCAGCCGTTGAACCTTCTTATTGGTTTCTTCCTTCTGTTCGGCCGAAGCAGTCTTCACATGCTGGGTGAGCAAAGCCTTAGTTCACCAGGGGTCAATGACCCAATGGCTACCCTCATAAGGTTTAGCCGGCCTGTCGAAGCCATTGCCCCGGGTGTGGCCGCTGCCACATGCTAGCAGCTACTAGGAGCAACAAGTGAGAGCTGGGTGTCAGGTGAGAGTCAGAGGCTAGAGAGCTGCCCTAAGAGGGCACGACAAACCCTCCATACCAGAGATACTACCCCTCCCTGAGCACCCCATATACCCCTATAATGAGTATGGAAGATGCAAATAAGCATAAGAAGAATCATATGAATTGGTGCAAAGTGAAGTAAGCAGCTAGGGGCTAATGGAGGAGTCAAATGGCAAAAAGAGAGAATAATGGGCCAAGAGTCAGGAAGACTCATCTTCTTGAGTTCAAATCTGGGCTCAGACACTTAATAGCTGTGTGTACCTAGGCAAGTCACCTTTAACCTTGATTGTCTCAGTTTCCTCATCTGTCAAATGAGCTGGAAAAGGAAATGGCAAACCACTCTTGTATCTTTGCCAAGAAAACCCCAAATGGAGTCTCAAAAAGTTAGAGACAACTGAAATAACTGAACAAGAACAACAATGAAGTAAGCAGAATCAGAAAAAGTCATCACTCATCTCTCAGCATTGTGTGGTAAGGTTTTGACAAAGGCATTATACTAGGTGCTAAATGGGAAAAAGTCCAAAGAAATGAATTCTATTTCCTATGAATTGATCTGCCATGGCATTTGATTAACTAATAAATATTTGCTTCTCAGTCTTGAGACCTTGAGTTATTTCAGAGGTCCCAATTTCAAACATAGATCTTGTGAATCTTGTCCTTTTCCCCAATGAAACTAAAAGTGTTAACTTTATAGTAATTACATGATAGCAACAAACCACAGAGGCACAGCTCTGGGCAAATCCAGGGGTGTTTTCACATTGTGGAGCATCACAACCCCTTAAAGGAAACCTGGAGCGAAGAATGATTACCACCAATAAAACTTTTTATGGGTTTTGGTGGTGGAGTCTATATTTAAACCCATTCCCTTAATTCTTGAGAAGTCAACCATCATTAGTGTCTGATGTAGCAGGGCAAGCAGAGGAATGGGGCTTCTGAGAAGCCCTTGGATAGTTGAGAGGGATATAGGTGGGTGGGGTGGACAGCTCCAGATGAAACCAATTAGATCCTCAGTTTCCTAGAGTCATCTTAACAGGGAGACAGAATTGATTCCAAGTGCTCCTTAAGCCAAGGAACAGCAGAGTAGCCTCCAACTGATTTTGGCTCCTTTGTGCATATGCCTTCCTTGTGCTCGAAGCGGTAGCTTTGATGTTTTCTCTTCCAATATTCATTATTCGGTATCTCCCAATTTTCTGTTGGGCTGCAGCCATGTCAGTCCATCCCTATGACCAAGAAAAGAGAGATTTCAACAGTGATCAGACATCAAAGGTTTTCTCCTCCTCATTGATCCCCAATGGCTCTTGCCAAAAGAAGCAATGAAAAGGAGAACAATAACTCAGTCAAATTGGTTATCCTTCAGCCCAACTGAAAGTGTTGCTTTACTGAATCTGGGGAAGGAGGTTTGTAGCTGATGGGATTGTTAAGTCTGAAGAAAAGAAAGCTACTGAGTGATCTGACAAATTATGGATGTAATTAAAGTGAGAATGGATTTTTAAGAGCTTCGAGACCAAGAGTCCTAATCTGGGGTCCATGGACCCCCTACCACAGATAGAGTTCATCTTTTTCTTTTAATTAGCTCTTGATGTCCTTTGTGATCCTATGCATTTTATACATTTAAAAAGACTATTATGAGAAGGAATCCATAGGATTTACCAGACTGTCCAAGGGATCCATGACATTAAAAATTTTGCAGGCCCAGAGAAGCAAAGTGATCTGTCTAAAAATCATAGGAAATAAATAGCAGAGCCAAGTAATTTGACTCCAAGGCCAGGACTACAGCAGCGCACAGACCTGTCACAAAAAGAGTTCTGATGGTTGAGGTGAAGGAACTCTACACTGGGAGACGAGGAACCTAGCTTCTGGCCTCAGCCATGGAACTTCCCCCACAAGACCACTGGATCATAGATTACAGCTGGAAGACATTTCAGATGCTGAGTCCAACTCCCCCATTTTACTTCTGAGGAAACTGAGACCCAAGGGATTAGTGGCTTGCTCAAGGTCACATAAGTCGGTGGGATTTGAATCCAGGTCTCCTGAATCCTAGAGCCTGCTATAATCACAGACTGGCTTTCCTCTCTCAGTCATAGGTTCTTCACTTGTAAAATGGGACAGTAGGACAAAATGATCTTTAAGGTTTAAGGAAATGCTGGCAAATATTTAACAAACAAGTCTGCAAGAGGGGGAAAGTGCATCCAACACACTTCTAAGTTTAATCTGATTAATTAATATTTTTCCACCACATTTTCAAATCTAGCCAATGAACACAACAATAAGTCAAGCCTTGATTTGTAGTACTTGCTGATTTCTAAGGTATAAATGCTCAAAATGAAAATTGAACAATTGGAGTCAGTCAGCTTAAGGTTCCTTCCAGTTTCTTGATTCTAAATACACAAGGGAGGCAATAATTACACAGGTGCTATTCAGTGCTTGTTATGAAAATTTCTCTATGTTCACAGGTGGCCAAAGATAATGGGCTTAAATGGAAGCAAAAAAATAGTTGTTAGATATAAGGGGAAAAGTTTTGTCAGAAAGGATATTTATAAACCTTTCCCTTGCGTCCTTTTTTTTAACTTTTTTTAAAGCCTTACCTTCCATCTTGGAATAGATATTATGTATGGGTTCCAAGGCAGAAGAGTGGTAAGAGTTAGACAATGGGGGTGAAGTGACTCACCCAGAGTCACACGGCATTGGAACCCAAGACTTCCTCTCTCCAAGCCCAGCTCTCAATTCACTGAGCCACCTTTAATTTTTATCCCTAGTGAGCTTATAAAATAGTTGTTTGTTTGTTAAGAAATTCATATTGACCTCCAAACGTAAAAAGTTATCATTTTTTTAAAAACCTTTACCTTCAATCTTAGAAAAAATACTACGTTTTGGTTCCAAGGCAGAAGAGTGATAAGGGCTAGGCAATGGGGGGTTAAGTGACTTGCCCAGGGTCACACAGCTGGGAAGAGTCTGAGACCACATTTGAGCCCACGACCTCCCATCTCTAAGCCTGGCTCTCAATCCACTGAGCTACCCAGATGCCCTGGTGCTGATATTTTCTTAATCATCTTTTTGGAAAACTAATATATATGATATTTACCCTTCTTTTGGAAACTTCCCCCCTTTGGTATGTATATTGTTGCTACTGCTCAGGCATTTCAGTCTTCTCTGATTCTTCATGTCCCCATTTGGAGTCTTCTTGACAGATACTTGAATGGTTTGCCATTTCCTTCTCCAGCTCTTTTTCAGATGAAGAAACTGGGGCAATCAGAGTTAAGTGACTTGCCCAGAGTCACATAGCCAGTAAGTATCTGAGGCTGTTTTTGAATCAGATCTTTCTGACTCCAGGCCCAGTGCCCTATCCCCTGGATCATGCAGTTGCCCTAGTATTTATAACTTGAAAATAAATTTTGATGGGGCAGCTGGGTCAATACACAGTATTGACTCCAAGACGGAAGGTGAGGGTCTAAAAAAAGAAAAAGAAAAGAAATTCTGAGTTTGCTTTAGGATATCAAGAACTGACTTACTGTTTTGTTGATTTAGATTTAAGAAAGTTATGAAGTAAATATTAATTAATCAGATCAAACTTAAAAGTGTGTTGAGGGGGCACCTGGGTGACTCGCTGGATTGAGAGTTATGCTTAGACATGGGAGGTGTGGAATTCAAATGTGGCCTCAGACACTTCCTAGCTGGGTGATCCTGGGCAAGTCACTTGACCCCCATTGTATAGCCCTGACTGCTCTTCTGCCTTGGAACCAATGCACAGTGCTGATTCTAAGACTTCAGAAGGTAAGGGTTAAAAAAAAAGTGTGTTGAGGGTACTTTTTTCCTTCTGGGAGATTTAATTGTTAAATATTTACCAGCATACCCTAAAACCTTAAAGATCATTTCATCCAATATTAGAAGGGAAGAAACTAAGGCTGAGAAGAGAAAGTCAGTATGTTGTCTCTAGTAGGTTGTCTTCTGAATGAATTTAAGCTCTAACGACCCTCCCCAGCTTCACCTCCTTAAATCATTTCTCTTTCCATTTTGCAACCACTTCCTGACAAAGGATCCCCTGAGATCACTGCTGCAGGACCAACAGATTTCTTTCATTTGGGATCTGCTTGTTGTCTTCCAGCTTCATTACAGAAGCCTGATGATACAGTGGGAAGAGCATTGGCTTTGGAGACAGAAGCCTGGTTCAGATTGTGGCTCTGCTGTTTAATAGCTATGTGACCTTGAGTAGGTCATCTAACCTCTATGGGCCTTGGTTTCATCATCTATAAAAAAAAAAAAGAGCTGGTGGATTTGGTTGTTTTTGAAGTGTATTCCAGTTCTAAAACTATGATCCTGTGATCTATGACTTAACTGGATGTCATGCCAAGCTCTTTGTTGGATCATTTTCTACTAAATTTTGTTTTGTTCTTTTTTTGTGAGCCAACAACAGTATGATTTTCAGATGCCATTAAAATTTATGTGTTTTCAGAGTCGAATTGGATTTTCCTTTTAAGGTGATGGGCTAAAGACTAACTTCATAGAATATTGCAAATAATATTAGCAACAAGAGAGAAGTAGAGCAGAGGAACTATGGGTGAAATTAGTTAACCACCTGTCACATAGTAGACAATTAATAAATGTTTATTGACTAGCTCATTGGCTAGGACTCTATGCCCTTTTGAAAAGCATCAAGAAAAAACTTTTAGGGGCAGGTAGGTGACTCAGTGAATTGAGAACCAGGTCTGGAGATGGGAGGTTCTGGGTCTGAATGTGAATGTGACATTAGACACTTCCTAGTCACTTAACTCCATGGCCTAGCCCTTCTGCCTTGGAACCAATACATGGTATGGATTCTAGGATGGAAAGTAAAGGTTTAGAAAAGAAAGAGAAAAAGAAAAAGGAAAAGGAAAAGAAAAAGAAAAAGAAAAAGAAAAAATCAGCACCAGGGCAGCTGGATAGCTCAGTAGATTGAGTCAGGCCTAGAGACAGGAAGTCCTGGGTTCAAATCTAGCCTGAGATACTTCCTAGCTGGGTGACCCTGGGCAAGTCATTTAATGCATATTACTTAGCCCTTACCACCCTTCTGCTGTGGAACCAATACATAATATCAATTCTAAGACGGAAGGTAAGAATTTCAAAAGAAAAAGAAAATAGTTGACAAACATATCTAATTTCTCACCTATAATAAAATCTTCATGAAACTGTCCAACCAGAATTTAAGTGCCTACAATGTGAAGATATTATGAAAAGTAATGAAAAATATTTTTAACATGTGAAAAATGGAAAATATGATGAACAGAAAGGATGCAGAGGTCAAGGACAAAGGGAGGTGGCACCGCCATTAGCCTTTGCTCTGAAAAGAAGGGAAAAGGCACAAAAGTATATTCTCCAAGTTGGTTGTTGTTCTTCATCCTTAAAGAGAACCAAAACAACATCACTGCATCAGGAATAATGTACAATGTAGCCCATTGTGGCTGATCACACCAATAGGAGCTTGGAAGGCTCTATCACAGATTGGGCACAAATAATACTTATGAATATTTAGGATGGAGATGGCTCTAAATGCGGGCATCTCCCATATCTTTTGAGATACTCAAATTCTGTTTTGCTTATAGAACACAGTGCCTCCTTTGAAGAATATATATTATGTTAGATGTCCCTGTGCCAGCGCCTCCCATATCTCACAATTGATGCTAAAGCTCTTCAGAGAGAGACTTTGAGAGTGTCCTTGTATCACTTCTTCTGACCTCAACAGGTTCTGGATAACGTTCTCGTAGAGAGGTCTGAGACATCTGGCCGATCGATGTTCTTTGTAGGCTTATGGCACTTGTGACCAGGTCCAAGAATATCACCCTGTCAGGTTACTTATGATAACTTGGAAATAAATGCAGAACTTCCAAGTAGTCAGAAGACCCACTCTTTAATCAGGAAAAAGGGATAGAGTCATCATTTTGGCCACCACACAGAGTCATAAGCTAAATACCACACAGAACCAAAGGCTCTGGGACTTTGGGACCTGGATCCCTGGGAGAAGACACAGTTCTTAGTGCCAATCCCCCCCACCCCCACCCCAGGAGAGAGCACCTTGCTAAGTGCCCACTCCAAAGAGATACTGGATGGACCTGAGAGTCTCTTTATACATCTTGGGAAACCTACAAAGAATAACCACAAACAGGTATATAAACCTTCTAGCATTCAGCAGCTATGGCATTAGGGAATGGTCAGCTGTAACAAATCAAATGCGAAAGTAAAACTGGGCTTCCTGAGAAGAAACTTGAACCCAATAGAGAAGCCTCAGAACAAAAAGATGTTTAACATTCGAACCAAAATTGGTGTGCTTAGTACTGGAGCTTCTCAAAGTGAAGAGGTAAACTGAGTCACCCAAATATTCATATTGACACTTACATTCTAATTGGGAGAAAGAAAGGGAGAGGATAATGTTGCAGTAGAGCCATAACTATTAAGTTTCATTTCCTCAGTGGTCATTCTGGAAATTAATCCCTGTCTAGATATAGCCTAGCAACTGCTCTTGCAGAAGCTACAGCTACATCTATCAAAGACCCAGAAAAGAAAGATTTCATCTCAAAAGTCTTTGGCCTGGTCAGATGGTTCAACATTAGAAACTGATATGATTAGGAGGCAGCTAGGTAGCTCAGTGAATTGAGAACCAAAGCTAGAGATGGGAGGACTTGGGTTCAAATTTGGCCTCAGAAATTTTCTAGCTATGTGTGACCCTGGGCAAGTCACTTAACTCCCATTGCCTACCCCTTACCACTATGCTGTGTTGGAACCAACAAACAGTATTGATTCTAAGACAGAAGGTAAGGATAAAAAAAAAGAAACTAATATGATTTTATCCATGGAAATTTGAAGAAATTAAAGAATTAAAGAAAGGGTATTACTCTCTGCTTTGCTACTATATCTGAAGAGCTGTGAGGATCTCCATCTGACCTCAATTTGAAACTTTATGTGGTATCTACCATTTGAATGTGAGCTCCTTGAGAGCATGACTTTCTTCTCTATTTGTATCTCCAATACAAGTATTCATTTAATTCCTATTTCATCATTCATGCCCAGGTAAACCTTCAAGGTTGCAGTGCAGTGAACTGTGGTTCTGGGCACTATGCTGTGCCACAGTGAAAAGAGCAAAGTCAAGAAGGAGCTCACCTGGGGTGCTGCTACAATGGTGGAAAGAGAAAGCACATCCTCTTTTAGGTTTCTATTTTAACTAATTATTCTTGGTGACTTATTAGCCTTATCATTTTTTATAACACTGAAGGGATATGTTATCGGTACCCTCTAAATCCTGGTACCCCGGGACAAAGTCCCAATTGTTCCATCCTAGTTTAGTTTCTGAATCTTATTCTCCTTTGAATCATTGATAGTTGTGTTCACAGGTGTTAAAAAGGAAGTTCAAAATAAGTGATAGGTGAAATCTGAGTAGAAGGAGATTATTTTAACCTGATCAGGTCAGAGAGCCTTCCAGGGGATGAAAAAGCATCTCAGTTAGACTTTGAAGGAAGGGAGAAATTAAATAGGAGATAAGATGCAGTAATTCATTTCAAGCATGAGCAAAGACTTAGAGAAAATGGAGGGTAGAACAAAAACAAGAACAAAAAATTGAGAATAATCCTATTGGCATTTAAATTGGCATTTAAATACAGTATGAAAAAGGAATTTTATGAGAAATCCTGAAGAATAGATCAAATCCAGACTGTTAAGGGCCTTCAATAACAAGTTATAGAGTTTGTACTTTATTTACTAAACCAATGATGGTGAACTTTTAGAGACCGAATGCCCAAACTACAACCCTCACTTGGCATGTGAGCCACCCCCACCCTTACCCCAAAAAGTGGAGGAAGGAAAATCTCCCATTAGGCTGCTGGGCAGAAGGGAGGGTAATGTGAAAAATGTCCTCAGGCTCATGGAGAGGGAGAAGGAAGCAACTCCCTCTGGCACCTGTGCCATAGGTTTGCCAACATGGTAATAGACAATGGGGAGTGGCTGAAGAGATCATTGAGGAGAGGAGTGGCATGATCAGAGAAATATATCAGAAAAATTACTTGGGGCATGGTGTGAAGGATGAATTGAATAAAGGATAGACAATAAGGAAACACCATTTTTTCATCTTCCTTTCAAATATGAAAAGGAAACTGGTAGACTTTTATTAATGACTTCTATAGTTGAACACATGGTTATCACAATCACACAATACTGAGAAGTGAAGAAAATTTATAATCCTGCTGTGACTATGCCTTCTTTTTGTAAGAAAAAAATTTACCTATTATATCTAATAACAAATTTCTACATAAGTTTTCTGAAGTCATCTATTCCAAACTGTCTCTCTCCCTCCTTCCTTCCCCACTCCAGGAGCTGACCAGCAATTCAATCTGAGTTATACATGTATTATCACTATGCCTTCATTTTTTAAAACGTTTGACTCAAAAGAATAAAATGTACCCTTGAAGGCTTTCCTTTAAACATGTCTCCCAGCACACATTAAAAATATAGAATACTCTATACAAGATAAAACTGAAGAGAGAACTTTGATGGATAATCTTCTGAGTAGTGATAGAAAGCAAGATTGGAACTCCTTGAGTGTAAGATTGCTTTCTTCTTTGTACTGTACCCCAAAAGCCTAATACAAAGCCTGGCTTATTACATGCTTGTTGACTGGGAGTCATGTTGAGCTTAGGTAGCATGGTGGATTGAGTACTCGGCCTGGAGTCCATCAGGAGGGCACCTCTTCAGGAGTTCAAGTCTGGCCTCAGGCACTTACTAACTGTGTGTCCCTGAGCAAGTCACTTAACCTTGCTTGCCTCGGTTTCCTTATCTGGAAAATGAGCTGGAGAAGGAAATGGCAAACCACTGCAGCATCTTTGCCAAAGAAACCCTAAGACACAGACACAGCTGAAAAACAACTGAACAACATGGTGAGCTCAGGCACTCACCAGAGTCAGAGAAGTTGATGTGTCTGGAATCCATAGAAAAGGAAAATTCCCCTTAGATATTGAGGTTTCCTAAATGTTCCTGTTCACAGACATCATTGTACGCAGGGCAACACTTCAAAGCCTCCTCAGTGAATTCCAAGTAAGGAAAAAGAGGGAAGGAAAACCTCCTATTACCAGGAGGACGATGACATGCAGCTGGATTGGTAGATAAGGCAGTTAATCCATAAATCCACATATTGAAGATCTGTGATTCTGTTGCTCCAACACTGATACAGATCAGCATCGCCCATCTATAACTTACTAGATGAGTCAAAGAGAGTTGCCAGAGGCCCAGCGAGGTTCAGGAACTTGCCCTAGGCGACAGCTCCCTATCAATCACTAACAAGCACTTATGAAATGCTTCTCTCTCTCATGTCAGGCACTGTGCTAAGCGCAGGGGCCCCAAAGACAGACCTGAAGGGGGCCCTTCCCTCCAGGGACTTACGGGCTGGTACATTCATGATTATATTCAAAATAAAGACAAAATTATTTGGGGGAGAAAGGTCGTAACAGCCGGGGGCCATGGGAGAGGCTTCAGGTGGTGTGCTTCAGTTGAGTCAAAGAAAATTAAGGCTTCTAAGAGGCAAAAGGGAAGAAGCAGGGCATTTCAGGCACGGGGGACAGCCAATGCAAAACTATGGAGCATGAACATGGAGTGCCATATATGAGGAAAGGTTTGTTGTTGTTTTTTAAAGGCCCAGAGGGGCAGATGGGTGGCTCAGTGGATTGAGAGGCCTAGAGATGGGAGGTCCTGGGTTCAAATTTGACCTCAGACACTTCCCAGCTGTGTGACCCTGGGCAAGTCACTTAACCCCCATTGCCTAGCCCTTACCTCTCTTCTGCCTTGGAACCAAAACATAGTATTGATTCTAAGATGGAAAGTAAAGGTTTAAAATTTAAAAAAAAAAAAGGTCCAGAGATACATAATATGTTGTTGTTGCTCATCCTTCATTTTCAGGTTTTTTTTCCTTTAAACCTTACCTTTTGTTTTAGAATCAATATCAGGTATTGGTTCCAAGGCAGAAGAGCAGTGAGAGTTGGACAATGAGGGTTAAGTGACTTGCCCAGGGACACCCAACTAAGAAGGGTCTGAGGAGGGGGTATCTAGACGTCTCAGTAGAGAACCAGGTCTGAGTTCAAATCAAACCTCAGATTCTTATGTGAGTAAATCACTAATCCCCCATTGCCTAGCCCTTACCATTCTTTTGCTTTGGAACCAATATACAGTATTGATTCAAAGATGGAAGGTAAAGGTTTTTTTAAAAAATCAATACTATTGGTTCCAAGGCAAAATAATGGTAAGGGCTAGGCCATGGGGGTTACATGACTTGCTCAAGGTCACCCAGCTAGGAAGTGTCTGAGGTCATATTTGAACCCAGTACCTTCCATCTTTGTGCTATTAATTCTAAGACAAAAGGTAAGGTTTTTTGTTGTTGTTTTTTTAAGCATCTGAAACCAAATTTCAACTCAGGATCTCTAGGTCTGGCTTTCCATTCACTGAATTTTTTCATTTTTTAACATGAAAATTCATTTTTTAAATGTATTTATTTATTTCCTTGTTTATTATATTAAAATACCCAGTTAACTCCCTCCCTCTTTTCCTTCCTCCATTAGAAGGCACCATTGTCAAAAATTTGTATGTGTGTATATGTATATACATATATACATGTATATATAAGCAAAGCATAGTTTTACGTATATATACATATCTATAAAGCACCAGAAATATTCTTTGAAAAATGATTTGGGTATGTCTACTTCCAGAGAGAGAACTGATAAATAGAAATAAGCAAGGCATAGTTTTATATAAAACTATAGTAGTGTAAGCAGACATATTCAAATCATTCTTCAAAGAATATTTCTGGTGCTGTATACAATGTTCTCTTGGTTCTATTCATTTCGCTCTTGACAACTTCATGGAGATCTTTCCATATTTTTCCAAAATTAACCTGCTCATCATTTCTTATGGCGCAGCAGTGTTCCATCACAATCATATGCCCCATCTTGTTAGGCATTCCCCGACTGAGGGACATCCTCTTGATTTCCTGTTCTTTGCCACCACAAAGAGAGCTGCTATCAATATTTCAGAACATAAACATTCTTTTCCTTTTTTCCTGATCATCTTAGCAAGTAAACTTCCTTTTTTAAGAAGATCAATGACATCACAACGTAATGTCTTGATTAAGTGTATTGTATTTAAGGTTGGAAAAGCAGGTAGGGGACCAGATTGTGAAGAATCTAAATGCCAAACAGAGGAAACAGGGAGCCACTAGAATTTATTGAATAGTGACATGGTAAGGGCAGCTAGATGGTTCAGTGGATAGAGTCCTGGGTCTGGATTGAGGAAGACTCATCTTCATGAGTTCAAATCTGACCTCATACATTTACTAGCTGTGTGACCCTGGGCAAGTCACTTAACCTTACTTACCTCAGTTTCCTCTTCTATAAAAATAAGCTAGAGAAGGAAATGTAAACCACTGAAGTATCTCTGCCAAGGAAACTCTAAATAGGATCATGAAGAGTCTGATATGACTAAAATGCTAAATAACAACAAGAGATTATAGAGAGTCACTAGAATTTATTGAATAAAGACATGGTAAGACATACACTTTAGGGAAATCTCATGGAGGGAGGAAGGTGTACTAACTAGTCAACAAATAAGTCAAGATAACAGGCATTCATTATGTGACAATTATGTTCCTACACTGCACTAAGCAAGAGTGGGGGAGCCCACTCCTACTACTACTATTACAGTAGAATGAGTGAGAAGTGTTGAACAGGGGAGTGGCTGTGTGAATGGAGAATAGAAGATGGCTGTGAGTACATTGTAAAGGTAGAAATACATCAAGATTTGGCAAGTAATTGGATATGTGGGATGAGGGAAAGGAAGGAGTTGTGATAACACCAAGATTTCTAACCTAAATGCCTGGAAGAATAGTTGTGCCTCTCATAGAAATAAGGGAGTTCAAAAGAGAAATGCATTTTGGGAGAGAGGAGCTAGTAAGTCAAAGATAGGACTTAAATCTCCATTACTCTGTGGCCAGAACTCTCTCCAGTATGCCATAATGCCTCTCTAAACCCTCTGTGAGTGTGTCTGTCTGTGTGTGTGTGTCTTCAATAGCTACTGCAAATGAACAAAGAATTGGGCCGAGAATTAAGAAGGATATTGAGCTGAATGGATTTAGAAAATTGCAAGTGTTTTTAGTGACTCCCAACTGCTCACTCTCACAAATGCCTATAACTTTTGTATCACTCTCCTCCCAGGGAAGCTACAGAGCTGTGAATCATGGAACATCATAATTATAAGTAACCCAAAAGGCAATGGTCTATATAAGAAACTCCTTGAAGGTATGAATATATACATATACATATAATTTTTCATCTATATTTCCCCAGTGCTAAGCACAATGCCTTGCACTTAGTAGCCAGTTAATAAATCTTTTTTTTAATTCAGTTACAGCATATTTCCAATTATGGCTTGAATATGAGACATAGCATGAAAGATATCATTAGGTAAATGTATGAAAAGCAAAGGAAAATCAGTCATGTTATGAGGGAGAGAGGAAAAAAGGAAGGGAGGAAGGGAAGGAGGGATGGAGGAAGGAAAAAAGAAAGGAAGAAAGGAAGGAAGAAAGAAAGAGAAGGAAGGGAGGAAGGAAGGAAGAAAACAAGCATTTATTAAGCATCTACTTGGCACAACTGTACCAAGAACTTAACAACAATAAGAATTTAAAATTTAAGTTTTATGCTAAATATGAGAATTCTAAAGTAATATTGTGGTTACCATTTTTAAAATATTATATCTTAAGTCAAAATTACTTTTAGCAGCTTCACTTACAAAGAGATGAAAAGAGTAAAACTGGAAAAATGTAAGAAGAAGGTAGAGAATTGTCTAGCCTACCACCCTAAGTGCTGCTCTGGTGTCTGGTGCAGCCCCATCAGGGCTCAATAATCTTCAGTCAGAGGTCCTTCAGAGTTCCACCAATGCAGCCTCCTCCAAAGCCAAGGCAGGAATCTCCGGAGCCAATCTCTCCAAAAGCCAGGAAAGGAAGACCAGCTACTCACCCAGGAAGCCAACACAGGATCCAGGGAAAGAGTCTCCTCTGTCAGTCCAGCTCACCAACACAGTGTCCAAAGATGAACTCCAAAGGAGAAGTTCAAAGGAAAAGTCTGAAGGAGAAGTTCCTTGGACAGGAAGTTCAGGACTTTTTATAGTCCTTTTTCCACATCACTTCTTGTCCCTTCCCCACTTTACAAGAACCAATCGCAGTCTTTCAATTTGCCTAGCACTGCCCAGGGATTGGGCAGTGGCCTCTGGAGTTGTCACCCACTTTATCAAGTGACTTTCCAACTCTCTTACTTAGTATCAAGTAAGGGTACTTTAAGTTCTTGATTTGATTAGCTAAAAATAGGCAAGGGAGAGAGTTAATCCTACCTTCACCCAATTATTTGAGTCCAACCTTGGCAAGCAGATGTTATTATTACCTCCATTTTACAGTTGAGAAATCAAATACTTTTTATTCCCATTTTATAGTTGAGGCAAAGAGCCCAAGGTCAAATAGCTAGTAAGTATCTGAGTGAGTATTTGAACTAAGGTCCTACCTGAATCCAGGTCCAGTACTCCATCAATTATAACACCTAACTTCCTATTAGTTAGAACCAACAGTCCTTCAACTCAAAACTTACACTGGAATATTAAAAGAACCCAAGCAAATTTGGCAAATCTTTTATGGAAAATTTATGGGGAGGTTGAGATGGACAAAAGCTTGGCTCCAAGAGAAGAGTTAAGAAAATATCCCTCCTCCCCTCTTTGTAGAGTAGGTAAATGTTGCATATTGTCAGATGTGGTTTATGTGTTGAATTGTTTGCTAAATTGCTTTTCCTCCCCTTCTTTCATATTGTTTGTTATAAAAGGTGGTTCAATGAGTAGGGAAATGAAAGAAATATATTCAGAAAAGAAGGTAATATAAGAAGCAAAAGATAATAATAAAAGTTTTTTTTTAAGAAGAGTTATGGGCAAGTATCCACCAGGATTAAAAGATGTTCAGGGGTTTCAGAATCCAAACACTGGAAGGAACTTTAGAAACCATATAGCCCAAACCATACCTGAACATGACTCTCCTCTATCACAAGTGGTCATCCAGATTTCACATGAAATCTGTACTGAAGGAGAACCTACTGTCTTTCAAGGCAGTCCATTCAGCTTGTGACTAACTGTGATTGTTAATATTTCTGTACATTCCCAACTTTCCTCTCTGAGACTTCCTATTTCTTCCCTCTTGGTAATAGTTGTTCAGTCATTTCAATCACATCCTACTGACCCTCTGTGAGCCCATTTGGGGTTTTCTTGACAAAAATACTAGAGTGGTTTACCATTTCCTTCTCCAGCTCATTTGAGAGATGAAGAAACTGAGTCAAATATGATTCAGTGACTTGCCTAGGGTCACACAGCCAGGAAGTATCTAAGATCAGATTTGAACTCAGAAAGATGAATCTTCCCAACTTCAAGCCTGGCACTACTCTCCACTGTACCACCTAGCTGCCTCACTTGGGGCCAAACAGATACAATTTCAATCTTTTACCACATAACAACCCTTCAAATACTCAAAGGAAGCTAACATACCTACTGCAAAGGCAGTAGGTTCTCTTCTTTAAACTAAATATTAAATCAACTGAAACATATGAGATGATAGTCAATCTTGGTGCCCTCTTGGCCACACTTCCCCCCCAGATGCTCTCTAGGATTCTTGGTGACTTTCTTAAAATACGCCATGCAGAACTGAACACTTTCCAGATGCTACCTGATAAGGGAAAATGTGCAATAAGATTACCGAGTTAAATCAGCAAGCATTTAGCAAGTGATTAATATGTGACAGGTACTGTGCTGTACAAATACAAACAAAAAGGAAGTCTTTGCCCTCAGAGAGCTCATTTCTAAGATGAGGAAGACAACACATACAAGGGAGCTGAAAAGCTGAGGGGAATGTGGTCTAGAAGGAAGGGAGGAACCTATGGTGAAGACCAGAGAATAAATGATGGATGGTCTGGAGCCTTCCTCAAAAAGGAGATTCCAGAAGGAATTCACCAATAGGTGAAGAGGTCCACAGGGGCTAAGGGAGAAGGAAACTGAAGCATGGTGGCAAAGTGCCATCTTCTTACCATTACCTCAATGTAGCCTAAGATTACATGAGGGTTTTTTGTTTTTGTTTTATGACTCCTGGGTCTTGCTGTCTCATTTAAAACTTGAAGTCCACTATAACTGGTCTCCTGTCCCTTGTTCCCTTCTCCTCCTCCCAGCTGAACAACTTTAGAATAGAAAAGAAAGTCTTCATAACAAATATGAATAGTCCAACAAACCAAATTCCCTCCGTGGCCATCTCTAAAAATATATCTGCATTCTGTGATCCAGCATTCTTTGGCAAATGGTAAGTAGCCTTCCTTATCTTTTGTCCTCTCAACTCATGGTTTATTATTGCTTTGATTAGTGTTCTAAAGTCTTACAAAGTTGCTTTTTCTTGATAATGTTGCTATATTTATTTTTTTCTTTTTAGACAATTGAGGTTAAGTGAGTTGCCCAGTGTTACATAGCTAGGAAGGGTCTGAATTCAGATTTGAACCCAGGTCCTCCTAACTCCAAGCTTGGCACTCTATCCACTGTGTCATGTAGTTGCCCCGTCTTTATTAATTATTCTAGTTTTTTTCATTGCACACTTCAATCAGTTCATAGATGTATCCCCACTTTCCTCTGAAACCAACCATGTCATCATTTCTTATGACAAAAATAAAATAATCCATTACATTCCAATGACATAATTTGTTTAGCTATTCCACAATAAGTGGGCACCCCTTTCATTTCCAATTTGGGAATTTTTTGCATGAACCCTCGCCTAACCACTTCCCCTTGCTTGCATTTGTGAAATCACTTATTCAAGCCCAATAATAAGACTTTATTTGCATCTTGATTACATTTCATCATTTATGGCATGGTTAGAATTTTTGGAGATTATTTCAAAATTCTAACTCTGGCATCTAAAGTGTTAGCTTTTTGCTATCTACTGATCTAATAAATACTTTATTATAATAATAGTTAATATTTACATGTACCTACTATGTGCCAAGCACTATGTTAAGTGCTTTCCAATTATTATCTCTTTTGATATTTATGATAGCCCTCAGGAGTAGATGCTATTATTATTCCACTTTTCATCTGAGAAACTGAGGCTGACAGAGGTTAAATGACTTACTTAGGGTCACATAGCTAGTGAGTAGTTGAGACTGGATTTGAACTCAGGTCTTCCTAACTCCAGACATAGCACTCTATCCATTGTACCACCTAAAAATGCTGAATAGCAACAGATTAGAGTATGTAACTTGAACATTCTTTATCCTCCTCCCAAAAGAAATGAATAGCTCATATCATTGTGGGTCAGACATCCAGGACATCATGATGAGAGCTTCTTGTTTGGAAGAGAGTAAGCCCAGGATCATAGAACAAGCCAGTGACTTCAGCCTTCCAGGTAAACTAATCCCAATTACCTAAAGGTTCTTCTGGTCCCATTCTCATCTAGAACCATCAGGTAGCCAGGAATGCTGAACCTAGAGAAAAACAAGATGAACTAAGCTAGACCTGGGGAACTCTAGATACACAGGCCAGTTTAGAGACTAATTACCACTTGGTCTTGGACGAGGGTGTTTTCTTTCCATCCCACACAATATTGTTGGTGGCAAGACAAAAGGAAGAAAAATCAGCTTGGAAGAATCTCTGTGAGGCATGAGATTGGGAGTGGTTCTGGACAGAGGTGAAGGGTAATGGAGCCACAGCTAGGACACAGCTGAGATTATATCACATATCAACAATAAAAATCACATACTAAGTCAATTGATGTGACTCAAATGTGTTTTGATTTAGAGACTATTTTACTGGTTGGATTATCTGTGTTTCCAAGCCTCTGATTCAGGGAGTGCAATCTATTATATAAATGATGCCAACTGACTGTGTAATTCAGCTCCTTTTCTTCATGGAGTTATCGGCTCATCCTCAGCCTTCTTGGAGTCATACAGTAAAAAAAAAAGGGACAAAACAACCCACAATGTATTTCGTGATAAATGACCTGACTCTGCCTTCATACTTGTTGAGGCAGACTCTCTCCAGGGTGTGTGGAGGGTTCCACTCTGTTATCTTGCTCACTCTCCGTTATTTACTGATTAAATGGGATTTACCTGGGGAGAATAGAGCCTAGAAGGGAGACAGAGGGAGGAACAGCTAGGATCATAGACCATCAAGCTTAGGAGAAAGGACCTTAGAGATTGTTGAATCAAACTTATCGTCTGGTAGATGGAGAAAGCAAGTCAGTGGGAAGAAAGATCATATTATAATTAATTGGACGAAGAGATAAAACTGAAACCAGAGACTGAAGAGATGAAATGAGTTCTTTTTTTTTTTAACCCGAATTCCGAATTACTCTCCAAAATGGTGGAATCATTTCACAGGTCCACTTATATCAAGTCTAAGACAAAAAGAAAGGGTTAAAAAAAAACAGTCTAGCCGATCCCACCCCCTTACTTTACAAATAAGAAAAATATGATTTCATGATTCTAATATGCTGAACCTTTAACCAAAAGCAAATAGTAATATTTTACTAACAGAGTCAATCCAAAATTTATTTTGAATGAGAGAAAAAATGACAGAGTGCTGCCTCTGGAGTTAGGAAGATTGGGCTCTGAGTCCAATATTTGTTAGCTCTTTCATCATAGGATTTCAATGAACCCAGTTTCCTCATGTAATACCTTTAGTTCTTATTTCATAGGGCTACGTTAGAGATCAGATGAAATAATGTATACATAAAGTGCTTTGCAAACTGGAAAGTGCTACAGTGGTGTCCATTGTCAGAGTTATAACAAGGGCAGGGTGATCTGAGCTTTGTCTCAGAACTGCTGACATCTAAAGCAAGCTTGCTTCTTTTCCACAACAGTCCTTGAAACTTGACCTTCCAAATCTTCCATTTCAATCCTGCTAACTCAACTTGCCCCAGACTACTATAGCCCAGGATCCCTTTGACATGGTTCCCCTCTCTGGGCCCCCCTTAGCACAGGCTTCTTTAGGGGATGAGCTATATACCCCTACAATGTGACTATTAATTCTTTATAATGATCCCCTCTTCATCAGTCATGCTACATTCAACCCACAACACTCCCTAGTGTTGACCCAAACCAGATTAAATTGTTATTGGGAATTATTTAACAAAATAGATTAAATATATAATAGAACACACATGCATATGTGTTTTATTATAAATATATACTATATCTATATGGTATTATATAGATATATAATCATAATAAAAATTAATTCAATATGTGATCAACTTCTAGAGTGACTCCCATTTCTATTTGAGCCTCACACCATACCCTTAGAGGCTATCCAGGCCAGCCACTTCATTTTACAAATGAGGAAACTAAGGCCCTTCCTGCTTTAAATCTATGATCCTGTGAACTCCCAGGTCTATTTGGAGGTCTTTGACTTTTCCCTACCTCTAAACAAAGGAAAAGGCTCTCCAGGATCTCAGGATGACTTAAATTTGCCACGCCAAGAGAGAAAGAAGGTGTTTCCTCTTTCTACTCCCTTGGCAATGGGGGTGGCAGCTCCATGCTATCCAGAAGGACACTGGGGATATGGTGGATCCCACAAACAGAAAGAATCAGGATTCAAACTGAAGTCGTCTTCCACTACACTTAATGTTGGTCCCACCAAAAGACTTCCTTAGTTCTTTTTAGCTATGTAATCTTCACCCACTAGAACCAGAAGCCAAAGGTATGATGGTAGACTCCATGGTTATAGCTATGGTTCCAAAGAATTCCCTGAGGGGAGGATAGAGTTCCTGAGGCATATAAACTCCACCTTATGAATTAAGATATGACTATCAACTCAGTCCATTAAAAATAGCACTGCTGATGCTGTAACTTCATTGAGCTCTATGGGAAACAAGCTGTCTGCTGGAGAGCCCTGATCTATAGGCCAGACGGGAGGCTCTCTTGCTAACTCATTCAGATTATGCATGAAATGTGGAAGGAATTCTAGGCAGGATAGCTTCTCAGCTAGTGTGGGCACAGGCTACCACCAACACTCAGTGTGGTCTCTGGGGCTCTTGCTCAGAGCCCTTTTCAAAGGTACTGACTGACTGTGTATGTGGTGACTGATGTGAAGGGAGGGAGGAGGGTGGCTGGGACACAGAACGCTGATTAAGTTTCTTCTCATTGGGAATTTTTAACTCTCTATCCTACTTCTAAAATACCACATTTATCATGCTAGTTCTGCTGCTCAAACGTCTACACTGGCTCTCCACTGCCATTAAATCAAACCCAAACTTCCCACCCCCTACTCCTGCCTTCGAAGACCCCCATAAGCTGGTCCTGCTTTAAATATCTGACCTGATTTCCCACTACTCCTCAATACATAGCCTCCATTCCAATTAGGCCAGTCTCCTCGCCACCCTATAAACACATTAGACCTGTAGAATGTAAGCTCCTTGAGGGCAGGAGCTGTTCCATTTTCTCTGTATGAACAACAAGCAAAGAGTCTGGTCCATATTCAGTGTTTAACAAATGTTTGTTGATCATTAATTGACTGAATGATTTCCCTATTTCTTGCCTGTGCTGATGCGACTTTTCCCACCTGGGGATACTCTCTTCTTTTCCCACTGTCTAGCCGGAGCCATCCTTTAAAGGCAAGATAAAGTCTTACACCTTCACCATAAGAACTTTCTCCACCAACTTAGCCTTCAGTGGTCTCTCTCATTGCCAACTTTCCATGGCTCTTTTTATAAATTTATTTATTTATTTATAATATTGTTCATTGGTTACATGATTCATATTCTCTCCCCTCCTCCCTTCTGGAGCTGACAATCAATTCCACTGAGTTGAACATGTATTATTTCCATGGCTTTTAAAAGAATTTTACTGAGGACAGCTACGAGCCTCAGTGGTTTGAGAGCCAGGCTTACAGAAGGGAAGTCCTGGGTTCAAATCTGGCCTCAGACATGTCCCAGCTGTGTGACCCTGGACAAGTCACTTAACCCGCATTGCCTAGCCCTTACAGCTCTTCTGCCTTGGAACCAATTGATTCCAAGCCATAAGGTAAAAGTTTAAAAGAAATCTTACCAGAAATTTTGGCACTTAATTATGTTTTTTGTTTTCCTCTCATTTTTTTAAGGTTGGCTTCCAATTGTTTAAATATGTAAGTGTTGCCTTTCAAATTAGATGGTTAGCTACTTAATATTAGGCTCCATGACCTCAACGTGAAAGCCTGAGCTACATTCCTATGAAGAGAACTCACAGTTGCTCATAGCTGTTACTGATTCTTCAGAGACTGTAAGAAAGTGTGAAGACAGTCTTCAGAGGTTGGTAATTGATACAGTGGGTGTGGCGGGAAGCTAGTCCCTGGCATTAGTCACAGAGTGTGTGTGCCAGAGCCAGAAACTGTATCAAAAAGAAAAAGAACGTGATCAGTTAGTGATACAACTTGGAAAGACTGAGGACCTAAGGAGGAGAATATCTCAGTTCCTTAGGCAGTCTCCCCATGGAGAACAGGAACACCCTTTCAGATGGAGTACCTACTCAGGGCCTCCCCTAAGTTCAACTTACATACATGAGTTAGGTTCCTGGGTTGGGAAAGAGATTCCAAGGCAATCTTGAGTCCTAAAACTAAAGCTCCTGAGCTCCCACTAGCAAACTTACATTAAATAGTGAGAATAGGGGACAGCTAAGAGACTCAGTAGATTGAGAGCCACACCTAGAGATGGGAGGTCCTGGATTCAAATTTGACCTCAGACACTTCCCAGCTGTGTGACCCTGGGAAAGTAACAACCCCCATTGCCTAGCCCTTACAGCTCTTCCTTATAACCAATACACAGTATTGATTCTAAGGAGGAAGATAAGGATTAAAAAAAGTTGATGCAAGAGGGCAGCTAGGTGACTAGATTCTAAGATGGAAGGTTAAGAATTTAAAAAGAAAAAAGAAAAGGTACTGATCTGGGGCAGCTAGATAACACAGTGGATAGGGTGCCAGGTTAGGTGTCCAAAGGACTCGGGTTCAAATTTGATCTTAGACAACAAGAATGAGGAATGTAGGATCCTACCAGCAAACTCCATGGAACTGGTCTATTATTTGGGAACTGTCATGATGAATTCCTGGTGGCCATATGTTTAATTGGCATAATTTTGTCCTCCCCAGCAATCTCTGCACAGGGAAAAAGGGAAGGAGAACTCAAGACAGCCACACCAAGGGACTGGAGAGTAACAGAATTTACGTGATTCCAAGTCACTTAAAGGCAGAGACCTTAGCATATATTTCTTTTATTACTATCCTCCTGCACAAAAACAACTTCCCTCATAGTGTCTAGCATAGTCAGAACTCAAATCCACTGAATATTTGTCAAGTTATTAATACTCCAGGAAATAATACTGCATGAAAGTAGAGCCCCCAGCGTACCCTTCCTGACTTTCTCTGCCCTTCTTGTCCTTTCCTAACTTCTTTTTTCTAATCATCCTTTTCCCCCATCCACTTTTCCATATCCTAAAGATGAGAAAAAAAGAAATAGGAAACACACACACACACACAAAGGAGCAGTTAATGGTTTGGTGAATAGATCACCCAACCTGGAGTCCGGAAGACCTGAATTCAATTTGGGCTAGCCATATGACTCCTGAGCAAATCACTTTGCCCTAACCCACTGGAGAAGGAAATGGCAAACCACTACAATATTTTTGCCAAGAAAAACTCCATGGAGGATCATGAAGAGTAGAGCATGACTGAAAAGCAAAAAGGCAAAAATAAAGATGCATTTTGGAGCCTTCTCATGTGTGCATGTGTATGTGTGTGTACATACATGTGCATGTGCTCACAATGAACTGAATGTCATACTAATTCCAGGGAGAGTCAGAGTTCAGGTTCCATGGAGCTGACTTGTTCTTGCCACCCATGTCACACTTTACAGAACACAAAGAACACAGGAATTGTTTCAGTGGGTCAAAGAGACCCAGGCTAGGATTCTGTTGCCAGTAGAGGCCCAAGGGCATGCCGCAGAAGGGCATGCGGTTGTCCTTCCTGACCTCAACCCTAAAGGCTAGGTGTATCCCAACTTCCTTAAGTAGATGTTTATTACTCTGTCCTTCATAAATCTGCCTAAACTCTTTGTGAGTCCCTGGATCTCTTGCCTGGACCACCTCTTGGGAGGTAATGAGTTCTGCAGATTTTCAACTTGAATTAGAGCTGATGGCTATACAGGACTGTCAAAGTTTGGTGGGAATCATTCATTGATTTTCATCCTCACAATTTAGAGACCATTGGAAAGTGTCATCTTGACAGATTAGAAGAAAGAAAGGCCTGAGACGGATCAAGAATGAACAAATTTTAGATCTGGTCCTGGGTCTGCAACTGACTTTATGTGTGACTGTGAGTAGGTCACTTCTTCCCTTTTTTTCCCCATTTTGAGCTTTTGATTTTTTTAGCTGCAAAAACAAGTATTTTTATTAAAAGATATTTTATTTTCCAGATTATGTATAATCACAATTTTCAAAATACTATTTCTGAAATTATAAGATCTAAAATGTCTCCCTCCATCTCTTCTCTCCCCCCTCCCAGAGATGGTAAGCAAATTTGATCTGGATTTATACATGTATCATCATGCAAAACATACTTTTATATTGGTTATTATTGTAAGAGAATACTCATAAAACCAAAACCCCCAAATAAAATCACAAATAAACTAAATAAACAAAGCAAGACAATATGCTTTGATCTGCATCTGACTCCAATAGTTCTTACTCTGGAGGTGGAGAGAATTCTTTGTCATAAATCCCTCAGAATTGTCCTGGATCATTCATTGTGTTCCTGAAAGTAGCTAAATCTTTCACTGTTGATCATTGTACAATATTGCTCTTACCATGCACAATGTTCTCCTGGTTTTGCTTATTTTGCTCTGCATCAGTTCGTGTAGATCTTTCCAGCTTTTTCTAAAATCATCTTTCTTATCATTTCTTATAGCACAATAGTATTCCATCATCAACATATACCACAATTTATTCAGCCATTCTCCTATTAATGGACACAACTTCAATTTCCAATTTTTTGCCAGAACAAAAAAGAACTGCTACAAATACTTTTGTGCAAGTATGTTCTTTCCCCTTTTTTATGATCTCTTTGGGACCCAATAGTGGTATTACAAGATCAAAGAGTATTATGTCGTTTTATAGCACTTTGGGCATAGTTCCAAATTGCCCTTCAGAATGGTTAGAGTAGCCACAATTCCACCAACAATGCATTAGTCACCCAATTTGCCATATCCCCTCTAACATTTATCACTTTCCTTTGCGATCATATGGACCAATCTGATAGGGATGTGGTGCTTCCTCAGGGTTGTTTTAATTATACGAAGACATGATGATTTAATTTTTAAAATATAGAAATACATATATAGCCCCAATAGAGAAAATTTTATATGCATCAAGTATAAACATGCTTCACATGAACTTTTCTATTTAGCCAATTTCACAATTAGACAGTTATTCCAATTTATCATTGGAATTTAAAAGTACTATTGTTATTAAAGAGAAAAAATACTATTTTGCTTCATGATTCTCTTTTTATGAATGAAGAAACTAGTTTATTAAATCTATATGATTTAATCAACCAAGAATTTATTTAAGTGTTTACTCTGTTACAGGCAACATGCTGCATGGTGAGCATACAAAGACAATGACTAAAATAATCCCTTCTTATTAAGAGTTTATACTATAGTGGGCAGTAAGTGGCTCAATGGATTGAGAAATAGGTCTAGAAACAAGGGGTCCTGGGTTCAAATATGACCTCAGACACTTAGCTATGTTACCTTGGACAAGTCACTTAACCCCCACTGTCTAGCCCTTACCATTCTTCTACCTTGGAACCAATGCATAATATTGATTCTAAGATGAAAGGCAAAGGTTATTTCTTTTAAGTTTACAAGTTTATACTATTATGGCAGAAGATTCAAGTATGTATATAAGTATGTACAAAACAAATAGGAGAAGTTCAAGATTGTTCAAGAGAGAACTAACACTTGAGAGGGTCATGAAAGGCACCTGATAGAAAGTAGTGCTGAAAAGAAGAAAGACATTTTATGAGGCAGAGGTACATTCCAGTTATAGGGAACAACCTGGCACAGGCTAGAGTATCCTGGGTAAAAAACAGAGAGAAGGCTGGCTTGTCTAGATCATAGAGTGCAGGAGGGAGGTAATGTATGAGGCAGATGGAGTGATAGAGACACAGCTAAGAGGCACAGTGGATAAAGTGCCAGGCTTGGAGTTGGGATAACCTGGTTCAAAGCTGATCTCGAATATTTCCTAGCTGTGTCATTCTGGGTAAGTCACTTAACCTCTCTAGTCAGGTCCTTGCCATTATTTTCTCTTAGAGTTGACACTAAGACAGACAGTAAGAATTTTTTAAAAGGTGGATTGGGACTAGGTGGTGAAGGACATTAAATGTCAAACAGAAGAGGCTTATATGTTATTCTGTTGTTTGTCCTCTGTTTTCAAAGAGGATCAGTGACCTCACAGGATGATATTTTGCTTTGCATGGGAATTGGATTTAAGGGGGGCAAAGTTAGACAAAGTCTTCAGTCTCAGTCCCTCCAGTGACAAAGCGAAAGTCAGGATGACTAGAGATGGCCTCAGCTTCAGTGAATGACCTTGGCATCTTCTATGTTTGACCAAACTCTAAGTGCTCCACAGTGCCTGCTTGTCTGCTAATTGTTGGAACAAATTGTTCTCATTCCCTTGTTCCACCAGGGGAAATCTTCACATGTCTGGGGTAGGCATCCCCGTCTCCCAAACTTGCCAACAGGTTTGAAATCTATTGGTTACCCTCAACATGGTTGAGTCCCTCTGCCAATACCATTTTTGGTTGAGGTATGGCTACTACATGTCCACAGCTTCTTAGAGCCATAGGTAAGAATTGAGTGGTAGATGAATAGCCCTGAGAAGGGCTCAGTAAGCCCTCATACCAGGGGTACTAGTCCTCTCCGAATACCACCTACACACCTTGAGAACCATTGGAATTTATTGAGCAGTGACAAAGTCAATTTTATGCTTAAGGAAAATCTTGAGAGCTATTAAATAACTTATCTAAAAAATACATAGAAAAATTCAGTCTTCAATCCTAGATATATTTTTTTACCCTTCCCTTCCATCTTAGAATCAATTTTGTGTATTGATTCCAAGGCAAAAGAGTGATAATGGCTATGCATTAGGAGTTATATGATTTGCCCAAAGTCAGGTAACTAGAAGTTTCTGAGGCCAAATTTGAACCCAGAACCTCTCATCTCTAGGCCTGGCTCTCAATCCACTGAGACACTTATCTTTCCCAAACCCTAGACATTTTTATGAGGCTGGAATAAAACAAAATCTAGCCTGTTTTAGAAGTGTTAAACAAATACAAATTTTAATAGAATAAAAACAAGCAAGTGGCTTTTTAGGGTTTCAACAATGGTTAGAGGATTTTTTTCCCCAACTGAACAGTAGCAGGTGAAAAAACATAAAGAACAACTTCAACAGCTGAAAGAAATGTTTTCCTTTTCTTCAGATTGCATCAGAGTATGAATCCTCAGGTATAGGAAACACACATTTAAAATAATACAAAGAACCTTTTGGAAAATATCCAAACTGAAATGTATTTTCCAATTGGCAATATGTCTAACATCAGCTCCAAGAAAGCAGGAACCATGCCAAGTTATCAATGCTGGATACAATAATGTACTTGATAAAAAGGGTTTGCTAATGAAAATGAGAGAAAATTACCCCTAGATTCAGATGATGAAGGATTTAGAGAAAAGACAGTTCTAAATGCTCCTTGTTGGATGTCTACCATTCCTAAATGGTGAATGGTGGGTTCCTTTCAGGTTCCTTACATTTTGACTGAATTTCCAGACACACAACCAGAAGGTCCCTAGCTTGAATTCTCACAAATACAGCTGTGAGCCTTAATCAAGTTTAAATTTTTACTAAGACTTTAAGAAGTTCCCATATAGGACCATCCTTAAAGCAAAAAAACCAATGATTTTCAAAAGAAGAAATACAAACTATCAACAACCAAGCGAAAAAGGTACTATAATACATAAGATCTTCAATAGGTAAAGGAAGCACTAGAGGGAGTGAGAGGATTTGGAACTCAAAAAAATTTTTAAGTGAGAAAAATTCCATAAATGTCTAATAATAAGAGAAATATTAATTGAAAATCTGGTGTTTCGTTACCATCAGTATCATAGCTAGCATCTATATAACACTTTAAGACTTTCAAAGTCCTCTACTATTCTACTACACTAACTCATTTAATCCTCATGGCAACCTATGAGGTAGGTACTCTTTTTTTTTTAATTCTTACCTTCTGTCTTAGAATCAATACTAAGTATTAGTTCCAAGGCCAAAGGGTAGTAAGGACTACACAATTGGGGTTAAATTACTTGCCCAGAGTCACATAGCTAGAAAGTGGCTGAAGGCAGATTTGAACCCAGGATCTCCTCTCTCCAGGTCTGACTCTCTATCTGCTGAGCCCTCTAGTTGTCCCAATACATACTCTTACAACCCCATTTTACAGATAAGAAAACAGGCCCAGAGAAATCCGGTGACCTGTCCAAGGTCAAATAATAAGTACCTGAGGGAGGATTTGAACTATGGGCTCTCTGACTGAGTCCCTCCCTCAAACTACTGTACCACCCAGTTACTCATAACTACCAAACTGACTGAAATCATGAGGGGAGGGGGAAAAAAACAGAAATAGTACTTTCTGGAGGAACTACAGGAAAAGAGCCACACTAATATCCTTTTGGAGCTCTGAAATTATTCAACCAAAAATAGTTTACAATTATACATACATTATCAAACTTGGGTGGTTTTAATAATGTATAACTTTTTATTTTTTTAAGAGAGGATTCAATTAAAGGAGGTGTGGGACATATTGGGAAATTTGTGATGTGTAAAACAAAATTTTTAAAATTGCTGAAGAGAGGCACCCTCCTACTCCAGAGAGGAACACTATTTCTCAGAGTGTAGTAGAGATGAATTTAAGATAGCCTGCACCCTAGAAGATTACTAAGCCAGATGGATCTTAGAGCAAATGGGAGTTCATTTTTGAAATATCTTCAACGGAATGATATTCCATTTAACATTAATGTAAAGATGAGTGAAAATTCTCACAGAAAAAATGAATCAACCAGACTTCTGTATTATCCTTTGAAGATGGCAAGAGTAGAGGAAAAAAACTTCCTAATGACAGATAACATTTTTAACACTTTTTTTAAGTATTAGGCACTGTGCTAAGTGCTTTACAATTATTGTCTCATTTGATCTCACAACAACCCTACAAGATGGATGTTATTATTATCCCTACCTTGAAGCTGAGAAAATTGAGGCAAACAGGTTAAATGACTTACCCAGGGTCATACTTCTAGTTTCTAAAATCATAGATCTTCCTAAATTCAGGCCCAGTACCCTATTCACTGTGTCACTTAGCTGTTGGAGTTCCATTAATTATCTTATTTCTAACATTGCTACATAATCCATACCTATACTTGCTTCATTACTCTTAGAGATGCTTTTGGGAATGTCACCCACTAACATTATTCTTCTAATATATATCCTCCTATACCCCATGATGGCAAACCTATGACATGTGTCAGCACTGACACACGTAGCTATTTTCGATGACACGTGGCCACATGTGGGCTCAGCCCATCCACAGTTGTGACCATGCCCCAGCCTGACCGCAGCTCCACGTGCTGACCATGGGGGTAAGAGGGTGGTTGAGCAGCGTGTGGTGTGTGCCAGGCAGCTGGGAAGGGGCCAGCAGAAGACTAGGCAGGGCTCCAGCCCATATGCAATGGAGGAGTTCCTGGAACTGATTACCAGACACTTTTAGCACCCTGAAAAATATAGCAATGGCTTTACTCACAATTTTTCCCTCTATGTATTTTTGTGGGACCTTATTCTCAGCATTAAATAATATCAAAACCAACAAAAGAAACAGATTGACAGATGACTAGGTCATCTAGGTCTAGGCCAGCAGAAGACTAGGCAGGGCTCCAGCCCATATGCAATGGGGGAGTTCCTGGAACTGATTACCAGACACTTTTAGCACCCTGAAAAATATAGCAATGGCTTTACTCACAATTTTTCCCTCTATGTACTTTTGTGAGACCTTATTCTCAGCATTAAATAATATCAAAACCAACAAAAGAAACTGATTGACAGATAAAGTTAGTAGAGCTTGCTTGGGCTTGAAGTGTACAAAATACTAATCTTCAATTGAAGATTTAGCCAATAAAATTCAGCAACAAAAAAGTCACTAATAAGCAGGTTAAAGAATTCCCCCTTCCCCTCACTTATCTTAGTTCACCACACCCCACACAAGTTAAATAATATCAAGACTAACAAAAGAAACCGACTGACAGATGAACAAAGAAGTCACTAAGCAGATAAGTTAAATAGTAAGTTTTTGGTTTATTAAATACAGTTATATATTACAATTATACATTTTTTATTATTTAAACTATAAATATTGCAAAATTATGTTGTTTTTTTTCTCAAAGTGACACACCATCCAAGTTATGCTCATTTTTTGGGCAAATTTTGACACATCAAGCTCAAAAGGTTGCCCATCACTGCCTATATCCCTCATTGTTTGTGGACTCAAATATTATTTGTATTCTCAGTTCTCCCATGGCCAAAGATTTTCAATATGTATAAAGAGAGTTGACATAAGAAGAAAGAGGAAGAGGAAGAGGAGATGATGACAATAGTGAAGTAGTGTCTGTTCCAAGAGTCTGCATTATATATATACTGGGAACAAACTAGAAGTCTTTCTTTAAAAATCAGAATAAATTTAGGATGTCTACTATCATCATTACTGTTTTATATTGTGCCAGAAATGCTAATTATAGAGTAAGTCAAGAAAAAAAATTGAAGGAGTAAATGCAGGCACAGAAGAAATAAAAATATAACTTTTTATAAATAATATGATAGTTTACTAGTCAGCTAAAATTAATTGAAGCAATAACTTCAATAAAATAACAATATATAAAATAAGTACAAATAAATCATTAGTATCTCTGTATAATACCCAACAAAACCAAGCAAGAAGAACTAGAAAGAGAAATTCCATTTAAAACCACTACAAAATGTATAAAATAGTTGAGTCTACATACTAAGACAAACATAGGAAATATAGAAATAAAGATAGACCTAAATAATGGGGAAAATATTTATTGTCCATGGATAGGTCAAGTCAATATGATAAAGATAATAATGTGACCTAAATTAATTTACTTATTTAGTGTTATACCACTCAAACTACAAAAGGATTACTATTGTAGAGCTAGGGGGAAATAGTTAAATTCATCTAGAAAAACAAAAAAGTCAAGAATCTCAAAGCAAAAAATGAAAAAAAACTGGGAAGAAAGAGTGCTTATCAATACCATGGTCCCAAACTATACAAAGCAACAATCAGAAAAAATTATTTGGTACTAGTTAAAAAAGAAAGAAAGAAACTAATCAGTGGAATAGATTAGATATAAAACACATAGAAGTAAATGAATACAGTGGCATAGTATTTAATAAAGCCCCAGCTACTGAGATAAAGATTCCCTATTCAATTAAAACCACTGGGAATATTAAAATTCAGCCTGGCAGAAACTGAGTTCAGATCAACATATTATACCATAAACCAATAAAAACTCCAAATACATATGTAACAGATTTTTTTTAAAGCTCTTACTTTCTGTCCTAGTCATAACTCTAAGACAGAAAGGCAAAGGCTAGTCAAATAAGGTTAGGTGACTTGTGCAGGGTAACACACCTAGGAAGTGTCTGAGGCCAAATCTGAAACTAGATCCTTCTGACTCTAGAACTGCGGTTCTATCCCCTAAGTCACCTAGCTGCCCCCATAACTCAGATTTAAAGTTCATATTAGAAACAAATTAGAGGAGCAAGGAATAAGTTTCCATTTGGATTTTTGTATAGGGAAAGACTATGACTAAAAAGATTTGGAGGGGGGCGGAAAAACAGGGGAAGAGATCAAAAAAGATAAATTGGACAATTTTGATTACATAAAATTAAAAAGTTTTTACATAAAGGAAACCAAAGCTAAAATTAGAAGGATAATAGTTCAAAAAAGGAAATAAAATTTTGGCAACAGTTTTCTTGATTAAGGTTTCATTTCTAAAATATATAAAGAATTAATTCAAATTTGTAAGAACAAGAAGCATTCCCCAATTGGTAGATCAAATGGAAAAGGGAAAGAGGAAAGGAGGACAAGTATTTATTATGTACCTATTGTGTGCTATGCACCATATTTTAGCCTAAGCACATTACAAATATTACCTCATTTGATCCTCACAGCAACCCTGAAAAATAGATACTTTTATTATTCCCATTTTACAATTAAGGAAACTGAGACCAAAAAGTGAGGACTTTCCCAGTCACACAGTTAGCAAGAATCTAAGTTTAAATTTGAATGAGGGTCTTCTTGTTTACAGGCCAAGCTATCTATCCATTGTGCCATCTAGCTACCAATAGTAACTTCAGCTTTAACCACCATCTTCCTTCATACTCTGATGGAACCTACCCAGGACCCTGAACCTAAGAGCTTTAGTTCTAACTAGAAGCCCACTGTTCATAGTCATCATACTAAGAAGCAATACCTGTAGAACTGTAGCCTGACAGTTTCTCCTGCAAGTGCCAGTCAGTGGCACTTATTAAAGAAAAAATGTTCTTATCCCCAGAGTACTAGGAATTGTCAACTAGTTGAATACTAAAAAATAATAAAATGTTATCAATGGAAATGGTGATTCATACATGGGAAGTAACACTGACGTGCCCCAGAAGCTTTGAAGAAGACATAGTGTTGTAAGGGGGGGGGGGGGGAATACATTAGCCAAGTATCAGAGAGAATCAAGCTTTACTCTAAATTCTATCATTAAGTAACTGTGGAATTTTTTCTGAATCATTAGTCTCTGACCTTAGTTTCCTTACCAGTAATATAGTCTATAAGAAATTCTTTTTGTCTGTGTGTGTGTTCAACATGTGGGGATGGCTGCATAAATGGTGGCAAATGAGTATAAAAGAATATTATTGCTCCATAAGAAACAGTAAAGAGGAGGGGGGAAGGAGGAGGAGGAGAAGAAGAAGAAGGAAGAGGAGGAAGGAAGGAAGGAAGGAAGGAAGGAAGGAAGGAAGGAAGGAAGGAAGGAAGGAAGGAAGGAAGGAAGGAAGGAAGGAAGGAAGGAAGGAAGGAAGGAAGGAAGGAAGGAAGGAAGGAAGGAAGGAAGGAAGGAAAGAAGGAAGGAAGGAAGGAAGGAAGGAAGGAAGGAAGGAAGGAAGGAAGGAAGGAAGGAAGGAAGGAAGGAGGGAGGGAAGGAGGGAAGGAAGGAGGGAAGGAGGGAAGGAAGGAGGGAAGGAAGGAAGGAGGGAAGGAGCGAAGGAAGGAGGGAAGGAAGGAAGGAAGGAGGGAAGGAAGGAGGGAAGGAAGGAAGGAAGGAGGGAAGGAAGGAAGGAGGGAAGGAAGGAAGGAAGGAGGGAAGGAAGGAGGGAAGGAAGGAGGGAAGGAAGGAAGGAAGGAGGGAAGGAAGGAGGGAAGGAGGGAAGGAGGGAAGGAAGGAGGGAAGGAAGGAAGGAGGGAAGGAGGGAAGGAGGGAAGGAAGGAGGGAAGGAAGGAGGGAAGGAAGGAAGGAAGGAAGGAAGGAAGGAAGGAAGGAAGGAAGGAAGGAGGGAAGGAAGGAAGGAAGGAAGGAAGGAAGGAAGGAAGGAAGGAAGGAAGGAAGGAAGGAAGGAAGGAAGGAAGGAAGGAAGGAAGGAAGGAAGGAAGGAAGGAAGGAAGGAAGGAAGGAAATGGGAGATGGGGTGGAAGGGAACCTAGAAGCAGACAAAATAATTTTCTTACTATCTTGCTAAAGTGATTGCATGTCTTTGGAAAAAAATTGTAAATAATGAAGTTTAAGGTTTTATGTACAATCTGTGATTATGTGCATTTGAATGATTTCTTTTGTTTATGGTGACTAAGCTTTAGACAAACCAAACCCACACAAGTGGTTTTGTTACACTTGTGGATCTCATAGAATATGAGAGCTAGAAAGTTCAGTTGGAAAGCTTATATTCAATACTTGGCTCTACCATTTACTGTGTGATGTGACCTTGGGCAATTCATTTAACTTTTGGAGGAGAGATTCAGCTTGTTCTCTTTGGTGCCAGAGGGCACAATTAGCAGCAGCAGCAACAGGTGGGTATAAGTTACCAGAAGCAGATTTAGCTTCATTGTAAAGAAACACTTGCTAACAATTAGAGCTGTCCAAAAATGGAACAAAGGGGCTGCCTTGGAAGGAAATATTCTATAGATCTTCACTTGGGTCTTCAAGGAAAAGCTAGGTGTCTACTTAGTGCTGTTGTAAGGAGATTCTTCTTCAAATATACGGTGGACTATAGGAATTCTGAAGTCCCTTTCAGTTTTGAAATTCGAGCATTCATAAGCTTCTTCCTTGTCATATGCACTCTATTATATGCTTCCCTTAGTTCATGAAGACACTACCATGAATAAATCATATGGTACTTTTCTAGTTGAAAAGCAACTGAAACTTATATGTATTGTCTCCCTCCCCCATTAGAACATGAGTTCTTTGAGTGCAAAAAAAAAAATTCTACTTTTCTTTCTATATCCTCCATGCCCAGCTCATAACACATTATGATTTTTTCCACTTATTTGTTCTTATGCTATTAATTGTCCCAATAGTGATTTTGAGTTAATCTGAATTAGTTGCCTCCTCTGGCCCAGTTCCTCTTTTGACCAAAAAGATAGGGGCAGGTTGGTGATTCAGTGGATAGAGTCAGGGTCCGGACTCTGGAGGACACGAGTTCAGATCTGACTTCAGACACTCCTTAGCTATGTGATCCTGGGCAAGTCTCTTAGCCCCATTCGCCTAGCCCTTGTCCCTCTATCTTAGAGTTGTCCCTAAGAAAATAAGGATTAAAAAAAAGACTATATATATGCTGGTACTATTCTTCCTCTGGATTAAACTAAATGGTCATACTTATCTTTACTTCCTGCAAGGTTCCACAGAGCTTGAGAAGGCCATTTGTCTGGAGGTTGATAGCAATAGCTAACATTGACCATACAAGCACTTAACATATCTTATCTCATTCAATCCTCTACAACTCTGGGAGGTAGGAGCTATCATTATCTCTCTTTTACAGATGAGGAAACAGAGGTGGAGAGAGATAAAATGACTTTCCCAGAGTCACACAGCTAGCAAGTCTCTGAAGTACGGTTCCTACCTCAAATGTCTTCCTCACTCCAGGTCTAGAAGTTTGTCCATTGCTCGACATAGCTAGCTCAAAGCCAGGTGCTAGAGACTGTTCTCTTTGGCTGGAGCTGATCCATACTATCAAAGGAGATAGTAATATTTGTAAGTCAGTCACCTCTAGGCTCCTAAAACATAGTAGGCACCTCATAAATGGCTGCTTCTCCCTCCTCTCCTTTAATTGACTTCAAAGTTCCAAGGAAGAGATACAATGGGTTGTGTTGTTATTGCCATTGTTGTGATCTCATCGTCATTGGCCCCATAGTCCCATTGTCATTGTTTCCCACAGGATTCACACTAAGAAAACCAAATTTAGGTCTAGACAATAAGAAAGGAGAGTCAGGATGCACTACTTTGGACAGTGTCACCTAGTGGCTGGATCATCATGTGTACCTTGGTTTTGGAGGGAAACCTCCCAAAGCATGCTGGGAGCAGTAGGCATTCTATCCATCCCTAGTGTTTTGAGGGCAGGATAATACATGGACAGAGGCTCACTCTCCTAGTCCTCAAGAGCAGTCATCTCTGAATGCTCAACCCAAAAGCGGGGGTGGGGGGGAGAGGGACTGAAGAGAGATAAAACAAATGTTCTAAATTCACAGTAGAATACACAGACAAAAACCAGGGATTGTCTTTTCCAGTGGAAGGGGGTGTTTTGTTTTTAATTAAGCATTATTTTCCAAAAATACCGGTCCAAGGGATGAGGCGATGAGCTCTTCCGACTGCCAAGACAAACACTGGGGTTACCTAACCGCCTCCCCCCCCCAAAAAAAAGCAGCAAAGGTTAGAGGGATAAAAAGCAGCGCCGTCCCCCAGGGAGCCATTTGCAACCAACAGAGCAACTATTATTCCCTAGCACTGAGACAATCCAGGAGACTGCAGGCAACCCAGGGCCATTTCAGCTGTTGGGGGGGGGGGACCCTTTTGAAAGATTCCTAAGGCATTGATATGTCTCTGACAGTTAAGGTCAGCTAATGGCGTTTCCAAAGGAAAGGCCTAACTTCAATAGCAAATAGGAATTCTTTAGCAATGGCCCTTTCTTTACTAAAAGAGACTATAGTGGACATTCCTTTCTGAGAGTGCTCTATCTTATTTCAAAATAAAAGTGCCCCATTAGAAAATAAGAGCTGGCAACAAGGCCTTGGTTATTTCCCAAGGAGCCATTTGGGTGGCTCCATTTCGTTTCTCCCCAGTAAGTGACTGTATTTGTCTGGAAGGTTGGTCAGGACGCAGCCTCTTGCCTGTTCTATCCCCGACTGTCTGTCTGATCAGCAGCCCAACCTCTCCCTTCTGAACAGGAATTTACCTAGGGGTCTACCTCCCTCGTGGAGTTGAGGGATCCTTAATTAATGAATGTTTGTCAAGTACTTTTAGATCCTCAGATGAAAGCGGCTGCTGGAGCAGCAGATACTAGGAAGGGGAGGTAGGAGGAGAAAGGCTCTGTTTATCCAGTTGCATTTCGGCACACAGCGGGGCTGGTGCCCACCACAAGGGAAGCTGTGATGTGGCTCACCCTCTTTGTTTCCACCAGAGAGAACTGGCCCCCCACCTCCCCTCTGGACTCGTCTGCAAGTGGAGGCAGCCCTGAACCCTGAGTGCTGACAGCTGTGCGGATCCAGAGACACCCAGGGAGAGAGAGAGCCCCAAAGCAGATGGGAAAACTAGCAAAAAAGACCTGGAACGAAAACTGCGAGATGATCAGAGGCAAGATAACCGCAGCTAACGACCCAGGAGGTCAGCTGCGTGTCTAAATAAATCATTCCTGTGATGAGACTATGCAAACAACATATCAGTAAATTCAGGGATCCAAAAAAGAGATGGGAGCCAGGACAGCAAGTCCTGGTTCTGGAGGACCACTTTTATGTAGGTCAGCAGAGCTAGAGGGCAAAGAGGCTTCTGAGGAGACTCTCTGGCTTTACCCCCTCCTTTTTCAATAAGGGAAGAGTCTGACCTAGCTCCCCTCTGGTGATAAGTTTTTGTTCAAAGGGAAAAAAAATAGAATGGAGCAAGCTTCTAGTTTCACAGAAAACCAGGTCAGAGCTGTGGGATGATAATTAGAAAAGACAATCTATTCTGACAGTCCCATGTGTGAGCTGGAGTCAAACAAGTTTACCCCAGGTACAGAAGAGACTACAGACAGAAGATACAGTGATGAGCAGAGCTGAGAGGGCCACTTCAGACCCTTCCTCCCCCCCATAGAGGACCAGCTGCTGCTGAAAGGGGGCAAAAAGAGCCTTCCAAGATTCCCATCAATTTTTGTTGTCATTGTTTCGAGGTCACACGGGGAGCTGAAGCTTCCCTGTCTTTCTGCAAAGAGGAACCATCCCCTTCCTTACAAAACATCCCCTGGCATTCGCCCGTGACTCCCTGGAAAGACCAGCCAACATTTCTTTACATTCGGTAAGCAAACAGTTGACAAGGGCAGACAAAACACCTTAGTCAAACAGTGAGGTAATAATACAGTGACCTGGGCTCATTCAGAGCTTTCCTCTCTTGTCCTGTGGAATGAATGCGTCATTCCCCTCTACACAGGGTCAAGGATTTGGTCAATTCAGAAACACTGTTCGATGACTTCTTGGCTGCTTGCTAAACATTGAGCCAAGTTCCCAGGGCCTGACTTGAGTTTGGGAAGAAAAGGAATGGTCTGTTTCGTGTCCTCAGAACATGCCCTGAGAATCAATGGAGGACTGGATTCCGAATCAAGGGACTTGGTTCAAATAGCGCCTCCATCACTTACTACCTGTGTGGCCTGGGGCAAATCATTTAACCTCTCTAGGCCTGTGTTTCCTCATCTGTAAAATGAGAAGTCTGGGCTAGCTGACCTCTGAGGTCTCTTCTAGATGGAGATCTACGATCCTGGTAGCCTTGCTTACACATTTCCTCCCTCTCCCCCAACTCCTCATTCCTAGCATCCTTCATAAGCTAGCTTAAGCTTTGTGATGCCTTTCCCAACCAGTCCAGCCCACCACGGTTTCTCCCTTCTCTAGACACCCAGGGCACTGCTCATTTGGCCCTCGTATTCTCATTTTTAGAACCTTCGAAGGCTTGTCAGAGCCGTTTGGGTTTGGGCTGCTACTAAGCTGCCATTTTCATTTTTTAAATCTTTTAAGTTGAAAAGGATGGTAGAGGTCCACTGGTCCAAGCTCTCACCCAAAGCCAAAAGCCCCTCTATGGTCCTCCAAACCCTATCATAGACTCCAGGAGACAAGGAGCTCACTGATTCATTAATAGCCCATCCTGTGGCTGGGCATTTAGAATTACTAGAAAGTTCTTTCTTATAATTAGTCAGACTCCCTGGAACTTCCACCTATTGGTCCTAATCCTCCCCTCTACAACTACATAAAATAAGTCTGTTTCCGCTTCAACATGAGGGCTCTTCATTAAGACTGTGATCATGTTCCAGACCTCCCCCTTTAATCTTTTCTTCTCCAGGCTAAACATTGCCAATTCCTCCAGCTGTCCTGCCTATCTTCTTTTTGTATGTATATGGTTTATTTTCACAACGAAACTGTAAATTCTTTGGGAGCAACAACTGAATAAAAAGTGAAAAGAATCTTACTATATACTTCGCACAGAGTATGAAGTAGGCACTTATTTAATAATTATTGATAAGGGGTACTTAGGCTCAAGGGATAGAGACTCAGGTCTGCAGATGGGAGGTCCTGGGTTCAAATTTGACCTCAGACACTTCCTACATGTGGGACCCTGGGCAAGTCACTTAACCCCAATTGCCTTGTCCTTAACTGCTCTTCTGCCTTGGAACAGATATTTAGTATCCATTCTAAGGCAAAAGGGAAAGGTTTTTAAAAATTACTTATTGATCATTTGGATCTGGAGCAAGATGCATGGGGTTCAGATAACATAATAAGCTTTGCCTCTTCTATCTGTATCACTTTGGGCATGTCAATTTATTTAAGCCTCGCTTTCTTTCCTCATCTATAAAGTGAGGGGGATCAAATTCACTAAGCTCTAAGTGCCCTTCTACCTCTAAGTCCATGATGCTATGATCAGTGTTTTATATATACATATAAATACAAAATAATATAATATATAATATGAATATACATATTCCTTATAACCTAGCACAGGACTGATTATAGAGGAATCATTGAATTAATGTGTTGCATTTGACAGAATCTCCAGCTACCACCTCCCCACCCTACCCCCAGATGCAGGGAGAAGCTACCCTTGTCTTTTTAATTTTTACATTCAGCCCACCTGATCTCATTGACCCTATGTCAAGCCCTTCCAATGAGACTGTAAGGTATTCTGGGTATTGGCTAGCAAGACCCACCTTAATGCACAGCTGCATTAAGGAAAACAGGAAACCGTGTTACAGCTAAGGGAGGAAAAGTTGTAAATCAAAGAAGACAGTGAGGTTGCTCCATCTGGGTGTATTGCACTGGGTAGCCTCCACCATATAGGGAGGCAGCCAATGTCTAGCACTTTGGGGGATGCTCCCCGGACAGACCAGGTGCAATGAGAGTTTGTGTTGGGCCAGAGATGTGTCTCCATTTTTCTCCCAACTGTGTCATCTCCTTCCCTTCTGCTGACAAGTCATTTAAAAAGCTTGCCCTGCCTTTGAAATGCAAATCAAACAGAGGGCCCAGGACTGCACAGCTTCCAAGTTGCCCATTAACCAGGGCGGAAAGGGTGGTGTAGCAAAAACAAACATAGGCTCAGGTTCAAGTCTGAACAGTAGACCACGTTGAAAGCTCTTGAGTGGGAGGCTCCTTCCCCATCCCTCTTGCCCCAAAAACCTTCAAGGTGAGATTTTGCATGTTTCTAGGCCTCCACAGGAACCACTCCAAAAGAGATCTGGACTTTTATATCCTTAGAAGACTTTGATGGACACCAAATGTCAAACCATTCTGGGAGGATAGTCATTACTGGTGAGCATTTAGAAATAGACTTTTGCTTAAGCAACTGAGGTCTCAGGATGGATCTATGCACATCTGAAAAGTTCAGGGCCTTGGGGCTCAACGTCTCATATTTATCTTCTATCTTTTACCTGTGACACTGTGATTGTGGCTATGCCATTAGCATAGACTTGTCAGAGAATGAGAGAGAACAGTGTGTCAGGTCATTTATCATGTCTGCAGCAAAAGCCTTAACTTTTGTTGGCTTAGACTGTCTATACAGTACAATCATCAGATATAGATATAAGGAGGAATCTTTATGCCTAGAACAAGTAGGGCAAATTATTTCCTGGACAAACACCAAAAGGAACACCTTGAGTTGGGTGTAAGAAGAGGATTGTCCCATAGAGAAGATTAGATAGGGGAGTGGAAACCCCAGGACATCAGCAATGGGGTAGTTGCTGGGAGGTAACACATTTCAGAGCAAGCAAAGTGAGATGGGGAATATCTTTGAGCCTATCATTTGGTAGCTTCCTTATTTAACTAGGTATTCTTGCAAAATAAGTTTCAAATAAGCCCAATATTTCTAGAATGATATGTATTCTCAGGATTCTTTAAACTCAGTCCCATGGAGTCAAACTCCACTTACCAGCCTTACTCTCTTCCCTCATTAGAATTTGCCTAGGAAGAGTCCCATACCCATAATACAGATTTTTTAAAAAATACAAAGCTCAAATTGATTAACTGACTTGCCCAAAAGCTTAGTAACAGAATTAGGATAGTAACGTCATTAAAATGACAGTGTGAGGGGGCAGCTGGGTAGCTCAGTGGATTGAGAGCTAGCCCTAGAGACTAGGTCCTTGGTTCAAATCTGACCTCAGACACTTCCCAGCTGTGTGACCCTGGGCAAGTCACTTGACCCCCATTGCCTAGTCCTTACCACTCTTCTGCCTTGGAGCCAATACACAGTATTAACTCCAAAACGGAAGGTAAGGGTTTAAAAAAAAAAAAGATGACAGTGTGAAAAATCAGGAGAGTTCGGCTTTACCAAATATATTCTAGGGGTAACCTAAAAAAAGAAAAAATAAGGAAATCCAAAGAGGAACATCAACCCCAGAAGAAGTGCCCTACAAGTTCAAGGAAACCTCTGGTAGTTCCCTGAGCAGTGATACAGTGAAGGGTATGGAAGACTATGTCAACACCCCTAACCACTGACTAGAAAAGCAGAAAATCATGAGAGTTCCCTGGCAGCAACAACCAACCATAGAATTCTGACAGGAGACAATGAAACCTGCCAGCATTCCAGGTCCAGACCTAGCAAGGAGAGTGAAAGTCAGTAGCAGGAGCCTGGGAAATCAAAATTAGGTACAAATAGGTCCTGACCACCCCCCTTCCAGGAATATGGACTGAGCACAGAGAGGCTGGACCAAGCACAAAGTTCCAAATTAGGAACTGAGATTAGAGATATGAGTAAACAGAAAAAGTCACCAAATTCAGTGAAGAAATATTATGAGTCAAGAGATAACTGAAAGGAAAGTGAAGAAAAAGAGAGTAATTCTCAAGAAAAGCATCAAAAAAAGAAACAGATTGGCTATAAGGATTGTAAGAGTACCTGGAAGTAAAGCAAAAGATTTTAAAAATGTTAAATAAGCACTCTGAATGCAAAAATTGAAAAGGATAAAAATTGCTTAAAGCATGCTGTAAAAAAAAACAACAAACAAAAAAAAACAAAAAAAACATTACCCAAATAGCAGACTCCTAGAAAAGTAAAATAATTAAACAGACCTTAATGACTTCATGAAGCAGCAAGAAAAATTAAAACATAATTAGAAGATTAAAAAAATACAAGAAAACATGAGCTCTCTCCAACCAAAAAAAGAATTGACCTAGAAAATATGTAGAAAGATCATTTCAGATTCATAATATTCCATAAAAACCATGAACAAAAAAAATCCTGAATGCCATATTTCAAGAAATCATAAATGAAAGTGCCCATATTTACTATAACTAGAGAGAAAAGTGAAAATGTTAAGAATCCACCAGTGACCTCTTGAAAGAAACCTCAAAATGAAAACTCCCAGAATATCAGAGCCAAAAACCAAAGTTTCTAGATTTAAAAAAAATATTGTTAAATAGCCAAAGCTCATGAGCCATTGAACTGCTCTCAGGGTCATACAAGATTTTGTAGTAACAATGATCAAGGAGAGAAAATCTAGTGATACAATAATCCAAAGACAAAAAACAAAGGTTAAAAATCAATAATAACTATTCACTCTTTTAAGACTGAATATAATTCTACAGGTGGGGGGGGGGCTTTAATGGTATAAAAGTCTTTCAAGCATTCTTGATAAAAAGATCAGAACTGAATAGAAACTTTGAAATGAAAATAAAGAAGTCAAAAGAAATTTAGAAAGTAAGGACTAGAAATTAAGGGGAAATTCATCAATTGGGGAATGGCTGATCAAATATGAAATATGAATGGGATGGAATATTATTGAAACATATGAAATAATGAAACAGATGGGTTCAAAGAAACTTGAAAAGCCAAGTGAACTGAACCAGAACAACTTAAAATGATTACAACAGTGTAATGAAAAACAATTTTGAAAGACTTGAACACTGATCAATGCAATGACCCTCTGACTCCAAAAGACCAGTGATGTAGCATGCTTCCTACCTCTTGACAAAGAAGAGGCAAGGCCAATACATGGATCAACTTTTTTAATTACAAATGGGAGTTTTTTGATTATTCAAGGTGGTGGAGAAGAGTAGAAAATGTGCCTAGGGAAACCACTCAAAATCTCAGTGCTTCCCTCCCTCAGGTAGCTTTCCAAAAACTAAGTTCCTGATATGCTTTGGTGGAGGAAGTTATCACTGGTGCCAACCTACCCTTGCCCCTCCCCACACACACACGAACATTTTATTTATACTTTTTAAAACTGTAACTTCATGATTTCTTATACCATGAACTTATTACAGCTTTATTGTTATAGAGCATCTCTTTTTTGTTATTTGTATGTTGAAATGTTTGTGTTTGTTGATAATTGTTGAGTTCAAAACAAAAAAGGAGAAAAAAAACAAATGAGAGGCTGATTGTTCCCACTACAGAAGCATTCTTCCCTTTCCCTCCAAACCCATCTAAGTATTTGCCACAGCATTCAATAGAATTGCCAGCTTTCCTCAGAAATTTAAAATATCATTCAATTTATAAAATTTCTGTCCATATACTTTTCAGAAACACATTTGTCAGATAATCAAAGTAGACCTGAGTATTCAAATATATTATTAATTTATTATTAAAGCATTTATTAAACACGTTTCTATTAGCATTAAAGAGGGTAATTTTCTGAGTTTAAAATGAAATTTCCTATTGATGTCCTTGGTTTCCAAATTTCCAAATTATTCCTAAATATCTCATCTCAATTACATCTCCCTGACAGGTATCCTTAGAACAATATCCTTAGAACAAGAGTTCAGACCAAGATTCCCCTTGGGTCAAGAGCTTACAACCACACTGACAACCTACCTGAATACCTCCCAGAGGTGGGATGGGCTTTTGGAAGGCACTGGAGTAAAATTTTCCCAGAGTGATTCATAATTTTTAAATGTTCCTTTCTTTGCGCCTTCTTTTTCTTTTAACTACCTTGCTCTCTCCTCAGGTCTTAGGGCCCAGCCACCTAAAGATCTCACCTCCTCTTTTGCAAAGAAGGGACAACTTTAAGTTGACCTACTAATGATGAGTACCAGAACTCAGGAGGGATCGCAGTACATCAGCAGTGACTTCAAGCACTAACACATTATGCTCCAGCTGGTAAACTGATCTACTACTAATTGAGCTGTACCTGAGAACATGCTACAAGCAATTAAGCCAGAGGAGTGCTTGGCCTCTAGCAAATGGGGTCTCTTTTTGGTTGACTGTGTGTTACTTTTCTATTTTGCAAATATTTGGAAACTATATCCTTACCTTCTATAATATCTCTCTCTCTCTCTCTCTCTCTCTCTCTCTCTCTCTCTCTCTCTCTCTCTCTCTCTCTCACACACACACACACACACACACACACACACACACACACACAGGCATGCACACATTCATACACACATTCCAGTTTAATTCAACAAACATTTAATAATATGCAAAGCAAGAGGAAAAACTGTTCAGGACTAGCCTTCTTGCTGTTCCACACACCAGATTGTACTATCCCCTCAAGCTATTGTCCTATATATCTCCTCCTATTTGCAGCCAAACTCCTGGGGAAAGCTGGCTATACTAGTTGTTTTCACATCCTTTCTCTTTTACCCTTTGCAATTTTGTTTTCAATCTCATCTCTCAACTAAAACTTCTTTCTCCGAAATTATCCGTGGTTTCTTAGTTGCCAAATCTGGTACATCTTTCTCCATCCTCATTCTTCTCCGCCTTTCTGCAATATCATATTCTGCTATCCCCATCTCACCAGAGATACTCTCTCTCTCTCCCCTATTTTTCATGATCCTACTCTCTTTTGGATCTCCTACCTATATTAGTCTCTATTACTGACTCTTCATGGATATCCTGCCTCCTAACAATGGATGTTCTTCAAAGTTTTGCCCTCATTACCTTCTCTCTCTAAACTTTCTCAGTTCATAACTTCATCATCTTAAGATGACTCCTACATCTATATGTCCAGCTCTAGTCTCTCTCCCAAACTCCAGTTATACATCTCCAAATTCTATTGGACATTTTAAACTAGATTTCCCATAGATATCTCAAATTTAACAAGCCCTGAATAGAGATTATTACATTTCCTTCCAAACCTCTTCTGACTTTGCTTGTGTTTCTCTAGTACACCATTCACAATCTCAGTATAATCCTTGAATCCTCACTTTTCCTCACCTTATAAACCTCTCTCATCCCTCTTCAATCTGATGCCTTCCCTCTTGGATTATTTACATTTTATACTATATAGAAAGGTAGCTACATGGGACAGTGGATAAAGCACTGAGCCTGGAGTCAGAAAAACCTGAGTTCGAATTCAGCCTCAGACATTTACTAGCTATGTGACCCTCAGCAACTTGCTTATCCCTATTTTCCTTATTTCCCCCATCTGTAAAATAAGCTGGAGAGGAAATGGCAAACTGTTCCAGAATCTTTGCCAAGGAAACTCTAAATGGAATCACCAAAAATCAGACATGACTAAACAACAACTATATATAGCTTATTTGTCCACAATTATTTATTTACCTGTTATCTCCTCCATTCAATTGTTTGGTTCTTTAGAACAAGGATTGCCTTCACCTCTCTTTGTAATCCCAGCACTTAACCCAGTGCCTGGCACATAGTAGGCACTTGATAAATGTTTATTAACTGGCTGTGACTGGCTAATTAGTTGCCATATATCTTTTATACTTCCACAACTTCTCTCACATTCATACCCTTCTCTACACCCATGGCCACTAACCTAGTTCAGTGGCTCATCACTTACCACTTGGATGATTGCAATAACTTCCTAATTAATCCACCTCCTTAGATTTCAACCTCCAATTTCTCCTCTTCATATCTGCCAAAGTGATTTACCTGAAGTGCAAGATTACTATGTCACTTGTCTAATCACTAAATTCCTTGGCCTCCTCATTTTGTTTAGGATCAAATATAAGCTCTTCTGTTTGGAATTTAAGACCTATCTTTCTAGCCTCTAGCAAATGGGATCTCTTTTTGGTTGACTGTGTGTTACTTTTTTATTTGGAAAATATTTGGAAACTATATCCTTATCTTTTATAATCTCTCTCTCTCTCTCTCACATACACACACGCACTCACACACACTCACACACATGGACATGCACACATTCATACACACATTCTAGTTTAATTCAACCAACATTTAATAATATGCAAAGCAAGAGGAAAAACTGTTCAGGACTAGCCTCTACTCCACTCTTCAGTAAAACTAGACTGGCTTTCTTGCTGTTTCTCATACAACAATTCGTCTCCTGACTTCATCCCATCCATGGAAAAGACTTTTTCCTAACCACCACATCTTGGATTTGTTCCCTTCAAAGTCCATTTCAAGTAGTACCTCCTATGAGAAATATTTCCTGTTGCTAGAGCTCTCTCACTCTCGCTCTCTTTCTCTCTCTCTCTCTCTCTCTCTCTCTCTCTCTCTCTCTCTCTCTCTCACACACACACACACACACACACACACACACACACACACACACACACACAAAATATCTTGTATTTATTACTTGTATATTTTGCATATATGTGTTCATGTATATATGTACACATTTGCTCCTCTAACCGAATGCAATATCCTTGAGGACAGGGACTTTGCATCCCCAGGATCTAGTGCAGTGCCTGATAAAGTAGGCATTTAAAGGTTTGTCAGTTGATTGATTGATTGATTGATTGATTGACACATACTAGTTCTGTGACAGTGAGCAAGACATTTAAACTTTAATTATTCCCTATCAGCTCTCTTTTCTGCATTTGGTTGTGAGATTTTTAATGCTTTAATATATTGTCAATTTTTGTGGAGCTGCCACATACAGTTAAGGAAAAGGCATACCCCTTTCTATTTCTATTCCATTTCTCCAGAGGTCTAGCATATCTAACTTTTCTAAGATCCTATTCATCTCCTTGACTTCTTTTTATATCTTTTATATTTATATTTGTCTAGTTCTGAGAGGGGATAGTTGAGATCTCCCACTAGTATAGTTCTATTATACTAGTATAAGTCTATTGTCTAGTTCCTCCTGTAATTCATTTAACTTTTCTTTTAAGAATTTGGATGCATGCCATTTGATCCATATACATTTAGTATTGGTATTATATCACTTTTAACAAGAAGTAGTTTTCTTGCTTATCTCTTTTAATTAGGTCTGTTTTTCCTTTTGCTTTATTTGAGATCATGATTGTTTCCCCTGTCTGTTATACTTCAGTTGAAATATAATAGACTCTGCTCCAGCCTCTTATTTTAACTCTATATTTCTCTCTATTTCAAGTGTATTTTTTGTAAATGGCATATTATTGGATTCTGATTGGTAATCCATTCTGCTATCTGCTTCCATTTTATTGGTAAGTTTGTCCCATTTAAATTCATAACTAGTATGATGAACTAATCAATTCCCTCCATCTTATTTTCTTCTGTTTATCCTTCTCTCTCTCTCTCTTTTTATCCTATCACTCCTCAAAAGTCTGTTTTGCTTCTGACCCCTTTCTTCTTTTAACTGTGCTCTCTCTTATGACCCCTCCCTTACCCTTTTCTCCTTCCTTCTTACTTTCCTATTGGATAAGAGAGAGACCCTCCCCTCCAGTTTTTTTTCAGCTTCCTTTTTTCTTATTTTTTTTTAATCGATTTACTTGTTTGTAACCTTAAAATACTCAGTTAACACCCTCATTCCTCCCCCTCTCCCCATTAGAGAAGGCATCATCTGACAGAAAGATAGATGAATATATAAAACTATGTCTTGCTTATTTCTATTTATCAGTTCTTTTCTCTGGAGCTGTCCATAGACAACTCATTCTTCAAAGAACATTTCTGTTGCTATAAACAATGTTCTCTTGGTTCTTCTAGTTTCATTCTTCATAATTTCATGTCTTTCCATGCTTTCTCAAAATTAACCTGTTATCATTTGGTATGGCACAGTGGTATCCCATCACAATCTATGCCACAAATTGTTTAGCCATTCCCCAATTGACAGGCATCGCTTCAATTTCCATTTCTTTGCCACCACAAAGAGAAATGCTATAAATGTTTTCGAATATATAGGTTCTTCTCCTTTTTCCCTGATGACCTTGGGAAACAAACCTAATAGTGGTTTTGCTGTGTCAAAAGGTATACATAGCTTTATACTTCTTTAAGCACAATTCCAGATTACTCTCCGAAATGGTTGGATCAGTTTATAGTTCCACCAATATCATATTAGTGTCCCTATTTTTCCACATCCTCTCAAACATTTGTCATTTTTCCCCTCTATCATTTTAGTCAATCTGAGAGGTATGAGATAATATCTGCGAGTTGTTTTGATTAGCATTTCTCTAAAATGATTTGGATTTATTTTTGCATATAGTTATTTGATATCTTCACCTAAAAATTGTCTGTTCATATCTTTTGACCATTTATCAGTTGGAGAGTGGCTCATATTCTGATATTTTTAACAAAGTTCTCTCAATATTTTAGATATGAGGCTTCTATCCAAGAAACTATAAAAATGTTTTTCCAACTTACTGCTTTCCTTCTAATCTTGGCTATGTTCATCTTATTTGTACTAAAATGTTTCTATTTAATATATTCAAAATTATCCATTTTATATCTCACAATGCTATCTCTTATTTATTCATAAATTCTTCTTCTATCCATAAATCTGATAGGTAATATTTTCCCTGTTCTTCTGATTTGCTTATGATACCTCTCTTTATGCCTAGGTCATGTATCCATTTTGATCTGATCTTGGTAAATGGTGTAATATATAGGTCTGTATCTTGTTTCTGCCAGACTGCTTTCCAGTTTCCCCAAAAATTTCCATCAGCTTCCTTCTGTATGTTGTCTCCCCCATTAAACCATATGTTCCTTGAAGGCATGGATTTGTGTCTTTGTTTAACCCTTAGCACAGCACCAGGTGCATAGTAAGTGCTTAATAAATGTTCATTGAATTGAATATGGAGTGAGGGAGGAAGAAGAAAGAAAGGCAGAAGATAAAGCCAGTCGGAAAATCAAGAAGACCTGTTTCTAAGTCCTGCCGCTGACACATACTAGTTTTATATCACTGGACAAGTCACTGTGCCCCATTTAACCCTCCCAGGGCAGTCCTGCAGAGGATACCAACCTCAGGTTCAAGGTCCTTCGAGTATTCAAATTTCTAAACTTTTAGTTTAGGACACAATAAGCCTGGGAGCTGGGGCTGGGGTATTATCTGAAATGTCACAGTAATCAAAGTACAAAATCTCTTCTTTATAGACCTGGAGTGTACAACAGTCAAGAGTGGGGAAAGTGGACATGCGTGGAGGTCACAAGCACATCATGCCTAGGAACACGTGTGGTTAAGTCACATGTGAGGATGGGGCATATCTCATTTCTGATGCCACAAGTTTTCAGATCCATTTCAGGACTGATCTTTTTTATCACCATTTATAGCAGAAATTACTCCACTGATCAAATCGATGCTGGACCCTACTTGGCTATAGTCTCCACTGACATAAACTAGAGTTTAGCTGAAATCAGTGAGGTCTTTGTTCCCCAAGCAGGATACTACACAGAAACCATGTAAGCCAGAGGGGTCAAACATGCTGCTGCAAGACTCTTGAACTGGCCAGAACTAGATGACAATATAACCAGGAAAATTTATTAAAATAAATTAATTAATAAAAATGTGTGTATGATTTTCTAAGTCAATATGTGCCCCACCATCTTCCAGGGTTCCTTATGGATGCTTAGTGGCCCCTATTTCTGAGTTTGACACCATTGGTGTAGGCCATCTTCCTTCTCCAAGGGGAAGAAAATGTCAGTAAATCTCAGACCCCTTGGGCAGTGTGGGAGAAGCCTATTGATCCCTTTATAGGTTTTAAAAAATGTATAATATAAAATACATATGATTATAAAGGAAACTAGTTATTTTGAAATGTAGTTCTCAAAATCTCAGAAATTCATGCACCCTCAAATCAAGGCAAGGGGTCTGTGATACTGAAAAGATTAAGAACCCCCTAATCCAAAGGAGCCAATTCCTGGAACTCTTAAATTCTAATGCTCTTGAACTCGGAGTCACCCACAAGGCAACTTAGTGTTTTCTCTACCCCAGAAACCTCCTTTTTCCTCTAAAAGTCTAGATTCCAGGAACATACCATCTAGGAAATTAAGAATCTCCTCTCCTCTCCACAGGTGGTTGGAATTTGGTGAGCAATGTCCTTGAATTTCCCTCTAAGCTTTGTTTAGTCTCATTTCTCCTGAATCCTCCTTTCACTTACTATCCTCCTCAAAAGACCCAAACAAGTCCTCAAAGTTTCTTCCACAGCTAAATCCTTCCTCCAGAGATGACTCCTCAAGCTGGCTATTTTCTCAGATGACTCAGTTCCCCATTTTTAAATTCACACGGTATCCAATTCACCCTCAATCAATGTATAGGTTCAATGAGTGAGTGAAGAAAAAGCCCTGAAGCAATCCATTTCTAGGGTCAGATCAGTGGTTTCTACCCATCCTTAGCCTTATCTTTTCATATACAAACATGACCCTCCAATCCTAACACCTTCAAAATTGCAAGTGGACAATTCAAAAGTCTGACATCCTTATAAATTACAAATAGTCTACTCAAAGTCTGACATCACATCCTATAATTTCATAGAGCAGACCAGTATTAAATTGATTGGCAGTTCCTTGATTAAATCCCTACCCCACTATCCTCATGCAGTTCAAATACACTCATGAAGTGTGTGTGTGGATATATGTGTATGTATATGTTGTATACACCTATATATGCATTGAGAGGGTATGTGGAGAGAGAGAGAAAGAGAATGTTAAATGCAAAAATATAGATTATTATTGGAAAATATAGAACAAGCCTCAAGCCTCAAGCTTCAAGAACAGGCATTCTTTTTAATTTTGTGTCCCTAGTACCTAGAACAATGCTTGACTTATTATGCATACATATACATATACTTATATTGCAAGAATATTGATTATATTTGTAATGAGGGACTGGCCAATGAGTCCAATCCATGCAAGCATGTCCAGGGTCACTGATGAAATTCCCAAGAATCCTACATCTGGGAGAGTTGTAATGATGCATAACAGAAATGCCTTGGGGAGACTTTGAAGCATGTGTTGTTATTGTTGTTGTTTCCATGATTGTTCAATAATTTCAGTCCTGTCTGATTTTTCATGACCTCATTTGGGGTTTTGTGGGCAAAGATAAGTAGAATGGTTTGTCATTTCCTTCTCCAGCTCATTTTACAAATAAGGAAACTGAGGCTAACAGAGTTAAGTGACTTTCCCAGGGTCACATAGCCAGTAAATATCTGAGGCCAGATTTGAACTCAGGAACTGAGCCATCTAGCTTCCCCTAGAGCATATGTAGACATTCTATAACTAACTCTGGTTGGCTAATTACATGGTGAATAACAGACTCTGGCTCTGGAGGCACCTAATAGAGCATTAGCTTCTAGGATGTTCTTTCTCAATTGTGCTCTGCTGTTGGCATGCAGAGAAAGAGATTAACTTGAAGGCTACAACTTTGTGAATTTCCAAAGGTCAGAAGACCAAGCCACCCAAGAGTCTGGGTGTCCTAGAGTCTAAGAGACTAGCCCTGGTCAAGTTTTTATTTGTTTGTTTTTGTTTTGTTTTGTTTTTTAAACCCTTCCCTTCCATCTTAGAACCAATACTATGTATTGGTTCCAAGGCAGAAGTACAGTAAGTAGCTAGGCAATGGGGGTTAAATGACTTGCCCAGGGTCATACAAATAAGAAATATCAAGACCTCTTGTCTCTAAGCCTGGCTTAGAACCAAGAATCATTTGAATCTAAGACCTCGTCTCCAAGTCTGACTCTCAATCTACTGAGGTACCTAGTTGCCCCCACCCCACCCTACCAATGTCAGGCTTTGAAGCCTCTCCAGCACTGATGCTCCAAAGAGTAAGGACAAAAAATATGCCTGTTCTCAAGGAGTTTATATCAATATTTTTCTAGGTTAAGCTATACTCAAGTGTGTTCCAGAAAAAGGAATACAAGGAATTCAGTGGATGAGAGAAGGGGGGCAAATAGGTTTGGGTTTCTAATAAATTTCCTCAATCAGTTATAGCTCCTCGTTTACAATTTGGGTAAAAATGTTTCCTCATCTGTACGTGAGGGAGAGACCCAGAGAAATAGAAAAGAGAGAATGAACTAGATCATCTCTAGCATCCCTTCCAGCTCTTACATTCTATAAAATTATGAATCGATGTCACTGCCTGGGCCTCAGACAATATTTGTTCTCTTCTCTGATGTCCAGGTATGTCAGTCAGCCGAGTCTGAATGAGGAATGAAGCCACAGAAACAGTTTGAGCTTCCTAAAAGGCCTAATTATCATTTTACTGTATTCCACATCAGACCATCCTTTGACAATGTATCCTCATTCACAAAAGGGATCAGGCAAAAAATATGGTAGCTCTGTGCAGCCCATCCTCCAGTCTAGGAAAGTAGCTGATAGTCAATGAAATGCCAATCCACAGGGTCTTTATTAAGACCCTGTGCCTTTTATACAGGGGAGGCAAAGATATTTTTTTAATTTCCCACAAGAAACTTGCATTCACTATCTGTGCTAGTAACGTATATTTATGGAGAACTTTTTTAAGCACATTTCATGTTTGAAGGACAAGATATTTGGAAGTCTGGGACATGTCCTTAATTGCCTATGAGCTCCTTAGGAAAAAAAAATAGATGAATTCAAGGCTTTGAGCCTCATCTAAATGGACTATTCTCCCTCCCACTTGTCCCTTCCTACCCAGTTTCACCCTGCCACCCCTCAGATTGCCAGGCCCCACTTGGGCCCTGGAGTTTTGTAGGGTACTTTGTTTGGCTTTGCAGAGTAGCTTTTAGCTGGTTTTTTAAAAATTCCATTATGTCTCTTCATTGCTTGGGAAGTTATAATCTTGAGTCTGCAGCTTCATAATGTGTTGCCATGGAAATGAGTTTTCTGTCATAAATAAAAGTATTCTGGGGTCAGAAGATCTCCAGCATAACTAGGACAGATTTTGAGGGGGAAAATGCCAGAATTTCTGAAACAAGATGACTTTGGTGGCTGCTTTTTCTGTCGGATATTTTTTCAGTCTGCATTATAAATTAGGCACGGGGTGGGATTGAGTTGGGAGGGTGGTACTCCTTTAAAAATCAATTTGTTCCTCTAACTCTCACTAGCTCTAAACCAAGGCTGATGTGTCTTTTCCTCTTTCTTTTGACCTAAGTCCCCCTAGTCAAGATTTTGGGCCCACCCCAATCGCAACCCAACTCCAGGAAAGCCTTGTTCACTCTTTTACATTCTTACCAGTGTGACTTGGGACAATTCACTTCACCCTTATGAGCCTTGGTGGCTTCATTTGTAATATGAACGGGTGAGGTTAGATGACGTCTAAGATTCCATCCAACTCTAAATCTATAATCTTCCTCATTTTCCCCCATCTGCACACACATGAACCTTTCCCCTCCTTTGTCCTAGTCACATACACAAAATTTACTATGTTTGCCTAATATCTGGTCATTTTTGTTCAAACATTCCCAAGTCTGGATCTGGTACTACTGGTATAATGAGTCACAAGGACTTCTCAGATGGGATCCAGAACCATTCTGACTTCCATGTAGAACAGATCTTGTGCTTCTTCTTAGCCCATTCATTATAGCAAGAGAATCTAGAAAAGACATAAATATAAAGAGTTTGGGTCCACTCCAAATCTTCACTATAATTTGTGAAATAATAATGTTACTTAGCATCTCAATTTGTATCTTATGTAAACCCGACTCTACTCCCCAAATCAAGATACTCCCAAACTAAAGGCTTTTGAAATTATGATGCCTATTTGTTAAAAAAAAAAAGACTCTTGTCTTGCTCAGTTATGGGGAAATGGTAGTAAAATTCATATCATCAGCAATTACTTATCCAAATAGCCAAAGGAATCAAACAAGCAGTTTACAAAGAAGAAATCCAAGCTATCAATGATCATATAAAAAAAAGTTTCCAATCCTAATAATTAAGAGAAATGCAAATAAAGAAATTCTGAAATCCCACCTCACATCCATTAGTGGCAAAGATGACCAAAAAAAAGAAAAAAAGAAAAGGGAAATGATAAGTGTTGGAGGGACTATGTAAAAACAGGCACATGGTTGTACTACCAATAGACAATGAATGGTTACATTGATTTGAGAATGGCTGAATTTATAGTAAATAAAAGTGATACAATAAAGAAATGTAAGGGGATGGCTTCAGCGAAAGCTGGGAAGACTTATATGAACTGATGCAGAGTGAAATGAGCAGAACCAAGAAAATAATGTATATGATGATGACAATTTGTAAAGACAAGCAACTTTGAAAAACTTAAGAACTCTGATCAATGCAATTTTCAATCATGATTCTCAAGGACTCATAATGAAATATGATACCCACTTGCTGACAGAGCAGTGATGAACTTAGAATGCAGATTGAGTCTTTTTTTAACATGGCTAAAAAGAATTTTTCTGCTTAATTAGGCATATTGATTATGTTTTATTTTTCTTTATTTTTCACTGGAGAAGAGGGGATGAGGAAAGCAAAGAAGGCAGGTTTTCATTCATTGAAATGAATTCAATTCAAAAATTGAAAAATAATTTTAAAAATAATTTTAAAGCCAGCCATAATTAAATGTTAAAGACATCCATAATTATCATTATAGATAGTATTTATATATCACTTTAAGATTTGCAAAATACATTATACACTATCTTATTTGATCTTCATAGCAATCCTGTGAGATAGCTGCTAACCTCCCCCCATTTTTTGGATGAAGGAACTGAGCTTAAATGAGATTAAGTAACTTGCCCATAGTGACATTATAAGTAAGTGAGCCAGGATTCAAATTCAGGTTTTCTTGACTGCAGATCCAATGTTCTCTCCAATGTGTGTGAGTGAAATTATATGTATGTATATATGTATATCTGCATATATATGTATATGTATGTATACACACAATAAAGAGGATGATTATATAAAAACTTGGGAAGACATATGAATTAATGCACAGTAAAGTGAGAAGGACCAGGAGAATAATTTGTATAATGACAATAACACTATAAAAGAATTTGGAACTGATCAACACAATGAAACCAATTGCAGTTCCAAAGTACCTAAAATCAAGTCACAAGCACATTGCAAGTTCTCAGTCCATTGGTGGTCTATCCCCTAAGGATTCTCCTATTCCCTCTAGGAACTACAGGGGCTTAGAATTTATCTCAAATACCAAATCTATTCACAATTTACTGTAATCACAACCCTACAAAATGCTAAGATAATTCCAAAGATACTAAAATCTAGAACTTCTCCCACTCACTCTTTGGAAGCACCAGAGGTCAGAGGTACATGCCTCGAACAAGCCTTAAACCTACCTTCCAAACTACAGCAAACTGGGGTCACTACAGCACAAGGAGTCACCAAGGCTAATCCAGCTATGTCTAGATAGGTGAGCAACTCAGGATTTACAAACCCAGATGTTCTTCTTTTTAAACTGTACCACAAATATATAACCCATGATCTACATTGCTCGTGGGGTTTTCTTGGCAAAGATACTTGAGTTGTTTAAATTAAAAAGATACTTGAGTTGATATATTAGCTTCTCCAATTCATTTTATAGATGAAAAAATGGAGGCAAAAGGGTTTAAGTGACTTAAGTGGATGGGGATACTGTCTGAGGTCAGATTTGAACTCAGAAAAAAAAGAATCTTCCTGACTCCAAACCCAACTTTCTATCCATTGTGCCACCTAGCTGCCCAATATAGGGGGAAGTATTTCAATTTGGGAGCTTATTTTGTATTTTGGATCTTGCTATGCCTTTACAGTAAATAGTCATTCCTAAAAATTAACTGATTTTAATTGGTTAAATTAGTTTGGGGCTCTAAATGCCAAATCACTCAATGATATCTGGGTGATACTAATGTAACTGATGATTCATATTGAGAACACACTGGAATGGCAGTCTAACTCAATAACATTAGAAGAATCAGTTCTTGCCCATCATTTGGGGAATGACCAGACAACTTATGCTCTGTGTGTGTGATGGAATGTTATTGTTCCATAAGAAATGATGAAGGGGATGATTTTAGAAAAACTTGGGAAGACTTGTATGAACTGATGCACCGTGAAATATTGCAATAGGATTGAAAGGGTTTTAGGGAAGAAACGTAGAAGGAACATATAAATATTTTTATTTTATTACACAAGGAAGGGGGAGGTAAAAAGGAAAGAAGGGAAAGAGAGTGGTCTTAATTATTTTACCCTCTAAATTATAAGCTATTTTACTACAACTATCCTATTTCTAAGTACATTTAAGGCAAAGTTTTTAGGGATTGGTAATCTTACAACAGTCTTTTGGTGGGGGAAGTACAAAAATCCCAAAAGAAATATCCAAAGATGGTCTGTTCTATCTGTCCAGCAGAAGAAAGAAGACTGACTTCTTTTCCACAGTCAATGATATTCCCAGACTTGTAATTTGAATGATGGTTTCTCAAGCTGCTCCAGGAAAATCCTCCTCCTCCTTAATCCAGGTCCAAAGAGATTATCAGTTGCTTAACTGTTTCTCTGGGATTCTATTCCACCAGCTCCAGGGAAAATTCTAATCCCATGCCCTGTCAATCACTCATGTCCTAAGTCTTATTTCCTATTTTAACAACAGTAAAGTTGAGTACTAGGAGAAATAATTTATATGATGACAATAACACTTTAAAGACAAATAACTTTAAAAGACTTAGAACAAGACCAGCTTTAATGGAACCAATTGCAGTTCAGTGGATGGGGAAGGAGGAGGTAGGAGAGAGAGAATTTAGAATTGAAAATAAAATTAAATTAAAAGAAAGAAAGAAAGAAAGAAAAAAGACTCACCACTCATTCACTCCTCAGGGGTTCCCCTAGGACCCCAAAGGAGAACTGTATCTAGCTGACCTCTGAGGACATACCTTGGTAGTAGGAAAGGGAGTAGGGATAAGGATTATCAGAGTTCTTAACTCTGCATGAATGGACATATACACATAGGTGTTTGCAGTACATACTGGTGTGTACATATATACATATATATGGAAAGGGTCCTTCTAAGCTTTTCTATCCTTTATTTTCTTATTTTCTCCCCAGTCTGCACCCCAACATGGGCACACACACACACAAATATGCCTCTAATCCAATGCCTCCGCCATTTTGGTTTCTCTAGTGAAGATTGAAGTTCCCTTGCCCAGTAAAAATCAGATCCAGTAAGAACATAAACGTATGACTTATCAAAGCGGACTCGAGAGCCATCCCAGTGATTTCCCATTTCCTTCTTGAGAGCATAGAGTCTCTCTTGCTCAGAGGGATCGTGAGGGTGGTCTGTTTTACTTCGAAGATGTCTAGGAGCTGACTTCATTCTGGCTTTTAAGGTCCCGGCCATTAATGGGAAGTTAGCACTAGAGATTTCCTTTTGTTTGGAGTCTCCACAGGTCAGAGTTTAAAAAGGTGGCTGGGAAGGGCATGGAGCTGGGAGAGAAAGGTATGCACTGCTGAGCTCCCATTTGAAATCCACTGAATCAGAAATAAGTAACATTAAAACACTCTAAAATGGTGTTTACAAAGCGCCCCACGTTGGGCCCCACTAAGTATTATGTAAACACTAAAAAAGCTGCTACCAGCGGGCTTGGGGGGCAAACAAGCCAGTGTATTTAAACAGCTTATACAAAGATGTTAACATGTTGCCAGGGAAGCAGAGAGGCCTCTTTCCATCTCAAGTGACCTCGATCCTTCCAGGAGCCTACAATAGTGTCACTCATCCTTGGAGCCAGTTTTCTTTCCCCTCCCTCTCTAGCACCCCACAAATGGCCATCCTTCTCAGAGCCTTCATTCAAATTCCTTCTGTGGATCAAAGCATCCAAGATTCAGAGATTCAGAGCTGGAACAGACCCCAAAGCTCATCCTCCTCATTTTATAAACACAGGAAACTGAGGCACAGTGATGGCGCTTTGGGCATGAGAAAGAAGTACCAGGCTTCCTCCATTCCTTCCCTGAGAGGATGGAAGCTTCTGGGATTTGGTAGCCTAAGTGCTACTCTACAACCAGCCCCATTGGAAGCCAAGAAAACTCATTCTTTAGCAAGGCAATTCATTAACTGCTAATGAGCTGTGATAATTGTTCTCTGTTTGCTCAGAACACTAGGTTAAAAATCAAGACCTTCTTTGATCCAGAGATCCCAGAGAGAGGCCCGTATGCCAAGGAGGTCAAGCATGAAGACAAAGATCTCAAATTGATGTGAAAAATATGTATGACATGATCAGGTATGGATAGCCCAGATCAAATTGCTTTCCATCTCAGGGAGAGAGTAGAGAAGAAAGGAGAGAGACAATGAAGATCTTATAATTTCAGAAAATATGTGTTAAAAATTATTGCATGTGATGGGGAAAATAAAACATTTTTAAAAAATATTTATGGCAGTGATCTTTGCACTACTCAAGAATTAGGAATATAGTGGTAGCTAAGCAGCTGAGTGGATAGAGAGCCAGACCTAGACACCGGAGGTCCTGGGTTCCAATTTAGCCTCAGATACTTCCTAGCTGTGTGACCCTGGGCAAGTCACTTAAAAGTTTCCTCATCTATAAAATGAGCTGGAGAAGAAAATGGCAAACCACTCCAGTATCTTTGTCAAGAAAACTCCAAATGGGGTCACAAAGAGTCAAACACAACTGAAAAGACAAGAAAAATGACCAAGTGCAGGATAAAATATATTTTATAAAAAATAAAGGGGGCAGTGGGTAGCTCAGTGAATTGAGAGCCAGACCTAGAAATGGGAGGTCCTAGGTTTAAATCTGGCCTCAGATACTTCCTAGCTGTGTGACCCTGGACAAGTCACTTGATACCCCTTGCCTAGCCCTTACCACTCTTCTTCCTTGGAACCAATACACAGTATTGATTCCAAGATGGAAGGTAAGGGTTTTAAAAAATCATAAAATAAAATACATATATATTAATAAACATAAAATAATATAATATTTTACATTAATATAGAGAAATATCAGAAGAATTCTATAAATTCAAAGTGAATCAAACCAAATCTTGAAAAACACATGCAATGATGACTACAAGAGAAATGTTAAGAATAACAACAAAAAGGAAAAGAATATCATATAATTATAATGATCCAACTTGGCACTGAAGAAAAGAGGATGCAATATGCGTTCCCTCCCTTCTTTATGGAGGTGGAAGACTATGGGTATGGAACATCTTGTATACTATGTCTAGATGTGTTGGTTAGTTTTGCTGAACTGTTATTTTTTCTTTCTGTTTTATTCTTTGTTACAAGGGTCGGCTCTCTAGAGGAGAGAACAAGGAGGAAGAGATATTTGTGAGAAATGAAGATAATAAAAAAACAAAAGATGGCAATAAAATTTTTTTTGAAACTTCCTAAATATTGGTACAGCATGCCACGGGCCCTCATGTTGAGTCTGGTTGGAAGCCCTTAATTATAATGTTTTCTAACTGTAAATTCTCTTTGTGTATACATAGTTGTATACATAGCAAGGTTGTTCTGAATGCCAGACTATTTCTTCTCTATCCCTCTCAGCACTGAGTACACAGAAGCACCTAATATATGCTAATTGGATTGAATAATTTATTTTTTCCATCAATTTGTTTCTTTTCTTTCCAGGTGTACTTCCATCACCTATCAGAAGTAAACACACACACAAAAAGTCTGGGATATTTCTGAGGAATGAATCAAGTCTCTGCATGCCAAAGATGATATAGGTGAAATAGAGACATCATTTTATTTTTTTAAAACCTTACCTTCCATCTTAGAATCAATCCATATCGATCCTTAGAATCCATCTTAGAATCAATGTTATGTATTGGTTCCATGGCAGAAAAGTGGTTGTTTCAGTTGTGTTTAACACTTCATGAGCCCATATGATATTTTATTGGCAAAGTTACTTGAGTGTTTTTTAATTTCCTTCTCCAGCTTAGTTTACAGATGAGGAAACTGAGGCAAACAGGGTTAAATGACTTGCCCAGGGTCATACAGCTAGTAAGTGTCTGAGGCCAGATTTAAACCCTGGATCATCTGGCTTTCCAGCCACTGAGTCACCTAGCTGCCCACCACCACCAATTTTCAAGCCCTGACTTTAGAAAGGCAGCATAGCATAACATCACAGTTAGTGGTCTGGCCTTAGAGTCAGGAAGACATAGGATCAATTCCTACCTTTGACACATATTAGATCTTGTGATCCAGAGCTAATCACTTGACTCTCAGTGCCCCCACACAATACTAAAAGATTATAAATTGCAAAATATCATCTAGATCAACTTTTCTCCTCCTTCCCCGTCTAAGATCACTGAGACCACCTGTGTTGATCTGATAATATTTTGGAACCCAGAATCCTAGACTTTCAGACCTGGAAGACTCTGCTGAGCCCATCTGGTACAACCCTTTTCATTTGCCTCATGGAGGGAAGAAACAAAGATCCTGGCAGTGAAGATACTTCCTCAAGGTCACACAGTAGAGTTCTTTCCACAATAAAAGGGGAACCCAATAAGGAAAGTTTTCTTGTTCTCTTGTCAGAATTCTCTATCTCAATTTTTATATGGAATTAAACTAATTTGGGGGAATCAGATGACACAATGAATAGAGCACCAGGCTTAGAATCAGAGATTCATCTCTGTGAATTCAAACCGGACGTTGGACACTTACTAGCTGTGTGACCCTGGACACTGTCTGCCTCATCTTCCTCATCTGTAAAATGAGCTGGAAAAGGAAATGCAAAACACTCTGGTAACTTTGCCAAGAAAATCTCAAATGGTCTCATGAGCATCAGACATACAACTGAAACAACTGAACAACAACAAAATTAACTTCCTCCAGAAGTTCTCTGCAGATCTACATCAATCTGAGCCTTGCCCTCAAAATTGGAATTTTATATCATCATGTTTTTTAATGTTTTGTTAATGCGGGTTTGTTTGACATTGCTGTCACTTCCTAATCCATCACACACGGTACATGCACATAGAACCTTCCATTAAAACAAAGAAAAACGTTTAGAGAGCAATAACAGTAACAACAACAACAAACCCTATCTGACAGCACATACAAAGTTCCATATCCACAGACCACCACCTCCCTAGCAAAAGCAAAGAAATGGACTTCATGCTCAGTCTTCTGAACCGCTAAACTGAACTTCTCAACTTCATCTGACTCAGAGGATTATTCTCCTTTACTGTGTTTGTTGTTCTCTTAAGTCCGCTTTCTTTGTTCTCAATCTGTTCAAACAACCTTTGCCAAGTTTCTCTGAATTCTTCAGATTTGTCCTTGCTTATAGCATAATAATATTCCAGGAAATCCACAATTTGTTTGGCAATTACCCAACTGATGGGTACCTATTTTGCTTCCAATTTTTTCCTGCCACCAGAAATGTTTTCTAAGACCATTTTGGTCCTTTGGGACCAAGCGATCCCTTTGTCTTTGACCTCTTTGAAGTATAGACCAGTGAGGGGAATGCTGGGTCAATGTTTTTTTGTTGGATTTTCTTTTTCCCCTATGGAGATTAAAGTGAAATGTTTCTTAAGCAAGGGTGGATCTGTTCTTCAGACTCACAATGGAATGAATGCAATCTGCATCTAGTGCCTGGGAAATCATTAACGACCAGGGAAATTACTCTCCCTAATGTGTGTGGTGGAATAGTTTGGAAAGGAGAATAGCCCCCTCCAATTTTTTAAGGATCTATCATTTCCTCCATGGACGATACTTCCTCTAGTCAGATAGTCAATCGGTAAACATCTACTTAGCGCCTACTACATGCCAGATACTAGGATAAACAATGGAGATACAAACCCTGCCATTGGGAAACTCACAGTCTAATAGGAGATAAAACATGGAAATAATTATATATAAACAAGGTATATAAGGATAAACAGGAAATGACCAACCTAAAGTAGGTTGGTAGAGCAGTAGAATTAAGGAGGACTAGAAAAGGCTTCCTGTAAAAGATAAGATTTTAGCTGGAAACTTGAAAAAAAGTCAAGAAAGCTGGGAGGTAGATAGGAGAAGAGGAAGCATTTCCAGGCATGGGGGACAGAGAAAGAAAAGGTGCCATAAGGAGAGAGGATGGCTCAATGAACAGCAAGGAACAAAAGTGTCAATGTATTTTGTGAGGAAAGAGCAGTATAATAAGGTGGGACTAGAACTGTAGAAGGTTATGAAGGGCTTTGAAGGCCTATCTGGATTTTATATTTGGTCCTAGAAGTGAGAGGGAACCCCTGGAGTCTTTTGTGTTGGGGGGGGGGTGACATGGTGGAACCTCTTACTTTAGGAAAATCACTTTGAACTAGAAATTTAGGGGATTCGTCATCAACTAGGGAATGGCTAAACAAATTGTAGCATATGTTATGACAGAATACTACTATGTCATAAGAAATGGCAAGCAGGTTATTTTTTTAATGGAAAGATCTTGTAGATTTTAAAATTAATATCCAATACTCCAAGTACTATATTTCATAAGATTTATTAAAATTAACTTTAAGCAAAAAGAAAAATAAATACTAGAGAAACAGAGAGCCCACCCAGCCTTGCACATTGGAAAAAAGAGAGACTGAGAGGGAGGAGTCACCAAAACTTACATACAAACGTGAATACCCAATGTGGTGGAGAAAGAGTTGCTGGGAGATGAAAAAAGAACTCTAGAAGATGGAGTCCAAAGGTACAAGATTTTTTCTACAAATCAAATTATGAAGAGTCAAATGGGCAGAAGTAAGAGAATATTATATACAGCAACAAAATAATGTGTTTGTCCAGCAAAATAAATAATAAATAGAAATAAACAAGATATTGTTTTATATATTTTTTTGATCAAATGATACCTTCTCTAGTATAAGTAAGGGAGTGAAGAAGGGAGATACTCAGAAACTTTAATGTAACAAACAAATCAATAAATGGATTTTAAAAGAAAAAGAAAATCATTTGGTCACTGAGTGGAAGATTGACTAGACTGTAGAAAGACATGTGATAGACCAACCTGCAGGCTACTGAAATAGTTCAGGCATTAGGAGAGAAGGGTCTATACCAGGATGGTGGAAGTATTAGGAGACAGAAGGGGTCTTATTTGAGAGATGTTGCACAGGTAAAATCAACAGGTCCTCCACCCTGCCAGTCCTTACCATAGATTAAAGCTGTAGGCAAAAGGAGGGAGGACTCCTCCAGTGGCTTCACAGAGATACACTCTGACTTCAACCCAAAAGCTCAAACTGAGCTTTAAAAAATAAAAAGTCTGTTTTGGGGACCAAAAAAGGGTACAAATTAATATTAACTTTCCACATATGGAAGGGGAGAAGGAAAGATAATGAGTTCAGTTCACATATGTTGAGTTTAAGAAGTCTACAAGTGTCTAATTGGATATATGAAATTATAGCAGAGGTTAGGGCTGGATAAATAGACGAGCAAGGAGATGAGAAATTAATTCATAAGAGTTGATGAGATCACCAGCTGAAACAATATATAAAAGGAGAAGAGAAGAACAAGAGCAGAATCCTGTGGAATATCCATGAGAAGAGGGCATGACCTGGATGAAGATACAGCGAAGGAGACTGACGAGTAATCTGCTAGGTAGGAAGAAAGCCAGGAGAGAGGAGTGCTCCAAAAACCTCAAGAGAGGACAGTATTAAGGAGAAGAGGGTGATCAACAGTGGCAAAGGCTACAGAGATGTCAAGAAGGAGGAGAACTGAGAAAATGTCATAGACATGAGACGAAAACATCCATTTTAAGAGATTATCTTCATGTCTTGCTACAGTTAGGGGAAAAAAATCATCAGATAGCCAGTCTTCTAGTAATGAGTTCCTTTAAATTTGAGTAGGCTTGAGTTTAACCCAGACATGCAGCCCATCTCTGAAGCTGGCCTCAAAGTCTTTCCCAAGTTGGCATCATGCTAGCATTTCCTTTAAGATCCCAGAGTCACCATCAGGCTGCAGTGAGGTATCAGAGTAAAACTTTGGTGCAGTGATACCCAAAGTGGCTTACATATACTCCCAGTGGTAAGGATGGGGACTGGTAGGAGTCCATAATGACTAGAAGGGCCCAATACCTCCCTGCTCTGGCATGGTGGTTTCTGAAGGAGGCCAATTTTCTGGGTTATTCACGTCTTCCTCCCCATCTCCCTGCAAGTCATAGGAATATGTACAACTTGGGAAGGAGCCTGGGGTTTCAGGAACAGATACAGGCTAAGCAAAGGACCTAGGACCTGGTGGGGGATGGACAGCTGAATTCACCTTTCTGGCAACCAGGATGAACCCTGGTAAAGACCCTGCAAGATGATATCCTACTCAGGAATTTTCTGGCATCATTGACTCAGATAGATGGATCCTTTGATGATCCCACTAAGGTAGTCTCTTTTATTCAGACTGCCATTGGGTATCCAGCCTAGAGAGAGAAGGAAAAAGGAAAGGAATAAGCTTTTTATTAAATGCCTACCATGTGCCATACACTATGTAAGTGCTTTAAAAATATGATTTCATTTGATATTCACAACAAATCTTCAAGGTAGTTGAAAATTGTTGTTGTTCAGTTGTTGAGTCACATCTGACTCTTCATGACCCCATTAGGGATTTTCATGACAAAGATATTAGAGTGGTTGGCTATTCCATTCTCTACCTCATTTTATAATTGAGGAAACAGACAGACAAAGGTTAAATGACTTGCCCAAGGCCATACAGCTGGTAAGATTTGAGTCAGGTCTTCTTGACTCCAGGCCCATCATTCAATCCACTGACACTAACCCTTGGAGAGCAGGTATTTGCTGTATATGTCACCTGGCTGAACAGAGGTGTTGTTTTTTTTTTTAATAGTTCTACTGTCTAGGTTTAAAAAGCAGTTATTACTAGAACTAAAACTGAAGGAGAGTTTGTTTGCCCTGGCTTCCTGTGTAAAAACTTGCAAATTCCTTTTCACTACAAATATAGGGTCCATATTAGGTGCATATAATGAAGACAAAAGAAAAGCATTTCCTGCCCTTGCATAGTTTACAGTCTAACCTGGAGAAATAACATGTGCATATGTAGGCCTATACATATTAAAAATAAGATAATTGGGGAAAAGGGAGAGGAGGAAAGCAAGAGTGTCCATTGGTACTCAGGAAATTCTTCATTTGAAAGGGTAGAATTTAGATGAAGTTTAAAATTCTTTTGTAGTTTTTGCCTTTTGTTGTTGTTGTTAGCATAATGGTGGGATTGGCCAGCAGGAGCCCAAATCCAAAGAATGTGTGGAGTGTTTGGCCTGCTGCCAGTCCACATGGAAAAAACTAGAGAACCTGCTTTCAGAAAGCCATGATTCTATGTAATAGAAAGACCTCAGTCCCTGATTCCGAACATGCATACATATTATTTCCACTTTGCTTACTTCATGATGAAAATGGACCTTTTCCGTTGGCTACTGGATCAGAACTGAGAGGCAAATGAAAGACTTGTTGCTGATTTAAGCAAGAAATATGAACCATAAGTCCCTGGGTGGGGAGAGGGTAGCCTGGCCCAGGTAGGAAAGACCCAAGGCTTCTTGTCCTACCCAGAGGCTTTCAACCAGTCTCTTGACTCAAACCATCCAGGCAAGAGAAAGTGAATTGTCCATACCCCCAAGGAAATTTAGTATCTATCTATTTCTTAGTTCTAATTCAACAGCCATTCAACAAAGCTCTCTTTACCACAGAATAAGAAGACCAGAAACAGAATTCTTGTAGGTACTTTGAATCTTGCATTGGGACCATTCCTTTACACATCATCATACCTTTCCAGAATCAGACTCCCCAGCTTCTACTGTGTGGGCTGCTATCAGTCATAGTATGCTGTCTATACTCTATAAATGGATTCCCTCTGGCCATTCCACCTGTTACATAAGCACAAATTAATCCAGTTCCCTAAAGCAGCAGTCTTCCATTTTGTGTCCCTATCAATAAAGAATGTTTGATCCTTAAAGGAAACCCAGTTTAAGAAAATAAACTAAAAATGTCTTTACAAACAAAGAAATTTGTAAATTGGTGCTAGAGTGAACCAGGGTTTTTTTTTTTTTATGTCTAAAGAAAAATAAAAATAAATTAAATAATCAAGGGTCAGGTAGGTAGCTAAGTGGCTAGAAAGTCAGGCCTGGCAATGGTAGGTCCCCAGTTCAAATCTGACCTCAGGTACTTACTTATTATGCAACCCTAGGCAAGTCACTTAACCCTGATTCACTAGCCCTTGCCACTCTTTTGTCTTAGAACTGATACTAAGAAAGAAGGTAAGGCTTAAAAAGAAAAGAAAAGGGAATGATGCAAGAAAATCGTGAAAAAAAAGAGTTCATGACTCAGTAAAGGAGGCACAAAAATTTCTGAAAAAAAAAAGTAACAGAGAAGAACTTCTTAAAAAGCAAAATTGGCCACATGAAAACAGATGTACAAAAATTCACTGAAGAAAATAATTTTTTAAAAATTATAATTGACCAAATAGAAGCTAAGGACTACATGAGACATCAAGAAATAATAAAACAAAATAAAAAGAATGAAAAAATGTAAGAAAATGTGCAATATCTTCTCAGAAAAATAATCTACCTGGAAAATAGGTCCAGGAGAGATCATTTCAGCATTTTTGGCCTTCCTGAAAGCCATGATCAAAAAAAAAAATGAACTAGACATTTCAAGAAATTATAACAGAAAACTTCTTTGATATTCTAGGACTAGAGGATAACAGAAATTAAAAGAATCCACCAATCACTACCTGAAAGAGATCTCAAAATCAAAATTTCCAGGAATATTATAATTAAATTCTAGAGCTCCCAGATCAAGGAGAAAATATTGAAAGCAGCCAAAAAGAAATAATTCAGATATGATAGAGCCACAATCAGGATCACACAAGATTTAGCAGCTTAGATTCTACATTAAGGGATTAGAGGGTCATAAATATATTCTGAGGGACAAAAGAGCTAGGGTTATGATCAAGAATTATTTACCCACAAATTGAGTATAACCCTTCAAAGGAAAAAAATGAATATTAATGAAATAGAAGACTTTTAAGCATTTCTGAGGATAAAACCAGAGCTAAAATATGACTCTCAAATATGACTCAAGGAAAGAGAAATCATAAAAGATTCAATAAGATCAAATTATTTACATTCCTACATGGGAAGATGATACTTTAGGTCAGTTAGAACTATTATTAGAATTATTACAGTCATCAGATGGTGTTTACATATACAGAAGGTATGGGTGTAAGTTGAATATGATAGGATGTCACCTAAACAAGTAAAATTAAGGGGCAAGAAAGGAAAATGCACTGGGAGAAGGGGAAAAAACCATAGGACAAATTATCTCACATAAAAGAGACACAAAATAGTTTTTACTCTGGAAAAGAAAATGGGAAAGGTGGAGGGGAAAATACTTGAATCTTATTTTCATTAGAATTAGCTCAAGGAGGGGGCAGCTGGGTAGCTCAGTGGATTGAGAGCCAGGCCTAGAGATGGGAGGTGCTAGGTTCAAATCTGACCTCAGACACTTCCCAGCTGTGTGACCCTGGGCAAGTCACTTGACCCCCATTGCCTAGCCCTTACCACTCTTCTGCCTTGGAGCCAATACACAGTATTGATTTCAAGAAGGAAGGTAAGGTTTAAAAAAAAAAAGAATTAGCTCAAGGAGGGATTAATATCCACACAATTGGGGATAGAAATCTAGTTCATCCTACAGGAAAATAGAAGGGGAAGAGGATGGAGGAGCTGATAAAAGAAAGTATGGATTCAGGGAGGAGGTACTTTTGAGGATGGACAGGGTGAAAGGAAAAAAATAAGACAAACAGGGAAATAGGATGGAGGGTAATACACAGTAGTCAGAGTAATCATAACTAAAAAAAAATAACAAGTTTCTCTAATAAAGACCTCATTTCTCAAATACATAGACAAATGAGTCAAGTGCATAATAAAACAAATCACTCCTCAATTAATAAAGGGTTAAAGGATACAAACAGGAAGTTTTCAGACAAAGTAATCAAAGCTATCTAAAGTCATGTAAAAAAATGCTCCAAATCACTATTAATTAGAGAAATGCAAATTAAAACAACTCTGAGGTACCATTTCACACCTATAGGATTAGCTAATATAACAAAAATGGAAAATGACAAATGTTGGTGGGAATGGGAGATAATTGTGAAACTCATACACTGTTTGGGAAAGAAGGCTATAAAACCATGCATACCCTTTGACCCAGCAATACCACTACTAGGTCTGTATCCCAAAGAGATAAAAAAGGAAAAAGGAAAAGACTATTTATACAAAAATATTTATAGCAGCTCTTTTTGTGGTAGCAAAGAACTGGAAATTGAGAAGATGCTCATTAATTAGGGAATGGCTGAACATTATTATTGGGCTATAAGAAATGATGAGCAGGATGATTTCAGAAAACCCAGAAATACCTGAATTAACTGATGCAGAGTGAAGTGAACAGAACCAGAAGAATATTATACATAGTAATAGCAATAACATACAATGTATAACTGCGACTGACAACTCTTCTCAGCAATTCAATGGACTCATGATGAAAAATGCCATTTGCCTCCAGAGAAAGAACTGATAGAGTCTGACTCAGACCAAAATATGCTATTTTCACTTTCTTTCTTCATTTATTTTTGGTTTTGTTTTTGTTAAAGTTTTCTTCCATAAAAGGATTAATACAGGAAAATGTTTTACATGATTGCACACGTAACATCTATAAAAGTTTGCTTTATAGCTCAGGTAGTAGAGAGGAGAAGGAAGGAGAGAGAATTCCTGACTCAAGTTTTTTTATTTTTAAAAATTGTTTTTTCATGTAATTGGGGGAAATAAAATATTTTTTTAAAGAACTTCTGTCTTAGAGAAGTCTCAGATTTAGAGAAGTTAAATGAATTGTCTATGGTTACACCACTAGGCAGAGGCAGAATTTAAACCCAAGTCCTCTTGACTCAAGTTCTAATACTCTATCCACTATGTTATGATGCCTTTACATACTCTTTGGTTCTGCACCTAGTAGGTGCTTAATAAATCTCTATTGTTTTACTGCATACAATGAATTTATTGTGTTAGGGACAATATCATCCATCAGTGACTTTGAGAGACACACTGTCCATGTACATGTCTTTGAGTAAATCAATTCCTTTCTCATTTTCCTCCTCTATAAAACTGGGGGTGGAGTTAGGGTTGGACAAGATGGCTTCCAAAAATCCCTTGTAGTTCCATGACTTCCTATGTATAATGAGTATGATATTTCTTGCCTTCTCAATGAGTAAGGGAAGGGTGACAGGAGAAGGAGAATTTGGAAATAAAAAAAAATTTTTTTTAATCATTTGTTTATTTAAAATCCCTTGCATTGGGCAGCTATGTGAATGAGAGCACCAGGCCTGGAGTCAGGAGGGCCTGGGTTCAAACCTAGCCTCAGACACTTCTTAGCAGTGTGACCCTGGTCAAGTCATGTGCCTCAGTTACCTAACCCTTTGAACTCTTCAAACATTTTTTTAAAACCCTTGCCTTTATCTTAGAATCAATTCTATGTTTTGGTTCCAAGGCAGAGGAGCCATAAGGGCTAGGCAAGGGGGATTAAGTGACTTGCCTAAGGTCACACAACAAAGAAGTGTCTGAGATCAAATTTGAACCCAGGACTTCCTATCTACTAGGCCTGGCTTTCTATCCACTGAGCCACCTACATGCCCCTTTCTCTTCTGTCTTAGAATTTATACTTGGACAGAAGAGAAGAGTTTAAAAAGTAGAATTTTAAAATCCCCTACAGTTCCAGCATTCCAAATTAGCAAACTATGAGCCCCTAATTGTCAGTGACCATCTCTGTTTAATCCACATTGCCTTAGCATCATGTGCAAATATGCCACGGGAAGGGGCTATTGATGATTTAAAAGAGAGGGGGGAAAATTCAGTCTCCTAAAGGGCATTTGAGTTAAAGGCAAAATAAATTACCAGATTTCTCAAGATGCCACATTTCACAAAGAAGCACCCCAAACTTCTTAACATTCCAGAAATGCCTTTAAAATCCAAAGGAGTATTTTTCCCCAACTGGGGGTTCACAAAGTAATTGACACCATCAAAGGACTTTTACTGCCAAAAGGACTGTCTGCTGTATGATCAGCCACTTATTCATAGACCCTCTTAGGTCAAAGCTAGCCTAAGAGAAGGTGACCACCTAAGTGGTATGATCAGGGGGCTCATACCCAAAAATGCTTTCCTCATTGCCCTGCTTTAGTACTTGAAAATCAACTGTTAGAGCTTGTCTAGAACCCCCAAGTTACAAAAATTACACCATTAACAGGAGATTAGAACATGAAAAATTCCCATAGTGCACTATCCTTCCCAGCTACAGGAGCTAAATGTGAAAAACCATTGGATCACACCTTGGAGGCAGGGATATGAGGAACAGGTTTATGAACTGTGTTCCAAATTGCAAAACAAATTCCTAAAAAGGGAGGAGGGCTAAGAGAGAGGTCTAAGGGTGTCATCCCCCTCTCCACCCCCCAAAAAAAGAGTTACCTACAATTTTAAGTAAAGGTTCTAAAGCTAGGAGCTACCTTAAATTTGTTTTTACTCCAGATTTTTGTTTTCCCAGAATTTTACAGGAAACAAAGAAAACTAAGATAAAGAAAATTCTACAAAGTAACAGACCTGCTTGTAATTCCTACTTGTAATTAATTCTAAATTGATTCTCTGATTCCCTTATATATGGTTTTGCCAGCCCTGGCTGCTTACCTCTGGATAAATCTTGCCCAGTCTATGTCAGAGCCCTTGTCCCAACCTGCCTGTTTTTCCAGAGGCCCCACAGATAATTCCTTTTTGAATCTCAGGGCAATTCCCTTAGTCTGGCCATGCCGGAAGGAAGAAGAACAGAATAAACAGAGGTCAAGGTCACACTCCTTGACAAGTAGGGTCTTTTCTGAAGACCAAAGTTGTTATTGTGTCACTCTTTGTGAAAGTAGCATTAGATCTGCATCAGATTCTTTTGCAATTTTACCCTTTTTAGGACAAGGTAAACTCTAACATGACACTGACTTCTCACTAATCCCCTTTGCAACCCTTAAGGAAAGGCAGAAGGGTCATTCCCCTCCACCATGCTGGACTCAGATGATGATATCCTGAGTTCTATCTTCATATATTTGCTTCCCTCACCCCATATATATATAAAATGACTGAAGGAATATATATATATATATATTCCTTCAGTCATTTTAGTTGTCTTTCTCTGGAACTTTATTTCTGCATCAAATACGTAGTAGGGTCTTGGGGATTATTTTGTAGAATGTTTGTGCAATTGTGTATTTTTGATATTTATGCATTCCAGGATACTTGTGTCTGATGCTTGGTAGGATGCTGATTTTCCTAATCTAATTAAATTGTGTTGATTTCCATAAACTAATCTTGTAACAGCTAGATCTAAGAGGAAGTCATCATAGTAGGTGAGGACAAAATGAGCAATAGTAAAACCAAACAGAACAAAAACTAGAATCCTGAGCCCAAGTCAAATTTTATGAGTAAGCAGAAAGCAGTACTGGGGAACCACTAGTCCCCAAGATCCTACTACATACTTAATGCAGAAATAAAATTCTAGAGAAAGGCTGGGAAGTGTCTAGGAAGCCTGAAACCTAGTTTTAAAACGCAGAACTATGAAATGCAAGGGCAGTGAAGTGGAAACAGAAAGAAAAAAAGAAGCTAATCCTGTCCATACTTCAAGCTTGAGCTCAAAAACTCCCTTCTCAGAGGGAGACAATATGGATCATATAACTTCAGGAAACTTACATGGAAATTTGTTACTAAAATTAAAAATCCAAATAAAAAATTTTTGTTTAATCCTTACTTTCTGTCTTGAAATCAATACTGTGTATTGGTTCCAAGAAAAAGGGCAGTAAGGGCTACAATGGGGATTAAGTGACTTGCCCAGGGTCACACAGCTGGTTTGAGGTCAGATTTGAACCTAGGACCTCCCATCTCTAGACCTAGCTCTCAATCCACTGAGCTACCCAGCTGCCCCCCAAATAAAAATTTTTAAAATTTAAAAATAAAAAACTCCCTTCTCCATAAAGTCTTCCTTGTGTTCAGTGACTTTCTAATTTCCTCAATCATCTATCCTGCAAATGTACTTTTCTGACCTTCATGAACTGATGCAGAGTGAAATGAGCAGAACCAGGAGAACATTGTAGACAGAAACTGAAACACTGTGACACAATCAAATGTAATAGACTTTGCTAATAGCAATGCAGTGATCCAGGACAATCCTGAGGGGCTTCTAAGAAAGAACGCTATCCACATCAAAAGAAAGAATTGTCAGAATAGAAATGCAGAAGAAAAACATATGATTTATCACTTGTTTATATGGATATAGGATGTGGGGTTTTGATTTTTAAAGATTACTCTCTTATAAAAATGAATAATATGAAATTGGTTTTGAGTGATAATACATGGATAATCTAGTGGAATTGTTTGTTGGCTCCAGGAGGGGGAAGGGAAAAGGGGAGGGAAAGAACATAAATCATGTAGCCATAGAAAAATACTTATAAATAATAAATAAATAAAGGGACTTTTCCTAGCCTTGGGGATTACCTTGTAAGTAATGCTAAGTCAGAGAATTCCTCAATATAGAGTTCTCAAACTTTTTGGTCTCAAGACCCCTTTATATTCTTAAAAAATTATTGAAGACCTTCATCCAAAGAGATTTATTTTTTTTTACATAATTACATATAGAAACGATTTTTGAAAAAAATTTCTGACATTTTATGATTCAGATTCTCTCCCTCCCTACCCCAAAGGCAAATAGTTTGATATAGGTTATACCAGTACTGACATATATCACACATATAATTCTTTAAATATGGGAATTTAGGAAATAAAGTGGAAGATGACATTCTTTGATATGCAATCAGACTCTAGCAGTTCCTTCTGTTATGAAAATGCTATGGATAGCATCTTTCATCATGAGTCCCTTGTGGATATGTTGGGAACTTACAAAGAGCTTTTTAAAATGTGGTTTGAAGTTTTCAATAGTCACCAGATGAGAAATTAAAATTTTGAAGTATTATCATAAAAAATCATTTTGATCTTATAGACCTCCTAAAAGAATCTCCCACAGAGAAGAGCTAAGTATCAGAGAAATTAGTTGGGACACTATTATAATAGTCTATTGAAAAATAGTGAGGGGGCAGCTAGGTGGCTCAGTGGACTGAAAGCCAATCCCAGAAATGGGAGGTTCTGGGTTCAAATTTAGATTCAGATACTTCCTATTGGTGTAACCCTGAGCAAGTCATTTAACTCTCATTGCCACTTTTCTCCCTGGGAACTGATATACTGTATTGATTCTAAGACAGAAGGTAGGGATTAAAAAAAAAAAAAGTAGTGAGAGCATTCTCACTGTGTGACCATGGGCAAATCACTTAACCCCAGTTACCTAGATCTTTTTGTCTTAGGATTGATACTAAGACATAAGGTGAGGATTTTTAAAAAGAAGTAAAAGTTAGTGGGGGCACAAATTAAGATAGTAGCAATGTGAGGGGAAAAGATGAGGGAGAGGTTATGGAATTAGATGCCATAAGATTTGGCAAGCGATGGGATGTGGGAGGTAAATGAAGGAGAAGAGACAGAGATGCTCCCAGAATGTCAAGGCTGAGTACTTGATTTTCTGGCAAGGGTTTTTTGGCACCCAAACGATCTTCTAGTCTATGGCCAAGGTCCTGACTGGCACAGCAAGCAGTCAGAAAATTAAAAAAAAACAACTCTGAAGCAGTAAGCATGTGGGGGCAGAAGAAAAATAAGGGAGAAGAGATAGAATCTTAGAAACAATATATGGGTTGGAAGCAAAAATAAGAGGTTTTAACCCGTTACACCAAGCTATCACCCACAATGATTTGGAGGGCACCAAAAAGTGTGATGGGCTGCCTCCAGAGGAAGTCATTCCCTTGTTCCTGGACATCTTCAAACACAGACTGGATAATCACTTTGCAGAGCTGCTGTTAATGGGCTTTTCGATAAGGCTGGACCCTCCAAGTTCTCTTCCACAGCCAAGATCCTGAAACTGTTTAAAAGGATGCCAGACAGTGGTAGCACCATCCAAAATAAGGAAAGGAAGGGCAAAGGACTGATTTTGTGGGGAGAGATTAATTCACTTAGGACAGGTCAAGACTGAAGTGTCAACAAGACATCCAGATGGAATTATCTACTGAGGAAATGTGGAGACTGGAGATTAAGGAAAATATTACAGAGATTCAGAAATTATCTGTATAGATATTAGAGTTGAGGACATCTTGGGCAGGGATAAGTGCATGAGAATAGGATGAGATAAAAAGAGGAAGAAGAGAAAAGAGAAGAATTGGAGGGCAGAAGAAAACAGCAGAAAAGAGGAGGGGAAAGAAGAGGAAAGGAAAAATGAGTGGGGGAAGGAAAAAGAAGGGACAGTGGAGTATAGGAGAGGAGAGGGGAGGATTGAGGACAGAGTTTGAGGGAAATAACAAAATATAGGAGCAAGAGAGAGAAGATGAACAAAAAGACTGAGATAAGAAACAAATAGTGAAATAACCAAGAGAGAATATGTCCTAAAAGCTAAAGAGGGCAGGCCAGCATTGTCCAATCCAGCACTGAAGTCAGAAAAGGTGAAGACCAAGAAGAGGTCATCATATTTGCCTGTGAATAAGTGAACTTGAAGAGAGCAGCATTAGCCAAATGCTGGAGACAGAAGCCAGATTTTAGAGGTTCAAGAAGTGAGTAGGTGGTGAGGAAGTGGAGGCAGTGAAAACAGATGTCTTTCTTCCCTAGATAACGATGGTGGTGAGAATAATAAATGACCCACTTATATGGTACTTAAAATTTTGTAAAATAGCACCCATAGATCATCTCATTTGATCTTTACAACAGTTCTATCAGGTAAGTACTATAGATATTTTTATCCCCATTTTACAGATGAGGAAATTAGAGAAATGAAGTAACTTGTCCAGGGTCACAATGTAGGCTTGCAAGCTGCAGAGTGGGTGGAATGTGTATTGTCCTGAATAGTGACAATTTCCCCTAAACAATTTCCACTAGAACTGCTCATAGGCAGTCATTGCCCTTCTCAGGATTTTAATATCTAAAAAGCCCCCATAACCTGAAAACTACAAGAGCCCCTAACCTGTCACAGGGGTGTGTGATGAAGGAATTACTGGGGATGCTGAGTTGGCAGAGTACCTGCTGCCTAAGGACATTTAAACTAAAGAAATAAAGAGATACTCTGAAACTGAGGGTTCCTAGGGTCCAAAAGAAGAAAAGCTCATCTGTAGAGGAGGTCTTTTTAATTAAAGAGATAATCATCTTTTGACTATACAGCGGAAAGAGCATTGGCTCTCATTCCTCAATTGATAAATGGTCAAAAGAAATGAACAACCAGTTTTAAAAAGAAGAAATTCAAGCTATCAATAGTCCCATGGGGAAAAAAATCACTCATAGAGAAATGTAAACTAAAGCAACTCTGGGGTCTCACTTCACTGTCATCAAAGATGACCCAAAAAGGGGGGGAAATAACAATTGTTGGAGGGGCTGTGGGAAAGCAGGCATATCAATGGGTCCTTGCTGGAATAATATTTGCGTGTAAAAGCCATTTTGAAAAACAATTTGAAACTATGCACAAAAAGTCACTCAACTGTATACAACTAGAAATGCTGCTTTTTGTCTTGTACCCCCCAAAGAGATAAAAGAAAGAGAAGGTGCAAAAACATTTATAGTGGCTTTTTTTTTATTGCTACAAAGAATTGGACTTGAAGAGGGTGCCCATTTATAGGAGAATGACTGAACAAATTATGATATATGAGTAGAAAGGAATTCAGTAGAGCTATAAGAAGAGACAGATTGGGGGCAGCTGGGTAGCTTAGTGGATTGAGAGCCAGGCCTAGAGACGGGTGGTCCTAGGTTCAAATCTGGCTTCAGACACTTGCCAGCTGTGTGACCCTGGGCAAGTCACTTGACCCCCCCATTGCCTAGCCTTTACCACTCTTCTGCCTTGGAGTCAATACACAGTATTGACTTCAAGAAGGAAGGTAAGGGTTAAAAAAAAAAAGAAGAAGAAGAAGAAGAGACAGATTCAGAGAAACCCAAGAAGACTTGGATGAACTGATACAGACTGAAGGGAATAGCACAAGGACTTGTATAAGAACAAAATTATAAAGAAAAACAAATTTGAAAGACCTGACAACTATGACCAATGCAATGATCAATCAGAACTATACAGGTTTGGTATCTTCCTACTTGACTCCTGGCAGAGAGGTGACAGACTTAAGACACGAAATGAAATATACATTTTCATTATAGGAATTAGTTTAATTGAATATATATATGTATATATATATGTGTGCATACATATATAATATTATATATAAATAGTTTGTGTGTATGTGTATATAAAGTTTTTATTGGATATTTTTGAATATGTACATAATTATATGTATATATGCAAATATCTCTATATACATATATAAAATGTATATATTCTATGTGTATACATATTTGTATATTCAAGCAAAACTAGCTAATATATTTTAGAAATATATTTTGTAATAAATATATCATGCATTATCTATATTATATATTTTATATTATGTATATAGAGATATATCATACATATTTATATGTACACATTTTATATGCATGTCATGTATATATTTTATGTCTATATGTATATATATTTAAGTACAACTAGCTAATTATATACACACACAAACATACGTGTTTGTTACAAAAGCTTTATTTTTCTTTTTTTTCCAGTTGCAGAAAGGACAAGGGGTTATAAGGGAAATATCCTCATCCCACCATCCAAAAAAGAAAAAAAGTCATTGAAAAAAATTTAAATGTGTAGAAGACAGAAGGCAAAAAAAAAAACATACAAGCAAGATACCCTTGTGAGTTGCGTGTTGAACTGATTACATATTTTTTAAAGAAGCAAGCTATCTAGAATGGAGCTCCCTAGTTTTACATAGAATTCTCTTTTTCTGTTCTACATATAGAGAAATGCAGATTTTATTTAGGGTTTCTTCAGTTCAGGATTTAAAAAAAATAATTTAAAGGTCATTCAGCCTTAAAGAGATTAGTTTTAGGCAAGTAGTGAGATCTCAAGAGATTGGAGAGTGAGCAGGAGATAAGGAAATGGGATCAGTAAGTAGAGAAGACTTTCTAGGAATTCAGCTGTGAAAAAAAAAAGAGAGAAAATGATTATTTAAGTGAACAGTAGAGTATGAACAAGGTGTGAATAAGTCCTTAAGCAATCTGAAAGGATTACCCTCTTGTCACTATTGGATAAAGGCAGCAGATGACACTCTTGTAACTGGCTAAAAGAATGAATCCCACCTCTGGACCTTTGTTTAGACTAGAGGATGGTGGAAAGAGATTTTGAAGTAGAAAAAAGTAAGGAATTCAAGGTAGATGGCCTCTAAGGCAGCTAAGTGGTGTAGATTGAACACCTTGCCTGGAGTCAGGAAAACTCATCTTCCTGAGTTCAAATCTGGCCTCAGACACTTGCTAGCTGTGTGACCCTGGGCAAGTCACTGAACCCTGTTTGCCTCAGTTTCCTTATCTGTAAAATGATCTGGAGAAGGAAATGGCAAAGCACTCCAGTATCTCTGTTACAAAACTCCAAAATGGGATCACAAAGAATCAGACCCAACTGAAACAAATGAACAACAAAAACTTGAAGTAAATAAAAAACAGGAGTCAATCTGCTTAGTTTGAATCTTGGTCAATATTTTTCTAAATAAGAATAACAGCAGCTAGCATTGTAATAGCACTTTAAGTTTTGTAAAGCACTTATCTCATTTGATCCATGCAACAATCCTGGGAGGGAGATGCTCTTATTAGCCCCATTTTAGACATGAGGAAACTGAGGCGAAGGGGAGCTGAGTGATCTGCCCAGGGTGCTTCAACAAGTAAGTATCTGGGGCAGGATTTTATAGCCACTTTACAAATGAGAACACAAAGGCTCAGAAAAGTGAAATGACTTGCCCAAGGTCACAAAATAGATATAGGATTTGAAAGCTGCAGGGAATGAAATGTCTATTGGTTTTACTGTGAATATTAAGCCTTCTTCTGATAGTATTAGACAGGTAGGTGGTATAGTATAGCACTGGGCTTAGAGTCAAGAAAACCAGTTCAAATCCACCTCAAACCCATACTAGCTGTGTGACTCTGGGAAAATCATTTCAACTCTGTCTGCCTCAGTTTCTTCATATGTAAACTGGAGATACTAACAGCACCCACCTCTCGGGCTTAAGCTGAGGCTAAATGAGAAAATATATTTGTAAAGCAACAGGCATATAACAGGTGAATTTAAAATAAGGTTTGTTCTCTCCCTTTCTCTTTGCCTTTATATTTATTCATTCATTATATTTAACATCTATTTAAAATATAGATATGTATATAAATATATACATAGAATTTTTTGTGTATATATATATATGTATGTATATATATATGTATGTGTGTATATATATATGTATATATATATATATATATATGTATGTATATATATATGTATGTGTATATATATATATATATATATATATATATATATATATATATATATATATATATATATATATATATATATATATATATATACACATATATAGGAGCAGCTATGTGGCACAGTGAGCACCAGGCCTGGAGTAGAGAGAACCTGGGTTCAAATTTGACCTCAAATACTCCCTAGCTGTGTGACCCTGGACAAGTCACTTAACATCAATTGCCTAGGTGTTGCCCTTCCATCTTAACTAAGACAGAAATTAAGGGTTTTTTTTTATCTAAATTGCTCTACAAAATGAAAGCAAACTATATAGAGATATATGTTAAAACTTAACATATATCTCTATATATTTTAATATATATTTATATTTATTTATATTTAATATATATCTCTATATATATTAAGGGGACAGCTGGGTGACTCAGTGGATTGAGAGCCAAGCCTAGAGAAAAGAAGTTCTAGGTTCAAATGTGCCCTCACACACTATGACCTTGGACAAGTCACTTGACCCCCATTGCCTAGCCCTTACCACTCTTCTGCCTTGGAACCAATACACAGTATTGATTCTAAGATGGAAGGTCAGTGTTTTTAAAAAATAAAAATAAATGTTTAAAATTTAATTTAAATTAAATATTTTAATTTTTTAAATCTATATGTGTAGAATGAGGGATAACCCAACTCACCAGGACACAACCCAAAGTTTGGGGTTTGAAGGAGAATCATCCATGATGACCGAAGGAGATTTTATTCTGCTAAAAAAGATTAAAACAGGTATCATATAGAGAGGTCAGGCAGGGTTCACCAGTGTTAGATGTTCCTGTGAGTTATGAGAATGCTTCTATGTCTACTTTCAAGTTTGAGACTTGTACCAGGTGGTGGCTGCTGCTTTTATGACAGTGCATGTTCCGGCAAGCCTGCCCAGGTCTCCCTCCTTCCCTGCCTCTCTCTCCTGAAAAATGCAGCCGGGGGGAAGGCACGGAGTCGTGTGGGTCATTTTTACTTTCTTCCAACACATTCATCACCTGTCCCAGCAGCCTTTGTAAAGAAGGGTCCCCTTGAGTTGTAGGAGGTTAGATCATTTCCATCGTCAGCCTTCCCATTATAAATAAATAAATATATATATATATATATATATATATATATATATATATATATATATATATATATATATATATATATATATATATATATATATATATATATATATATATATATATATATAACTCGGTGCCCCCAATCTTCCAGTTTTACTGTCCACACACCATCCAGGTCTACCCATCCTCATGCAAGATTTCCCATTGCACATCGCTTCATCTTAAAGTTCTCTGAGGAGCTCTTGAAGACTACAAGTAATGAGGAAGATGCTAGTTGGTTCTCCCAGGCATTCCCTGTGCCAGTGAAATCAGGGGCTCAGTCCCTCTCCCCATGAATGCTGAACTACTCCAAAGACATCTCAAAACCAACACATCCTAAGCAAATATACTCTTCCCAACCTCTCTATTTCTTTTTGTTGTTGTTTTAACCCTTTACCAATACTGTTTATTGGTTCCGAGGTAGAAAAGTGGTAAGAGCTAGGCAATGGGGGTTAAGTGATCTGCCCAGGGTCACCCAGCTAGAAAGAGTTTGAGGCCAGATTTGAACCCTGAACCTCCCATTTCTGGACCTGGTTCTCAAACCACTGCACTTCTCTATTTCTTTGGAAGGTGTCATCAGACTTCCAGACACTCAGATGCACAATCTCGGTCTCAACTTCTTACCCAAATCACTCCAATTTTCAAATTAATTGCTAAGTCTTATGGATCCCACCTCTACAGCATTTCTAGAATCCATCTTTTCTGTACTCTCATGACCACGACCCTAAATGGGGAACAAGTTTTCAAATCAGACCACTCAGTGGACCGAAGGGCTTCTTCCAGTTCTTGTTCTCTCTCTGTTTCTCTGTCTGCCTGCCTGTCTGTCTGTCTGTCTGTCTCTCCCTCTCTTTCTCTCTCTCTCTCTCTCTCTCTCTCTCTCTCTCTCTCTCTCTCTCTCTCTCCCAGTTCTCTTTCTCCACCTCCCTCCCTCTCTCTCTTTCTCTCTCTTTCTCAGTTCTCTCCCTCTTTCTCTCTTTCTTTCCCTCCCTCCCTAACTCTCTCTCTTTTTCCCAGTTCTCTCTCTCCCTCTCTCTCTCTTTCTCTCTCTCTTTCCCAGTTCTCTCTCTCTCTCCCTCTCTCTTACTTTCTTAGTAACAACTCTAAGACAGAAGGGCAAAGACTAAGGAAATGGGGTTAAGTGATTTGCCCAGAATCCCACAGCTGAGAAGTGTCTGAGATCAAATTTGAACCCAGATCCTCCCAACTCCAGGTCTGACATTCTATCGGCTGTGCCACCTAGTTGCCCTGCTCTTCCAGTTCTCTTGACATCTAACAGATATCAAAAGAGCAAACAGGCTGTACTGTGGTTACCCCCAGCTTTTGCCACATGATAAATCCAGCTTCTTCTAGGCTTTGGTCAGATAGAATTAGCCCAAAGTTAGATAAACTATCTGCAGGCAGTAATACCAAAGTTCCCAGGTCTACCTCCTCAAATGGGATTGGCGTTGTATATGCTACAAAGCTTTCTGTCCATGAAAAGACTCCAGGATCTACCAGCGATCCATAGGAGAAATCACAAAACTGAGTCTGGTTTTTAACCCAAGAAAGAATATTCAAGAATCTGAGGGGGAAAGTTTGGTGGAACAGAAAGAATTATGGATTTGAAGTTAAACCTTTTTTAGGTTTGGATCCATATTCAAATACTTACTTTGGTAACATAGTCAAGTCACTATAGCCTTGCTGATAAAAAGGAGAGGAAAATAATATACTACCTGATTCCATGGCTGTTCCTAAGAATGCACTATATAAACATTATTTATTAATTTTAATAATAAAGTTATTGTTTAATTATTAAATTATCATTTAATAAGCTAATAAATTATTGCTAATTATTTATTTTGTTAATTAACTTACTAATATATTTATTATTTGTTGGATTATTTATTTTTAGATAATAAATAAAAGAATTAATGTAACAAGCTATTATTTATTTAGGAGTGGGAACATAACAGGTAAATTAGAGGATCCCCAACAACCTTGCCATATTAGAGTATTTGGCATGTCTCTATACACACTAAAAGTCAAAGGTTCTTAATCGTTTTTTTTTAAACCCTTACCTTCTATCTTGGACTCAATACTATATATTGGCTCCAAGGCAGAAGAGTGCTATGGGCTAGTCATTGGGGGTCAAGTGACTTGCCCAGGGTCACACAGCTGGGAAGTGTCTGAGGCCAGATTTGAACCCAGGACCTTCCATCTCTAGGCCTGGCTATCAATCCACTGAGCTACCCAGCTGCCCCCTTTAACTTTTTTTTTTTATAATTGACTCCCTTCACATTCTGACGTCTATCATTTCTTCTTCTTTTTCTTTAATTCAGTCCTTCCATCCCCTCCCCATACCATCATTCAGCAAAATATAGAGATTATGTCTTTTATGTTTTCACTTTTCAGTTCATTCACTGAAGGTGAACATTCACAGGTTATTCTTCAAATATATATAATCTATATATTATATATATTTACATATATAAATCTATACCTGTATGTAATGTTTTCTTGGTCCTACTCATTTGACTCTTCATTTTCTCACATCAATCTCTTCTGAGAAGAATGTTATTAAATGAATAAATAAAATATGGAGAATTACAAAGGAAATCAATTCTACTAAAATATAGTGATTGAGGTTTGAACTGTTTGACTCCTTCAGAGAAGAGAATCACCAGGTTGGCTAAGGAGCAAACTGGTTAATGATGGAAATGGTCAAAGTTTCTGAAAGAATTTTTATGCGATTGAGCCTTTGAATAGTCCCTATGCCTCTAGGATAGGGAGACCCTGTCTTTAAAAACAAAAATAAACCCCCAAAATAGGTTGATGTCAGCTGAGATGACTAATGTGAATGAGAAGCACATCAGTGGCATCTCATGAGTGACACTACTAAAAGTTCAACCCTTCAATTACTCCAAGAAACCTGATGAACAGTCATCAGCTATCTTCTGGTGATGCCAATATGTACCTGCTGAGGAATCTAGAGAAGCTCCCTTGTAGGATATCATTTTTCTTAAACTATAGCACCCAGAGCTGAACACAATCCGTATGTGACCTGACTAGGGAAGAGGACAGAGAGACAATTACTTCCTTTTTGGAAGCTATGTTTCTTTTTTTTTTTTTAAACCATTACCTTCCATCTTGGACTCAATACTCTGTATTGGTTCCAAGGCAGAAGAATGGTAAGGTCTAGGCAATAGGGGTTAAGTGACTTGCCCAGGGTCACATAGCTAGGGAGTGTCTGAAGTCATATTTGAACCTAGGACTTCCCATCTCTAGGACTGGCTCTCAATCCACTGAGCCACCTAGCTGCCCCCCAGCTATGATTCTCTTAATATAAGATAATATCAATCAATTTTTTTGGCTACTGATCACATATTCTAATGAATATTGAGCTTACAAATCAACCAAGAATCCACATATTTCCTAAATAATCTAATCATGTTTCCCCATGCCATACATGTGAAGTTGATTTTTTGAGACTGCAAAATTTTATATTTATTCCTATAAAATCTCATCTTATTAGATTCAGCCCAAAGCCCTAGCCTGTCAAGAATTCTTTGAATCCCATCTTAGCATTTCCCAAGCCCCCTGGAGGTTTACAATGATGATCCAAGGAGTTGCAACTAAAAATTCTTTAATAGCACCCTAAGCAATAAATAATTGCTCATGAATCATATGAATACCACATTAAATTTCCCTGAAGATCCACAATGCATCTTTTTTTTCCAAAAAAATATTTGAATAACAAACAACATTGAGAACCACTGATTTAGGGCATTAGGAGAAATATCCAGAAATGTAAAAATATAAAAAAGTTTTTTTAGTCTTTACATACCTGGTGCCTGGCACATGGGAGATGCTTTAATCAACATTCATTGAATTGAATTATATTGAAGAGGAAAAAAAGAAACTAATTGATCAAGTCTAAGTAAACCATGAGAGAGATTAGGAATGAATTTCAAACACTAGAACAAATGGTGTCCTGATATAACATAGGTATACAATGAGGAATATCAGCCTTTTCATTATAAAATCTTTTAGCATTTGAGTCAAGCAAAGATTCATCCCTGAAAATTATTTTATATATTTATTGTTTTATATTTTCATAGTGTATTATAATACATATATAATTTTGTATTACAATTGCATACAATATTGTATGTTGATATTATTATGTGTATTTTCTACTTATCCATTTTCACCTATTGCCATAGTCAAATGTAAACTTCTTGAGAACAGGAACTATTTTAGTTTTGTCCAATAACATCAGTAATAATAAAAGCTAGTATTTACGTAGTACTTTAAGGTTTTCAAAAAACTTGATATAAGTTTTCATATTTAGTTCTCCCAGGAGGTAGGTGTGATTATTATCTTCATTTCTAAGATAAGGAAACTAAGACAGACAGAAGAAAGGACTGTCTTCAAGATGCACAGCTAGTAAGTCACTGAGATAGGATTTGAACCTTGGTCTAACTGACTCCAAGTCCAGAACTCCATCTAGGGTACTCCAAGTTGTTCAGGTCTAGAAGAGTATCTGGTATAGTAAATAAATATTCATTAAATTGAATAGAACCTTTTGGGGGTTGGGGGTTAGATAGGCGATTCAGTGGATTGAGAGCCAGAAGAAGAAGAAGGAGGAGGAGGAGGAGGAAGAGGAGAAGGAGAAGGAGGAAGAGGAGGAGGAGGAGGAGGAGGAGGAAGAGGAGAAGGAGAAGGAGGAAGAGGAGGAGGAGGAGGAGAAGGAGGAGGAGGAGGAGGAGGAGAAGGAGGAGGAGAAGACTGGGTCATAGGGATGTCAATGAAGAAGTGGAGGAGACCACAGAGGACCTCTAATCTGATGTCCTCATTTTACATATGAAGAAACAGAAACCAAAGGAAGTAAAGTCATTTTCCCTATGGTTATGGAAACAGGATTGACTTATTTCTCTGACCCCAGGGCACTTTTGCACTTCATTGAATTTTGTTTTCTTTTTTTGCTTGTTTTTAAATCCTTATTTCTCTAAGACAGAAGGACAAGGGCTAGATAAATGGGGTTGTTAAGTGACTCGACCAGGGTCACGGAGCTAGGAAGTGTTTGAGGCCACATTTGAACCCAGGTCCTCTCAATTCCAGGTCTGGCACTCTATCCACGGAGCCATCTAGCTTGCCTCAACTGTGATGTTTTATAGTCACTTTCTGGGCAGCCAAATGGAGTTCTAGATGCCTCAGAATGTGTCCAGAAAGCTGCAGTTCTTCCCCACTGTTCCTCATCCCTGACTATAAGAAGATTCTGGGAGTGCCTGGAATGATGGCAGCCCCAGCCATCCCATTTCTGGGATGTTTCGCCCTCCTCTAGAGCTGGGGAGGAGAAGTGAAGGAAGAGCAGGGAAGAAAACGCCCATGAAATAATGCCTTGGCACAGCTCTTGGTAGCTGTTCCCCTGGGGTTCAATTAGACATATCACTTTCCCTCCTGCAAATGGACCTAAGTGATTTTTTCTCGGTTCTACCCAATTGGAAGAGAAAAATGCCTGATTTGCAATTCCAAGGGCATTTAGTGTGTGTGACCCCGATGTTGCTGTTTCCTGGGGAATGTAAACAACTTGGGCACAGTGAGAAAATAGCATGAAAATTAAAAAAGGACAACTCTCCCCACGACTGCAGGAAGACAGTCTCTTGGGCCAAGGAGATGGGGGTTGGTTGGCATGTGCCATCCCTCCCTCCCTCCCTTTCACCCCAATCCCAAGTCATGTCGGAGCACAGGCTGCCTTTGGGGCCCTTGGCCAGAGTTCAGGGGAGGCCTGCTTGAAATGGGCCCAGGAAGGGGGCCCAGGGTGTGTGGCAGAACAGAGGGACACTCAGCGTCTGCCCCTGCAAGCAATTTTCCTGAGTAATGCTGCCCACTAATTGGCAGGCTACGGGCAAGATAATGAATACTCCACATTTTTTGGCTGCCCGGGCATAGTTTGAAACAAAGTTACCGTTTTATTCTGCAAAACCACACTCTTCATGTCTGGGTGCCTTCATCTTGTAATATAGCACGATGGGTAGATTCTGGCCGGGGATGTGTCACAAGTTAGAGAATGCCAGTCCTTTTGAAAGCAGCTTTATTCCCGTCCTAGGCTTACCTTAGCTACTTTTCTCTGTTGGCATCATTACTGATCTAGGCTGACGAACTTTTCTTTAAAGATGGGTTCATCCCTTCATTCATTCATTCAACAAATGTGCCACTGGGAGCCCCACAATAGTCCAGGACAGGGCCCCGGTCTTCACTTTGTGCTCTAGTCAAGGAGACAGGACATGAGCTACTACTTGGAAAGGCCCTTGTGCCCAGCATGGTGGCACACACCCGTGGTCCCTGCTTGTGGGGGGGCCGAGGAGAATGCATCGCTTGAATTCGGGAGTTTTGAGCTACAGGGAGGTTAAGGCCAAGCTGGCATCTACACAAAATCCAGTATGGTGAGCCCCCAATTCCTCCCCAACAGAGGGCCATCCAGTGGCCAAAGGAGGGCTGGATTAGCCCAGCTCAGAAAAATGGAGCAGGTGAAAGCTTCTGTGCCAATTAGTATTGAGATGGGACCAAGGGGGCTACAGTACCTTTAACCTGGCTGAGATAGGAAGACCTGGTCTTAAAAAAAAGAAAAGGAAAGACACTTGAAAATGGAAGATAAGTGGCACAAGAGTTAGACCACTGGGCAAGGCCTTCAAAAAACCTGGGTTCCAATTCTTCCTCTGACATTTACTTGCTCTGTGAGCATGAGCAAGTCACTAAATTTTTCTAGAGAGAAGCTCTCACTCTGGAATCCACCATATATATATATATATATATATATATATATATATATATACATATATATATATGTATATATATACATATACATATATACATATATATATATTATATACACATATATATGAGAGAGAGAGAAGAGAGAAGGAGGGAGGGAGGGAGGGGGAGGGAGGGGGAGGGAGAGGGAGAGAGACAGAGAGAGAGACAGAGAGAAAGAGAGAGAAGAGAAGAGAAGAGAAGAGAAGAGAAGAGAAGAGAGAGAGAAGAGAAGAGAAGAGAAGAGAAAGAGAGAGAAGAGAAGGAGAAGAGAAGAGAAGAGAGAAGAGAAGAGAAGAGAAAGAGAGAAGAGAAGAGAGATAAGGGAGAATACAGGGAGGGGAAGGGGAAGGGAAGGGAAGGGAAGAGAAGAGAATAAGGGAGGGGAAGGGAAGGGAAGGGAAGGGAAGGGAAGGGAAGGGAAGGGAAGTGAAGGGAAGGGAAGGGAAGGGAAGGGAAGGGAAGGGAAGGGAAGGGAAGGGAAGGGAAGGAAGGAAGGGAAGGGAAGGGAAGGGAAGGGAAGGGAAGGGAAGGGAAGGGAAAGGAGAGGAAAACAATAAGCAAAATGACTTGAACAATGTAAATAGGAAATAAAAAAAAACAAAACCGAACATGGTGCCATTATAAATGACCAACCCTTGACCCCCACCAAAAAATTAAGAAAAGGCACTTTGCTCTTCTTGCAGAAATATAGGATTATAGATGTAGAAAATTACAATAAATAGATGGATTAGTTGGTTTTGCCAAATCTTCTTGTTTCTTTGTTATAAGGAACAGCTCACTGTGGTGGAGGGGAAAGAGATAGATGGAAATGCAAAATGATGTAAAAACAAAGAATATCAATAAAAAAGTTTAAAAAAGTATTTAAAAGAAATCCAGGGGACAGCTAGATGGTTCAGTGAATTGAGAGCCAGGCCAAGAAAATGGGAAGTCCTGGATTCAAATGTGACCTCAGACACTTCCTATCTGTGTGATTCCTGGGCAAGTCACTTAACCCCCATTTCCATAGGCTTTACCACTCTTCTGCCTTGGAACCAATAGTTAGTATTGATTTTCAGATGGAAAGTAGAGGTTTTAAAAAAGAAAAGAAACCCATTCATGTTAGTCCATCTAAAAACATATTTTAGATGCTAACTCTGTCCCTGACCACTGTGTTAAGTACTAGAGATATAAAGAAAGGATCAGTTTCTTGCTTTAAGGAATGTACCCTCTAAAGGAAGGGGCATGTAACTAACCAGGCATGTACAAAATATATAGATCAATTGGAAGATAATGGCCTAGGTGAAGACAAGTGACTAACCAATCAACAAACATTGATAAGCAACTACTTTGTATCCAGTTTTGTGCTTGGAACTGGGGTTAAAAGTACAAAGAATGAACAATCCCAACTCTCAGGAAGCTTACGTTCTAATGAGGGGGGGTGGGGGGGACAGATACATATATAAATATATACAGCATAAAATAAAGTGAGTAAAATTAAATACTTGTATAAAGTAGTGGGATATAAAGTCATTAAATCCAGAGTAGTTGAGAGGGAATGCACTAGCAATTTGGAAGGTGGAAGCTTATGAAATCAGGGAAAGTTTACTACAGGAATAGAACTCCATCTCCCAGAAATGAGAGGGAGTCTGAGGGCCAGAGTAAGGACAGACTCATTCTAGGCATGTGGGACTGCCAGAAATGGGGTATTGTGTATGAAGAAGAATAGACAGAAAAAGTCAATTTGACTGAATCATCAATGGGGGAAAGACCACTGTAGGCTGTGGTGTTCAAGGAAGACTTCTTGGATAAGGTGAAAATTGATCCATATAGTGAAGAATGGAGAAGAATTAGACTGCCCAAATTACCTGTAGCCTTGGGTTTAGGATGGGCCTGCCCACAGCCAAAGACAGAATTATCAAGAAAAGCATTCAAGCACTGGGAGTCAGAACAAGGAGTTATTTGCCTCTGAGAAGAACCTAGAGATTGATGTGTTTTATAAATAGCTATTCTCTAGCCACTGGATATTTTCAGCATTAGCTGCATTTTCCAGTTTGCATATTCAGTAGCTGAAAAAAAATCATCCAGGGCTTCAATATTCACAAGGACAGGCCATGAAACCTTGTATTCAGACATTCCATTCTGCAACAGGGACCCATCCAGCCACAGGCAGCATCTTCACAGAGTAAGCAACCCTACCAAATGAAGCAACATCCTTTAATTAATACATCCCTGGGAGGAGAAAAACAGATGAACAGTATAAAAATATTCAACTTGCACATCCCAATATCAGCTCCTATTTGTTGCTCATCCTTTTGTTTTCAAAGAGGACTGAGGATATCCCAAGACAATGTCTTTTTAAATTTTTTTTTTGCCAAATACATATAAAAACCATTTTTAACATTCTTCTTTAAAATTTGAGTTCCAAATTCTCTCCCCCTTCCCTCTCCCTACCTGAGACAGCAAGTTATAAATGTGAAATAATGTAAAACATTTCTATACTAATCCTTTTGTGGAAGAAAACTCAAATAAAGAAAAAAGAAATAAAGAAAGTAAAAGACAGCATACTTTAGTCTGCATTCATATTTCGTCAGTTCTTTCTCTGGAGATGAATGCCATTTTTCATCATGAGTCTTTCAGGACTGTCTTGGATCATTGTATTGCTGAAAATAGCCAAGTCATTCACAGTTGTACATTGTACAATATTCCCATTACTATGTGCAATATTCTCCTGGTTGTACTCAACTTACTCTGCATCAGTTCATATAAGTCTTCCCAGGGTTTTCTGAAACTTTTCTTATAGCACAAAAGTACTCCATTACAATCATATACCACAACTTGTTTAGCCAAAAAATGCTATAAATATTCTTGAACAAATGGTTATTTTTTATTTATCTTTTTAGGATATAATCTTTTTTTAGGATATAATCTTAATAGTGGTATCGCTGGATCAATGAGTATATAGTTTTATAGCCCTTTGGGCATAGTCCCAAATTGCTCTCTAGAATGGTTGGATCAGTGCATGACTTCATCAATAGTATATTAATGTCCCAATTTTGCCATGTCTCCTCCAACATTATCATTTTCCTTTTCCTGTCAGATTTGCCAATCTGATAGGTGTGAGGCAGTACTTCAAAGTTGTTTTAATTTTCATTCTCCAATTAGTAGTGATTTAGAGCATTTCTTAGGGAGTTTTGATCTCTTCATATGAAAACTGACTATTCATCTCTTGACTTTTTATAAATTGAGGAATGACTTGTAGTCTTCTAAATTTGACTCAGTTCTCCATATTTTGGGGAAATGAGACCTTTATCAGAAATATTAACTGTAAAAAAATTATTGCTCAGTTTTTTGCTTTCCTTCTAATCTTTGTTACATTGTTTTTGTTTGTGCAAAAAGGTTTTAATTTCATTTAATCAAAATCATTCAATTTAAATATCATACTGCATCTTGAAATGCACATTTCTGATTTGATCCTAAATTCTTCCCTTATCCATAGGTCTGACAGGTAAACTATTCCATGCTTCCCCAATTTGCTTATGATATTATATAGGGTGATATCTTGACTTACAGGTAAATTGGATTTAAGTGAGGGTGAGCTACTCACTCTTTCTTCCAGAGTCATAAAAATCCATTGGCAAGACAAAAGTCAGGACTACTGGCAGTGGATAACCTTGACTTCTTCAATGTCTTCAAACTCTAAGGCCATGTTGGCAAACCAATGGCACTCATGCCAGAGAGGGCTACTTCCTTCCCCCTCTCCACCACACCTGAGGACATTTCTTATATGACCTACCCCTCTGCCCAGCAACCCAATGGGAGCAATTCCTCCCTCCGTTTTCTGGGGTAAGGAGGTGGGGTTCACATGTGGCATAAGTGTTGCAGTTTGGGTTCTCAAACTCTAAAAGGTTCACCATCACTGCTGTAAAGGCTCACCCCAGGAATCAGAGAACTAGTATGATCAAAATCTAACAGAAATCTCTCTAAGGGAAAGATTCCTTCCAAGACTACAAGGCTTGTCAGGTTCTTAGGACAGAAGTTAGCAACCTTCCTTAACCTTACTGCTTACTCTCAGGGGTTCAAAAAGAATAGGAAATAAATATTTGAGACCCAGTTCTTTTACTGACTACTTGGGTGACCTGGAATAAGTAATTTGACTCCTTTGTGCCTCAGTATTCTTCCTCTGTAAAATGGGAGGGTTTGTGCTATAAAGCCTCTAAGACACCTTCTAACTTTAAGTCTACAATCAAAGCCACTTGAAAAGCTTGTGATAGAATAGATTCCTGCACTCCATAACTCTAGTTAGGCATGAAATTGGATAAGTTGAACTAACTCTGTGATCACTTCTCCTTCAAAAATTTTATACCAATGTAGATAATACCTTAACTCAGGGGATGACTCCAATAGAAGGGATTTGAGGTAGGAAAGTGAGACTTTTTGTTTTGGCAGGTAAGATTTTGAGTGCCCATCAAATTAGACTATCTGGGATATGGTCTATTCTGTCTATTCATGGGATTAACTTTCACAGTAAATTCCTTTGCAAAATTCTACAATCCAAAGATAAACATAGGTGTGGTAGGCATAGCAGAAGGAAACAAGCATTTATTATGCACCTACTATGTGCTAGCCACTATGCTAAAGGTACTTTGATAAATATTATTTCAGGGAGCATCTCAGTGACTCAGTGGATTGAGAGCCAGGCCCAGAGATGGGAGTTAGGTTTAAGAGAAGTAGGGTTGCACAAAGTCATATGTGTCTGGAGAGAGGTTTTATGGGAGTGTGGTCACTGTGCAAGCTGCAGCTTCTTGGAACCACAAGTAAGAACTGGGTGACAGGTAGATACCAATGGACAGCCCTAAAAAGAGTTCAGCAATTCCTCCCAGAAGAGATTAATTCTCCTGAATGCCTCCTACATTCCATGCAGTAGGCATATAATAAATGCTTATTGATTTAAAGAAAAAGATGGAAGATAAGAAGAAAAGTCACAAAGAACATTAAAAACAAATGGGGCACATATGGACCTCAGCCTTTAGTAGTGAATGTTCATCCTGGGACATTGGAGCTGCTGCCACAGTCTGCTTAAGGAGTTACACAGTTAATCCATATCAAACGAGTTCTGCATCACAGTGGCCAAAAAAAAAAAAAAAACTGGACGTCAATCTCTTGGCTTAGCAAGCAAAGAGTCACATGATTTCACATCCTGCTCTGGGTAGATAGGAAAAAATTCCATTATCAATCACCAACAATGGGCTCTAGCTGCATATTTCTTCATGACCCAGAGGAGAACTGCTGAAAGGCCAGCAAGCTTGAGAAGCAAGTGAAGGCAAGCCAGACCAGGCAGGCAATGTCCTTTCCTCTCATCCCTTGCCTTGTACATAGGAACCAGTCATGCATTGATCTCCAGGGTTATTTCCCTGCCCTAAGCACCACAAATATGAGGAACAGACTTTAGGGGCAGCAGAGAGGCAGTATCTTTAGAGGAAGGGGGAAGGGGGAAAGAGAGAACCAGAAAAAGACTCCTAGAGACATGTTTTGGCTTCTCCTATTCGTTATTCATCATTTGGCTTTTCCTGTAAATTCTTTTGCAGTTCCACAATTCAAAGATATATAACTAGGTGTGGTAGGTAGACCATCTGTGAATAGAAAGAAGGAAAAAAGCATTTATTATGTACCTGCTATGTGCTAGGTACTGTGCTAAGTGCTTTTATAAAAACTATTTCATCTGATCTTTACAACAATCCTGGGAGGTAGGTGTTATTGTCATTCCCATTTTATAATCAAGGAAACTGAGGCTTAATGGAGACTACCTGACGGGTCTGGCTTGCCTCCACTTGCTTCTCTAGCTTGCTGGTCTTTCAGTAACTCTCCCTAATTAACCTTAATTTGGTTAAGTGATTTCCTCAAAGGCATGCAGTCAGTAAGCCCTTTGAGGGTGGACTTGAACTCAGATCTTTCTGGCTCTAAACCCAGCTCTCTATCTACTGTGCTATTTAGCTGCCTCAGAAAGGGGACATCTCCTACTGAGACCTTCCCTGATTACCCTAGTTGTCAATGCTCCCTTCCCTTAAAAAAAATATTTTACATTTACTTTGTACATACCTTGCATTTATTTATACGAATGCATGTATCCTCCCTACTCAAATTTAAGTTCCTTAAAAGGGGCTTATTCAGATGTCTTTCTTAGGAATACCACCATGTTGCTGGAAGACATGGGGAAGGAAGAAGTAATAAATCAAAGTTTGAGTTCAATCCCAAATAACAAGCACCAATGTCATCCTCTGAACCTTCAGAGTAGAAATTTCATATGAAAAATAAGTGTCAGAAAAACCATAATGTAGAGCGCAGCCATGGTTCAGTGGTTGAGAACCAGGCCTAGAGACAGGAGATCCTGGGTTCAAATTTGGTCTCAAAACACTTCCTAGCTATGTGATCCTGGGAAAGCCACTTAACCCCCAATGCCTAACCCTTACCGCTCTTCTGCCTCTAAATAAATATACAGTGTTGATTCTAAGACAGAAGGTAAGGGTTTTAATTTTTTTAACCATATTCTAGAAAGGATTCATGCATTGGATGGGAGGTGGAGAGCTCAAAGGTCACCTAGTCTATCATGCTAATTTAAAAGTATTTTTTTAAAAATTTTACATGTCAATACAATTTTTAAGAATCATTTTCTGACATTTTACAATCTAGGTTCTCTCCCTCCCTCCCTAAGATGGCAGGTTACATGATGTAGATCATATGTGTGTTACCAGACAATACATAATTCCATGTTTATTATGTTGTGAAAGAAGACATATACCACATAAACAAGAAAAATTCATAGAGAAAACAGAATGGGGAATGGCCTGCTTCAGTCCACACTCCTTGCATTCCTTCTTTTTTTTTTTAAGGTCAGAGACACTTTATTTTTTTTTAAACATTATTTTATTTGGTCATTTCCAAACATTATTCATTGGAAACAAAGATCATTTTCTTTTTCTCCCCTCCCCCCCCACCTCTCCCATAGCCAACGCATGATTCCACTGGGTATCACTCCTTACATTCCTTCTATGGCAGTGGGGAGACTCAGAGCTGTCCTGGATCCTTGCTTTGCTGACAATGGTCTAGTCCTTCACAGCTGATCATCAAATATTGCTGTTATGGTATATGACATTCTCCTAGTTCTGCTCACTTCACTTTGCATCACTTCTTACAAGTCTTTCCAGGGTTTCTGTTGGTTTGATTGGAGGGGTTTTTTTGGCAATCATATTGTTTGCCATTTGTTATAATGCAATCATCTACCATAACTTGTTCAGCCATTCCCCAATTAATAGGCATCCCTTCAGTTTCTAGTTCTTTGACATGACAAAAAGAGCTGCCATAAATATTTTGTACAAGGACATTCTTTTCCCCATCTTTGATCTCTTTGGGATATAGATCTAGTAGTAATATTGTTATATACACTGGTTTTTGGCCCTTTGGGCATGGTTCCAGCTTGCACTACAGAATGGTTGTATCAGTTTACAGCTCCACCGACAGTGTATTAGAGTCTCAGTTTTCCCACATCCCCTCCAACATTTATCTTTTTCCTTTTTTGTCTTATTAACCAGTCTGACAGGTGTGAGGTAATACCTTAGAGTTGTTTTAATTTGCATTTCTCTAATAGTGATTTAGAGCATTTTTTCATATGACTAAAGATAATTTTAATTACTTCATCTGAGAATTGTTTGTTCGTATTCTCAACTGGGGTTCAATTTAGAAAGTTGAGTTTGAAGTGATTAGCTCAGTAGGGGTAGAACATGACATTGATGAGGTCCTGAGTTTGGAGACATATAGGCTGTTTAGTTTGGGGGTATAATCTATACAACACTACAGGTAGGGAATATTACTTTCTCTGCAAGGAATTATCTCATTAACATGAGCCATTAGCTACAAGGGGGACAGAGTATGAGAGTGTAGATGGTTCAGTGCAACCCATCACATTCACAGTTTTTGGTATGAAAACACATGATTTTTTAACATCTTTGAAAGACCAACCAGAGGACCAATGATGAAGAATTCTATCCACTGTCTAACATAAAGGTGATGGATTCAAGCTGCAGCATGAAACATAGTTTTGGATAAGATCAAAGTTGGAATTTTTTTTGCTTCAGTCTTCATAGTTACAAAAGTTTTGTTTTTCTTTTTTTTTCTTCCTTAGTGGATATGGGTGAAGTTAAAAGGGAAAGAAAATAATTGCTTGCTAATTGAAAAGCAACTTATTTATTTATAGCTACGCTCTTTGTGGTGGCAAAAAATTGGAAAATGAGGGGATGCCCTTTGATTGGGGAATTGCTAAACACATTGTGATATCTGATGGATGGAATACTATTGTGCTGAAAGGAATAATGAACTGGACGAATTCCATGTGAACTGGAACAATCTCCAGGAATTGATGCAGAGTGAAAGGAGCAGAACCAGGAGAACATTGTACACAGAGACATACACTGTGGCACAATCGAATGTAATGGACTTCTGTACTAGCAGCAATGCAATGATCCAGGATAATTCTGAGGGACTTATGAGAAAGAACTGTGGGAAAAGAAACACAGAAGAAAAACAACTGCTTGACCACATAGGTCAATAGGGATATGATTGGGGAGTTAGACTCTAAATAATCACCCTAGTGCAAATATCAATATTATGGAAATTTATCTTGATCAGTGACACACGTAAAATCCAGTGGAATTGCATGTTGGCTATGGGAGGGGGGTGGAAGGAGGGGAGGGAAAGAACATCAATCACATAACAATGGAAAATGTTTTCTTAATTAATCAATTAAATAAAAAAAATTTTAAATGATAAAAGCTACTTAAAGTAAAAAAAAAGCAATTTATTAAAAATTTCACAATGCTCTATAACTCTTTTTATTGGCCCTACTTCCCTTCCCCTCCTCCTCAGTAAAAACATCTCAGATTTTCCCTATCAATCTAAAAATCTATTTAGTCTTCAGGGTCCCATTCAAGTTTAACATTTCCCCAGCTATTCTAGCTCATATGAATTTTTCTCACTATGCATGCTAGATAAGTCAGAAATCAAACTGGAAGTTACTATTTTCATAAATGCTTCAAGAAATGTTTCCCCAACTTGTATACAAAGCCTTTCAAAGCAGGGACTAATAATGTGCAGTCCTGGAACCCACAAGAGAACTTAGGAGACCTTCATTCACTCCCTACATATTTAGTGACTGAAAATACCAACCAGGAACACTAAGGATCCTCCTCGATGTCACCTATGCTCAAGTATCAAGAACCCCTTATGAAGCCAAATAAATTAGGTTCTTATGTAATTTTTCCAACTCATTATATATAACTCTCTTTCCTGAACTATATAATCTAGCCCAAACATCCTTCTTACATTCCTTACATGACATTTCCCATCTCCTTGCCTTTGCACCAGCCCTTCTCCATACATGGAATGCACTCCCTCCTCACCTCAGAGAAGCTCCTACTTTCTTCAAGCCTGGACTCAATCTCTAATCTCTACCCTCTGCCACTTTCAACTGTCCTGATCCCCCCCCCCAATTGCAAATGCTCTCCCTCCCCAAACTACCTTGCATATATTTTATATGATTCTGGATATATTTAGAAGTCACAAGATATAATGGATGGAGAGTTGGCCTCACAACCATCAAGACCTGGATTCAAATCATACCATATAGACTCCATTCAAACTTTTCTAGTCAACTTTCCAAGACAATAAATTGCAGGGGAGATGTCAATGTGTGTTGGCAGAGTGATTTTGCTCACCAAGAACTATTTTTAGGAGTGAAATCCTAGTCACTGTTCCAATCCCTACATTATTGTATCCATTGGTTGTGTGTAAGCTCCCTGAGATGGGGGACTGTTTAATTTTTGCTTTTATGTTCCTAAAACCTACTACAGTGCATAGTAGGCACTTAACAAATACTTACTGCTTGCTTGCTTGATTGACTGATTGCACCTCTGAGATTGGACTTCAGAGTGTGAAGATGGGATTAACCCATTTTTAGATTTAATCGCCAGAAGTTTATACCCCCCATTTATCCTTAAGTATGGGCAGGTCTATGATGCACATTAGCCATTGTGAGTGACCAACCAGAATTGACTGACTGCCCCCTGGGCAGTCCTAAGCAAAGCTTTAGATGTAATTGGTCCACTTAATGGAAGGCACAGGAAGTGATGGAAGCAATGGTCTTTATAAGTGGCAAGAACTTCCTATGAGGAGGTCTTTGGCCTTGGAACTGGACTAAAAGGACCCTGGAGGAGCTCCAGCTGAGGACTACTTTCTATTTTCTATTAGGACTACCAGGTGGGCCAGCGAGAAAGGCTGATTCCTTTCCCCGGCTTGTTCAGGAGGTACCAGCCTCCAGAGGCCCCTTGTCTAAGGGAGGAGGCCTTGTTTAATTTACCCCTGAGCCTCCTTTGCTGGGACCTCTGAAGCCCTGCCTGGTTTGGACCTGACAGGAGTAAATATCTACTTTCTCTAATTTTCTTACTTTCACTCTTTCTCCTATTATAAATAAACTACCATAAAAGTCATTTGGAATTGAGTAATAACTCCTTAAATTTAGTCCAAACCTTTTTATTTTTCCCCCTTACAAGAGTAGGCAAAAGCCTACTGACTGCCACACTGCCACACTGACCCAAGCCTCAGACTAAGCCTGAATGATAAAAGGAAAACATCATCCTCCACATGACTGTCTTTCCCTCTTCTCCCAACCCCTTAGGTAGCGTAATGGAAAGAGCACTGGGCCTGAAGTCAAGAAGATTCATCTTCCTGAGTTTAAATCTGACTTCAGACACCTACTAGCTCTTTGTCTCAGTTTACTCATTTGTAAAATGAGCTGGAGAAGGAATGGCGAATCACGACTGTCTTTTTTACCAAGAAAACCCCAAATGGGGTCATGGAGAGTCAGACATGACTGAAAACAATTAAACATCACTGGAAAATAAAAGGGAAGAATACTCAACCCTAGATCGCTCCCGCCATTCATCTTTTCTTCTCATATTACTGAGCTGCTGTATGCCATTGGAGGAAGTTACTCCACACTGCAACTAGGTCCAATACAAATTAATATTTTCTGTTCTCAACTGGACCCTTACTGCCACAAGCAAAAATTTTATTGGCTTTTGCTCTGTGCTACTTCTTTCAATGGCTACTCTGAATCATCTTTTCTCTCCTCATACCCCCAGCCTCCCCAATTCCTTTTATCTGAACAGATACACATACTTCTTGTTTTACTAAGGAAATAAAGGTTAATTGCCAAGAGCTAAATCTTCCCCATTTCATAACTCAAAGTCTCTCTATATCTCCATCCATCATCTCTATTTTTTTTCTCATTCTCCTTAAGTGGCATAATGGATAAAGTATTGAGCCTAGAGTCAGGAAGACCTGAGTTTAAATACAATCTCAGTTACTTATGAGCTGTGTGGCCCTGGATTGGGCATTTAACTTCTACCTACCTCAGTTTACTCAACCATAAAATGGGAATCAAAACAGCATGTTATGTATCTCCTATAGTTGATGTGAGAATCAGATGAGATATTGTAAAGTGCCTGGTACATAGAAGACCTTTATTAAATTCTTCCTCTCTCTGGGAAAAGGGACCCTTCGTATCAAAGATAAACCCTGAACCCATGCCTTGAATCAAATGCCAGGCTAAGAGATTTTCCCTCTCTCTCTCATCTTTAATCTATTCCAGTATTTTAATCGCTTCCTCTCCTCTCCAGGGAATTTTCTCTGGCTATCCTCTATCCTTGGAATAATCTCCCTTCTTATCTCTGCCTTCCTGGCTCCCTTAGTTTCCTTCAAGTCCCAATTCAAATTTCATCTTCTACAGGAAGATTTTACAGATCCTTCTTAATTCTAATTCCTTCCCTTTGTTGCTTACTTCCAATTTATGTTGTCTATATCTTGTTTGTACATAAATATTAAAATATAAATTATAAATAATAAGGTTATAATAATATAAGGTAATAAATGATACATTTCCCATTAGTCTTTGAGGTTCTTGAGATCTAGAATTGTCTTTTGTCTCTTCTGTAAATCCCTAGAACTTACTTGGCACAGTAGGCACTTAATAAATATTTATTGGCTGAATGATATCCATTGATTCTTTCCCCCTTACCCTCAGAAATGTCCATGTATCCTTGAAAAGCCTTCTTTTGTCCCTACATTTTCTCAAGCTATTCCTGTACCTTTCCCCACTTTCACGGCCAAACTCCTGTTTGTATGTGTAGTCTTGAAATCTTCATCACCCTTAATTTGATGTTCTTTGATCAGTCATTGTCATCCTAGAGATCTTTGAGAGTTCTCATGAAAATGATTATTCTCCTCCTCCTGGTCCTGCTTGACTTTTGTGACACTATTTTCTCTTGATCCTTCTTATTTTCTCTCACACTTCATCAGTCATCCTTCCTCTTAACATGGAGATGCTCCAGAGTTCTGTCTTGGCTCCTCTTAGTCTCTGACTTTTGGAGATGTTATCAGCTTCCAGGAGCTTAAACATCATCTCTACCCAAGAGGTTCCAAAATCTATAGATCCCGCCTTAATCACTCTCCTGAAACTCATTCAGTCCTTGACAACTGCTTGCTGGATATCTCCTCCCAATGGTAACTCAAACTCATTGTGGTTCAAATGGAAGTCATTAACTACCCCTCTAAATCTACCAAATTTCATTAGTTCTGTTGGGGACATCACCGTCTCCCAATGACCAGATTTATCACCATGGAGCCAGCCTTGATTCTTCCCTCTTTCTCATCACCCAAATCTAGCCAATTGCCAGGTCTTGCCAATTCTATCTCTACTTCTCTCCATTCACAGTCATCTAATTCAAATTCTCATCTCCTCTTTCCTGTCTCCTAATTGCTTTCTATCTTGCCTCTCTCTGATCCAACCCCATCATCCATAGAACTTCCAACATATATAAGTAAGCTTCCTTTAATAGAGGTCTGACCATGTCACATCTTTACTCAAAAACCATCCATGACTCCCCATTGCTTCTAGGATGAGAAATTTTTTAGCCTCACATTTAAGACCCTCTAGAATCTGCCTTTCTGACCTTTGCATGCTACTTCCCTTCACTAACTTAATATTCCAGTGAAACTGGACGACTGTTTAGTCATCTAGATAGCTTTAACTTGATACTCTCTCCCATTTCTGTCCACTTGTACAATGTCTGAAATGGACCTACTCCTCTCTACCTCTCAAAATCTCTAGTTTTCTTCAAGACATCTCAAGTGGCACTTTGTCTGCAAAGCCTTCCTTGATTTCTATTGTTAGAGCTTTCTCCATCTCTTCAATTTTCCTTAAGTTCTGTATATTTGTGAATACATTGTGTCCCCTCAAAAGAATGTAAGTTTTTATTAGGCAGGGCAATAGATGGAGTCAGGAAGATCTGAGTTCAAATCCCACCTATCTGTGTCATCCTGAGCACACTGTACCTGTCTGCTGCTCCAGAACTCTATCCATAGGACACCTATCTGTTTCTTGCTACTGGATTTTACCTGTAGTAAACATAAAGCATTTTTTCTCATGAAAACTCTAAAGATTCATGTCATATACTGACATGACCAATTTAACCCAGGTCTATTTGGTCCAGTCAAGCCAGCCTCTGATTGTTTCTCACATGTGACACTCCATTGCCTATTTCCCTGTCTGCACAGGCTATCCCCTATGACTGGAGAGCTCTCCTATCTCTAAGGGCTTTATTTCTCAGCTCAAGTCCCCTCTGCATGAAGCCTTTCCTAGTCCCCCAAGCCGATAGGACATCCTATCTACCCTACTAAAACTTAAATATGCTTTATATGTATTCTGTATATATCTATATAGGTGCATGCTGTCTCCCACAGTAGGATGTAAGCTCCTTGAATTCTGGCACTACTTTGTACCCCTAGACCTAATGTGATCTTGCACATAGTAGGAGCTTATGCATGTGGGGAGAAAGAGGGGGTGGGAAGGAGGGAAGGAGGGAAGGAGGAAAGGAAGGAGGAAAGAAAAGATAGAAACACATGTATATGGCATACATAAGGGGAAATCTTGTGATTTCATCAGTACCTTCAACTTATTGATCTAGTGAGCTTATTAGAACACTGAGAAATTAAATAGGATCATGCTATTATGTCAGAAGCAAGACTTGAATGCAATATTTATTAGTTCTGAGGACATCTCTATTCACTGTCATACAACCTTCCATTTAGTATATATATATATATATATATATATATATACACACACACACACACACACACATACACATGAACTTTGATCCCAAATTTTAAAATTTGAACTTTAACTTGTAAGTCAGCTCAAATCGTTGCCTCTGCCACTTACTTTCTATGCCTGTTTCCTCAACTGAAAAATGAGAGGAATTGGAAGTGGCCTTGGTGACCTCTTATGGTATCTTCCAGGTTGGAATTTATGATTCGATAAATTCACTTAGCTTCTAGAAACCCCCAGGTTACTCTAAAATCATGTTATAATTACCGATCTGCATCAACAGAGGGAGGTTTCCACACTAAGAATTCCCTACAGCAATAGAACCATAGGTCTGGATAATCCTGCCCCAAACCCTCCACTACCAGCCTATCTTCTATCATTTCCCACTCTTGATGTTTACTTCCTATCTGGAATGTTCTCTCCCCTTTTCAAGTAGGTCAGAGGTTCTTCTTCACCTGAGGTCTATGAATTTGTGTTCTAAATATTTTGTTAAATGAATTTCAGCATAATTGGCTTCCTTTGTAATACTATGTGCAATTTTATGCATTTAAAAACATTAATCTGAGGGGTCCCTAGGCCACATCAGACTGTCAAAGGAGTCCATGAAAGGTCTAGACAAATAAAATCTTAATATGGGAGGGACCAGTTTAAGTATCATTTCTGCTAAGTACTTTGAGCCAAATCATTCCCTTTCTCTAACAAGTAAGCAGGATGTAGAAAATGGTAGTTCTCAAACTTTTTCAACTCAGGAACCCCAAAATCAATGAGACCAACGCAAAGAGCTTTCTTGTGGGTCTTATGTACTTATTTGTTATATGTTTAATATATTAATATCTACATTTGCCATACTAGAAATCAAAATGTCTGATCACAAAAGTTTTTACCTTATAGATCCCCTGAAGAGATCTTGGGGATTTGCAGACCATTTTGAGATTCAGGGTACAGAGCATGCATTCTAAAAGAATTAAATTATATGCTGCTATTTCTACCCTCTAGATAGGGAGTTGAAATGTATTGGTCAAAAGATGGCTAGACTGGGGGCCTAGAGATGGGAGGTCCTAGGTTCAAATATGACCTCAAGACACTTCCCAGCTGTGTGACCCTGGGCAAGTCACTTGACCCCCATTGCCTACCCTTACCACTCTTCTGCCTTGGAGCCAATACATGGTATTGACTCCAAGATGGAAGGTAAGAGTTAAAAAAAAAAAGATGGCTAGACTATAAGCTTGTTGAAAGTAGGGTCTCATCTCATGTTTCATTTTATCCCTCATTCAACAATACTTTATATGTCTTGACTCCAAAAAAGGTTAGTGTTTGGGTAAACAATGCCACAATAAAGGAAAGAAATAAGAAATAAGGTGTAGGAGAAATGGCTTGGGAACCAAAGAACCCAAGTTCAAGTCTCAATCCTGCTCATTAAATATATATATTTAACTTTGAGAAAATCACTCTATTTAATTTGTAAAATGAGTAAGTCCTGTATAGATGACCTCTAAGGTCTTTTCTAACTATGGCGGGGGAAGAGTAACTGTGTGTGTCTGTCTGTCTGTCTTTCAACCAAAACCAAATTTTTAAAGTCCATTTGCAACAGAAGTTGAAACAGGTCATTTCCTTTCTTAACCATCAAGCTTTCTTGCCCAACACACATCCATCAGCTTCTGTGACCTTTGTAAATGACCTCAGAGCATATCTTGAAGCCAGTTCTTTCACTTCCTCAGAGACCGAGTCAGGGAAGAAAAGAATTACAAATCCTAACTGAGGGAAGGCAGATTCTTCCGTTTTCCACAAACCTGTGGGCCTTGTATTCATGATTATCTTCCTTTCTGAAATACATGGAACACAGCGCAAAATTGGGGGGGGGGGGGAGGGTTAGAGGGGAGGCCAGTTTGATTAACAACTGGACTCGATTATTAAGGCCCAACCTCTATTTTTTATAGATGAGGAAAACTGAGGTCAAGATAAAGGAATTAACTTGCTTGAGACCACACAAAACATCTCAAGTTGTTGAATCAATTCGTCTGACCTTTTTGACCCAATCTGAGTTGGTTTTTTGCAGAACTACTGGAATCTGGACTTGCCATTTCCTTCTCCAGTTTTACAGATGAAGAAACTGAAGCAAGCAAGGTGAAATGTTTTGCCCAAGGTAACCCATCTAGTAAGTGTCAATCGAGGCCAGACTTGTAGGCCCAGTGCTCTATTTACTATGACACCTAGTAACTATAAAGTTAGAGGACCTGGGCTCAAATTCTGGTTCTTACACTTACTTCTTTAGTGAAGGACATTAAGCATCTGAGCCATGAGTTCAATCTTCAGTTACTTCCTAATTATGTGATCCTGGGCAAGTTGCACTCTCCCAGTCTCTTTCTTCACCCATAAAATGAGAATAATTGCAACTCAAGATTGTTGTGAGGATCAAATTATATAAACTTAAGTGCTTCACAAAGGGTAAACAGGAGTATTATGGCCTGCTGAGGAATATTTTTACTAAATAAAAATACAATAAAACATTGATCATGGTAATATGTGTGGTTTTCTGACACATGACCGGTGAGCTTGATACCACTGCTTAAGTTCCCTTCCAGTGATGATGACGACCTATGGGCTGGAAAAACTAACTCTTGCAAGGCTCTATAGCCCTAAGATGTCCCATTTTAGTCCTGATTATTCTCTTACTTCCTCTTTCTTTTTCTCTCAAAGAGAAAGGCTACCCTTGGCTTAGGAGTCCCTCTCAGACCTAAGGCTATTTTCTGTTTGCCACCTCTTCCATTATGGCAGGCTCAGGACCCAGCAGTACTTGTAAGACACATAAGACAAGCCATCTCCAAAGGGATGACCTGTTAGAAAGGAATGCTAGGAATGCAGACAAAACCTTAACAAAAGGAAGCAGCAAGAGAATCAGTGACACTGGAATTTTTTTTTTAAGTCATCATCTCTGTAGCCAATTCAAAGACTGGTGGATGTTTGCTTATGTCAACCACAGGACCACAGGGCTCGGGCACAAAGACCATATCCCCTAATTCCTTGTAAGAGCCAGTAATGAAATTAACCACCGACTCCAACTCTGTCATTGAAAGGGCTACCGCAGGATGCTTCATTCAGTCTGTAGCTCTCCTCCCTTTGAAACCATGGCAGTCTTTATGGCGGCAAAATGCAGGCCTTGGGTTACATTTTCTCTGAGAATTAAATATACTACAGAGCTAGCCAACTCCCTGCCACAGCAAAGGAACCACAGGGTGTCCCCACAAAGTGGCCTCCTGGTCTGCTCCTGCACCTTTTCTTTGTTTTTCTAACATTTTCCCGAAAAACCTAGGAGGAGAGGACGCCATGCTTTTTCAGCTACATGATTTTAATGGGTAAATGAATTCTTTCATTAGATAGCTTGCAAAAAAAAAAAAAGAGAGAGAGAGAGATGAGCAATATTATTGGCATCTCACCGAAACATAAATATATAAATTACACTTTTACACATTAAAAAAAAAACTTTTAGACATATACATTCATGGGCATAGCACTGTGAATGGTACCCAGCTGAGAGTAAGCACAGGTGGCCAACAGAACTCAAGTTGCCACTCTCCAGGAAGAGAGCACACCTCTCTGGGCATCTGGCTGGCATCCGGGCAAGGCTGAATGCTGACTTCATGCTGCCATTAACAGCCCGTTCCCAAAATTACTTTTCCATTGTTTGAAATGTGATGGAGCCGCCAGAGAGGGCAAGAGCAGGTCTAATCTTTTCCCCAAAATTTGAAAGGCTACAAAGGTTGGTTCCCCCTCAGCCTCTTCCCACCCACCCCCCTCCCCATCCTACCCCAACCTCTTAGTGTTTACATCTCAGAGCTTCAGTTCATTCACATTCAGAGGCATTCCATTCAGGCTAAAAGCCTTATCATAAAGACATGCTACTTTATAAGTTCCTCCTAAAAAACAAAAACATAAACAAAAACCCTTTACTTCACTAACACATACAACAGAGAGAAAGCTTCCATCTCTTAAGAGACATTTCATGTGAAATGTTGATAAACAAAATTAAAAGGAAAATGGCCACATGACCGAATCTACTTCTGGGTCTGAGGGAAGAAATTAGGCAGCTGAACCAGCCACCAAAGTACTCAGAAGAGTTAACTGTCTTCGTCTACCCAAGGCCATAAGCCGAAGAAAAGTGGAAAACCAAATCAGGCTTTTGCCTATACCCTCCAAGTAAGCCTGACTCAAGAGGGTTTTTTTTTAACCTTTTAAGTTAAATTCAGCCAAATAACCCCTCTGACTAAAGTTTTCACTTTCCCTCCCAATGGCTTTTGGCTTCAGATAGACAAGAGCCTCAGTCAACTAACCAAATGTTTGGTCTGTGTGACAATAAATGAACAGTTGGGCCAATTTCTTTCATCAAATCGAACTGACCAATGATTCTGGAATTTTAAGTATGACCACATCCTCTTGAATTTTCAAAGCAGTGGGTGGGGCCTGAAGCCAACTGGGTTCAGCTGAGCCCTCCAGAGAGGACCCAGTGGAATCCCCATGTGCCACTGGTAAAGGGGGTGGGGGGGAGCATATGCACCTCAACCAGCCTTCTACTGTAAGGCAAGCTGGGCTTGAGACAGATTTTTGAAGTTGGTTGGGCTATTCCACTAGAAAAATATGACCATAAAATGGGTATTTGGGGAGGGGGGGGATTCCTCTGGAGGTGGAGTTTTTTGTTTTGTTGGGGTGAGGGTTGGGGTTTCAGGAGAGGAAGGGAAAGGGGATGGTTTCAAGAAAACATAGCAGGATTTCTCAGGTATATAAAACTGTTAATTTTAGATAAAAATACAAACTTCACCTTTACAAAAAACACATTTTCTGTTGAATACACGCAAAGCATAACATCTTACCAAAAATAAAGAATTTTAAAGTTCTGTTCAAATATTGGCAGCAGGTCTACTTCTCTGCTGTGACAACATTGTACAATACAGATACAAGAAGAAGTTGTACATTTTCACCCAGCCAAACATGTCAAAATTAACTTTCTAGCTCATATATTGTAAAAAGAATGGCAAATTGCTAACACAGATATCACTGACTAGTCACCAACTGAAAAAAGCCTGGAAGGGAAGATTTGGCATGGATGTTTCTATGATTGGTTTACGCACATTATTTTACTGAAATGGCTTAAATTAAAAAGGGAGGGGGAGGAAGGAAAAAAATATAAACCCAGAAACATTTAGAAAATTATGCATAGGTAGGTATACCATGTTTATTTTAATACATCTCATTAGTTTGCATCCTGCTAGGAGAAATACCATCATACTGCCTGCCTTACTGTTACAGCAGCCTTTTTCATGTGTTATTGGTAAATGGAGTCCAAGAAATTAAAAAAAAAAAAAGCTAGGCAAAGAATAAAAAGAAAAGCTTAATAATCACTTTATGGTGTAAAAAAAATCCACTTAAGGCTCTCAAAAAGGTTTATGTAGACTTAAAACACTACGGAGCGAGGATGTATTGTGTCTATAGTGTTCACGTGGCATTGGATACATTCCTGGTTGTTGTTGGTTGTTGTTGTTTTCTGTTTGTGTGTGTGCCTGTAGTCCATCAGTGTCCATCCATCTTCATCAAGAAAACAGGCCCATTTCTTGACAAAAAGCACCTTTGACCACTCTTGACAGAAATCCATTGTTCATTTAGATTTTTGTCACATTTTTGTAGAACTTTTGGGTCTCGTCCATTCAGTCAACCTTTTATTTTATTTTTTTTTGTATGGGTTTTTGTAGGTTTTTTTCTTTTTTTTTTTGGACAAGGAAGCTTCTTATTGTTTCACCGAGTGCTACAATACTTGCTTTGATGTCACATTAAACAAATGTACATTGTCTCTTTGTTCTCATCAAGTGTTCTTTCAGACAGTTTTTCACAGAAGAGAACAAGTAGAGTATACTGTCAATGAAGCACCATACATAGAAGGTTCAGGAATGTAACAAACCATGTACATCCGTGTCCCAGAGAAGGTTTTCTAGCTTATTTTCACCTCACATCTGTTAAGAAAGAAAAAGGATACAATAACTTGAGGATCAAAAGAGTCACTACTTACTTATGATCGTCTTTTAATTTCCACATCATTAGCTTATCAAAAAAAGGTTCTAACAATTTGCCTAATTAAAAAAGTGCACAGAAGTTGGTTAATAGGATTCAGTGGCTTCTAAGAACTGTACAAATGAAACCCAAATCATTTCTCTGGTAAATTTCAGAATAAGGAGATCTAGACTCATCCCAACAGAACTTTAGCCATAGATGACAGTCATTGCACTTGGTCCTTCTGTCTTTTATGATGTAATAATCTCCAAAGTTCACAAAATTTTAAGATGCTATAACAATTCAAATAGAAGTGATTCCATTCAGAATCTTCCTAGAGCAATGAAAACTCTGTCCTGCTTTATGGGTTTCAAAAGCTCAAGATTCCACAACCCTTCTCCAACTCCATGTTTTAGAATTATAGAAGGGAAGTTTGAAGTCCCCTTAGAAACAGCCAGTAAGATAACCATTGTCAAGGAGGGCTGCTGAATCCTCTGCAGGAAAGGGCAGGGGAGCCAGAAAGAGGCCAAATATTTCAAGCTCCTTTCTTACTCCAAGATTCTGTGATTTAGGGCATTAAATCCAGGGGTCTTTTTTCTAAGGAGGTGTGGAAATCTCCCCAGGTCTAGAAAGATCTTTTCCAGACCTCCAACTTTTAAATAGCCTTGAAATAAAAACCAATTTCAATCTTGCAATTCATTCATGCATTGTTATAGGATGCTTTGACCCTCCAAATCAGTAAAACAGAGAAAACAAAAGCCAGAGGAATGATACTTCAGATCACAGAAGCTCAAGTATTAATTAGGGCCTGTACAAAGGCAAGAAAGGCAAAGAAATCAAGGGATGGAAGAGGCCAATGGTTCCGGGTAGCTTAAAGGGAAAACACCAGCAGGGCAGAATGATTAGAGCCAATCATATCTAATCTCTTTGCAGCTTTAAGGTAGCAAGTGTCAAGATTGGAAGAGTGATTCAGTTGGTGTGATAAAAGAGTTTGATTGAATTGTCCATTGTTGGTGGGATTACAGCATATCCAGTTTATAGGTCCTACCTGATTATCAAATAGCTCCAGTGGGCTTTAGGTTGGTTTTAACTTTTTTCTTTTCCGTTTTTTACCTGTTTCCCTAGGCCTTCCTGTTAACATAAGGGCAAGGAGGGTGAAAGGCCCTAAGGGAATGCTGTTTGCTTGAAAACTGAAGTAATAAATACTTGAGATGTTTATCTTTCTGAAAGAAAACTTGATAATCTTTTGCATTAAGGTACTTCCTTGTATTCTTTTTTTTTAACTGACTTCAGGAGTGTATTATAAAACCACGCACCTTTGTAAGCAAAGACTCACATGAAAACCTACATTTCAGCTGAGACTGAAAGCCTGAAGTTAAAAAACAGGCCCCTCATCCTTACCCCATCATCCTGAAAAAGCGAATTTCCATTCCATTTAAAAGGGGGAAAAGTCTTTCTACCTCAAACCCTTGTTTCAACCATATCTTTAGCTGTACTCTGTATAAAACTATATAACCTCCCCTCTATTCTACTTTCCTACCCTCCCCTCTTCACCACAAATAATCTTAAACTCAAAATTCTTCATGGGTTCATCTTTATGTTAAGATGCATCTGGCAAATATGCTCACAATTATATGCCATTCTTCATTTCCTCATTCCTGAGGATTCCCAATAATTTTGCTCCATCACCCCCTTCAACTCCTGCCCTCAGGAAACAAAGATGTGGAAGACATTCCCATTGAAAAAAGGTGGCCACTTACCAGTTTCTTCTTCTCGATAATCTGAATTAGAATTTGATGACATACAGGTGCATTCCAAATGCTCTTCTAACCTCACCAGAACTTCTTTTAATTTCGGTTTTTTCCTAACATATTCCACTTTTGCCACCTGTGCAATAAAAAGGCAAATAGCGATTGAGACCCACATTGATGCTTTTGTCTTCAGCAATCATGTACTGAAAAAGAATGAACTCTAAGATTGCAGAGCTATCTGGCTATGGAGTGCTAACCGGAACCCAGTTCTATTCAAGAACCAATTTCATTCATTTCCAAATGGAATCCAGTAAGATACATTCTGAGGCTTCCCAAGACCCTAGCTGCCTTCCAGCAAAATCCCCACCACTTTGAAAAAACAAATCAAGACCAAAAATATTCTAATTATGAAAAATATTTGAGACCTAGTTGGATTTGTTTGGGTGCGTATGCTTTAAGAAAAAGCAAGATACAATTGAATAGAAAACATTTGGTAATAAAAAGCAGGGGAAATCAGCAAAATGGAAGAAAGCATCTCATTGTAGGTAGTTCCCCAAATACATTATTTAACATTTCTGTGACTTGCATGTCATACCACATTCTTTTCATTTGCATCAGTCAGCCAATGAAAATAACTAAGAATGTTAGTATATTAGGGTTTGTTGACCTGGCCAAATACGTTAATAACCTACAGAGGGAAAGAAAAAAAAAATCAGGATTTCAGTTTTCCCAACATTTCCCTTCAGCTTGTTTTAAGAAATTTAGGCCAAAGACCCTGGCACATAATCCCAGCCTGATGAAATCAGTTCCCAAGAGGACTGAAACATCCTCCTAGAACAGGCAGGACCTTGGTTTGAAGATCTGGGCGAGCCTGTACTCATGGCATTTTGAGTCAATGCCGACCCCAAACTGAGATTCTCTATGTTTAGATCAGACAATTCCATGGAAGGTTCTGAATGAATGAATCAGCTTAATTGTCCCCAAGTGGCTGCAAGAAATGGAAATAAAACATTTAAGATTCCTATTACCCTTCAGGGACAGTGCTAAAATAAAATTATTTTCTTTGTCCCAAAGAAGTCGAGGTATAAAAAAATCCAGTGGAAGACTTTGGGGAATTATGGGATAAAAATCATATTGGCACATCATAGATTGTGGGCCAATGCCAGACAATTCAGCCATCTTAGTCTCCTGGGCTTTTAAACAGAGTCCATTTGTCTGGGTGCAATGTTGAATAGGGTCCTGCCGCAGTCACATTCCCAGGCTGGGAAAACCAGGCACCAAGATCAAACTAAATGAACTTCTGGAGAACACTTGCTATCTGGCAAAGCATTTCCTCATTCTAGTATAATTCCAAGCCATCTGTGAGATCATTCTCTCTCACAGGAAGAATTAAAGGCACTGAATTCCCCTCATTAAGGCATTTAAGGTCCTCTAATAGGCCCCTCCTTGTGCTAACCTCACCATATTTCCCCTAACCTGGTCCATGGATCAATTCCAAAGTAACTATGAACTTGGATAAGAAAAAAAGTGGCTTCTTTATTTTAAAGTGTGGTTTCCTTTGTAATCCTATACATTTTATTTTATGCATTTGAAAAATCATTTTGAGCAAGAGTTCAAAGGCTTAAACTAACGAAGGGTTCTGTGACATAGAAAAGAGAAAAAAAGAATCCCTACACTAAACAGAAATATAGTTGGTTAGTAGGAGAGGACAACTGGGATTCCTGTTGTAATCTAAAAAACTCTGAGATCCAGGTAGGCCTATCTCCGGTTCCTCATGGGTATGTATGCTCATTCCAAGCATTTACACCCTTCTAAAATACAAGACAGACAGAGAGAATCTGTTACATATCTTAAACTGGACCTTGTAACTTAAATCTAAGCTCAACATGTCCAAAATGGAACTCATTTTCCCCGCAAACCCTCCCTTCTTCATTTTTTTTAAAAAACCTTAGAATCAATACTATGTATTGGTTCTAAGGCAGAAGAGAGTTAGGGCTAAGTAATGGGCATTTAAGTGATTTTCCCAGGATCACCCAGTAAGAAATGTCTAAAGTCAAATTAGAACCCAGGACCCCAGGTTCTCTATCCACTGAGCTACCTAAAACTGCCTCCTTTCTCTAACTTCCCAATTACTATCAAAGGCACCATCATCATCCCAGGTTCACAATCAAGGCATCACCCTGAACTCCTCAGTCTCCCACCCCTCCATATCCATTCTGATGCCAAGGCCTGTCAGATTTTCCCTTCAAAACACCTCAAATACTCTTGGCACTGCCGCACCACCCTGGCAGGGCATAGATTCTCATCACCAAATGCTTCAACTGCTGGTCAGTCAACCTGCCACAAATCTCTCACCACTGCCATCCATCCTCTGTAAAGCCAACAGTTGTCAGTTTACTAACGCACAGATCTAACCATGTCATGTCTGCCCACTTCCCTTCCCACTCAAAAAACTCCAGTGGCTTTCTATCACACCCAGGATCAAATATGAAATCCTTATTTGGCATCTGATGCTCGTCATAACAGCCAATCCAACCTTTCCAATGTTCTTACATCTTACATATCCCACAAATTCTGTGATCCACTGACACAGTCTTCTTGCTGTTCCTCAAATCCAGATGTTCCATTCATTTCCACAAACCAGGAATTTTCATTGGCTGTCCCCTGTGCCTGGAATACTCTCTCTCCTCATCTCTACCTCTTGGATTCCCTAACTTCCATCAAGTTCCAGCTGAAATACCTCCTTGTACAGGAAGTCTTTTCTCATCCCCTTACATTCTATGGCCTCCCCTCTGTGGATTATCTCTCATTTATCCTGTATATAACTTGTTTGTACAGAGTTGCTTGTATATTGTCTCTCCCATTAGACTGTATCCCTTTCTCTGTATCCCCAGCATTTTAAATTATTATGTGAATTCCCAAATCTATGATCCTATGAATACCCACTGGACTTCTGTGGGTCAAAAGATCAAGTAAATGAAAAATGGGAAATAATCATAACTTCTGGTTCTCCCAATGCTTCCCCACCTTCTTTGTAGGGACAAACTGATGCCTGGATTTCTTTCAAAGAAAAAATTGTTCCAACATGTTAACAGAAAAAGGACACGATGACTGTCAAATGGGGACAATGCTTGCATTGTTCAAGAGAGTCCTTTGGGATTGGAATCACCTGGATGACCTATCTCTTTTACCTATCTATCTAGACTATTTCTCCTTGAGGATGTCTATCTATCCCACCTGTCTATCTAGACTAGTTCTCCTTGAGTACGTAGACAAAGGTAGAACAAGTTTCACCGTAACATCAAAATGTACACAAAGTAGACACACACACACACAAGTTATATTAATCGTTAACTCAAGAGATGGTGCAAAGGGCTTTCGAAGGAGACATGCGAAATAGTATTTGGCCATGTAATTTATTACCAAACATAATATGACCCTAAACTAAAGGTTTGGGAGTGGTAGTTGTTTTGTGTCCCATTTTGTTTGTGTCCTGTTTTGGAGATAGGAGTTACAAGGCAACCAAGCCCATTTTAATGAAATTTCTCTAAAAATAAACTTTCACATAGACACTCATTCATAAGGCATGTGGCCTTCGTCTACAATAAGGTTATTTTTTTTCTTCTGCTATATTTATATTTGCACTGTATTTCCTCAATGGGAAATTCTACCCAAAAGATCTTTATAAGCACTTGCCAACATCAGTCCATCAAACCTGAGAGCTGGCCCCCAAACAAATTAAAGGAATAAGGACGTGGCAGGAAAACTCCTCCTTCCTTTGAACCCAACCTAAAACTTGTTGTACTCATCTCTGCTCATTCAAATGGCCCTCGTAAAGCCCAAAGGTTGAAGAAAGAATAGAGAACATTTTAAGTAGGGTAATTGGCTAAGGGAGGAACTTCCTTAAATCTGTCCAAATCTTGGGTCCTCCACTGCCAAGGCCAATCTTGGCCCAGCCTATAGAAAGGTAAATCATGTCAATGACCCATTGGGATAAAAGCAGTAAAGAAACATTTTGAAAGTTTCCTAAAGTTGGAGCTCAGAGGGAGTGCCAGAGACTTGATAGGACAAAAAGGCATCATCCCCTTGCTCTAAAAAGCTACTTCTAGAGGGCATCTGGGTAGCTCAGTGGATTGAGAGCCAGGCCCAGAGATAGGAGGTCCTGGGTTCAAATCTGGCCTCAGACACTTTCCAACTGTGTGACCCTGGGCAAGTCACTTGCCTAGCCCTTACCACTCTTTTGACTTGGAACCAATGCATAGTATTGATTCCAAGACGGAAGGTGAGGGCTTAAAAAAATAATTTTAAAAATCCACTTCTAGAAATTCACCTTCCTCTTTTCTTGGAAAAAAGTAGGTGAATAAAGGTGTGGAATCTTTTCTATCTATTCAGTTGGCTGGTGTGTTGGTTGTTTTATTTCACTGCCTCCCCTTTGTTACTAAAAAAGGTTCACTGGGGAAGGGGTATGAAGGAGTATGTTCAGAAAGAAATCCTTCCTGGAGGAGGTTTCTAAAGACCTAAGTAAAGAAAAGGCCTTCATGTCCAGGACTCAGTAGAATCATAGACTTCCCCGAGTTGGAAGGAATCTTCAGAAAGTCTTTTATTCCAAATCTTTACCTGGCAAGATAAATCCGCTCCCACAGTCACCATATATTCCTGGGGCTTCTGCATGAACAACCTTTCCTGGGAAATGGGCAGTCAACTAGCATTAAGCACCTACTATTTGCCAGGTTGGGCAGCTAGGTGGTACAGTGGATAGTGTTGGGCCCAGAGGCATCTTCCAAGTTCAAATCTGGCCTCAGACACTCCCTAGCTGTGGTGTGATCCTGGGCAAATCACTTAACCCCATTTGCATCAGTTTCCTCTTCTGTAAAATGAGCTAGAGAAGGAAATGGCAAACCGCTCTAGTATTTTTGCCAACAAAACCAAAAATAGGGGTCACAAAGAGTCAATCAAACAGAACTGAAAATGACAATGCAATGTGCCAGACAGACACTGTACTAAGAGCTGGGTGGAAAAGCCACTGACTCAAGACTTCTAAAGAATCTCAGTCTAATTAGTGGAGACAATATATGGTGACAGAGAACTTACTATAGCACCAGGCGGTCCACTCTTGTTAAATTTCCCACTCAGGGTCCATTACTACCAAATCTATTTTCTACACTAGCACCCCTGTTGAACACCCAGGTGAATATGGGATAGTGGAAAAAACACAGAAAATCCAGATGCGAATCCTTTATTTGTGGCTTGTGCCACTTATTATCTGTGTGCCTTCAGGCAAATAGTTTCTTTTGGAAAATAGTTTTTCATTTTTTAAATGAAAAGGCTGGCCTGGATCAGTGGGATGCTGATAAGAGAACAGCGGCTCTCCTAAAAGAGGTGTGCAAGAGCACTCCTTTAAATTTAATCTACGTTGTTAACATTTTCTCCATCACTTTCTTAACTCTAGACAATCAATGAAATCATAAACCAAGCCTTGTGATTTTTTTTAACTTTTACTTTCTGTCTTATAATCAATACTAAGTATCGGTTCCAAGAGGGAGAAGAATGGTAAGGGCTAGGAGAAAAGGGTTACATTTGCGCAGGCTCTCACAGCTAGGGAGTGTCTGAGGTCAGATTTGAACCCAGAAACCTCCGGTCTCTAGACCTGGTTCTCCAACCACTGAGCCACCCAACTGCTCCCTAGAAAGTCACCTTAAACCCCATTGCCTAACCTTTACTGCTCTTCTATACCTGAGAACCAACACAAGGTACTGATTCTAAGATGGAAAGTAAGGGTTTAAAAAAAAAGAAGCTAAACAACAAGATTCTTGCCACATCAGTCCAATTTCACAGATAAACAAAAATGAGCATCATCATCATCATCATCATCATCAACCTGTATTTTGTAGTCTGAAACTTCATCCTTAATAGAACTAAGAACTAAATGATACACAGTAGATTAGGGAATGAGTAAACAAACTGTGCTACACTAACATAATGGAATATATTGCCAAATCAGAAGAATGAAGATGAAGGATTCAGAGAAACATGGAAAAACCAACATGAACTGATGCAGAGGGAAAAAATACACACAATAACAACACTGTGAAAGAGTTGAGAACTCACTGGAGAGAGGAGGGACTGACCAGATATGTGAAATATTGCAAAAGCCTTCAGAAATGGTTGTTTTTTGCTTTCTTATTTTTTTAAACCCTTACCTTCTGTATTGGTTCCAACCCAAAAGAGCAGGAAAGTCTAGGCAACAGTGATTAAGTGACTTGCCCAGGGTCTGGCCCTCAATCCACTGAGCCACCCAGTTGCCTCCCCTGACTCTTCCACCCCCCACCCCCAGTATTTATTTCTGATGTATTTTTTATAAGTGTGTCCCTCTGGGTGGCAGAGGGGAAAACATAGGTGACATAAAAAGAAAAGATCAATAAAAATATGTCTTCCTAAAACAAAACTATGGGGCTGCAGGTATAAAAAATAATAGCAAAAACCAATGAGCCAAGAAAGGGTCATTTTCTCTGATCAGCATCTTTTAAATATTCCAAGAATAAATATTTATTTTCTTCTATTGGCTCTTTGAATGCCCAATATCCCGAGCATTGTATGTTTTTCCCCTTTCCTTCTCAGCCTCAAGTCTCCACTCATTTATGAACATATTTTCCCCAACTTAGAAAATACAACCACCACCACCCCCTCCATACAAACTTACTGAAACCAGTCAGGGGAAACCTCAGAGCCCCAGCTCCCCCCATCACTGTCCCTTTTGTCAACACGGGGGCCAGGCTACTCTTTTTTTGCACTGCAAACAAAAGTGCTAGACTCAAGACAGAGAGGCAGCAGTGCCCAGGTTAAAAACCCATTTCCAAGGCTGTCAGATTTCCATATGAAAAGATTTAGAATTGGCTGGGTCACAGAAGAACACTCTGCTGGAAGGTCAGCAATGGGTCAAAGCAATATGTTGCCATCTCTTTTCGGAGCATCTGATTCTACTCCCAGAAGTCCTGATGGGCAAGACTGGAAAATGGAGGGGTCAACAGATTTTACCCCACATCCAAGAGCACATGACCTTCGCATTCTCACAGTACAACCTGCTCTAAAGGTCAGGAGTTACCGGCAGCAACAGTCTAAATACCAAAGGGGCCAAACATATTGGGCCACTCCACCAGAACCAGATTAAAACATAGTTGGGAAATATTTAACAAAAGCAATAAGAATACAATAGATCCTGGATCCCGCCAATATGTGGTTTCCCAAGTCTGTGCCAGCAGAGATCCTCACATTTGGTTTAATGCCCCTTCCCCTACCACCATCTGTTTCTGTTTTGCATGACACCACTCTGTAGGAAATAAAATTCTTCTCCTGAGTCCCATTAAAAAAAAATCTTGATATATAGGATTATGCAAGGAAACCAGAATATTGCACACTGATCTAACCAAGAAAGGCCATGAATTAATGTTTTAGAATTCTTCCTTCATTTGGTAACATATAGTAGAAAACCAAATATAATGTGGAATTGAAGACACTCATTTTTCAAGTTGGAGGAGCTCAGCTCACAAGAATTCTCTGCAATCACATCAGTATCTGCTTCAACTATAGACTCTAATCTAGGCTAAATTCAAAGCTCTTCTTTTCATTCCCAAGGCATCCTCTTTTCTTCCTATTCTTACCAAGCAAGGCCTTTTCCATAATCTGTCCTTCCACTCTCTTAGTGAGCCTGAGGCAAAACTCTTCCCTTCCTTCCTCTTTCCTTCCTCATAAAGGAATTCACAAGATCCTTTTAGCATTCTATAATTCTATTTATGCATACCTCATTCATATCTAGGTATCTGGCTTCTGGCCCACAACTTGGCCTGGATCAGGTCCTTCCTAACCTGTAGCCAGCTCTAAATCTCTTATACCTAGATGACTTGTAACATTATCTGCCTTGGCGTTTACAGACCCAGAGGCTTGCAGTGACTTCCCACCTTTAGCTGCTTATGCCCTGGCTTGTCATTTAAGTTGTACTAGACAAGAATGATTTGTCTTAACAGAAAAGCCCAAGAATCCCCCTAAGGTGAAAGACATTCCCAACCCCTTGCAGACCTGGGATCATGTTTAGGAACATCCAAGACTCAGTTTCTGGGTCCTCAAATCAAACTCTCAGAAGGCACCTTTGAAACACTTGCCAATGAAGAAGAATCCTACCTTTCCTCCCAATATATCCCCCAACTCTTTTTTCATGATTTCTGTACTACTAGGTAGCATTTTATATCCACTTCTCTGTTACTGGTTGATCACAAAATTGACTTTAACAGAATGATTTCAGAAAAACCTGGAAAGACTTCCATGAACAGATGCAAAGTGAAGTGAACAGAACCAGGAACATTGTACACAGTAACATCAATATTATATGATGAACAACTGTGAATGATCTAGTTATTCTTAGAAACACAGCAATCCAAGATGATACCAAAAGCTCATGATGAAAAATACCATCCAACTCCAGAGGAAGAAGTGATGGAGTCTAAATGCAGACCAAGACATGCTATAGTTCTCTTTCTTTCTTTTTTGGGGGATGGGAGAGGTCTAGAGAACTCTTCCACAAAATGACCAATATGGGAAAATATTTTACATGCTTTAACATGCAAAATTTGTATCAGATTGCTTACCATCTCAGGAAATGGGGAGGAGAAATTTGGGGAGGAAGGAGAGAATTTGGAACTTAAAACAAAAATTTTTAATGTAAAAAAAAATGTTAAAATAGCATAAAAATGGATGTTATTATTATGCATCAATGTTCTTTTTCACTGGACTTGCTCAATAAAACAGACTCAAATTACCCCAATAATAAGAGAGGTGACATAGAGAGAGCAGCCCACTAAGTAATCAGGAAACAGAGGTTGTAAATCCAAACTCTGCCTTGAACCAAATATGTAACTTTGGGGTTAAGTTCCTTCCTCAGTCAGGCCCTCACACCTTTCCACGTCTGTAAAATAGGTAATTGATTGAACTAGCTAATGTGTCTCTAAGATCCCTTCTGGCCCTAAAAGTCCCGAAGTGTTAAGTGCAAAATTGTGCATGGTGTTCAAAATATTCATACCTCCAATAAAGATACTCAATTATCATTTGCTATTTAGGTTCCACTCCTACACACTCCCCACCTACACTATCCCCATAATGATGAGGTTCAAATGAGCTTGCTCAGCAAAACCTCAGGTTAATTCTAATGCCAGGGCCCTCACCAAAGTTTCATTAGTTTACAATTCTGGAACTGATTGTAAAACAACTGCAAATTGTATTTGTTATATAGTTTGGCTCTTTGAAAGGGGGAAGGGAAGGGAAACTGGAGGAAATTTTGGAGATATTAAAAAGACATCAACAAAAATGTATTTAAAAAAGAAAAACTGTTGCTTTACTGGGTGCTTTCTCAGAAAATATTAAGAAGAATTAAGGACACTCTTGGACACACGCAAAGAACTTGCAGGAGTGTTTTTTAGACCTAAAAAAAAAAAACCTAAAAAATACATGTTTATCACTTGGTCCTTAATTCTAATCTTTAGGCCTTTATTGTCAAGCTCAGTAATACATATTTCAAGTTGATTATGTATTTAGCAATGATTATGTTCCCGCTATGTACCAAGTAGCAGAGATATCATTAGGAACCAGTCACATTTTGGGGGTCCCAGTGTTCTGAGGAAACTAAATGAGATCCTGAGGTTGGCTCTCCCTTACTTCTTCAGAAATGGCCACAGGAGATTACAGGTACAAATGGGTAGCAGTCATGAAATTGTAAGCTCTCATCTGAATGCCCATCCTTACCAACTGAATAAGTGAGGTGCTCTGTTGTATTTATTTGACTTTTGGCTTCGTAATAGTTTATGGCACACAAATGAAAGTCAATAGCTCCATATGCCATCAGCATATAACATAGATATGTAATTCTGAATGGATTTGAATGAAAATGTGGGACTCTTCTCAATGGGTACCCATCCTAGCCCTTCATCTGTGCAACAAGACCACACTTCGAAGACCTAAAGTCTATTCTTTCCACACCAGAACCCCTGTTGCAGGCAAGTCTGTCTTTTTCCATTGACATACTTCCTAATTGGTGAGTATCCCACATGGCCCACTATTTCCTGGCAGCCCAGAGATGCTTCCCCTTAAACCCCAGACATCTCTTCCCTCCCCATACTCCCTCCTTTAAGCAAGCACCCTCTACAAAAAACAGAAACAAAAAAAACTTTTTTTTCAAACACCAGAACCATATCAAATCATCACTACCTTTAATTCCGGAAAAGGTATGTCAATCTACCAACCAATGGCTCCATCACCAACTCAGTAATTTACAAACAAAGAATTCTATGGCCACAACTCGCCTGTTTATGCATTCTCTCTCCCAAGCTAGATCAGGAACTAGATCATTCATTATGTCTAATGTCTTCATCTCAGTGCTTGGCAAATAAATTTTGTCATTCATTCATTTACAGGTAAAAGCTAGAGAGACATGTTTACAGTGAATACGGTCTGTATCTTTTTTTAACATAATTAATAGTTATCAAGTTAACCCCAGACTCCAGGCTCAGCTCTTCTAAGAAGCCCAGAGAATGCTGTGGGTAGGAGCCCAATTTACTTTTTGGCCAATAGTAAATTGGCCAAAGTCCTGACTCTGAAGTCAGAGAACCTAAGTTCAAATCCTACATCTGCTGGTACTTACTGGGACAAAATCATTTAACCTCTATGAGCTCCAAGTTTCCTCAGCTGTAAAATGAAGGGGTTGGCTTGATATCCCTTCCAATTTTTTAAATCTATGATCTGATGATTTTATTGCTCCTCAATGATTGTGTCCACTCTCAGAGTGGAAAGGATTGTAGATGGAAATAAGGGGAATGGCAGTTAGGGGATAGTATTTAAATGAAGATCATTTCTCTTGTGCTGACAGGATAGCGTGAGGTGGAAAACTCAATGAACTAGGAGACCAGAATTATTATCCTAGATCAGTTATCATCTAGCTGTATTACATAGGATGTGGGCAAATAACTTCCTTTCTCTCTGGGTCTCAGTTTCCTCATCCATAAAACGAGAGAATGGGTAGGGTGGGGATTAGGTTCGATTTTCTCTAAAGGCTTTTTGAGTAGTTCTGTTAAGAGGTCTGAAATTATGGGTCACTGTCAACAATTAATAATAGAATCACAAACTAGGCCTCCTCACTTTCTTCCACCCAGTTCTCTGCCCTCTGCCCCTTGAGTCACTCTTAGCTGATCTAGCTGAAAAGATAGGCCAGCTCAGTAAAGGAACAAAGTAGCATGGGAAGGATTTCACAGAATTGTTTTTACATGCTCACTACTACATTTGCCCACTTGCAGCCTTTATGGCACAGAGGAATTCAGTGGCATTATCTTTATGACAGGCCAATTAAGGGAACAACATTATCAGGCTGTCCCAGCAACAAATGCTTGGATAGGAAGATCAAGTATGTGGTCATCAGAGGCATTGAAAGCTCAATTCCTTCTTTCATCAACTGCTCCCTACTTGGAAAGATTGGGGGTGGGGGTGAAAGACTATCAAAACCAGTCTTTCGGTCCTGTTGTGACCTGTGCAGGTGGAAAATTTGCCACACCTGAGCTACATTCCCAGCATCTTTTTAAGTTAGGTCCTCATTTTATGTAAGCCTGCTTGGGAAATAAATTTGGCTGAGACCCACACTGCGGGGCTCTTTTTTGGGGAGCTTGTGCTTTTGGTAAAGTGCTGCAGGTGTGTCTCTAGCTCTCTTTGCTCTGCTCACTTGACTGAAAGAATCCTTTTTCTTTTCCCTCTCTTTTGATTCATTATTAAAAGCCTATATATTTTTAAATACTAGGAGACCCCATTTGGGGTTTTCTTTGCAGAGATCGTAGAATGGTTTGCCATTTCCTTCTCCATTTTACAGATGAGGAAACTGAGGCAAACAGGGTTAATTAATTTGCCCAGGATCACATAGCTAAAAAGAGGTCAGATTTGAACTCAGAAAGATGAATCTTCCTGACTCTGAACCTGGCCCTCTATCCTAGTGCCATCTATAACTGCTTTATCACAGGGGTGGATGGGGATATGATTGGGGATGTAGACTCTAAACAATCACGCTAGTGCAAATATCAATAATATGGAACTAGGTCTTGATCAATGACACAAGTAAAACCCAGTGGAATTGTTCATTGGCTACAGGAGGGGGGTGGGAGAAGAGGAGGGAAAGAACATGAATCTTGTAACCATGGAAAAATATTCTAAATCAACTAAATAAAAATTTTCAAATATCTATGTGCCACCTAGCTTTCCTTATGATTACAGACTAGTTAGAATGTAATCTGAGAAAGGAAGGTACTAACAGGTAGATGGAAAAAGAAAAAAAAATCCAAAAGAAGGTATTATTTAAGCTAGGGAGAAAACCATGGAAATCAAAGAGGCAGAGCTGAGGGAGCAGAGCGTTCAAAGCTTGGGAGGCAGCCAATGCAAAGTGCCCAGCTCAGGCATGGGAGATGGAATGTCATATTCAAGGAAGCACATGAAGGCCAATGTAGCTAGATTTATGGAATGTGCAATGGAGAAGAAAGTCTAAGAAGGCTGTGACTGCAGAGATTCTGTTCCCAAACCTTCATTTAATAAAAAAGGAAACTTTGAGGCCTAGATATCACTGAACTCTGTCACTCAGGGCAAGTCACTTCTCTTAGGGTCTCACAACCTACAAGATAAGATGGTAGTTGGGATTCAAAATAATCTGGCTACCCAGTGAAGGAAGCCACCTCCAATTTGAGGAAAGATCTTTTTTGACCTTCATGTGTCATATTCTACCATTGGAGATTCCTGGGAAAAATAATAACAATAATGATGATGATGACATCAATTATCATTAACTCAATCATCATCATTATCTAATTTAGATGGAGAACTAATAATATTAGTGCTTTATGTAAAACTCCATTGATTCTCACGACAACCCGGAGAAAGGGGACACTATTATCCTCATTTTATAGATGAGAAAACTGAGATTACATGTCCAAGATCTGGGTATCTGAGGCAAGATTTAACCTTATTCCAAAGCCAATATTCTATTCACTATACCCCCTCAAGCAGTTCCACCATTCTTGACCGGCCTAGCAACCCCAGTGGCTATAGAAATTCGGCAAAGACCAAGAAAAAAGAATTTTAAAAAAGGAATAAAACCAAAGATTCTTCAGGGGAGTAGAAATGGATAGAGGTCAGAGGATGTGGGCACAGTGGACAACTCCACCCCTGGACTGCAGTGGGGACTGGCCAAGCCTTCTTATTAAATAGAGCCCAGTCATGGAAAATCAAGAAAGCCTAAAACAAAGACTCTTTCAGAGGAAGAGATGCAACACATTTCTGGCACCACATTCTATAAATAAATGTCAAACATTATCCCTACCAAGCAGGAGAATCAGCTGTCAATGGGCGAACAGAGGCCCTTCTAAGTGAGGGCCGTTGACACAGGTGCCTTCCCAATGGAACAAAGATTAAAAATCATCATATCTAGGAGCCACAATCACCTTGTCAACAAACAGTAAGGAAGCAAATTTTGGTCTGGCCCCTTATGTAATGCAGGGGAATTGACCTTTATGCCTGGACATTTTTTCCAGTGTGACAAGTTCTTAGGGAACTGACAAGCCAGGCTTATGAGCTCACTGCCAGATTGTTGGGAGTTTTTTTGTTTTTCTTAAAAGCCTTTTGAATTTTCAAGAATGTATTTATTCAAAAAATGTTTTATAAAAGGTAAGGGGCTGGATACAATGCCTAAACCTGATCATGTCCTCAGCTGCTTTGCTTCCCAGGAATAGCCCACATCAATCCTCTAACCATCACTTCCATACTACCTTCCTCATGACCCCTGGCTAGGGTTGGCTCATAAAGACAAAGGCATTCAGCTCTAAATATGGAGCTTCTAGAAAAGAGCTGAATGAAATGCCTAAAACAATTCATTACATCAAAACTCACCAGTGTCTGACATTTGCAGTGAATCAATATGGAGTCTGTGTAGTGAGTTCTGGTGTACCACTTAGCCAGGAAAAACTAAGAGGGGTAACCAATATGCAGCCTCTACAATAAGCATCCTGTTCCCTGCTGACCTCTTGTCCCCTTCTATGTGAAGAATTATGAGTGTTTGGGGGCCGGATGTTTTCCTCAGAAGGTCCTGTTTAGCACTGGGTGGGTGGTGGTTGGGGATGGGCTAGAGAGGGTGAGCAAGAAGGCATAAGTGCCCTGAGGCATTCACTTGAAAAAAAATGAATGGGAAAATGGCTGCTGGATCAAGCCCTGGTATCTGGAATGAGATGAACTCCTGCAAAGTCAAAAAAGCCAACAAAAATGAAGACTGCAAGACCCATCTTGGAAAAATTGCACATATTTCAGGAAAGGAAGAGACCAATTCATTTTTATTTTCATGCCTTCTCTCCTATTAATTCACAGGGAATCATGCTGTACATGTCAACAAGGATGGACCAAGAACCAAAAGTCTGGAAAGATACATTAAATAAAGGACAGCAATCCACAATGTTAGCACTACTGATGCCATCATGAGGTACGCTTCCATGTCAACTTTATAGCTGACATTTCATTTCTAAAATGATGGTACCTCCAAAGAGATAGTAAGGGAAAAGACTTGTACAAGAATATTCATAGCTGCGCTCTTTGTGGTGGCAAAAAATTGGAAAATGAGGGGCTGCCCTTCAATTGGGGAATGGCTGAACAAATTGTGATCTGTTGGTGATGGAATACTATTGTGCTCAAAGGAATAATAAACTGGAGGAATTCCAATGGGAACTGGAACAACCTCCAGGAATTGATGCAGAATGAAAGGAGCAGAACCAGGAGACCAATGTACAGAGACTGATATGCTATGGTACAATCGAATGTAATGGACTTCTCAATGATTGGACATTTCTGAGGGATTTATGAGAAAGAACACCATCCATATCCAGAGAAACAACTGTGGGAGTGGAAACACAAAAGAAAAACAACTGCCTGATCACATGGGTCAAGGGGAGATGATTGGGAATGTGGACTAAGTGATCACCGTAATGCAAATATTAATAATGGAAATGGGTTCTGATCAATGACACATGTAAAACCCAGTGGAATTGCTCACTGGCTATGGGAAGAGGATGGGGAGAGGAGGAGAGGGAAAGAACATGAATGATGTAACCATCGAAAAATATTCTAAATTAATTAAGTTTTTTCAAACCTAAAAAAATAAAAATTAAAAATTAAATTAAGATACCCAACTTTTTTCCATTCCTTAGTATATATTAGAGTACCTGCCAAATAGTGGCAACTTAATAGATGCTTATTAATTATAAGAATAATAAAATATGCTTATATAATAATAAATGTTTATTATTTGAGAACACTATTTTAAGGTCAATGAATTGAACAGCTTAACTAAAATTACCAATGAATCAAGAAAATATATCAACACCTAAAGGACAGCATTTGATTTAGAAATGGATTTGCAGACCCCTTGCAGTAAACGTAGAAATCTAGACTAAGGGAGAAGACAGGTGCAATGCCTAGGGCATCACTGTAGTTCATCTGGGTGGGAGGTAAGGGTACAAAAGGCATCCAAGTAAGAGGAGTCAGGAACCTCACATTAAATTACACACCAGCCTGGAGCAGCTGCATCACTAGATAAAACCAAAGAATGATCAAATTTCAAGCAGCATCTCATGGGCTACAAAAAAGTCCATGTGCCCCCAGAGCCAGATGAAGAGGACAAAACTGCCCCAGTAACCTGGATGATGTTTTAACCCAATGTCAACCATTTATAAATTTGAAAACATATAGAAATAAACAGAGCTCCTTTTTTCTATGTCTTAAAGATGTCATCTGCCATGAAAAATGATTTTAAGCATATCTTCCTTCTTCCTTTTGACAACTGATAAACCCCTCTCAGGAGAATGTACTTTATAGGAGGAAAGGTTCAGATAGCCTGTCATTCCCTAAATAAAACCTATCAAAAAAAAAGGGGGGTGACTATGGTTGAGCACCAGGCCTGAAGTCAGGAGGCCTGGGTTCCAATCTAGCCAGATACTCTTCTTATGTAATCCTGAACTCCAATTGCCTATCCCTTTCCACTCTTCTGTCTTAGACCTGATGCTAAAACAGTTAAAAATAATAATAAACTCGAAATGCAAAGGGGCCTTTAGAAATGAGGGTCACACCAACACTAAAGCGAAATCAGAAGTTTCCTCTTCCCATCTCCCTTAACAGCCAGTCCTATTAAGCCCTAACTTTCTTTGTTTGGTCTTGATACATATTGGTCAATTTGGCATGAGAAATAGTTTCATTCTATTTTCAAAAACTACCATCTTCGTTTCAAGGAACAGTTTGAACAGAAAACCAAGGTCAAATTTTCCATCTATGAATGAAGGTGGCTTATGGAAGTATTAACTAGGAAAATATAGTGGAAGGGGCTTCATTTTCTTTGGGGGCAAAGAGGAAGGGAGTAATAAATAATACCCTGTGGCAAACCAAAAACAAAGAAAAAGAATGGCATGGGGAGGCCAAGGTAAGGAATGGCCTTCTTAATTAATCCTGCTAATAAGATTTGCCCACATCTAACATACAAGTGAGTCAAGTTTCCTCCTGTGTAAAATGACCGCTTTAAAGAATTTGACCAGCTCTAAAAGTCCTTTCCAATTCTATTTCTTCAAGGAATCTGTAAGGGGAATGGTACTCTCCAGGACAGAATCAGTTGGCCAATCATTTTAAGAGTGATACCTCAATTACCAAATGCCTGATAAGGATGACCCCCCAGACCCCCAAAAGTAACCTTCTAAAGGCAGGAGATTAGAGCTTTGCAGGCAAGCAGCACTCTGGAGGTCATTAGGAAAATGTCAGCCAGAATCACCATGCTTCACATCTTTTTAATATTTTTTATTTTTTGCCTTGCTTTTAAAGGGAGTTCTGGAAGATCTTGCAGCAGAAATAGAAATTACTTTCTCAATATATCTCCCCAGAGGTCAAGATAACCCCATGACACATTTCAATTCTTCCCAAATGCCTCCACATTAGAAATAAATGCCTATTTTTTAAATCATGTGGCATTCAATTAAGAAAATACTATGTTGAAGTCTTATTGGATCATTATTGGTGCAAAACAAGGGTCCAAAACTATTTGAAAGTGTAAATAGATGTATGGGATCTCTGAGGGAGGAGAAATAAATCATTCAGTAAGTTTTAAGCAAAGCTTAAAGCAAACTGGATGGCTCAGTGGATTAAGAGCCAGGCCCTGAGACTGGACGTCATGGGTTCAAATTTGACCTCAGATAATTCCAGTTGTGTGACTCTGGGCAAGTCACTTGACCCCCATTGTCTAGCCCTCACCACTCTTCTGCCTTGGAACCAATACACAATATTGATTCTAAGATGGAAGGTGAGGGTTTAAGTAACTAAATTAAATAAAGCTAAACTAATACATGAAGCTAAAATTCTCAAAAATCTTTTCATGTGGACCCTTTGTTTTAGAAATGTGTATCAAATCCAGGTCAACAGATCATAAAAACTCTGCATTCCTGTACCTGTCCACACTCTTTTTTTTTTTAACTCTTATCTTTGGTCTTACTATCAATTCCAAGAAAGAAGAGGGGCAAGGGCTAGGCATTTGGGATTAAGTGACTTGTCCAGAATCACACAGCCAGAAAGTATCTCAGGCTAGACTTGAACCGTGGACCTCCCATCTCCAAGCCTCTATGCAGAAAGCCACCTAGCTGCCCCTCTGCACTCATTCTCAAAAGGACAAACATTAAGAACCTCCAAGTTCATCAAAGGACTTGGGCCTTTTAATAGTAAGTAGGTTAAGGAGTTATCCCCTCTGGAGTTACAGGGATGCACATAAGGGGTAACTTAACAATCATCTAATCTAACCCTTCCTCATTTTATAGATGAGGAAAACTGAGGTCAAGAGGTTAACTTGTCCAAAGGATTATAGGATTCCAGTTAGTGAAAATAATTTGTGTTCTTGGGAGAAATAATTCTAGCTGAATTTTATGAAAACTGAGACCTAGAAAAGTTAAATAAACTCTATTTACTAAGTAAACTATATCACACAAGAAATTCAATGGTCATGCCAGAGCTTCAACCCTGGACTCCACCTCCCCCATCCCACCTGTAATGGAAACCAGTGATATGAGTATAGAATAAAATAGAATAGGAACGAACCATAGTGGCTAAGTCCAACCTGTTCATTTTATAGATGTGGAAACCAAGACCCAAGAAGTTGTACCACATCAAGAGTTAGCAACTGATAATAATTGAACCCAAGGCTTTCCAACACCTAAGTTCATTGCCCTACACAATGGCCCACATTGACTGACAATGTACAAGAGAAAAACATCTCTTGAAGTGAATCATCTTTGGCAAAGTTAAGTGGGCAGTATTAGGTGCCCTTTCCCTAAAGCCCTTGAAAAGAACATCTTTGCTCTAAGCATACCATTAGTGAGCTGTGATGTACCCTGAATCATTACCAGTAAGCTAAAAATGACCTCCAGAAACCACCCCCTGCACTGCCTCCTGATGCAGTTGGGCATGAACCAAGCATGGCAACATAATAGTTCCTTAATACTGGACAGCTCTCACTGATATTGACCATCAGTCAACAGGGGGCAGAAAAAGAGGGCTGAACTTACGCCAAGCTAACTCCCATTAATCAAGAGGAAACTAGCAAAAAAATGGCTGGAGGGTGAGGGGAATGCAATGTGTAAATCACTAACCATCAATCAATGGGAGACAGACAATACCAAGCTACCCCTCAACTAGTCAAAAGAAAGCCAGGCAAGAAGGTCTACCTATAGTAGAAAAGGTGGAGGATGCAATGTCTGGATCCATACCAGCTTAACTCTTGGGAAATGTAGTAGGAATATGTCCTCAGATAAGACACTGGCGAGTTCAACACAGTGTGCGGCTCCAAGGCTTAGAGCTAGTGGAGTCCCCATAAAGCAGAGGCTCCAAGTTCCAGTTCCAGATTAATGAAAATCAAGATTCAAAAAATTTAGAGATGACAAAGTCTCAAGAATATGCATAAATATCAGGGGAAAAAACTACAAGAAACTTCAGCAATACATAATTTGAAGCAACAGGGACTTTTTAGGAGCTAACTATAGACTATCAACCATCAGTCAACAAAGGATGAACCAAGCATCTACTCAGGAACAGACACAGAGCTTAGTGCTAGGATACAAAGGAAACAATTCCCCATCTAATTAATTGGGAAAACAATGTGCAAACTATTAAGTACAAATGAACTATATACAGGATAAAGAGGAAGATATAGACAGATGAAGATTCAAGAATTAAGAGGAATTGCTAGCAGAAAAATCAGGGCTGAGAGAATTTAGTAAAACTGAAATGTTAGAAGATTTTGCAATGGAAGATCAATCAGAAAGACAAAGCACTTGAGAACAGTAAGACCTTTTTGTTTGTGAAGTATTTTGTACCCTTTATGCCATTTCCATATAAAACATCAATCACATATTCATTTGTTTACTTATTTAGCCCTTACCTTCTATCTTAGAATCAACACTGTATATTGGTTGTAAGGAAGGACACCAGTAAGGGCTGGGCAATGGGGTTTAAATGACTTTCTCCCAGGGTCATAGTTAAGAAGTATCTAAAGCCACCTTGGTTCTCCCATCTCTAGGTCTGGTTCTCAATTCATTGAGCTGCCTAGCTGCCCCCAATTATATGATTTTAGACAAGTAAGAAAGCAACTGGTCTATGTACAATTGTCTAAAAATATGGCTATCTTGTAGTAGAAAGCCATTCACTTCCCCTTGCCCAAACAGTGCCAAGGAAAGACGTGAGCAAGTACAAGTCCCCTCACCTTGACGCTTCTGTGGTGGATCCGTGAAGGTTGGCATTTGACGCTACTGGTATTACAGCAGCCTGTGCATCGTTTGACCTCCACACACGGGGGCCAGATCAGGAAGTTGGCCGACGTGGGATCAATCTGACTGCGAGGTATCTCATAAATAACCGTTCTCGTTTTGCAAACAGCAGGAACGGCCTCCTCTGCAGAAATAAGAGCTACAAGTGAATGAATAGTCAAATGCACACACACCACTCTCCCCTCCCCACCCCCAGACTCAATACATGAGGGAAAGATGGTAAAAATGACTGAATTCAACATCCTCTGGCAGGACTAACAGCTATACATATGTAGGATCTACAGTTTCAGTGTGGTCTGTGAGATGGAGCAGTGGAATTGAGTCAAGAAGACCTAGGTTCAATTCCTTGCTCAGATGATGTGAAACCATGGTCAAGTCTCTAATTTCTATGTGCCTCAGTTTCTTCATCTATAAAATGGGAGAGTTGAACATAAGGGCTCTTTAAGTTTCTTTCAGATTCCAAATCTTTGCCTTTTTCCTAGCCATTATAACAACCCGAAATAACCTAAAAAACAAGAGCCAGATTCCTGGTTGCTTATTAATCTATTTGTAAGCTTGCTACATTAGAATACCCAGGTAATGCCCTCCCTACCTTTCCCCAACTTGAGAAAGCATCATTTGACAAAGATATGTCCCGCTTGTTTCTATTTATCAGTTCTTTCTCTGGAGGTGGACATACCCAAGTCATTCTTCAAACAAAATTTCTGTTGCTGTATATAATATTCTCTTGACTCTGCTCATTTCACTATTCATAAGAACTTCATGTGGGTCTTTCCAGTTGTTTTTTTAATTAACTGGCTCATCATTGCTTATGGAGCAGTAGTATTCCATCACAATCATATGCCACAATTGTTCAGTCATTCCTTAATTGACACCCGGGTACTCCCTTTAATTTCCAGTTCTTTATCACCATAAAGGGAGCTGCTATCACTATTTTAGAGTATACAGGTGAGTCAGAATGGTAACACAAGGTGCTTCCAAGGAGGCCAATGTTTCTATACAATCAAGTGAACTTTATTACAAGTCACCATATGGCCCAGACAGCTATAAGAAGTAGAAAATAACTGAATGTGAAGTCACAGGACCTAGTTCTGCATCTCAATTCTGAATCTAATATTTGTCTGTCAATAACTCATTTGAATTTCAGCAAAGTATTCATCCTCTAGAGAACCATTTTGTCATCTCAAAATGGTAAGAATGGTCTAGATAAACTCTAAAGTCACTTGTAGCTTTAAAAATCTATGAATCTAAACAATCTGAGCACTTGGACAAAGACAAAAATCTTTGTCCTGAAGGAGTTTGTAAATTACATATATTACATTTATGAAAAGAAACAGGAAAAATTAAATATAACGTGTAATAATAACTTGATAACTTGTTATATGATAGAGTACTGTAAGAGTCAAGAAGAGACCCAAGCTCTAGCCTTAACTCTCACATTTGCTAAATGTGTATGACCTTAGGCATTGGCCAGGACTTGCAGGAGAAACAATAAATTCATCTGTTTATTAAGTGCCTGCTATGTTCCAGGCACTGTTCTAGGCACTAAGAATGGGGACATAAAAATCAAAACATTCCCTGACATCAAGAACTTACATTCTACTGAGACAAGAACAAGTAAAAATGTACATCATAACATGATATCATTAGAAGATGAAGTGTTAATAATTTGGGGGGATCTCTGTACCCCATTATATGTCTTTAGAAAACATCCAAAATGGAAAAGGACCTTTTTGTACAAAAATATTTATATCTGCATTTTTTTGTGGTGGCAAAGAATTAGAAAGTAAAGGGGATGGCCCTCAATTGGGGAAGGGTTGAACAAAATTGTGGTACATGATGGTGATGGAATACTATTGTGCTACAAAGAATGATGAACAGGATGATTTCAGAAAGAGCTGGAAAGACCTACATGAACTGATGTGGAGTGAAATAAGCAGAACCAGGAGAACATTATACACAGTATCAACTTTTCTACTAACAGCAATACAATGATCCAGGACAATGTTGAGGGACTTACAAAAAAAGAATTCTATCCATCTCCAGAGAAAGAATTGTTGGAGTACAAATGCAGACGAAAACATATGAATTATCACTTGTTTATCTGGGTATATGATTTGGGATCTTGACTTTATAAGATTATTCACCTACAAAAATGAGTAATATAAGCATGTTTTATGTGACAATACATGTATAACCCAAATTGAATTGTTTGTCAGCTCTGGAAGAAGGGAAGGAGACGACATGAATCATATAATTTTGGAAATCTTATGTGGAAATTTGTTACTAAAATATAATAAAGATAAAACATTTAAAAAAAAAGAAAGCATCGACTTTACTTTCTCGGTCTATTACATTCCACATCTAAGTAAAACCCTTGGCCCCTAACTATTTTTGCTTAAAATGCCCAAGCTAAGTTTCCAAATAAATTAGATTAGAAAAATTAAAAGTTCATTTCAAAAGTATATAGCAAGATGTAGCAGTCAATTCTACAAAAAAGTGGGCAAATTTTGGAGCATCTTACTTCTTGGGACTTCAGTTTCCTTTTCCAAGGGGCTTAACCTCAATCTTTTAAGTTTCTTCCCAGACTTGATTCTAAGTGACCAAAAGGCATAGCTTGGAAAGTCAGATGAGATCCATGCTGACTAAAGTTATAAGTGGAGGACATAATATAGGTTAAGACTTCCTGGAGGATGGGCGGAATCCATGGACATGAGAGGGGGGGAAAATTCCAGGGTAAGAGTGTAAAGAACAAAGGCTAAAGGGTTGAATTAAGCCTGCCTTGTGTATAGAACACTGAAGAGAATCCAACTGACTGGATCAAAGGGCACATACTGGAGAGTAAATGTAAATAGGAGATAAATATGAATAGAACAAGATTTTGAATAGATTATATATAGAGAACCCTAAATGCTAAGAAGAAGAGTTTGGACTTGATTCTGTAGGCAATATGGAACCATTGTAGGCTTTGGAGGAAAAGAGGGGCCAGGAGAAAGCAAGTCTAGGAAAATTCATTTAGCATCAATGTGCAGGATGGATTATAGGGCACGAAGGCCAGTCAGGTGAACTTACATATATCTAAAATTTTAAAGGAATTAAGTCTGGTAGAGATTTTTCCTATATTAGATCCCTAAAACTGGCAATGGGTTACTTGAGGCATGCTAACTTTCAACACAGAGGACTAACACTTCCACTTCTTGCAAGAGCCATCATTCCTAAGGAATGGACTATTTTCTGCTCTTCTCCACCAAGTGTGGCAGCTGAAACGGTACAGATTGATCTGTACAGCCTGGAACCCCAAGGAACTCTCTTTGAATGCCAGAAAAGGATTAACTGAGAGAGAAATCCCTCTAACTGAGCTCAAGCTTACACCTTAATCTGAGTGCATTACTGGGAAATGTGGCCAGGACTTAAGAGTCCTCAGCTGTTCTTTGGCTGGCAGACATTATATAATAACAATTTTTTTTAAAACGCTAGCCGAGTGAGACTTGAGTCAGAGTACACTGTCCATTATCAGGCAGACTTCTGACCCTAATTAGTTAGACTAAGAGTAGGGAAAAAACAAGACTTGAACTAACACTCACTTATTTAGAAGTGCATATGAAATATATTTATATTCATCTTATATTACGCATCCCCCCCACAACCTTAGAGGCAAGTCACTAGTGTTACAGGTTTAGCTTATATTAAGTAAAGCCCAAATATCAATTCTGATGTAAGGATAAAAGATGAGTTGTTCATTCAGAAAATGAAAAGGCAATGTGGTTCCTTAGAAAGAGGATAGGATTGGGAGACGAGAGAATCTTTGATTTAAATTCTGACTCTTCCATGGACTGTGTAAACTTGGACAAGTCACTTCCCCTCTATGAAATGTAGCATCCTTGGCTATAAAACAAGGCAGTCAAGTTAGACTAGATCACCTTGAAGGTCCCTACCTACTCTAAATCTATGACTTCCACATTTATTCACTGGATTCCCTTGAGAGGTAGGTAATGAGTTCCCTCATCCTGCCTGCTAGGTTTCAGCCTACCATTGTATTTTTATTTCCATTTTTGACCATTTCATATATTACTCTGCATCCCCAGCTTGATTATGAGGGCTCTGAGTTATTAAATTTTAAGTATTAAGTTTTTTATTAAGTATTTCTATATATGTATTTATTAAATAATTTAGTGTTAAATTTTTTTATTCTGACTCATATTCTTCAAAGGACCTAACTCAGAGCTGAGCATCTAATCCACATTAAAAATAAATTCTGCCCAATTAGCTAATCATTTATATAGGTGAGATAACTTATATAGGTGAAATAATAATTAATATAGGCGAGACTCCTGGTGCATTCTTTTTTTTTTATTAACCTTTGTCTTATGTCTTGGAATCAATACTTTGTATTAGTTCTAAGGCAGAAGAGTGGTAAAGGCTAGTCAATAGGGGTTAAGTGACTTGCCCAGGGTCACACAGCTGGGAAGTGTCTGAGGCCAGATTTGAACCCCAGGACCTCCCATCTCTAGGCCTGGCTCTCAATCCACTGAGTTACCCAGTTGCCCCCTCCTAGTGCATTCAAAATGATTCCATTACAAAAACTTGTATACATCTTTTCCAAGGACATACCTACAGAATCAAGTGAAACATGCACCTAAATAGAGAGATATGGGCTAAACCATGTAATTAGATAGCTTCAAAACTGGTTGAATGACAAGATTCAAATAATAGTCAGTCACATCAATTTGTAAGAAACTATCCAATGGAATTGTCCCAGGGATCTATCTGTGTGCTTGGCCTCAAGGACTTAGATGGTATGTTTACCAAATGTGAAGCTGAGAGGGATAAGTTCTGCACTAGATATCAGAGTAATAATTCAAAAACATCTCTAACTGGCTAAGGCCATTGAATTTTTAATTAGCTAGCGTTAAATTGGGCTAAATGTAAATCCTCGCATTTGGGCTTGTTTATTTTTTTCCTGAGGGAAACTTAGTTATCCCTATACAAGTGATACATCAAAAATGCTCATTGAGAGACACTGAGGTCCTTGAAGTCCACCCTGGGCATTTCACATTTGTGTCCAATCAGGATTCTCAAAAAGCCCCCAAAGTCTTCCATCCCTAGACCAAAGGAAGAGATAGCTTAATTGTCTTTCTTAAATTTGCCATTGATGTATGGCGCCCCATCCAGAATCGATTTCATAGATACAAGAGAGCAAGTGGTAGACTTCATTCTTCAGGTGTGGCAGTCTGTGGGGCACCTTTGTCACAGTCCAAGAAGCAGGCAGGAAGCACAAGATTCCGATGGTAAATAGGTCCCCTGTGTTACCTATCCCAAACCAACCAACACTGACAAGAGAGAAGCCAACACCTCATATACACACACTTTCTGAAACAGCTGGCATTTTCTAAATGTAGCCAGACACCCACAACTTGGGGGAAAAATAGTATGAAAATAAATGTACCAGAAATTTGTGCCATTTTCTTGCACAATGACAATGAGCTGATAAAGCCCCCACAGCCAGCCATTCAAGCTACATTTTGGAAAAGATACGATTGGAAGGAAAATGCAGAAAAAAAGGCAAGTTGCCCACTTTTCCGGAGTCTGTACTACTGTGTACCCTACTGTTCTGAAGCTAATAGCTGTAAGCACTGTGTGCTCCATGTTATGAATTGAAAATTACATACAACCACATTTTCCAACTGAGGTCTACTCTCCAACATGCTGCAACAAGATGAGGCACTTAAAGAATTTATTCACGCTCATCTGTCTTGGACTCATTGTTCACCAAAGCACTGTAGCAGTGAGAAAGCTGTGGTTGAGGAGGGAGGAACCCAGAAAAACAAATGGAGAATTTTCATTAAATCATAGAAAGTTAAAGCAGGAAGACATCTTGGAAACTGACACATCAAAGCCCATAGTCCCCCTTCTAATCTGCCCTGGCCACAAAATTCATGGTCTGGACAAGATTCTAGAATGAGATTTGTAGCTGAAAGGGACTTTGGGAAATCATCTACTAAAACCTTCAAATCTAACAGATAAAAAACTGAGGCCCATTGAGAGTAAATTGATTTATCCAAGAAGAGAAGGCAATAAGCATTTAAAGAGCACCTACTATGTGCAAGGTATTGTTAAGCATTTATAAATATTATCTCATTTGATCCTCAAACACCCCTGGGAGGTAGGTGGTATTATTATCTCCCCCCTTTACAACTGAAGAAACTGAGGCGCACAGAATTAAGTAACTTGCACAGGATCACACAGATAATAAGTATTTAAGGCTGGATTTGAACTCAGATCTTCCTAACTCCAGGTCTAGGGTTTTATCCACTGTATCACTTAATCTCAAAGTCACACAAGCAATTAGGATTACAAATTAGATCATGGACTCCAAACCCCCTGTTCTTTCTACTTCACCTTTAGAATCAAGGTATTCTGTATCCCCAGATTTATTGTTCTTTTTCTATTACCCAACCTCTGTTTTAATTCTAACCCTTTTATCAATGAACTATCCATTAGACCTACACCCATTTTATATTTCTTTGTAAACTTTACATAAGCGATCCCAGAAGTCTTAAGACCATTTTAAGCTTCAAAAGCTACCTAAATTCATATAATCTACTAAAGCTTAGAACAGTGCTAAAACTTGTGGGACACCCCATATTGCTATTAGTTGCTATTTTACTATTGGGGGGGAGGGACCCCTTGTGGTTTCTTACCAATACTTCTTTTTCTTCTAATGGGTACAGGACGCTTTTCCTGCACATGTTTGGGAGCATGAACCATATGAGCTTTCAGGTTTGTCTCTGAAACATCCTCGTATCCTAAGGAGAAAGAAGAAAGGAAAAGTGACCAGTTTGAACAAGGAATCCTTCATCCCTTAGTGACCGTGGAGTGAACTAAAAACAGCACATGTGGTAGAGGCAGCTATGTTTCTAATTGAGCCTCTTGGCTCCAAGACTCCACCTGGCATCCTGTGAATGACCACAGTCAGCTCCCAGTGGATGCAATCAGTAGGACCGCATCACATGCAGGGAACAATAATCAACAAGATAATCAATGGATATTTGCAAATATGACTTGCAGAGACTGAAAAGTGGATGCCATAATGATCCAACTTATTTGCCCAGAGAACAAAAGAAATCTCAGTAGCATCCTGCTTCTGACTGCTCTTGGTAAATAACAAAATGAAGACTTGGCCCCCCCAATATCCCAAGAAGGAGTCATGTGTGAGAACTCCATAGGGAGAAAATTTCTTTTGAACTCTAATTTCTAATTTCTCCTTTCAGCAATACTATGTCTAGAGGGAGTCATCTAAATGAGCCTAGATAAGGTAAGTAACACATGGAGATGAGTATGCGGCCCCTACACAAGTCCCCTTGCCAAAGGGCCAAGAGAATCGATATACAATCCCACAAGAGATGATACTATAATATAATCCACCATGGTGCAATATCTTTCTATAAACTCTCTCCTCTGCCATTCTGGAAACCGCTAATTCAAGAACAAGCAGCAAGGAGTTTGGGTTTCTTTTTTGTCTCTCATTGTTGAAAAATATCCTTAATTGGGTATCCTAACCTTTGAAAGACCATCAGGAAGCTACTCCAGACTCCTGAAGGATCTAGACTTCACTTGTTTCCTAAATAAGCCAATCACATGGGTTAGAGGGTTATGAGAAAAACAAAAGCAAAGACAGAAAGACCGACATTTTATTATAAATTAATTTAATTGCTACTCCATGATTGGGTATTATTAATTTCATTTAAAACAATTTTCTTGTTTTGTTTTAAAGCAAGTTGACCTGAAGAAAAAAACTTCAGAAGACATCCCAACCCTTTCTTTGCAGGTGTTAACTTATCAATGCTGCATATTCTGGGACTTGATGCATGCTATATTAGGATCAAAGTGCCCTTTGTGACATAAAGGGATATTTCATAGGTTTTACTGATACCTGCAAAGATAAAAGAAATGTATTTTTAAATGCAAGTGGGTGGCATCCCCCCTCCCCAAAAAAAATCTCAGTTGCACTGAATGCTGGCTTCTGAATTAACTTTTTTGTTTTTTAAACCCTTCTGTCTTAGAATCAATACTGTGTATTGATGCAAGGGGTAGACCCAGGATCAAAAAGCTAGGAAGTGTCTGAGAGCAGATTCAAACCCAGGAACCTCCTGTCTCTAGACCTAGCTCTGAATTTACTAAGCCACCTAGCTGCCCCCTTGACTTAACTTTTGAACTTCCTTAACTTCTGCCATACAAGCAGTTGAATGTTTCATACTCCATTTGCCTTACGAGCCTGCACCTCAGCACCACTGGCCATATGGATCCTCCAAGTCTCTCCACCACACCCCCACAACTCAGGGGGTGGAACAACATACAACTATGTGCTCTTGTGCAACAACTTGCTAGCTTCAGCCTGCGGTGAATGAAAAGATAGTGTCATAAGACACCTGAATAGTTATCTCACTGGGAATACATGCCCTGGGGTAAAAGAAGTCATGAAATGATATCATTGACATTTTTCTTCTTTAAGAAAGTTATGATTTGTTCAGCTTCATGACCATGAAGATCCAAAAAAAAAAGAGGCATGAATTGGTACTTAATGAGAATCTCAGTCAACCTGTAGATCTTTAAAGCAGAAATTAAGAGTATAAAGGAGATGATGACCACTAGGCTAGTCTGGACCTAGGAAGTCAAGAACCAGGATTTTGGTTCCATAACTACCATAACTCTGCACTATTTATGTCATTTCTTTTCCTCTGGGGCTCAATAAATAAAAGTTTTAGATCAGGTCCAAGATCCTTTTATCGATCTCAACTTCTGTGACTTTATTGGCCAATCGTATAATCACCTACAGCATCCTCCAAGTTCAGTCAAGTTTGACATGTGCATTAGTGGAAAATAGATTCTTGTATAACGTTCATGGAAAGGGCTTGAAAATATTAAATCTAGCACTATTTTATTTAATCCTATACTTGCCAGGTCAGAATTGTTTTCTAAAGACCTAAAGCAATTAGATTAAAATTCATGTTGAATCTATTGATGCAAAAAGTTATTTCTCATCAACCAAATCATTTGAGAAGCATTTTTTTCTTAATGGATGGGACATTTCTGAGTCACCTTCTCATGGTAGCCAATGCCAAACGTAACTCACAATATCACCTAGTACCACTGTTAGCTTCCTTAATAAGCTTTTCCTCAATGTTTTCTATAATTTCTATAAACATGGGCAAGCAAAACAAAAATAAAAAGTCCTCTTTTCACAACCTCCTCCAAGATCAGAAAGGACTCTTAAGAAGAAAAAGTTCTCTCAATTATGAAGGGCAGAAAATGCATCCAATGTGGCATGGCTTTTACCTGCCACCAACCCTGGCCAACAGGAACATCACTCGTTAATGGAAACTGAGCAATGCCCTATTGTTTTTGAGCCAGGGAAAAGATTGACTCACAGACCCCGAGAGGCAACTCAGCCACATGAACTTTCAGGACAGGGCACAGAGCAGTCAGGATAACATTCAATAAGGCAAAGCTCTCCTTCTGAATCACTTTTTAAACTGTTTTCAAGACAGTTAATCAAGTGGTTCCACTTTAATCTTTTGTGCATTGATATACTAACAACACTGAGATGATGGGGAAAAATTCTCCGGCAATTAGTCCAGGACAGTGCATTAATGGAGCTGCAATGGTGATATTTATTGTATTAACTTCACCATGACACCCTGGAATGGTGCCAATCTGACTGGGGGAAAACCCAGATCTGGGACAGCAACGATAATACAGTTCAGTTTAATTAATCATAGCAAACGTGTCCTAAAAATTCAAGACTTCCATTTATATATTTTAAATAAATAAATAAAGCTCCCACAAGCTGGAGTTTGATGGCTTTCACATGCTGTTAACACACTCAAAAGTTCGCCTCAAATGCTGCTGGTCAGTTCTTTACCTAACCAAAACTAAAACCATAGACCAGCCTCCAAGAAATTTAGAACAAAGGATGACTTTTTAAAGGATCCCTTTAGGCCCTGATAGACAAAGAAGGCTCATTTCCCAGGCTCTGCCACCTTCTACCTATGTGACTTTGGAAGCATGTTTAAGCACTTCTGTGCCAGACTGGGAATAATTAAAGGGAAGGGACTAAGCATTTTTTTTTAAAAACCGTTGCCTTCTGTCTAAGTATGGGTTCCAATACAGATCCTTATGAGCATGACCATGATACTTATGAGGACCAGGTAATTTGGGTTAAGTGACTTGCCCAGGGTCACACATCTAGGAAGTGTTTGAAATCCCATTTGAACTCAGGGTCTCCCCATCAAGGTCTGGTCTCTCTCTATCCACTAAGCCACCCAGCTGCTCCCTGGAACAAGCATTTATCAAGTGCCAGGTGCCATGCACTGTGCTAATCACTTCATAAAATTTTATCAATAGCTAGTATTAGTAAATAGCACCTACTCTGTGCCCTTATAGATTTTATCTCATTGCTGTAATTATTAGTAGGCAGCATTTTTATATAGTGCCTCTTTTGTGCCAGGTGTTATGCTAAGGACTTTACAGATATCTTATTGCTATAATCATGATGATGGCTAACATTTACATGATACCTACTTTGTGACTAGCACTTTGATAAGCACTTCACAAATATTCCATATGATCCTCAGTGAAGGAGGTTCATGCTATTATTCTCCACATTTTACAGTTCAATGGCTCACAAGAGGTTCAATGGCTTGCCTAGGATCACACAGCTAATAAGAATCTGAGGTCTGATTTGAATTCAGGCCTTCCTAACACCTAGCTCAGCAATCCACTTTATGACACTGCAGAGTACAAATAATGGACCGGACACTTACTGCATCAGGGAAAGTCATAACTTCCCTGGGCCTCAGTTTCTCCATTAGCAGAATGAGGGGACTGAATTAGGTCATCCATGAAGTCCCTTCTGTCACTAAAGCTAGAGTCCCATTAATGCTGAATAATATTGCTCGAGAGAAAAAAAATCCTTTCTGGTGCCCACCTTATCTCTCTTTTCTCCTTTTTGATCAGCCTCCAGTGAAATATTTTGGTGAGGAAGGAAGTTCAAACTATTGGCTGAAATGAATTTAACAGCAGGAATAAACCCACACATAATCCCCCAGTGAATAAGCAACTGGCACAACACCAGAGCTGCTAAAGCAACTTCCAAGCTACCTGTGGATTCCCTTCTAGGCTGTTCTAGCTCTGCTGGAATCAAATGAAAAACAAAAAAGAATCATCTACCCACAAGATTGGCAGCACTTGTCATAACTCCCAACTCGCTTAAAATTTTAAAAAGGCCTTTGGAGTGTTTCCTACAGTTTTGTGATCAAACCAGATCCACAAAAGTTATCATATCGCCTGCATTGACTTTGAGTTATTACTTGAACGAAGCATCACTCTCTTGGTTCTTTACTGTCCAGCAACAATAACCACTTGGACTCAGAGTCCCCCATCTTAAAGACCAGGATCCCCCTCTACTATCCTATTCTTTCCCAGGATGAAAATCTGGCATAATGCCAAAATAATTGGAATTAGATTCTATTCAGAAGATTAAGTTTGGAATGTCAACTCTGTTATTTTATTGCCCTCTTTCGAGCTTAGATAAGTCATTTTACCAATGCAAAAATCAAGGAGCTACGTACAAGAGATCCTTTCCAAATCCCAACTCCCATGATTGTTCTAGAGGGGCAAAGCTATGAGCAACATAATACAATGGAAACATTGGTTTTAGGGAGGACCTAGGTTCAAATTCTGTCTCGTTATTACTTCTGTGACTTTGGCCACCAAATCTCCCTAGACCTCAGTTTCCCAATCCGTAAAATAAGGGCCCTCTAGATCAGATTTTAAGGTCTAATAAGGTCCCTTCCAGCACTAAGTCTATGAAGAATTCAGAGCAATGAAAATTAAATTATCTATCTATCTATCTAAAATTAAAATATCTCTCAGTATTCCAAGAACCCGATTACTCTCTTCCATTAAGATTAATTCTCAAGGGGGAAGCTGAGTAGTTCAGTGGATTGAGAGTCAGGACTAGATATAGGAGATCCTAGGTTCAAATGTGGCCTCAACACTTCCTATCTGTGTGACCCTGGGCAAGTCACTTAAACCCCATTGCCTAGCCCTTACCACTCTTCTGCCTTGGAATCAATACACAGAATTAATTCCAAGATGGAAGATTAGGGTTTTAATAAAAAATAATAATAATAATTAAAAAAAGATTATTTCTCAAAACTAAGTCAAAGAAGGGATTTCCCTTAGTTATCATTTGCTAGACTCTAGTGAAAGGTCCAAAATTAATCTTTTCAAAATACCACCTTAAGAAATTAGAGTATTTCCAGATCCTCCATCATATGAGGGAGAGGATGAGGCCTCTGTGGTATCCTTCCACCCCTCACTGTATACACTAGCATACAGAGAAGACTTTAAAGGATCACAGGTGGATGGTGATCCTCAAAGTATCCTTCATTCCTACTCCTCCAGGTGTGAGGCTAGCCACCTCAGAGCAACACAAAACCTATCAATTTAACTGGCTGAGTTTAGGTTTTTAAAAGGTGTTAATGGTGGGGGTGGAGAATAAGGATGGTCCAAATAGGAAAAAATGGTCTATTTCCCTGCTGCTTCTATTCTCTTCCAAACTGGTAGTCCAGCTCCACCAAAATTAAAAAATAAATAAATAAAAATTTCCTTTAATGGAGAGAAATCAAAGTCACACAAACTCCCAGGGTCCCTTTTCTCTCCAAAAACACATCAAGTACCATCAAAATACCAGCTGGGACTCCAGTTCAATTGAATGAAACAGACAATGAAGTTCAATACTTGTTACAAATCAGGGATGGAAATCGCTCTAAATTTCTCTTTTAAGTATTATGAGAAATTGTACTTCAGGAGTGATAAGGATCAGCCAATGGATTTCCTGGGTCAAGAAACTCCAGAAGTCATCTCTTACTATAAAAATGGTCTTGGCATGAAATGAAATAGTTTAGGCCTCTCCACTCCCATAATTAAGTACAAATTTCCAAATGAGTGCACCATATGATTATGCTTATTTTTCCTCCCTCAGTGTTCTCAGAATAGTTTGCAGGAACAGAATAAATTCAAATACAGTACTACAGACTGCAATCCACACTCTCTTACAGCTTTCTGACCAGTATCTGTCACTACATATGCATAAATATATCCGTTTCCTATAGCTTATAAGAGAGACTGAAACAGAAATGATCTCCCCCCCCCCCCAACTAAGGAAAATTATATTCTGAAAGACCAAATTCCCCAAAGCAAAGGTGCCTGGTGAACAGCCTATTATTATGTAATGTTCTGGAGGGTCTGAGAAGGAAGAGGCTGAGCTTTTTTAAGCCTGAGGGGATATAATATAGACTAGCTTAGCCACATTTCAGGAACAAAATCAGTCTGAATTGATTAAGTAAGCACTACTTGTTCAACCCTTCAGTAATTCACCGCTAGCTAAGGCAGGAGCCACGTTCCAGACAGCGTGGTGATCAAGGTAACATAGACCCCTCCCCATCAAGGTAAGGAGAACTCCACCCACCCCACCCCCAGTCTCTCTCCTCAAAAAAAAAAAAGAAGACCATAGAAAAGCGCCTAAGTCTGAGGCAACTTTTCCACTGGACTCCTTGCAACTTCGAGAAGTGAAGCCTTACAAACAACAGTAACAACAACAATTAAGGGATTCTATGGACTAGAGAAGCATGGAGGGAGATCTGAAAATAGCCCGAAAAACAGCAGATGTGACTGCATGCCTTTTTAAATGTGCTAAGAAAAGGGGGGGAGAGAAAGGGACAAAGCTGCATTTGTTTCAACCACAAAGGCCAGACCCACAATCAGTAATATGGCAACAGCTTGCTGTGATTACAAAGAGCACTTTAACAAGGGGTAACTACTCCCCACTGCCGCCGCAGCGGCTGCACCCCCTCCCCCACCCCGCAGGCCACCCCACCTCGAATTGCAGCAACAAACAAGGTGTACCGATAGAAATCGACCAGTAATTTGTTCCACAGAGGTCGCTGACTGGCAGGCATCTCATCTCTGGGAGCTTGTTTGCAAGCCCAGTGGAGGGGAAAACTACTCTCTTCTGACCCTTTGAATGAGTGCCCATAGGTTTACAGTTCTAGCGTGGGGGGTCATGTTTTGACGGCCAATTTCCTCAATACTGTTCCTCTAGAAGCCCTGCACTGGATTGGGGCTGGCGAGCAGAACCACCAGCATGTGCTATGATCCTCCCCCTTATCCCTTCACCAAAAGTCTCGCAAGGTCTGAAGGAAAAGGACAAGCCTTCAGGAGACCCAGTATCAATTCCCCTCCATTTGATTGAACTTCTATTGACACTGGCAGCATTTTCCTTAAAAGAAGAAACAATCCTTCTCTTAAGGAAGGAGCCCTGGGCGGACAAGTCACTGAAGTCCAAGCAGCCTGGGAGAGAAAGTAGTGATTGGGGGAGAAACTCCTGACTCATCGGCATGTTTTTATAGCTCCCGGAATTGGATTCTGACCTTTCGGTCTGAGTTGCCTACTCCAGTTGGGAGACCCAGGGGAGAGCCATGCAGTCCCTGCCATAAGCAAGCACACGCGTGTTCGCAGCTGGAGGGAGGGTGGGGGGGTGCGTCCCGCCCACTCACCACCTTCCCTCCCCCCACCCCCTTTTCTGGCAAAGCAAGGAAAAGAGAAATTAATTTACCTACGGAATCTATCTCCAGGAGGCGCTGCAGGTCGCGGATGCTGTTAATCTCGCTGTGAGCCAGTCTCTCGATCACCTCCCGGGGGATTTCGGCTTCCTGGGAATCAGACCCAAACACCTAATCAGTGCTCTGCCGGGCTAGGAAAACCTTCGCCAAAGCGGGTGGCTCCTAGAAGCGGTGGGGCCCGTGGGCGTGTGCGTGCCAGCGTTTAGGCAGTGGCAGCCTCCTGGCCGGGCGGATTACAATTCAGACTGACTGTACTGGGGACTTGTCTATCTCTCCTTCCCTTCCAGTTCTTCCCAAAAGCCTAAGCCCACTTTTAGAAATCAAAATTCATGTAGCGGATATGCACATTGCCCTTACAAACAGCCTAGTAATTCCAGCAACCAATTGTGAAGGCCGAACGCCCCCTCTAAATCCTAATATCACACGTTACACCCTGACTTATTTCAACAGAGAAGAAAGGGAGATGTAGGGGACGTTGGAGGTGTATAGTAACCCACTCGTACTAAAGGACTTTTCTGCCCTCATATTGGTCCATCCACCCAAGAATGCAGATCTTTTAAACCTGCTCCCTCTTCCCCCCCCCCCCCGACGCCCCCTCAACGTGGAACAAAAGCCCCAGCTCTGGCTGCACGGACCTGGGGTATCAGTTACCGGAGGACCAGTGGGGGCTGAAGAGTGGGGGGGGCGGCAATGTGTTTAGGGTTTAAAATAAGAGAAATTAACATTTAGAAAGATCAAGTTGAAATGCGTCATGGATCGGTAACTGAAAGCCACAAGCAGTTTGTTGTTAGATTTTTTTTAACACTTTATAAAGACAGTTTAAGTTACTCGCCTAGGAATTCGGAATCTTACCCTCTGAGATTCCCCCCACCCACCCCCGCCACTCATTTCCACGCCCCCTCCCAATCCCAACCCCCCACCTTTTCTTATATAGCACCCCCACCCCCACCCCCAGCACCGGCACCGGCACCACATCCTCTAGCCAGCCCAGCCAGGCCTGCAGAATTGACAGGGTTTACTTAGATAAATAAATTGACCAATAAAAGCTATCAAGATGATTGGGGGTCCAATATCTTCCCCCAGCAAAAAAAAAAAAGGAAAAGGAAAAAAAGCAGCACCCACCAGGCCAGGGTCTCTTGCTCTTACTCTCCACACCTACTTCTCCCCCCCCCCAGCCTTTTCTTTAAAAGGGCTCACCCTGGGGGCTTCATTGTACAATTCCCACGTTGGAGCTTTCAGAGAAGACAACGTTTCGGGTTTTTGGAAAATCATTAATAAAGAGCCTTCCACCAAGGGCCCCAGTCATTCTCCTGGGCAAATGGCCCAGGGGGAGTGGAGTGGGGAATCTCTGGCCCGGAGGGAGCTGCACAGAACTGGGCAGAGAAAGAGCCGCGCCCGCCACCAGAGCCCCCAGCCAGCCCTAGCCGGCTCTAACAGCCACCTGTAACCAGGCCCCGGGCGGGACTGAGTCCATGCCCCTGCACAAGGGGCTAGTTTACCCCAGTGCTGCCTCTATTCGTCCAACCCCATCTGCGGCCGATCACAGCCGGCCCTACCTGTGGGAAGAGCTGGGGCGAGAACTTCCCCTTCCCCAAGCGCCCCTCCAAATAGATACACACACCCCTTTTCTTCCACACCCCGTTACCGCAGCCCCCCCATGGGGACAGATTAAAGATTCTCTCAGGAAAGGGACAAGCACTCTGCCTGCTGATGGCTGTCTACAGACCCCCACACACAAGTTTCTTCTTTTTTTCACATACAACCCCCATCTTAATCCTTCCCCCCAGCTTTTCCCCCTTTAATGTAAAGCAACGCAACATCCTGGAAACTCACCAAAAATAAATACTTTGAGAGCTTCTAGAATAAAATGCGCTTGGGGGAGAAAAAAATAACCCCGACAATTTAAAAATAATATCTGCAGAGCAAGATATGCACTGCAACTCGCCGCCCAGGATCTGCTCCTCTGCCCAGAAGGGTTTGGGTGGGAGCCTTTTAGCCACCCCAGCAAAACGCCTCCAGGTGCCTGAATCCTAGGGAGTGGAAATAGAGGCAGCACCAGGGAAGTGGCGAGGGGAATAAGGGAGGCGGGTATGGGGCTGGGGGGTACCTACCTCGGAAAAGGCATAGGACAGGTATCCAAACCCTAGCAGCAAAACACAAACCCAGGTCCTCATCGCGTCCGGGTGCACTTTAGACTCGGTGGGAACGCAGAGCTGCGGTGTAGGAGCTTCAGCCGGGCTCCAGTGGCGGCGAAATTCAGTACCATCCCTCAGGGAGAAAGACACTGGTGTGTATGCGCGTGTGTATGTGTGTGCGCGCGTGTGTGAGCGAGTGTGTGCCGCTCCGGGATCCTCCTCGGCCACTGGGGTGGGGGGGGTGGGGAACTGGTGGAGGGGAGGAGGAGGGGGATATTATTATTATATATATAATTTTTTTTTTGGTAGCTCCTGGATCCAGAGCCGCAGCCGTCTCTTTAGCTCCCTCCCTCTCTCTCTCTCTCTAGCCCTGCTTTTTTGGCTTTAAGAGCAGACTAGCCGGTACTTCTGCATATTTGCTTAGATCAGACCGGAGTGAAACCCAAGGAATGGAACCGGAGCACCACCGCCGCGGTGGCGGCTGAAACGCCCATCACCTGTCTGCTTGAGCCGAGGCTCGCCAGCTCCTTCCTCCTTCCTCCCCCACCCCCTCCTACAACATACTCGCCACCTCCGACTTACAGAGACGACGAAGAGCCCCCTAAACACTTCCCCTCCCTTCCCGTAACACCGCAGTTCTGCGCTGGGGCTGGGCTGCGTTCCGAAACGCTCCAGGCTCTCTCTCAACCAGTCTGCCAACAGCCGGGGCTGGCCTCTGCCTGGGACTGGGACCTGCTCGCTGGATGCCCGTTTTCCCACACCACCCACTCCCCCCAACGTTCCCCGCACTTCTCCTCCTCCTTTTGGTCCTCCTCCTCCTCTCGCCTCCCTCCCCCTTTAGCTTGAGGTGGGGAAATACAGACAGCGCCGAGGGAAAAAGGGCAGCGCCAGATGGCAGCCTTCGCTGCCCGCTTTAAGTCCTCCTCCTTTCTCCTCCTCCCCGATGGCCAAAAGGAGAAAAAGGTTTTAAATCCCTAGGGCTAGACTGGATCAGACAGAAGAAAAAAAAAGATTTTTTTTTTTTTTAAGGAAGGGTGGTGGTAAACTCCTGGAGAGGTCTCTGGAGGCTGTGTTTGCTCCGCGCCTTGGCGAGTGTGTGAAATCGGACGAGCTACAGAGGAGGTGGTTATACCATTGGCACCCTCCCTCCCCACGGACCGCCTCCCCTCTCTCCCCTCCCATCCTCTACTCTCCTTACCCCACCTCTTCCTTCTCTCCTCCCTCACTCCCCCCTCAACTAGCATTCCCTTCCCTATAGTATTCCAGGCACCAAACCACCAACAAGTAGTGGGGGTTGGTTTCCTGCTGCGGCAGTGCATTCAGTCCTGCAACCCAGGCTCCAGCAGTGCAGTTCCTGCTGCAATGCAAAGAGAAAGAGCCAGGCTTTGGGCAAAGGCAAGGGGGCAAGTGGGGAACGGGGCCGGACCCAGGAAAGAGGGTGAGTGGAACGAGAAGCCAGGGTTAAGATGGGATGCGGGAGGAAGGGGAAGACTCTCTTCTTCCCAAATCGGGGTACTACTGATTGCCCCCCCCCACACACGTCCTTCTCTTTCCCTGTGCTCTGGTACCAGCCGCAATTCTGCGGCACCCAGGAGGGGAGGGAAAGGGAAATGAGGGGGCAGATCAGTCGCTGTCGCCTTCAGCCAAAACCTTCAGAAAAGCCGGGAGCTTCTGCGCAAAGAAAAAAAAAATCCTTCACTCACTCTTAACCTCATCCGCCTTGCCTTCTAAAATATAGAAACCTGCGCCATTATCAACTGGCCCCATCCTTCAAAACCCTTCCCCCATATATAATTTCATGTATACACATTTATACACGTATGTACGCTACTCTAAAGATTCGGAGGGGTATCTCGCCTTGTTAGCGGTGCAGCTGCGTTTGCGTTCTCGGCGCAGTGCGCAAAGGGGATGGTTGAGTGAGGGGATGCGGCTGCAGCTGATGGCTGGCGCTTCCCTACCAGCCCCCCCCCCCATCCAAAATCTGAAGGTAAAAGTGACTGGGACGAAACCCCTCCCTTCTAAATGAACACACATAGCACCCCTGCCCATAGTCTACCCCCCATGTATTATTCCGACCTCCATCCCAATTTTCAGAATGAGAAACTGCTGGGGCTGAGAGCGGTGGGGAGGGTCAGGCACCGCGCCAGGCCGGGCAGCTCCAGCCTTTGATGCAAGCAGCTAGCTCTGCGCTAGGGCAGCCGCCGCCCTCGGGTCCAGCCTGGTAGGAAAGGCAGTCCCTCCAGCCTCCCGGGCCTCTCTACATAACACTGTACCCGTTTTCCCTTTGGGGAACACAGGCAGCACTAGGGCGTCAATTCCACCAGTGTTCACAGTTGAGAACTTGATGGAGGAAGGGAGGTGGACGCCGGAGTCACGAACTCCCTTATCGATTACTCTGGGATCTGAGAGGAGGAGAGAGGGTACCCGGGGCGGCGCTGTCAGGAGCCCGAACACCCTACCCCCCACCACCAACTGCCTAGGAACAGAACCACGGGCTAGGTTGGCAGAAGAGCTTCAGCTTTAGGTGAGAGCAGTTTGAGAGACCAACACCTCTTCAGCCCGAGGAGTTCAAAGTCAAAGCCTTGCTGGACTCTTAGGCCCCCACTACTTCCCTCCTCCCAGGAGTTTAATATGTTACATATTAACCTGGGGCTAGGGTAGATTCTTCCCTTCCTATATAGGACTTCGGTGTGGGGCTGGGACAGAGAACCAGACACCTCGAAGTTTATACCAACGGTCGTCCCCAATTATTCACGTTTGAACTCACCCATTAAAAACATTAATATTTGATCCTGGGGAAGAGAAAAGAACCTGCTATTGAGGTGGGAGGGGGCGGAGAACCGAGAGAAATGGTGCAGTTACTTGCCCTAGTTGAATACTCAAACCTGGGCGCTGCTGAGCTATTTCTGTCTCTCCCCAAAGGAATTATTTTTTAAAGTCCATTCTAAAGTACTGACGTCTCTCCTAGGTGCCGGTCGGGCGACCCCCACCCGGGACCTCAATCCATTGAACTCATTGTGATTTAAATGGAGACCCCCTAAGACTGGGAGAAAGAAATGCACCTTAATAGCTGAGCGAAGAATTTGGCTCCACCGAAAATCCCACCGAATTTAAGTGGATTAACTCCCTTAACCCAACCCCGAGAGCGATAACCATCGCTTAGCTAGACAATGGGCAGTAAAGGCGCAACCTACCAGCCCTTGGGCCTTTCATCTTCCTGGCCTCCCCGTTGGCCCATTTTCCCGCATTTCAAAAGACTGGCCCTCGAAGGCATTTTTCTTCTTTCCGCGCGACCCCAGACCCGGGGAACTACCCGTTTTATGGGTCTTTTTTTACTCTTTATTTTCTTTACCTGTCTGTCTCTATCTCTATGTGTATCCTTGTCTTTTCTCTTTCTGTGTGTCTTAATCGAACTTCTACAGTCAGCTCCTCTTTCCCTGTCCCCTAGTCACCAATAACACCCTGTCCAAACAAGGGGGGGGGGGGGGGGGAATTGGGGAGGGAGTCACAGCTCTGTAGTAATGTAATAGATACTCTCAGGGTGGTCTATAAAGAGAGAGAGAGAGATGAGGGAGAAAAACTTTAAAAGACTTGGAAGCACTTAAAAGAAAGACCCTTTTTTAGGATGGAACATTTCATCCAGCGAACAAGCATTTCCATATGTTTTATGATAAGAAGGGGGTAGCTTTTAGAGATTCATCCTCTCCAATGATACCCAGATTGGGAGTAGAGGGGGGTAAACTCTAGAGTTCTCCAATTCAGTAGGCCTGGGGGTTAGGAAAGAGAGGAGACACAGGGTGATAGCAAACTGAGGTGAAAAGTGATAGCTGCATTTTTTAAAAATGCCTGAGCCAGTTTTAATCATTGGCTAGCGATTAAAAATAAAACCACGGCTCACGTTGTCATAGTAATAACAACAACAGCGATAGAGCTCCGAGTGAGGTTGTAAAAAACTTCTTTCAACAATGTGGGTCCCTCCAGCGTCGCTTCAGGGAAAAGCTCTGGGACTCCCGAGCCTCAGCTCTTAGGTGGAGAAGCCCCCAGAACTTGCAAGGAGTTGTACGGGTTCTCCCAAGGAGTCCGGAAGAGCTGGTGGAAAGAATAGGGAAAGAAGTAACCCAAAGGGATTGGAATTTTTTTTAGCCCCAGGATCTACTCTCTAGATTTAGCCCCAGAGATTCGGGCTTTCAGTTAATTAAGGACCCGATCTTCTTTTCCCTGCCTTACAAACACCCCTCGCCTCACTTTCGCGTCGTTGATGAAAGCACTTAATACCTGCTATTTATCTAGCACATATCTTCCCATTCTCACCTTGGGTCTACCCTTCAAAACACTCCGTAGAAGAATATCCTACGGATTTCCAGTTAAGGATTCTTTGCTTATTTTCGAGATTGGAAAACTCGAACCTAAGTTATGTGACGAAGCCAGCCGGGATCAAAAGCCAAGAGTCTGGGTTTCTAGGATTTTTCACCCTAGACCTACCCCTACTCTCTCCAGCCCCAAGTAAAACTCAAGTTCCAGTTACTAGCTAAGAATAAAAAATCCACTGAGGTGAGATTCTAGCAAACCCCGGACCCTTCGGGGAAAAAAAAAAAAAGTTGGGCATGAGGTGGGAAGGGAGTTCCTAACTCCCTGAATGCTATTTGAGAAGCCCGCAGACTTTTCTGCTTGGGTTAGAATCTATTTTGTGCACCAAAATTCTGCTCTCCCCCAGTCTATTAATCTATGGTAATTGATGTGGTCACATGTGCATTTCTCCTCCGGAGTCAAGTTACATTTCAAGCCGCTATTAGGCGGCTCAGATGGTTCACTGCAAATATTTGATAATGAAGCTAAATATATTTGAGCCCAAGGAGGCGTGGTCAAGGGATCCGTAGCTTTTGCAGGGAGGCCAGCGCCTCCCCATTGGCTCTTCTAAGCCATTGTATATTCCTGAGGAATACTACTTGGAATAAAAGGGTGGGCACTTCGAAAGCTGCCCCGGAAACAAAGCTGGGGGACACCTGAGCTTCCAATGGTCTAGAGGCCCCAGACTCTTCTCTACCCCCACGTCTCCCCATCCCCATCCCAGCACACACCTTCCAAGCTCTACATGATAATGCTAGCCCCGGATATCCAATGGGGGAGGGGAGAATTGGTGATGGGAAGGGGGAGGGGTACAGTGCCCAAAAGAAATATGTTTAAGAGTGGAGGGACTTCTAAAGGGATACTGAAGTTTGTGATACTAATTCCTGAAAATGGGGTTTCATGAGGGAAGAGGGGAAATTATCTTTTAAAATTATGATTATTCAACTCGAAGATTACAAATTGCTGCTGAATAAAGCAAGGAATTTATTGGAGGACTGAGGTTTAGGTGGCAAAGGTTATATGCCAATAAAAGACACCGAGCATTGTGTTCTGGATGCAAATGAAATGGCAGGTCTCAGGCTAGTTAGAGGCGAATGGCAGCTCCAGGGATTAGTTCCTCTCAAAGAGCTCCATTTGGATCCTTGAAAGCACCCAGGATACATTTTATGCTGCTAGCATGTAGCAACATGCCAATTTCCCCATAATTAAGGTGAGTCAGGTGCTATAAATAGGTCTACTATGGGAAGTCAGCCCATCAGAAGGATGACTATTATATCCCCAAGTTTCCCAGCAGAGCCTCCAAACAGGGAGTGGAGTGGAGAGGGAAGTAGCTTGCAAAAACTCAAGACATGGATGATAGATATTGAGAAGGGTCTGGGAGAGGGAGAGTAGAGGGGAGGCTATTAAGTTTGGGGTACTGGGTCAGGGTGAGGAACAATTACAATCCTAAAATTGTTAGACACCTGTAACATCTAGTGGGCCTGGAGCTCAAGAATTCCAAGAGGGGGCCAATTTTATGCTTAAAAATCAATTTCCAGTCCAAGAGGTCAAAAAAGTGAAGAAGATTCTGAACAATTTGTAATGACTAGACACAACATTTTTTCCTTTATCTTTGGACAAGGATTTCTTAGTTCTGGGCAATTAATGAGAAAGTAGCCTTAGTTCACTTGGTAAACAGCTCCTTGAAGATCAAACGTGCTTTCTCCAAGTGTTAATTATGCTATCGTTATTAGTCTTATCTGCAGTGTAGATCAAGACTTTCCAGTTAGTGTCTCCCACATAAGAGGAGATAAGTAGGGAAGTCTCTGGAGCTCTGAGGGAGCAGGAATGTTTCCTATGGGGCAAGAGGGCAAAGGCTTTCCCCTCTTGGGGAAGACAAGAGATGGGGAGGTGTGGAGGGCCTCCGGCTTCGAGCTCCAGTGGGAGAGATGGAAAGGGGGGTAGGGGGGAAGGGACCAACCAAAGCTGGCAAATTTTCTTTAACACCCTCTGGTGAAAACAGGTTTCTCTCCCACACCCCCTCTTTCTCTTCTCCGGGGCAAACTTCACAATCGCTCAGGCTGGCCCCACCTCCCCCTCACTACCCTAAAATAAACCTTTACACCTAATGAAAATAAATTCCAAATGAAAACAGGTGCTGTCTTCATCTGAATATTCCCCCACCCTCACCCCAACTACATTCTTAGTCTTCCCAGCCTGTTCCCTAGGGGAGCTCTCCAGCACACTGATAAGCTGCAGCAGATGACCTGGCCTGTAACTTTGGGATAATTATCCAGCCTTTCTCTGCTAGAGGGAGAGAGGACCAATGAGAGCATGAACTTGTAGAGATAGTCATTGAACATTTGAATACCTCACTTTCCGCTCTTAAAACATCCAGCTTTTACAAAACTCAGATCAAGAGCCAACGACGTTGTGTATGAGGCCTTTCATGATTGTACTTGCTTTCTACATATACTCTATGTACTTAGGAATATCTATTGTTTCCCCTCAGCTAGGCTGTAAGCTCCTTGAGGGCAGCCGATGCTTCAGTATATGTGTTTTTGTGTCTGGCACAACAAAATGCTCTTTGATGGGTTAACTGATGCTCTGCTAGACACTTGAAGAACAAGGAAGCTTCAGATTTGAATCTTGCTTTTAAAGACCTTACAATCTATTTGGAGCCTTAATGTTCCTCAGCATATAGACATGTACCAGATCTGTGCTGGCTTAAGCCATTGTTAAGCCTTAATATTAATACTACAGGATCTCAGAGAAGAGGAGGTAATTCTAGGCAGGGAAGGATTTGTAAAGATGAAACTTGATCGTTTTGACTAGGGCTTTGAAGGATGGATAGGACTCCATAGCTAAATGAGAAAGGGAAAGGCATTACAAGTGATCAAAACTCTGATATGGGGGTGGGGGGGGCAGCTAGGTGGCTCAGTGGATTGAAAAGCCAGGCCTAGAGAAGGGAAATCCTGGGTTCAAATTTAGCCTCAGATACTTCCTATGTGGCCCTGGGCAAATCACTTAACCCCCAGTGCCTAGCCCTTACTGCTCCTCTGCCTTAGAACCCAATATACAGTATTGATTCTAAGATGCAAGGTAAAATTTAAAAAAAACAACAACTCTGGGATGAATATGAAAGGGGTTTGAATACTTTGAGGCAAGGATCTTTATTCATACCATAAAGACTCCTGACTAAGACATTAGTGACATCTGAGGGGAAGAAAAGTAACATTTAGTCATCTTGTGGCTTTGTGTCTGAGTATTAGGAGATAGACACACCACAATAGGAATCATTAAAAAAAAAAAACCTACCAAATGAATCATATAGCTTTCCCTCCTGGTCTAACAGATTTATAATGTCTCTTAAAAGTAAAAATAATTCACACTGCTCAATTTAAGACTGCAGTCAAATCAAATCAAAGCTTGCTTATGCTATGTAAATGGAGATGAGAATTCTTTTCATCCCTGGAGGGAAGGTGGTGAAAAGGGTAAAAGGGGGAGAAGGTGGTACATGGCAGTTTGCCAGTTTCTAGGATTGGAAGAAGGGAGAGGAAGACAAAAGAAGTTTATCTATGATCTGTTTAAAAAAAATCATTGACCAGGAATCAGGAGATCCAGGTTATTTGTTAGCCTAACACTCTGCCAAGAGGATTCAAAAATATTGGAGTCCAAGTCAATCTAACCCACCTCCCCTTCCCATTTTATAGTTGAGGAAATAGCCAAGAAAGCATCTTGATACAGTGGAAAGAGTACTGGATTTGGAGTCAGAGTACCAGGTTTCATATCTCAGATCTCAGCTCTCTCATTTACCACAGAGACAAGTTGCCCCAGTTTTCTCATCTGTAAAATGAATGCCATGAACTAGGTGGCCTTGAAAGTTTTCTTCCACCGCTAAGCCTAAATCCTATGAAATAAGCTCTATAAATCATTACCACAAATTCAACAGAAGAATTTGTAAATTTGTGGTCAAATCACTTCATCTCTGTAGGACTTCTTCCTCCTTTGTAAAAGAACAGTGCAGGGAGCAGCTGAGTGACTCAGTGGATTGAGAGCCAGGCCTAGAGGCAGGAGGTCCTAGGTTCAAATGTGACCTCAGACACTTCCTAGCTATGTGACCCTGGGCAAGTCATTTATCCCCCATTGTCTATCCCTTACTGCTCTTCTGCCTGAGAACCAATATACAGTATTGTCTAAGTCTAAGACAGAAGGTAAGGGTTAAAAAAAAAAGAATGTTGCAAGGGAATTATGGTCTTAGGATCCTTCTTATTTGGGAAACAGGTATATCTCACCTTCAGGTTTTCTAGCTTTGATTAGAGATTTGTTCATTGACCACAAGGATCAGGCAATGAACCGGCAGCCTTACAGTGTCTCTCCTTGGCCACTGATAATGTATTGAAAAAACAAAAGCTTATTTTTAAAAATAGTCTGGTATGGAAATATGTATTGCATGATAGCACATGTATAACTTATATCAAATTTCTTTCTGTCTCAAGGAGGGCAAGAGGAGGGAGGGAGAGAATCTGACTCACAAAATGTCAAAAAGCAAATGTTAAAAATTATCTCCACAAGTAATTGGGGGGAAATGCAATAAAATATTACTGAAGAAAAAAAATATTCTGGCAGCTGGGTGGCCTGTCCCTGGAATTCCTACTGCTATGGAAGCCAAGGCTGATAGATGATGAGTTCAGAAATTTCTGAGCTACAATAAGCCCAAAGGCAATTGGATGTTTGCTGCTAACAAGATGAGTCCCCAGGAGCAGAGGACCACCACTAGCCACCTAAGAAGGGGTAAATTGACCCAAAGTGGAGCAGACGAAAGCTTCGATGCCAATCAGTACAGTGATTGAGTCTCTAAATGGCCCCACCACTTCCAACCTGGGTGAGCTAGAGAAATCCAGTTTCAAAAAGAAAGAAAGAAAGAAGAGAGAGAGAGAGAGAGAGAGAGAGAGAGAGAGAGAGAGAGAGAGAGAGAGAGAGAGAGAGAGAGAGAGAGAGAGAAAGATTCCTAAGTATTTTATTTTGTCTTGGGTAATTTTGAATGGGATTTCTCTTTCTAGTTCTTGCTGCTGAGCTGTATTGGAATTATATAGAAATGCTGATGACTTATGTGGGTTTATTTTGTATCCTGCAACTTTGCTAAAGTTGTTGATTATTTCAATTAGCTTTTTGGTTGAGTCTCTAGGATTCTTTAAGTAGACCATCATGTCATCTGCAAAGAGTGATAATTTGGTCTCCTCCTTGCCTATTTTGATGCCTTCAATTTCTTTTTCTTCTCTAATTGCTACTGCTAATGTTTCTAATACAATGTCAAATAATAGAGGTGATAATGGGCATCCTTGTTTCACTCCTGATCTTAATGGGAATGGGTTTGAGAGAGAGAAAGAAAGAAAGAAAGAAAGAAAGAAAGAAAGAAAGAAAGAAAGAAAGAAAGAAAGAAAGAAAGAAAGAAAGAAAGAAAGAAAGAAAGAAAGAAAGAAAGAAAGAAAGAAAGAAAGAAAGAAAGAAAGAAGGAAAGAAAGAAAGAAAGAGAAAGAAAGAAAAAGAAAGAAAGGGTAAACAATTCCTGATCACAAGAAGCTTATATTCTAAATTTTGAATTTAGATAAAACCAAATAATATAACCCATAAGTCCACTAAATAGAGCACCCATAAACTGCAATAAATTGCAATACAAGAAAGAAAGATGCTGAGGTCAGGCATCAGACCAGAACGGCAAGATATTTTTTTAAATCTATTTAAAGTCTCACCTGTAGAGGGGGGAGGGAGAAGGGGAGGATTAGATCCCCTTCCGGCTCTAATATTCTTTGGTTCTATGATTCATCTCTTCCTGGGACAGAGTGCTAATTTGAGAAGGGCAAATATGTTTAAGGAAAGATACAGCCCTCCTACATTTTTTTTTCCTGGCTGGTGAGGGAACTGTCCATTCCACCTTCTGCATGACATATGGGTATTTCCTAGCTCCTGCTTCCAGAAGCCAAAGGGGTCCCCTGGCCTGAAAGTTGATGTAAGGAAATTACATTCCTCTTAAATAAGCACTTTGGCCCAAAATCTAACCTGTTCCCAGCCTGGGTCTGAAGCCAGCATGTTTATGGTGATGGATTGCTGCTTCCTTAATGGGTTTGGAATCAGCAGTTGTTACCCAGTGGCCTTCCACAGGATGGAAAAGAAGTTTGTTGAGATATACACAAATTCATTTCAGAGACAGAACCAGAGTCAAACAAGGAAAGAGAGGGAGATCATATCAACTAAACTAAAGTGGTAAATTATGTGTCCTGGAGCAAATTTGATCAGTAAAAGCTCTGCTAAATGAATGCCATTATTAAATTAAATGGGAGGGGCAGCTAGGTGGTACAATGGTTAGGGTGCCAGGCCTGGGGTCAGAAGGACTTGTGTGACCCTGCACAAGTCATTTAACCCCATTTACCTTATCTTTCTGTCCAAGAGTCGTTTTTAGGGCAGAAAGTGAGGGTTATTTTTAAAAAATTAAATGAGCCTATCAAGACTAAACATTTAATGAGTGTGCAAGGCATGGTATGATACTGGTGTTGGGGAATCTGGGAGCTGGGGGATGTGGTTAAGCATCCCCACCGTATAGCAGCATGAAATCTAGCTGGAGACTGTAGGACAGCCAAAGCTGACACATTTCCACAACTAAGACTGGAAGGAAATGTTAAGACGTTTCGGAATGATACCAGTACTAAGTACTCTAGGAGGGAAGTGGAGGGAGAAAGAACAGGCAGAATGATCAGGGAAGGCAGTAGTTTCCTCTGATCATGATTTAGAATTACAACATCCAGGTTCTCCTCATGTTACTGGAGTCACACAGGAAGTAACTGGGACAGCTGGTACTTGAACCTTTTGATTTGGAACCCCGAGGAGCCCTTTCTGTTAAGGCCATACTACTTCTCCAAACTGTGGAAGGAACTGAGATAAGGTTCACATGGAGCCTTGTCCTCTTGGCTTTGCCCAGTAACTTTCTAGGAGATTCTGTGGAAGTGTCCTCCTTGCTGTTGCTGGTGGTTGGAGGTCTACCAGTATGGGCCTGTGAGTTCATTCATGAAGGAAATTCTCTTCACCTATGCACTTTGGGCAACTTTTCTGCAATTTACACCGTTGTTGTGTTACACACTTAAAATGTACAAAGTTGATGGGGAAGAGGGGATATTAAGAAGTTAATAATATAGTAACATTCATAATTATTGATAATAATATAGCAACATTAATTATTTTAATAATAGTAAAATTCTATTGATTTACTTTCATTTATTTTCACTAATATTTATTAACATCAAAAAAAAATCAGTGGTATCAATTACTATTATATATTATTTTATTTTAATTTTAGTTTATTTCATTATTACATCATATTCTTATATTAAGATGATATAGGATGTGTAATAATAATAACTAGCAATGACACAGCCCTTTAAAGTTTGCAAAGCACCTCGAGTCACCTGGATAGCATACATCAGAAGGGAGACGTGAACCCTAGAGACAGGAAGACCTGTGTTCATATCTGACCTCAGCTACTTACTAGCTGTGTGATCCTAGGCAAGTCACTTAACCCTGTTTGCCTCAGTTTCTCATCTATAAAATGAGCTAGAGGAGAAAAAGGCAAACCACTCTTGTATCTTTACGAAGAAATTCCCTAAAGTGGTCATGGAGAGTCCAATGTCACAAAATAATAACAAAGCTATCTAGACACAGGACAGGTTAGGGGATGAAGAGAAATGGGAGATTAACTGGGGTGTGTCAGCCCTTTAGTATTTTAAAGTCTAATGGGGAGGGCCAGCTAAATGGCTCAGTGGATTGAGAGCCAGTCTGAGACAGGAAATCCTGGATTCAAATTTGGCATCAGATACTCCCTACCTGTGTGACCCCGGGCAAGTCACTTAACTTCAACTGTCTAGTAGAATTGTTCTTAAGACAGAAAGTAAAGGTTAAAAAAAAAATCTAGGGGAAGAGATGTATGTGTGCACATACATACATACATACACACTCTCATTGATGTTCATGGGGTTTGATTTTACCTAATAGTGTCTCAGAAACTAGATAAAGTCTTGGGTTCCCTAGATAAAAACCCCCAGGATTTTACAGTTAGGAATATGGAGAATAAATATTCCCTTCCATTGGGATGCTGAACTTGGTTACCTAATGCAAAATCCCAACTATTGAAATTTTGAATAATGCCATCCTGAATAATGCAATCTAATTCAGGCCCCCAGATGAGAAGCTGCACTTTAGATATAATGGCTCTGACTCCAAGGCCATTCTCCCCATTATTCAAATGTTAACTAACAATACCAGACAGTGCCAGGCTCCATGCCAAAAGATGAGGGAAAGAGATCTTTACAGGTAATGTGACCAGAGATGGCTTCAAAAATAGCTCCAACTGGGGGCAACTAGGTGGGTTGGGAGCCAGACCCAGAGACTGGAAGTTCAGGGTTCAAATGTGACCTCAGACACATCCTAGTTGTGTGACCTTAGACAAGTCACTTAACCCCCATTACTTAGCTCTTACTGTTCTTCTATCTCAGAACCAATACATAGTATCAATTCTAGGATAGAAGGGAAGATATGGGGTGCTTTTTTAATACCTCCAATTTGCCTTATTTTCTCAAGTTAATGACATGAACAGTTCTCCCCTTGCCTATGGTTTCTCATTCATTGCTTTAGACCTGGACACTCTAGTCAATAGCCATTTATCAAGCACCTAGTATATACAAAGAAACATGACATCAAGTGGAAGAGAGAAAGCTAAGGAGGACATGTCCCTGTCCTCATGGAACCCACAGTCTAGCAGGGAGGAGACATGGGCAAAAACAGGAAGGACCAGCAGAGGATGTGATAATAGTCCCAGGAAGACATGAAGTGCCAAACAAGATGTGAAGAAGAAAGATCATTTCTCTGTCATAGCCAGTCTGGACTACTAGCTATTTCCTCTATATCACATTTCACCTCATCTCTTTTGGCCTTTGCTATGTGATCCCTGTTAAGGATTAGTTATCCACCCCTTGAAATTGTTTTTCAGGAGCTCACGTCAATATGTTGCTATTGTGCCTGATGTTACTTTGTATATATACTTTATAGGAATGAATCAAGTATTTATTAAATAAGATGGAGCCATGGGCTTGGAATCACATCTGGCCACAGACGCTTACTGTGTGATCCTGAGCAAGTCACTTTACCCTGTTTGTCTCAGTTTCCTCAATTGTAATAAAATGATCTGGAGAAGGAAATGGAAAATTACTCCAGCATTTTTGTCAAGAAAAGCCCAAATGGAGGTACTGAAGAGTAGGAAAGTAGGAAAAGACAGAAACTACCACACAAGGGCAACAAAGTATTTGTTAAATAAAGCATTTATTAAGCACTTCTATGTTCAAACTACGGTGCTGCACACTGGAAATACAAATTGAAAAGTAAGACAATCCAGACTCTTAAAGAGCTCACATTCTAATGGAGATAACCTACTTAGAAGGTTTTAGCTGCAAGTCAGATGGAAATGAGGAAATGAGGGAGATGAGGCCTTAGGTTACCCCGGCAAAACAGATGCTAATCCCTCTTCTTTATTGTCATGATATTTAATGTGTGAATGCTCCATTCCCTTCCTCCCTCTCCCTTTGCTTGTCCTTGAGCCCAAGGACTATTTTGGTTTTGTTCTTATTTTTCTAGAGTCTGGTAAGCTGCCCCACACATAGAACCTCCTCCATAGATTGATGCTTTCCACCTGGGATCCAGGATAGAATCCAGGAAGACACCATTCACAAACAAGGTGGCACTTGAAATAGCTACTTGATTGTTGCTTTACAAGACCAGAGATTTAGATATAGAAGGGAGACCTTAGAGATCAGTGTGTTTTACAAATGAAGAAACTGAGGTCCAGAGAGATTCAATGACTTGCCCAGGGTCAAACAGCTGGTGGTATGCAAGGCAGGTCTTCCTGACTCCAGCTACAGGACTCTGTTTCTCTAATATGCCATCTCTCAGCTCAGGTGCTTGAAATCATCTATTTTCAAAATTCTCCTTTATCTCCTCTATGATATCTTCATAAGGAAGAACTTCTCAAAGAATAATGTTTTCATATGGCTCTATGGAAGCAAAGCACTTTTTAAAAATGCCTGTGATGGAGCTCAATAGTACAAGCATTATATTCACCTAAAGATAAGAAAACTGGTTCAGAAAAGCTAAAATACTAGTCTCCAGACAAGTCCACTTGAACAAGTATTTATTAAAAGCCTAAAAGGTCCAAGCACTGTGATAGGCTCTTTGCATTCAAATGCAAAACAACACAGTCCCTGCCCTCAAGGAGCTTTTTATTTTTTAAAACCCCCACCCTCAGTCTTAGAATCTATACTGTGTATTGGTTCAGAGGCAGAAGAGCAGTAAGGTAATTAGGGTTAAGTGACTTGCCCAGGGGCACACACAAAGTGTCTGAGGTCACATTTGAACCCAGGACCTCCTGCCTCTATCCACTGCGCTACTCAGCGGTTCCCCAGGAGCTTATATTTTTATAGTGTCTCAGATTGTAAAAGGTAAGAACCAATATTTGAACCCAAGTTCCTTCCAATGCCTCCAGGTTTTTTCACTACTCTTGACAGCCTCTCTTCAGGAACAGAAAAGATATCAAATGGGTCTGGATCGTTTGGACAGGCACTGCCAATCATATGTGCCAAAAGTAATTTTAAATGTCCCTGCAGGAGTCAGATCTTAACAAAATTCTGGAGGCAAGTATTGTCTTTGGCAGCCTCCTATCTCCCCAATCAGTGCCCCTTTTCCCAGGTGCCTCCCATCTCCTGTGGCACCTAGCCTAGGTCCCATTCTTTCTCTCTTTTGGCAGTCAGCTAACCCAGGCTAAAGTATAATTCACATTTGCTGGCTCCCAAGGGTATGTATATTCTTAAAGGGTATTCTTTTATTCTTCTAGATGGAAGGCCTAACCTTTACCCCACCCTTCTCTCTTCTGGGAATGAACAAATGAAGATTTGGCCAGCCTGTCTCAGAAAGGCTGCCAACCTCTCTGGCCTGAAGGCAGGGGACTAGCTCAAATGATTTTTCTAGATTCCTTCCAGCTATAGAATTCTGTTGTTATTCTTGTTATTCTTAAGAAACTTTGCAATCCTAGTCTTTAAATCATTTATTACATTGTTATGAAACAAGGTTTTCAGTGCATAGCCAAATGAGCCAAACAACTAGCCTCACCCTAGCTCTTCACAATACATGACCTTGGGCAAGTCATTTCATGTCTGGGTCTCCCAGATCTTCTATTCCCACTCTCTCATTTTACAAATGGGGAATTTCAAGTCTCTTCCCATCTTAACATTCTGTGGTTCTCAGGGTGTCGATTTTTGCCACAGCCATTCCAAATTTAGCACTCAGTCACTTTTTTGGTGTGATACTGTGCTAATAAATCCAGCTATTGACCCTGGCAGAGAGCTGGCTCTCCATTGAAATCAATAGGAGAATCAATAGCCGGATACAACCTTCGAAGTGGAGCCTGCTTTTTATTGAAGTCTGATCCCTCTAGTATAGACCTGAGTGCTCTTCCTAAATGGCCAGTCGTGCCTGGCAGGCAACGAATTATAAATAATTCTGTCCTTAAAAGATTGGGCTCTCACCCATCACTGATGGAGGCATAAAAAATGTTTACAATCCAAGCCCATGGAAAGCACACTGCCATTCCATCCTGGGGAAGGGGAAAAAACAAAAAACTTTCCACTAGTAAACATTGGGTTTCAGTCCTGTGCTAGACCAATGTCCATAATTCCCACTAACACTAACAGGAGGTGGGAAATCATAGTAATAAAAACAGCAATCACATTTATATAGCACTGACCCATGGAGAGAAGGCCTAAGTCTAACATTTCAAAACAACAGGAATCCTATGCTTTTACAAAAGGGTTTTCTTTTTGTGCCTCTTGTTGCTCAATCATTTCAGTCATGTCTAATTCTTCTTGAGCCCATTTTACAGATGTGGAAACTGAGGCACAAAGTTTCCTGACTAGCTCAGAGTCACACAATAAGTGTCTGATTTGAACTCAAGAGATGAGTCTTCCTGACTTGAGGCTGGCACTCTCTCTATCCACTGTGCCACCTAACTGCTCCTTTCACAAGAAGAGTCTTACTATTTTCTCCTGGTAGGATAAAATTCCTCTTGAACATCCTCCTAGAGGGCAAGGACTGTTTTCATTTTCTTTTGCCTTCACTTTTCTCAGTTTACTCTCCAGATGCTCTTTCTCCCTTTCTCCTGCCTCACTTTCAGCCCCTCCCCTTAATCTTTTAGCTTCACCTATTAGAATGTGGGGTAGCCAAGTGGCTCAGTGGTAGAGGGCAAGGCCTGAAATCAGAAAGACTCATCTTTCAGATACTTACTAGCTGTGTGACCCTGGTTTGCTTCAGTTTCCTCATCTGTAAAATGAGGTAGAGAAGCGAATGGCAAATTAATCCAGTATCTTTGCCAAGAAAATCCCAACTGGGGTCACAAAGAGTTGGACCCAACAAAGTAAAGGATGATGATTAGAATGTGAGCTCCTGGAGAGTATGGAGTCTTTTGTTCTCTTGTACTTCTATCCCTAGCACTTGATACAATGCTGTGTACACAGTAAGTGTCTAATAAGTGTTTTATTTAGACATCTCTCTCTCTCTCTGCAAAACCTAACACAGTTGTTACTTAATAAATTCACATTACACCCTCTGCCGACAATAGATCATCACCTGTTTACAATTTATGGTCTTAGAGAATTGCCTGGACCACTGGAAAGTTAACAAACTTGTCCTAGGAAATCCAGTCGGGATGAGTCAGAGGTAGGATTTGAACCAAAGTCTTACTGATTACTTATGGATTCTGAAGCTGACCCTCTAGCTACTGTATACCATGTGGCTCCTTTCCTTTGTAGATTTTTAGTAGATCACTACTAGGTCCTTCTCTCAACCCAGAGCTGTAGAATCTTATTAGCTTATAGGGAAAGATGTGCCAATAGCCAGCTCTACCCAGCTTGTGAGAGTCCATTGTTAAATTTTCAATATGATATCATATTGATCAGTACTATTGCTTGCCTTCTCAAGGGGTGGGGGAAAGGCAGAAGACAATTTATTAAAAAGGAACACTTAAAGTTTTTTACATATAATTGGTAAATGTTTAATGAAATAAAAATATATTAAATAAATTTTCAGTGTGAACATTTACATTTCAGAAATATCAATCACTATAAATAAGGCCTTGATTTATTGTTTTGCTGACCATCTAGATAATAATGCAAAGTAAAATTATAAGTTTGTGCATATACTTTTTTCCCCATCAAGAATCAAATTACTCAACATTTATCAGTGTGCCCTGGTTTTTTGGGGCCCCCAAACATGAACTTTATTTATGAATTTTATCTCTCTTTTCTCTTGAACTTGTAGTCCTAGTACTCAGCCTGACATAGTAAAGAGTAAAATAAATACTTCATTTTTCTTTCCTTCCTTCCTTCCTTCCTCCCTCCCTTCTTTCTTTTCTTTTCTTCCTTCCTTTTTCTTCCTTTTTCCTTCCGTCCTTCCACTTGCTCAGTTTCTGAGTTAAGCCAATTTGTCCTTTCCTACCTAATCAGTGAGCTCACCACATTGATGCCAAACATAAGTGTATATGCCTGATCAGGCAAAGCCCACTTCAGCTCAGAATTCCTTCAGGCTCAAGAGACCTGCCATGTTCAGACAGCCAGGTATCTGAGACCACACAGCTTCTCGGACAAGCCCAGGGAATTGTTTTTTTCAACCCGTTGTTTTTGTAATTACATAGACACAGCTGAAATATGTCATGTTCTCAAAGTCCAGTGTGATAAAGACCAAATGAAGGTAGAATGGCCTACTGGAGAGAAGACTGGGGATTCTGGGAAATGTGGGTGATGTCCATGTAGGTTGTGGTATAAAGGCAAAGTCAAGCCAATCTCTCACTTTCCAGAAAACCTTTTTTATAGTTTTTCCCTTCGTTTTTAGTGGTTTAGTGCTGTGAAGGGATCTTACCTTAAGAAAGTGAAATACAAAAAACTTCAATTTAATAATAGATAAATTGAAGTGGAGGAATTATTTTCAATTTTGAAGGTTGGGATAACAGAAAGACTTGCCAATGATATTTTCCCAAGTAGGAAGGAAATATGAATATATATAGTCACTACTGTTTGCTGGTGCTTTTACAAATATGATCTCATTTAATCCTCACAACAACCCGGAGAGTTAGATACTATTATTATTCTCATTTTACAATTAAGAAAACTGAAGCAGGTAGAGAGAGGTTCAGCGACTTACCCAGTGTCACTTAGCTGGTCAGTATTTGAGGCCATATTTAAACTCAGTAGAAGCAGAATTCCTCCAATGTACTTAAATATACCATAAGTGATCACATAATACAGTGGGAAATAAGATTGTTTTTTAAGTTTAAATTTAAAATAGTTTAAAATTGTATGTAGGTTTCATACACAAAACGACTTTATAAAGTGAGCAATAACCACAGAAATGATGTTTTAGTTAGCTGCATTAGACCATTCAGAGGATAGATAGCAGAGATGGGTATCCAAATTGATGGCTAGGTGAAGAAATAAATAAAGATAGAAATTTAAAAAATATATTTTTAAAAGTTTTACAAGCCACATTCTTCACACTTCATTTTATCCTATAAATTAGGTAGTCCAAGTAAAAGCAAATCTATGACTTGCCTAAGGTTACAAGATCTGAACCCAGATTTCTTAGCTAGTGTTCTACAATTCACTTTGTTGTTACTGTTTATTCATTTTACAACATATCAACTCTTTATGAGCCAGTCTTGAGTTTTTCTTGGCAAAGACACTGGAGTAATTTGCTATTTCCTTCTCCAACTCATTTTATAGATGAGGAAACTGAGAAAAACAGAATTAAGTGACTTGCCCAGGGTCACTCAACTAGTGTCTAAATTGGGATTTAAACTCATGAGATGAGACTTCCTGATTCATAGTGTAATACTCTATCTACTGTGCCACCTAGTAACTGCTACAATTCACTACCACATACAAAAGTAGTTCTGACTGCTCTTTTACAAGATCCCTCTGAACCTCAAAACCAACCTGGCCCAAAATAATGAAAAATAGTGCAACAGCATCAGAAGGTATAACATCTCAAATATTAAGGTCTTAGTTCTCCATAGTCATTCTACTCACTGTGATAGATAAGAATAGATCATTAGAGAAACACAGGCTGCTCTGTTCCTTTTCAAATATATTTGTTGAGCTTTCTGTTTCATCCATAAATGCTCTTGAAATGATATGAAATTTTTTGTTCTCATACCAAGTTTTCCACAGGCTATTTTTCTCTTCCAGGTTTTTTAGAATAAGTTTATATTATCCAGCTCTTTAATATTTGGCAAGTGAACTTCTATTGAAAATTGGAATCTTTCTTGCCTTCTTTGTCTGTTCCCTTGGCAGGAAGAACAGGTGTTGGCTGATCAAATAGATCTCTTGTCTGTTTTGGCCTTCTAGTTATGATGATTGATTTACATTGGATTAGAAGTGTGTCTGGAGGCAGCTAGGTAGTTCAGTAGATAGTCCTGGAGATAGGAGGTCCTAGATTCAAATCTGACCTCAGACTCCTCATAGCTTTGTGACCCTAGACAAGTCACTTAACCCCCATTGCCTAGTCCTTACTACTCTTCTGCCTTGGAATACATACACAATATTGATTCTAAGATGGAAGGTAACAGGGGAGGGAGGGGAGGAAAATAAGAAGAACAAGAAGAAGAAGATCTAAAATATATCATATAGGGGGCAGCTGGGTGGCTCTGTGGATTGAGAGCCAGTATCAGAGACAGGAGGTCCCAAACACTTCCCAGTTGTGTGACCCTGGGAAAATCATTTAACCCCCATTGCCTAGCCTTTACCATTCTTCTGCCTTAGAACCAATACCTAGTATTGATTCTAAGATGGAAGGTAAGAGTTCAAAATAAATAAATAGATAAAATATATCTCAGTTGCCCAGGAAAAAAGGTTAATTTTAAAGTTGCAAGGGATGCAACCAAGGTACCCAAATCAGAATGATAAAATCTGAATAAATGAGTAGGAAGGGAAGAAACTGAAGCTTAGGCAGGTTAAAAGATTCATTCAAAGGCACCCAATGAATGGCAAAACTGGTATACAACCTATAGGCAGCAATGTTTGGTTATTATAGATTGTAGTCCCAGGAATCAAATCTGTGCTTGCATTTTGAGCTAAAGAAGCTAAGGTGGGGCCTGGGCATAGCTGAGTAAAAACTATAAAGGCATATTCATACTAAAATATATTTTCCCCAGTTTTTTAAATTTTTTGCAGTTTTATATAGAAAAAAAAACTTTTGATCATTGTTTTTATGACATCTTAGAATTCAGATTTTCTTCCTTCCTACCTTCCCTGAGGTGGTGAATTGTCTGATATAAGTTTTATCTATACTTCCATGTAATACATCTTTCTATAGTGCTCTTGCTGTAATAGGAGACACATATTACACATGCAATAGAAATCTCATAAAGGAAATAAAGTGGAAGAAGTGGCTGGCTTTGATCTGCAGTCAGACTCCAACAGGTCCTTCTTTGGCTGTGGATGGCATTTTCATTATGAGTTCCTTATAGCTATCTTGGGGACTTGCTTTGCTAATAATGGTTTAGTCCTTCACAGTTTATCATTATATTTCTGTTACTGTGTACAATGTTCTGCTCACTTCATTTTGCATCAGTTTTTAGCCTTCCCAGGTTTTTCTGACCTCATCTGTTCATTGTTCCTTATGGTGCAATGGTATTCCTTTACAATCACATACTACAACTTGCTCATTCATTCCCCAAGTGACGGACAACTCCTGTTGCCAATTCTTTGCCCCACAAAAAGAGCTGCTAAAAATATTTGGTACAGGTAGGTCCTTCTCCTTTATCTCTGATCTCTTTGGGATGCTGACCCAGTAGTGGCAGTCCTGGATTAAAGGGTATGCATAGTTTTGTAGCCCTTTGGGCCTGCTTCCATATTGCTCTCCAGAAAGATTGTATCCGTTTCCACATACTAAGATATATTTATGAAAATGAATATGCGATACCCAGACATTGTGCCTCAGGCAAGACCCAGGAGAAAATTGATTTCTTTTCTAGTATCCTTTTCCCACCAAGTCCTATCCTCTATTCTGCCCTTCCCTCTTCCCACCATCAAAAAATGTATCTTTGTCAGCTACCTTTTGGTTACCCTAAACTGCTTTGAAGCTTGGCCCCTTCACAAAGAAGGTAGACAGGAGACATCATTCAGCTCATAAGGGCCAAGCAGCCCTAATGTATGTTTTGAAAATTTTCCAGAAAGTAAATGAGAGCAGGCTGACCCTGGACCTCCTCCCCCACTGGATATGTCCTTCCAAGACTTTGGCATCTTTTCCAATATTCACGCAACCATCCTGATTTTCTAGAATCAGCATCTATTCTGCTTAAGCTGTATCTCTTGGCTACATTCTCTCTAGCCTCTTGAACTTAAAAGAATTAAGATTCCATTTACTGTTGCCTTTTTGGGGGGTCTATTGTGATCTATTTATGGAAATTTTTTTACCTCTCTAGCTACTTTTTTTCTTAGCATCCAACACATTCAAAGACCCTGTCATCATTTGTCAGTTGGCATCATGGAATATAGGCATATTTTCTTGATCTAAATGTGTTTGCCTTGGGCTGTTACTAAGAATATTTCCTACCTTTCCACCATTCCCAAATAATATAGTACATTCTCAAATTTAAAAAAGAATAGCTCATCCATTCTGTTTTGAGCTGCCTATGTGACTGCCCCTGTCCAGGAGTGGAAATAATCACTTTTTCATCCTGAATATGATAGTCTACCCCAGGGATTAATGGTCATTCCAAAAAATGTGCCAAGGTTATGAATAATACTTCTTCTGTGCTGGGGATAGGACAAAATGTGCTTGCTCATGGAGTAGGGGAAAATGGGAAGGATGGGCTATAATGGCTCTAGGGAGAGGGAGAGCCACAATAGACAGCAGTTCTCAACAGTGGTGAAGCTAATGTACTTATTCCTTGAGCAACACTCCATTCCCCATTTTTTTTGTCATTACCTTGATTACTTTCATGAGTGAAGAGGGAAAATGCTCTCCCTCCTCTCTCAGGTACTTCTTAGTTGTCTTGCCTTATATACACATACACATACACACATATATACTTATATAAATACATATATGAACCATCTATGGCAAACTGATAGCAAAACTTTTAAAGACCAAGTGCCCAAACTGCACCCTCATGCCACATGTGAGCTGCCCCCTTAACCCAGACAGGGGAGGGAGGAAGCACTCGCACTGGGCTGCTGGGTAGAGGGGCAAGACATGCAAAAATGTCCTCAGGTGAGGTGGAGAGGGAGAGGGGAGCAGCCCCCTCCAGTGCATGTGCCATAGGTTTGCCAACACAGATCTATGGGAATATATATATATATATATATATATATATATATATATATATATATACACACACACACACACACATATATATATATCTCCATGTATATGTATACACATATTCTGTCTGTATACATAGCTCATATGTACTTGTTTATTTACATATTGTAATCCCTATTAAAAGGTGAGCTCTTTGTGGGCCAGGAACTGTTTGCCTTTCTTTGGATCCCTCACATGTAGCACAATGCTTGGCACTTAGTAAGCAATAAATCCCTGTTGTCTGGCAATAACAAATAGTGAATAATGAGTAATATAGAGAAACTTGGGAAGGTTTGCATGGATTGATGCAAAGCAAAGTAAGCAGAACTGGGCAAACATTGTATCCAGTGACTATAACAATATTAAGAAAAAGTACACACAAAAAGGTAGCTGATCTCAGCATTAATTGCTGTGATCAGTATTCAGTCTAGAAGTTAGAAGACTACTACAATGATAAATATGATTGAGGAAGACAAATACAGTTGCCTTATTGGTAAGTTTCTTTGACTATTTTTCTTTGCTACAATCAATCCATAAATATTTATTAAGTAAGCACTATTATGTGCCAGACATTGTCCTAGAGGATTTACAGAAAACAGAGAAAATGGAGAGTATATGATAATGACTATCTGATGTAGATACGCCTCTTTATGGTCTTCATATTTCTCTTTTCTTAAATTCTTACCTTTTCAGTAGTCTTTACCTGCCTCCTAGAATACTGAGACGAAACAAAAAAAGGAATTTATTAGTAGTAAATGTAGTTTTTCATAAAATCAATTTCCCAATTAAAGGAAGGGGAGGCCTGGTAGGCATTTGATGATGTGAACTGACCTTGTTGAGATTTTCCTTGACCAGAAATTCAATATGAATAACCAGCATACCTGATAAAACCATAAGAAGAAGAAAAAAGACAAGCTCCCTTAGAAATATAGATTTGGAAATGGAAAGGACTAGGGCTGCTAGTGCATAGCTAGCAGCTGCTAGGCTGCAAAATGGATAGAATACCAAGCCTGGAGTCAGGAGGACCAGGATTCAGATCTGACCTCAGATACTTCCTAGCTGTGTGACCCTGGACAAGTCACTTAACCCCAATTGCCTAGCCCTTGCCACTCTTCTATCTTACAATTGATACTAAGGGGGTGACTAGGTGGTTTAGGGGATTGAGAGCCAGGCCCAAAGTTGGGAGGTCCTGGGTTCAAATTTGACCTCAGAACTTCTTAGCCATGTGCTCCTGGGCAAGTCATTTAACCTCAATTACCTAGCCCTTACCACTCTTCTGCCTTCAAACCTGTGCTTACTATCATCCTAAAAGAGAAGGAAAGGTTGTTGTTGTTTCTTTTAAAGGGAATGGAAGGAATCTTCCAGGTCATCTAGTCTTCTGATCATAGATGCATGATTAGAAGGGACCTTAGGGACCATCTAGATCTTTGTTGGAAAGAAGGAAGGAAGGAAGGAAGGAAGGAAGGAAGGAAGGAAGGAAGGAAGGAAGGAAGGAAGGAAGGAAGGAAGGAAGGAAGGAAGGAAGGAAGGAAGGAAGGAAGGAAGGAAGGAAGGAAGGGAGGGAGGAAGGGAGGAAGGGAGGGAGGGAGGGAGGGAGGGAGGGAGGGAGGAAAGAAAGGGAGGAAGGGGAGAGAGGGAGGAAAGAAAAAAGGAATGAAGGGAGGGAGGAGAAAAGGTAAGAGGACAGTATTAAAACCAAATAAATCTACCTGGTAACATTTTCTGGTGGTGACTCTCTTGGAACTAAAAGAGAATGATCTTTAGATCATCCTTTGCTCACATTTCAAGCCTTTCCAGCTTAATAGTCCTTGCCAGAGTCTGTATCATGTATCTCTAGCCTTCAAGAATATTGGGGGGGGGGGGGGGATTGAGAGCCAGGCCAGGCCTAGAGACAGGAGGTCCCAGGTTCAAATCTGGCCTCAGACACTTCCCAGCTGTTGTGACCCTGGGCAAGTCATTTAACCCCCATTGCCTAGCCCTTACCACTCTTTTGCCTTGGAGCCAATACACAGTATTAATTCCAAGAAGGAAGGTAAGGGTTAAAAAAAAAAGAATATTGGGTCAGAATAGATCTATGGAGTGGTAGACAGTTGAGTTCATGTCTTGTCTCTGACACATACTGGACCCATGACCCTAGACAAGTCACTCAACTTCTCAGGGCCACACACCCCCTTCACCCCCCAGTCATTTTGCTAATATTTTAAGCTGCAGAGAAGGACTTACCTTTATCAGAAGGACCTACTTCAATAGCAAGTTCACTATAATGATGAAATTACAGGTCTAAACCCTTCTTCTTCACTTCTTATCTGTGTGTCCCTGGGCAAGTCATTTAACCCAGTTGTCTATCCCTTGCTCTTCTATCTTAGAGTTGTTGGAGATGGGGGGAAGAGAATATAGTCTAATGTCTACATCATAAGCCATAATCATCCTATTCATAGTTCTGTCGTCTGAAGTATTATGTTCAAGTCTGGACATTACCTTTTACTAGGGACAAAGAATAATGAGAAAAAGGTAACCAGAATAATGAGGAGACTGAAAAGGAAGGAAACAAGCACCAATTAGGCCCCTACTATGTGCCAGGCACTGTATTGAGTACTTAACTAATATCTCATTTACTCCACAAATGTGAGGAAGGTACTATTATGATCTCCATTTTACAGTTGAGGAAACTGAGGCAGACAAAAGTCAGATGACTTGCCCAGGGTCACACAGCTAGTAAGTGTTGGATGCTGGATTTGGATTCAGGAAGATGAATCTTTCTGATTTCAAGCCCATGCTCTATGCACTGTGCCACCTGACTGTCCCTTTAATACCCTGAGATGACCAGGAATCTGGGGGCAGTCAGATTCCAAGGGCAGCTTTGTCCTAGGCCTACCCTGTATTGGCAGGGGTGGGAAGGAAGCTGGGGTCAACTCCTTAGGCCAATAAAGTCCCAGGTACAGTTTTATCTTCTTTTAGCTAAAGCTCCCCCATTTTGTGGGTGGAAGGAATGAACCTATGTGGCCTCTGGTCCTATCACATGAGGGCTGGAGAGCTAGCAAGTGTCCCATCTGTAAAATGGGCATAATGAACTTGAGGCACTGTCTAGATTGCATAGGATTCTTGTGAGGCACAAAATTTTTAAGTATTAAACTTAAGTTGTTGAGTTGTAGGACATATCCAGTAGGCAGTTGGATAGCCATCTGTCAAGGATGCTATTGGCAGAGATTCATAAATTCAGTGAGTGCTTTGAGGAAATGGAGGCCTTCAAAGGCTTTCAGGGTGAAGAGAGATTAGACTTGTTCTGCTTGGCTCCAGAGGGCAGAACTAGGAAACACACAGCTGGGTGTTGCAAAGAGGTAAATCTGGTTTTTTGGCAGGAAAAACTTCTTATGATGAAATCATCCAAATGTGAAAGGGGATCCTTGAGAAGTTCTTCTAGCAGAAACCAGAAAACCACTTGCCATGGATGTTATAGAAGGGATTCATGTTCAAGGATCAGTTGGATGGGGGGGGGGAGCCCCTAGGTGATACAATGGATAGAGCACAAGGTCTGGAGTCAGCGAGACCTGGGTTCAAATCTGCCTCAGACACTTCCTAGTTGTGTGACTCTGAGCAAGTCATTTAACCCTGTTGTTGGTCTAGCCCTTGCCCTTCTGTCTTAGAATTGTTACTAAAAAAGAAAGTAAGGGTTAAAAAAAAAAGTATGGGTCAGATTAGATATCCTTTGAGTTTCCTTCCAATTCTGAGTTTCTGTGACTCTATAAACCTGACACTGTCATATAAATGCAATGCTATTATTTTTGTTATTATTGCAACTCAATTAGTCAGTCAATGAGCATTGATTGAGCAAGCTAACTTGTCAGGTACTGATCTGGGGACTGGGAATATTAAAAAAGTGTATAGTTCCCACTCTCATGAAGCTTTCATTAGATTATGAGTTCTTTGAAGGCAGGACTGTCCTTTGCCCTCTTCTGTATCTCTAGTGCTTAGCAAAATGCCTGGCACATAGTAGATACTTAATAAATGTTTCTCAATTGATTAGTTCTTATTGGGGTAGATCATCTACTGTTTTTGTTGTTGTTGAGTCCTTTCAGTCATGTCTGACTCTTCAGTATCTCTTTTGGGGTATTCTTTTTTTTTTTTTAATGTATTTAATTAATTAATTTAGAATATTTTCCATGGTTACATGATTCAGATTTGTTCCTTCCCTTGTTCCCTCCCCTCTCCCATAGCCAATGAGCAATTCTTTTTTTTTTTATATCAATATTCTTTTTTTTTTTAAATATATTTTATTTGATCATTTCCAAGCATTATTCGTTAAAGACATAGATCATTTTCTTTTCCTCCCCCCCACCCCCCATAGCCGACGCGTAAGTCCACTGGGCATTAGATGTTTTCTTGATTTGAACCCATTGCTTTGTTGATAGTATTTGCATTAGAGTGTTCATTTAGAGTCTATCCTCTGTCATGTCCCCTCAACCTCTGTATTCAGGCAGTTGCTTTTTCTCGGTGTTTCCACTCCCATAGTTTATCCTTTGCTTATGAATGGTGTTTTTTTCTCCTGGATCCCTGTAAGTTGTTCAGGGACATTACACCGCCCCTAATGGAGAAGTCCATTACATTCGATGATACCACAGTGTATTAGTCTCTGTGTACAATGTTCTCCTGGTTCTGCTCCTCTCGCTCTGCATCACTTCCTGGAGGTTGTTCCAGTCTCCATGGAACTCCTCCACTTTATTATTCCTTTTAGCACAATAGTACTCCATCACCAACATATACCACAGTTTGTTCAGCCATTCCCCAATTGATGGGCATCCCCTCATTTTCCAGTTTTGGGCCACCACAAAGAGCGCAGCTATGAATATTTTTGTACAAGTCTTTGTGTCCATTATCTCTTTGGGGTACAGACCCAGCAGTGCTATGGCTGGGTCAAAGGGTAGATATTCTTTTGTCGCCCTTTGGGCATAGTTCCAAATTGCCCTCCAGAATGGTTGGATCAGTTCACAGCTCCACCAGCAATGAATTAATGTCCCTACTTTGCCACACCCCCTCCAGCATTCATTACTTTCCTTTGCTGTTATGTTAGCCAATCTGCTAGGTGTGAGGTGATACCTCAGAGTTGTTTTGATTTGCATCTCTCTGATTATAAGAGATGTAGAACACTTCTTCATGTGCTTGTTAATAGTTTTGATTTCTTTATCTGAGAACTGCCTATCCATTTCCCTTGCCCATTTATCAATTGGAGAATGGCTTGATTTTTTTGTACAATTGATTTAGCTCATTATAAATATGAGTAATTAAACCTTTGTCAGAGGTTTCTATGAAGATTTTTTCCCAATTTGTTGTTTCCCTTCTGATTTTAGTTATATTGGTTTTGTTTGTACAAAAGCTTTTTAGTTTGATGTAGTCAAAATTATTTATTTTACATTTTGTGATTCTTTCTATATCTTGCTTGGTTTTAAAGCCTTTCCCCTCCCAAAGGTCTGACATGTATACTATTCTGTGTTTACCCAATTTACTTATGGTTTCCTTCTTTATGTTTAAGTCACTCACCCATTTTGAATTTATCTTGGTGTAGGGTGTGAGGTGTTGATCTATTCCTAGTCTCTCCCACACTGTCTTCCAATTTTCCCAGCAGTTTTTATCGAATAGTGGATTTTTGTCCCAAAAGCTGGGATCTTTGGGTTTATCGTATACTGTCTTGCTGAGGTCGCTTTCTCCCAGTCTATTCCACTGATCTTCCTTTCTGTTTCTTAGCCAGTACCAAATTGTTTTGATGACTGCTGCTTTGTAATATAGTTTTAGGTCAGGGACTGCAAGGCCCCCATCATATGTGTTTTTTTTCATTATTTCCCTGGATATCCTTGATCTTTTGTTCTTCCAAATGAACTTTGTTATGGTTTTTTCTAAATCAGTGAAGAAGTATTTTGGTAGTTCAATGGGTATGGCACTAAATAGATAAATAAGTTTGGGTAGGATGGTCATTTTTATTATATTGGCTCGTCCTATCCATGAGCAGTTAATGTTTTTCCATTTGTTCAAGTCTAGTTTTAGTTGTGTGGCGAGTGTTTTGTAGTTGTGTTCATATAGTTCCTGTGTTTGTCTTGGGAGATAGATTCCTAGGTATTTTATTTTGTCTAAGGTGATTTTGAATGGGATTTCTCTTTCTAGTTCTTGCTGCTGAGCTGTGTTGGAGATATATAGAAAAGCTGATGATTTATGTGGGTTTATTTTGTATCCTGCAACTTTGCTAAAGTTGTTGATTATTTCAATTAGCTTTTTGGTTGAATCTCTAGGATTCTTTAAGTAGACCATCATGTCATCCGCAAAGAGTGATAACTTGGTCTCCTCCTTGCCTATTTTGATGCCTTCAATTCCTTTATCTTCTCTAATTGCTACTGCTAGTGTTTCTAGTACAATGTCAAATAGTAGAGGTGATAATGGGCATCCTTGTTTCACTCCTGATCTTATTGGGAATGCATCTAGTTTATCCCCATTGCAGATGATATTAGCTGTTGGTTTTAGATATATACTGTTTATCATTTTTAGGAATGACCCTTCTATTCCTATGCTTTCTAGTGTTTTTAATAGGAATGGGTGTTGTATTTTATCAAAGGCTTTTTCTGCATCTATTGAAATAATCATGTGATTCTTGCTAGTTTGTTTGTTGATGTGGTCAATTATGTGGATGGTTTTCCTAATGTTGAACCAGCCCTGCATCCCTGGTATGAATCCTACTTGATCATGGTGAATGATCCTTCTGATCACTTGCTGGAGTCTTTTTGCTAGTATCCTATTTAAGATTTTTGCATCTATATTCATTAGGGAGATTGGCCTATAGTTTTCTTTCTCTGTTTTTGACCTGCCTGGTTTTGGAATCAGTACCATGTTTGTGTCGTAAAAGGAGTTTGGTAGAACTCCCTCTTTGCTTATTATGTCAAATAGTTTGTATAGTATTGGGATTAACTGTTCTCTGAATGTTTGATAGAATTCACAGGTGAATCCATCAGGCCCTGGGGACTTTTTCTTAGGAAGTTCTTTGATGGCTTGTTGGATTTCAATTTCTGATATGGGATTATTTAGGAATTCTATTTCCTCTTCTGTTAGTCTAGGCAGTTTGTATTTTTGTATATATTCATCCATTTCTCCTAAATTGGTGTATTTATTGCCATATAATTGGGCAAAGTAATTTCTAATGATTGCCTTAATTTCCTCCTCATTGGAGGTGCTGTCCCCCTTTTCATCTTTAATGCTGTGAATTTGCTTTTCTTCCTTCCTTTTTTTAACTAGATTGACCAGTACCTTGTCTATTTTGTTTGTTTTTTCAAAGTACCAGCTTCTTGTCTCATTTATTAAATCGATAGTTCTATCACTTTCGATTTTATTAATTTCTCCCTTAATTTTTAGGATTTCTAATTTGGTTTTCTGCTGGGGGTTTTTAATTTGATCGCTTTCCAGTTTTTTCATTTGCATTTCCAATTGATTGATCTCTGCTCTCCCTTGTTTGTTAATATAAGCATTCAGGGATATGAATTTACCTCTGATTACCGCTTTGGCTGCATCCCAAAAGGTTTGAAAGGATGTTTCGCCATTGTCATTTTCCTCGATGAAATTATTAATTGTTTCTATGATTTCTTCTTTAACTAAACGGTTTTGGAGTATCATATTGTTTAATTTCCAATTGGTTTTAGATTTGGTTTTCCATGTACCATTACTAATCATTATTTTTATTGCCTTGTGATCTGAGAAGGCTGCATTCATTATTTCTGCTTTTCTGCATTTGTGTGCTATGTTTCTGTGACCTAATGTATGGTCAATTTTTGTGAATGTGCCATGTGGTGCTGAGAAGAAGGTGTATTCCTTTTTATCCCTATTTATTTTTCTCCATATGTCTATTAATTCTAATTTTTCTAAGATTTCATTCACTTCTTTTACCTCTTTCTTATTTATTTTTTGATTTGATTTATCTAAATTTGATAATGGTTGGTTTAAGTCTCCCACTAGTATGGTTTTATTGTCTATTTCTTCCTTCAATTCTCCTAGTTTCTCCATTAGAAATTTGGGTGCTATATTATTTGGTGCATACATATTGATTAATGATATTTCCTCATTGTCTATAGTCCCTTTTAACAAAATATAATTACCTTCCCTATCCCTTTTGATCAGGTCTATTTTTGCATTGGCTTTATCAGATATCATGATTACCACTCCTGCCTTCTTTCTATCAGTTGAAGCCCAGAAGGTCTTACTCCATCCTTTAATTCTGACCTTGTGGGTGTCAGCCCACCTCATGTGTGTTTCTTGAAGACAACATATGGTAGGGTTTTGGATTCTAATCCATTCTGCTATTCGTCTACGTTTTATGGGTGAGTTCATCCCATTCACGTTCAAAGTTATGATTGTCATTTGTGGACTCCCTGGCATTTTGATTGCCTTCCCTAATTCTAACCTTTTCTTCTTCGGCTCTACCTTTTAGTCCAGTGATTTACTTTGAAACAGTCCCCCTTGTCCCCTCCCTTGATGTTTCCCTTTTTAGTCCCTCCCTTTTTGTTCCCTCCCCCTCCCCCCTCTCTTTCCCTCCCTTTTTGTTCTCCCTCTCCCCCTCCCCCCCTTGGTTTTCCCTTCTCCTTACCCTTGTTGGGTAAGATAGAATTCAAGATCCCAATGGATCTGGATGTTTTTCCCTCTCAGAGCTGATTTCCCTGAGATTGAGGTTTAAGTAACCCCCCCCCCCCTCTCTTCCTCTCCTTCTTATAGGAGTTTTCTTCCCCTCCCCTTCCCATGTGAATCTTTGTGTGAGAATGATTATTCTATTTGGTCTTTCTTTACCCCCTATTTATACATTACATTTTCCCCACATATTAGTATACATAGGTTGATATAAATGTAGTCCTTATAGAAGAGAGTTTGAGTAAAAGAAGAAGATAACATTTTCCCCTTTCCTTAATATTTACCTTTTCAGGTATTCCTTGCTCTTTGATTTTCGGTATCAAACTTTCCACAGAGCTCTGGTCTTTTCTTTGCAAAAAGTTGGAAGTCTTCTATTTTGTTGAATGCCCATACTTTCCCTTGGAAGTATATAGTCAGTTTTGCTGGGTAGCTGATTCTTGGTTGGAGACCCAGCTCTCTTGCCTTTCTGAAGATCATGTTCCATGCCTTACGATCATTCAGAGTAGAACTTGCAAGGTCTTGGGTGACCCTGATTGGCATTCCTTTATATCTAAATTGTCTTTTTCTGGCTTCCTGTAGGATTTTTTCTTTTGTTTGATAGCTTTGGAATTTGGCAATTACATTCCTGGGAGTTGTCTTTTGGGGGTTTAGTGTAGAAGGTGTTCTGTGAGCTCTGTCAGTGGCTGTATTGCCCCCTTGTTCTAGAATCTCTGGGCAATTTTCTTTGATTATATCTTGTATCACCATGTCCAGTTTGGTGTTTATTTCTGGCTTTTCTGGGAGTCCAATTATTCTTAAATTTTCCCTTCTCCCCCTATTTTCCAGATCTATCACCTTGTCGGTGAGATATTTTATGTTCTCTTCTAATTTCTTGGTATTTTGGCTTTGCTTTATTGATTCTTGCTCTTTTACACGATCGTTGTCTTCCAGCTGCCTGATTCTGGCCTTTAAAGCCTGGTTTTCTTTTACAGTTTGGTCAAACTGGTTTTGTAGATGCGTGAATTTCTTTTGCATTATTTCCAACTTTTCCTCCCAGAAGGCTTCCATCTTTTTGGTCATTTCTGATTCAAATTCTTCATAGGTTTGTGGAGAGTTTCCATTTCCTTTGGAAGGTTTTGGAGCATTTTCTTTTATATTATCTTCTGTCTGCTCTGTATTTTGTATTTTGGCTCCATAGAATGTGTCCAAAGTCGCCCCTTTCTTCTTATTTTTCTTGGTATTTTGGGGCTTCTGTGGTTCTGTGGAGTTTGCCATTTCTGAATGTGGAGGATTAGTTTTTCTTGTCTCTGTCTGGTGATCAGAGGCTTTAGTCCTGGGCTGATTGTCTATGAGCTTTCCCTGGGTTAAACTGAATATGCCTCACTGGAACTGGAATGGAAGGGTCGGACCACGAGACCACACTCTCCCCCCAGCTCGCTTTCCGGAAGTTGCCTTCAGAATCGCTGGCCGTGAGGCTGTTTCGTCCGCCTGCGGGGGGATGAGGCTGCAGCTAGCCCAAGCTCCGAGGGCGAGGACTTTCACTGAGACTTGGATAGCAGGATCCAGCCCGTGAGGCTGTCTTGCCCGCCCTGAGGGTTGCTGTTGTTTCGACCAGCTCTCTGCAGCGGAAGCCCCAGGCAGTAACTTTCACCGGGACTGTAGAAGGCCCTGAGGGTTCTGCTCTCTGAGCCCCGCCGGGCTGCGGCTGCCGGGAGCCTTGGACTCTGCGCTCCTACCCCTGAGGTCCGAGGGATCTCGGGTTCTGGCTTTTAAGGGGAGCCGTACCTTTTGATCCGGGTCCAGGTCCAGGAGGAGGGTTCCCAGGGTCTGTGCTGTTGATCGTTTTGAGTTTCGGCGCCTTAGGAGCTTATCGTTTGAGATCGGTGGGGAAGGGTTTTCCGGAGATCTGAGCTTTAGCTTTCTCTAAGCCGCCATCTTAACCGGAAGTCCTCCTGGGGTATTCTTAACAAAGATACTGGAATGATTCTCCATTGTTTTCTCCGGCTCATTCTACAGATGAGGAAACTGAGGCAAACAGGGTTAAATGACTTGGCCAGAGGCACACAGGTGATAAGTGTCTGAGGCCTGATTTGAACTCGAGAAGATGAGTCTTCCATACTCTAAGCCCAGTGTATTCACCATACCACCTAGCTACCCCTGTTTGGCACATAGTAGGTACTTAATAAATATTGATTGATTGATTAAATCTATAGTAGTAGATCATGTACAGTACATATGCAAAGTAAATCCAAAATAATTTTTGTGCTAGCAACTGGGAAGGATCAGGAAAGGTTTCATTCACATAGAAGGTGGGTTAGGTGGTTTGTGTGTTTTGTTAAACCCTTACCTTCTGTCTTAGAATCATATTGTGTATTGGTTCTAAGGCAGAAGAGCAGCAAAGGCTCAGCAATGGGGGCTAAATGACTTTCCCAGAGTCACACAGTTAGGAAGTATCTGAGGTCAAATTTGAACCCATCACCTCTTGTTTCTAGGTCTGGCTTTCAATCCACTGAGCCACCCAGCTGCCCCCAAAGGTGGAGTTGAAACTGAGATCTGAAAGAAAGTGTGCTTTCTAAGATGAAGAGGTAAGGAGAGAATGCATTCAGGAGTAAAGTACAGCTTGCTGAAAAACCAGGAGATTAGAGATAGTGTATAGAGTGTGAGGAGGAAGAGTCAGGAAGTTTATTTAGATGAACCATGGAGTCTCTGTAGGTAGGTAATGTATAATGTCAACATGGAGTCTAGAAACCCCAAACTGGTGGCCTAGTGGGATCTGCTGAGCCCCAGGTTTCAGGACTAGCTTGTCACTTTGCTTATGCTTAGTCCCACCCAACTAGGATTGTCATTTACCTAAAGATCCATTATTCAGTCTGAAACTGCTAGCCTGAGATTCCCTCCAGGGTGGATTCCCAAGGAACAGGGAACAAGTACAAACTTTGGGGCTCCAATCTACAAGCTAGTCCTAAAACTTGGGGTTCACCAGATCCCCCGAGGCCACCAGTTTGGGGTTTCTAGATTCCATGTTGACAATAATAAGACCAAAAGTGTAGTTTGGCAAAGGTTTAAAATGCCAAATAGAAGAGTTTGTATTTGTATTATATTCAAGAGGTAATAGGGAGCCACTGGATTTATTGAGCAGGGGAGTAACATGGTCAGAGACCTAAACTTTAAGGAAAATTCTGTTAGTCTAGAGGACTTCTTCATTGACTTTAAATTCTCTCCATCTCAGCTTCTACAAGCTTGGCAAACAGGATAAGTTTCTCAGAGCATGATCTGCTAAAGAATTAATGTTGATAATGTGATGGTTGTCTATAAAAAAAAAAGTTCATTCTGGCAAGAATCAGCAACTGACTTATGGTATTTAATAAAAACCAGATGCCTCCCTGAATCTTTGCCATGCAGTCTGGGGGAGGTCTTGTTGCTAATAGTCTTCATTTTTATAGCTCTTTACATTTACAAAATGTTTTCTATGCATTCCCACATTAGATCCTACTACTGCTCTGTCTAGTAGATAGGGGAAAGGGAATGAGTACCTATTAATACACCTACTTTGTTTAATCATTTCAGTCCTGTCTGACTCTTTGAGACTCCATTTGGGGTTTTCTTGGCAAAGATATTAAAAGTGGTTTGCCATTTCCTTCTCCAGCTCATTTTACAGATGAGGAAACTGAGGCAAACAGGGTAAAGTGACTTGCCCAGGGTCACAATTCCAGTAAGTATATGAGGTTGGATTTGAACTTAGGTTTTCTTGACTCCAGGCTCAGTGCTCTATCCACTTGCACCAAACAAAATGCTTACCATGCCACAATCACCATGCTAAGAGAGCAGAGAAGATGGAGCCCAAGTTCACAGACTAACCTTGAGCATCACTGGTTTAGACTTTGCATTTCTGAGATTTGACCCAACTCTCACATTTCCTCTCCCCTAGTGATCCCCAACCACCCACTGACTCCACCCGTCTTATGTCAAACATTGGTCTTTCCCTTGACTTTCCAAAAGAGGATTGTGCTCCCCAGACTGGTGCTGTCTCATCCCTCTGGAACTCACTCTCAATTCCTTTTTTCTTAACCAGTGCATCACTTCCTGTCCCTTCAGTTTCCTTTGGGAACTCATTTGGCAAAGAAACTTGCCTTGCCCTATTCACTGACTGACTGTCCCATGGGACTGAAGGGTTCTGTTTTGAGAATTGGAGAAATTGTCAAATGAGTTTAAATGATATTCAAGGGCCATAGACTTATTCTCTGCTCTATTTATTTCTTGGACTTCTGACCAACTGTTTGAAAAAAGTGCTAGTAAAGGGCTTGGGAGTATCTGAGACCTGTAGGGAGTCGGGGGAGATGAAGATGAAGAGAAAATCAAAGGACATCAAAATCATAGAACCAGACTTGGAAGAGGCCTCAAAAGCCACACAGTCTAACCTTAGAGATGAGAAACTGAGGTCCAGAGTGATTAAGGGACTTTTTCAAAGTCATACTGGGTAATAAGCTTTCAGATCACAGTTTGAACCCATGGCCTTTGCCTCCAGAGCCTGTATTTTTGAATGGATATCTTTCAAGAGGTCAGTTCTGTAATTCTCCGTATTATTTCACTTTTGTCCCTGGGGTGGGGTAGGAGGAAAGAAATGGAAATGTTTCAAAGGCTTATCCTCAAAAATCTCTATTTACTCCAGCCCCAACCTTGACCAAAAATGGAAATGATGTCATACTTGGAATCAGGAAGACCTGAATTCAAATTCTGTCTGATGATAGCTATGTGACCCCTGGGCACATAGCTTCAGTTTCCTCATCTGTAAAATGAGAAGAATAGTAGCCCTGCCCTCCCAGGGTGGTGGTAATAAAGGGAAATCATATCTGTAAAGTGCTTTGCAAATCTTAAAACTCTACATAACATAATGTTAGTTATTGTCCTTGTTCTTGCTGCTCAGAGGCTCTGACCACCCCCTCACACCCCATGATGCTGCTTTGGTAAGCAGAAGAGGAGTGTGTGGTGGGAGTAGATGTTAGGAGATGGGGCATGCCAGGGGAAACTGTGCCTGCACAGTTCCTGGAATAGCCCTCCCCTCATCTCTGCCTGTTGCATTCCTGCCCACACTTTGGAGGCCATTCCAAATGCTACCTCCTACATGAAGTCTTCTCTGATCCTTACCCCTCCCTCCTCGGCAATGATCTCCAGTTAATTCATAAATAAATGTTTGTTACGTACCTACTAGGTGCTGGACACTGTGCTAAGCACTGGGGATGCATAAAGAGGTAACCAAAGAGGTAACCAACAGTGACTGCCTTCAAGGAACTTAAAGCCATCCAATAGGGAAGACAACATGCAAACTATGCAGAATACAGGTATCCCTTTCACATCTTTCCCCACCTAGGTTTCCATCTATCATGGGCTGAAATAGGAAATGGGAATTTGGGGGGAGTTTTGCAGAAGACACAGAAGATACAAGAAGGCCAGCAGACAACACAGAAGAAATTGAGAAACTCCAGAATGCATGCACAACCCAAACTTTCCAATAAGGTACTGCCAACGCCCCATAAAAGAAAAAGGAAAAACTCCGGCTTCTCTGGTATGAAGGGAGGGCCAAACAATTGTCTTTGGATTTTCCAGATTGCAGGGTGCCAGCTCCTCTGCCTCTCTGCAATGTGGAAGGGATAGCTGTCCAAAGAAAATAATTAATAAAAGGAAGGCACTAGAAATGAGAGGGTGCAGAAGGCTTTCTGTAAAAGGTGGGACTTCTGTTGGGATTTAGAGGAAGCCAGGAAGGTCAGTAGCCTGCGAGTAGGAGGGAAGGAGTTCTAGGCATGGGGTACAGCCAGAGAAAATGCCTGGAGCCCAGAGATGGAGTTTCTCATTTGTGGAACAATCAGGAGGTCAGTGTCACTGGATGGAACAAAACAATACACATCAGGGAATAAGGTGTAAGGCTGCGAAGGTAGGATGAGGATAGATTCTGTAAGACCTTGAATGCCAAGCCAGATATCTTGTATTTGATCCAAGAGGCAATGGGAACTGCTAAAGATCACTGAGTGTGGAGAAGAATTCAATAGGCACAAAAGGGAAGGAAGAAGTTCTCAGGCCCTGAACAGGTGGGCTTAATCTGGGAATGTCCCTCTCTTTTCCTCCACTCTCAGGATCCAAACCTTTTCTGCTTACCAAAGCAGCAGTACAGGGATTGGGTTTGGAGGGGGACGATCGAAGCCTCAGAACAGAGCCAAATAAGACTGAGGAATTGTAGTCAGGGTCATGGCTGATAGAACTGGAGAATTTGGGGTGGAAACATGAAGCATTCTTACTCTTCTTACCTCCCTCTTCCCCACCCCAAAGCAATGGTGACTAAATTGTCTGACAATATGATTTGGGCATTCTTGATCAGTGGTCTCCAAATTTTTCCAGTCACAGGGTTCCATCAAAAACATTTTGAGTGCTTAGCCCCAGGACGTATATATTTAATTATTGATCAAATATATATGTATATTTACATATAATATGCAAGGGACTAGGCTAGGCCTTCATTGTCCAACTCCTCATTACATGTATTTTATATGTACATGTATATATATTTCGTCTTTGTCACATTTAAATTCTATTTTGCGTATGATTTGTTTAATGCATATAATTATTAATATAGTCATATAGCAAATATTTTTTTCAATCAATCTGAAATAAAACAAAGAGGCAAAGCTCCAAGCCAATAACAGGTTTATTGAAAGAGATCAATGTCTCTCAGTAAAACTGGATCATTAGATTTTCCTCAGAAATCAAAGATAATTGAATGAATTTTTTCCCTGTTTTAATACACCATAAACTTACATCATTCAAGATCCCACCCCAGAAGTCAACCACCAATTCTAGGACTCAATGGACAGGTGTTGTAATTATAGACAAAGGGGACCCAGTGATACAAGTAGAGACAATGGGCAGGAGTTAGATTTTTTTAGCCTTGATTGGGTGCTATCTCCTTGAGTAGGTATCTTGGCTTCTCATTGAGTCCTGGCTGGTTAGAATGATCTATCTAACACACTAGCCATGTCCCTGGATCACAGGGTCAACACAGCTCCATGGCCAGCCTCCACCACTCATCATCCAGTCACACCTTATATGGTTGATGGGCTTTCCACTTACTTGATGAATCACACCCTATTGCAAATGCTAGCTTATGTAAAAATTTACTGCAGAGTTTAGACTTTAGAAAATATAATTACTGGATTTCTGTTAATTACTAATCAATCATTGTCCCAGATTGATCATTTCCTTTGCCCTCATACTGATTGATTGTGATAATTGGGATCTTATTTTTAAAAAGTCAGGGGGTCAGGGATTCTTATTCTCTTTAGTAGCAATGGGGAAGAGGAGCTGGCTAATGAGGTTCCAGTTCTCAGAGCATGCCAAACCCTCATATGTGTATATATGTATTCTACTGTATCCATAATTATATACATTATACAATTTACACAAAATAGAATCTTAATGAGACAGATGAAATATTGCCAAACCCTTATAAATGTATACATGAATAAGTATATGGATATGTGAATAATTCTATGTAACAATACATATATCATATGGTATAATGTATGATAAACATATATCATATGTACTGTTTACACAAAACATAATTATTTTAATGAAATAAAGAAGAAATATTTTTTGTTCCTGGAATCAATAAGGGGCCCCTAGAGGTCACTGAGTAGAGGAATACATGGTCTGTGCTTTGGAGAAAATCAGTGGCAGCTGTTTAGAGGTTGTGGGGAGAGATGGGAAGGAGAAAAATCAGTTAGAAGATTATTGCAATATTGTCCAAGCCAAAAACGAGGAGGACTCAAATGAGTGAGATGGCCATATGAATGAAGAGAAGGGGAAGAGATGTGAGATATATTTTAGAGGAAGAAGAAGAAACACCACTGGGCAGCTGATTCGAGATGTGGGGATGTGAGGTGAAGGAAAGTGATTAGAGAAGATTCTGAGGTTGTGAAGGCCTGGATGATTGGAAGGATAGTGATGTCCTAGCTGTGGTAGCAAACCTATGGGACAGAGGGCACTTGGAGCCCTCTCTGTGGGCATACATGCTGTTGCCCCAGCACAGAGTTCATTATTAGAAAGTCACAGGGATGTGGGACAGGGCTGGTCCCCTCCCCCTATCCACTGTGCCTGAGGACATCACCCACCCCTCTAAAAGGTTTGCCATCTCTGCCCTAGAGAGAAAAAGAAAAGCTTGGGTGGGTTAGGGAAGGAGATTGGGGGCAGGGTGAGAGGGGGATAGTGGGGAAGATAATTTAATGATAGCTGCACTGCACATCACAATTCACCTCTGATAGTCCTATGAGATACACTCAGCACCCAAAATGAAAAGAGGTAGGTGGGGTTTTTTATTTACTGGCTACTGTATCCAAGAACAGAGCTCACCCCACAAAGGATTACTGTTGCAGCAACAGGTTGGTGACTGGGTGGACCAAATGTCATCAGAATTTGCCCCAGCTACCATGTCCATTTGTTTATTTTAGGTCATAAATGCCCTGAGGAATGACACTGGATCCAGAAGGAGGAAGATATGGAGCCAGGGCAGTAGAGGTTGGAGGACATTGCCAGTAGTACTGGAGAATAAGAGTAGGTGTGATTGTTGGATGAGACCCCAAAGTGGGATATTACCTCTCTCTGCCTCTCTCTCTCTCTCTCTCTCTCTCTCTCTCTCCATATCAGACAAGTCCCAGCTTCCTACTCCTCTATTCCCTTTCCAACACCTCTGTTCTGGATTATTAAACCATATATAACTCACCCGCCATTTATCTCCCTAGAGCCTTGTGGCTGAAAATGGTCCAGTTACCCTAAACTGTATTAGTCAAAGTTGTGTTTCCTTGCCTGGTGATTCATTCAAAATCAAATACTGAGTTCCGGATATGTGCCCAACACTATGGAAAATTCAAAGATAGGTAAGACTTTTTATCTCCCCAATTAGACTGTGAGCTCCCTAAGGGCAGAAATTAGCACCTATGAAACAACATGGGCCAGAATATAATTAAGCACTGGAAAAATGGAAAATGCTATACACAATTTAAAATGCTTTCCTGTCTACTAAATGTTTCCCCAGAGGTCTTCAATGATTTATTTAAATTCAACACATATTTATTAAGTGTTTGCTATGGGCCAGGCACATGGAAGTGTCTAGAATAGATTCTTTATAGAAGATATGGTTTGAGCGAAAGAACCTTAAGATTGGTAAAAACCAAAGAAAATGACATGCCACCTCCTCTGAGTATCCTAGCAATCTTCTGAGAAAGGGCAGGCAGGTACTTTAAGTTTTGTTTCCCATTTACCAGATGGGACAAAGAAAGAGAAATCTGGCCAAGGTCACAAAGCTAGTGTCTGAGTTAGGATTTAAACCCAAGCCTTCCTGAATGTAGGGTCAACATTTTAGCCATTATCTATACCCAACTGCCTCCCTTAAGGCGGCTCTTCAGAATGAAAAGGCCAGGATTCTGTAATACATTAGACCCAAGAGAAAATATGGACTCCAGATAAAATCTGCTTGGCCCAAAGAACCATGTTAACAATGCCCCTAGAGGGTAACTAGAAGTTAAATCAGAGTCACAAACTGAAGAAAAACCAACCCAATGAATCTTGTCTATCTAGATTGGTCTAGGAAACAATTGGTCCACTGAGCTCCAGATGAATTTCCCTTCCTCTAGATCTGACTATTTCTCCTCTCTTGGCACACCAACATTGTCCAGCCATTAATTCAAGTAATAAGCATAATCTTAAATATTTATAAAGCATTTTCTTTTTTTTTTTAATCAGAGTTGTGACTTCTTTGATAGTGAGGAAGCTCCTACTATAATGCAAATGAACACCTCCTGGCCATTTTATAGAGTTGCCAGGGTACTGAGAGGTTATTTGGCCAAGGGCAGGCCTTGAGTCTGGAGGAGCTAGATTCCAATATGACCTCAGCTACTTCCTAGCTGTGTGATCCTGAGCAAGTCACTGAACTCCTGTTTGTTCATGCATGCCTTGTCCATCTGTCCTAGAGTTGTCACTAGGACAGAAATTAAGGATCCCCCCTAAAAAAAGAATTACTTGCCCCATCCTTCAGCTGATATCTGTTGGAGTCAGAACTTGAACTCAGATCTTCTTCACTTCAAGACTAACTCTTCTTCCACTACCTGATAATAATACTACCAATTTGAATTTCTACAGCATTTTAAGGTTTGCAAAGCATTTCTCTCACCACAATCCTTTGAGGTAGATAATTTAAAAAAAAAAATCTATCTCCATTTTACAGATGAGGATTCTGAGCCTCAGAGAAGTTAAATGATTTGCCTAAGATCACACAGAGCTGTCTTGGGCAGAATTCAAATGTTGGTCTCCTGATGCCAGGTTCTACATCCTGTCCCCAGTCAGTGCCATAAAAAAAATCCATTATTTCATCTGATCTTCATCATCCCCCTGGGAATAGACAAAGCAGGGATCACTAGTTCCCTTCGACTCCTAGGGAGCTGATATTGAGCGAGGGGAAGCTGGTTAACAGGGTTAACTTGACCAACGTGGCCCAGTCATCAGTGGTAGAATAAAGAACCAGAACCCAGATTTCCTGATTCCCAAACTGGGGCAGGCTCTTTAGTCTCCATCAAGCTTTAGAGTTTAACATGCCAGCGTCCAGAAGGAGAGGGGTCATTCCCTGAACTTTTCTTCCAGCTATTAAGTCTCTGGGAAATTTGTTTGCTCTATGTTCATATGTATGTGTTAACCATTCTTTTGGTGTGGTGCCATCAGGATGCTAGAGGGTAACTAACTGTTTTGCTCTTTCTCTTTCAGGTCATTTATTCAGAATAAATATAGCAGAGGTCTTAGCACTGACCCTTCCTTTCCTCCCAGTAGGGCACAGTCTTGCTGCTCTCACACTTCCTCCCTGTTTTCTATTTTCAAACATTCATGGGGATGGGGGGGGGGGGGGGGGCAGTGTTTTTTTCTTAATCATTCCCATGTCCTGTCCTAGATCTTACCAGAGCATACCGAAAGCTCTAGGCCACTTGGAATCAAAATCCATTATGCCCTGTTCATTCTTTGTCTTAATTTCTTTTTCATTTTTTTCTTATTTCCATTTTGGATAGTGAATTATCTTTCTCCCTTGCTCCCAGCCCCAATGAAAAAAGGCCAACATTTTATATGTGCTCGTATGTGTTAACCATACACCACATTCTTCCATTTGGTAGTTTGTTCTCCAGAAGTTCTTCCTTTTTGATTTGAATGATCTTATTACTCAGAATAGCTTAGCCATTCACAGTTACCCTTTGAACCCTAGTTCTGTCACCATGTACAACGTTGTCTTGATTCGACTCATTTCTCTCTGCATTATTTCCTGAAAGTCTTTCCATGTTTTTCTGGAATCATCCTATTTGTTATTTCTTAGGACTCAGGAATATTCCATCCCGATCATACACCACACCTGATTCAGCCTTCCCTGGAACCTCTTTCTCAGGGTTCTCCTGCCACCCCCACCCCAACTCCCTCCCTTTCCCCTCCCTTCCTCCCTCCCTCCCCAACTATTTTTGGGACTGAAACATTAGCGAGCAGTATGGAGGCTTTGGCCAAGGGGCAGCTGAGAACTTCTCTCTGTTCCTTTTTTAGAATGTGGATGACTTTGCCAAGCTTTCCAAATGAGGAATTTCCCCCCCGTGGATGGCTGTTTTTATTCTTGTAATTACAATATTTCTTATTAATAAGGTCTGTGAACACCAGAAGAGTTCCATTTTAATCAGTTCCATTGCCTTTTCCCAGGAAGAGGGGCAATAGGGAAGCTTGTACAGGACCTTAGAGTTGTAGGTGAGGAAGAAGAGTTGTCAGGAAAACCTGGATTGGTGAGCTGCCCGTAGGCGTGACCATGGGCCAATCACAACTTCTCCATTTTAATTGGGCTCTATGACTCCAGTTGGGTTGGGCAGACGGAGGTTCTACACCAGGAATACTCCAAACCCCAGGAGGCACAGAACCAAAACATGAATAAAATCCTAGGAAAAAGCTGTGGGATTCTCTAGGGAAACATACAAATTTTGTTCATCTTTGTGTCTCAGGAGTCACACATTGTAAGCACTTAAAATTCTGGGTACTTTCTCAATTCAATCAGTAAACATTTCAATAATATCACAGGCAAAATGGAGAGAGAATAACTCATGTTTTCATTGGGCCTTGAGACTTTCAAAGGTCCCCCTAATACACACACATAAACACATTCCCCACACATACACCTACACACAAACATACATAAGACCTTATAAAGGTTAGTATAAGCATATTTGGGCAGCTAGGTAATGCAATGGATAAAGCACTGGGCTTATAGTCAGGAAGACTCATTTTCTTGAGTTGAAATTCAGACTCGGACACCTATTAATTGTGTGACCTTGGGCAAGTCACTTCATCGTGTTTGCCTCAGTTTCCTCCTCTGTAAAATGAGTTGGAGAAGAAAATGGAAAATCGCTCCTTTATCTTTGCCCAGAAAATGGGGGGGGGGGGTCACAAAGAGTTAGACACAAATGAAACAAATCAACATCAAATAAACACATTTCTATTTTATAGATAAAGGGACTAGGCTTTGTGTTGAGTTTTGTTTTGTTTTTACCTGGGAAAAAACAGCCCCCAAAATGTTTCCTTCAAAAATAATACCTAATGACTCCCAGGTTTTGTTTACCTGCCATCTGGCTACCTGAGCCACCCTGGGGACCAATCATAAAAAAGCCTTTGGTTTTCCTAGCTGAATTTAGCTCACCTTGGACTCTCTGATCTGAGCAGTGCAGTTAAAAGACTTAAAGGGAAAACTGCAAGATAGTCATGTTCCAGAGGGGAACCAGAGGATACCGTGAGCTGTTGGAGATAAAAACAGATTCAGGAAACAGAGGCTATGGAATTAAAATAGGGGGTGACCTACTCTCTAAACAAAGGGGGCTATATCCTTTTTTCATTATTATTGCAAGGATGAACAGAAGAACATTGATGCGGTTAGAAGCAGCCACTTGATTACAAGGGATCAAAGTAAAAACAATTTTTTTAATTTAAAAAAAAAAAGGAACAATTAAAAGGGGAGAGAGAGAACATAAATTCTGTAGCCGTGGAAAAATACTTTAAAAATTAATTTTTAAAAAAGTAACAGAAGTCCATTCCAGGGAAGAATAGAAGAATATGATGTTTGGATCAAGGACCTTTGTTCAAATTCCAATACTTCCACTTACTAATTGTGAGCAAGTCAGTTTCTTTATCTGTCAAACTAAAGGCTTGAATGAAATTGTCTCTGAGGAGGTAGCTAGGTAGAACAGAGGATAAAATGCCTGGCCAGGAGTAGGGAGGTCCTGGGTTCAAATTTGACCTCAGATACTTCCTAGCTGTGTGACGGTGGGAAGGAAGGAAAGGGGGGTAGGGCATAGAGAGAGGAAGTGGGAGAGAAAGAGAGAGAGAGAGAGAGAGAGAGAGAAGGGAGGGAGAGAGGACCTCTAAGGTCCCTTCCAGTTGTAAATATATGATCTTGTGAAGAATTATTCTCTCATACAAGAACCTTTCTGGGTTATAGTAGACTAACCTTCATAATTTGGAAAGAATTTCAAGAGAGAAGAAAACTTGAACACAGCAGAAGAATCAGCTGGGGAGTCAAGAGACAGACCATTCACTAGCTGGGTGACCTTCAGCAAGTCTCTCTTCTTCCTCTGGATCTAAAGCAACCAGGTAGCCTACACGGTAGAATGTTGGACCTGGAATCAGGAAGATCTGAGTTCAGTTCCAACACCAGACCCTTACTAGCTGCCTGATCTTGGGCAAGTCACTTACTTGCTCTTTGTTTTAATTTCATCAAATGTAAAAAAGGGACCCTAATAGCATCTACCTCCCAGAGCCCTTATGAGGAATAAATGAGATAATATTTATAAAATTCCAGGCATAGAGTAGACAATAAATACTTGTTTCCTTCCTTACAGCAGCTTTATCTGGCCAAGGAAAGGCTGTTAACTGTCTATCTAATACATCCTTTCCAGGTTTAATGTTCTCTGATATTTTAGGTAATTCCTAGTCCATTCCCCTACCTCTAGACTATCGTGATGAATAGTTATTGATTAAACTTCCTTCAAGTGGGCAAAGCATGGCAAAAGTAGTGTGTCTTATATGCCAAAAGAGAAGAAGCCTGGAGGTAGATGTGTATGATTTGAAAAATTACAGGATGACTTTTTTTTTTTCTGGGGCTTGAGGTTCTTTCACATACACATATACTGCCAGAGTATACAGGAGGGCTACAGTAATGGGAGAGTGAACCCTGCCAGTTGCTGGGATCTGTATCTACAGAGAGGCCCTTTTGGCTAAATCCACAGAACAGAAAACAAAATGGAAGCTTGTAATTTCCAAGGTCATTTTGGTGATGCAAAGAGCCAACCCAAGTGATGGGGAAGAAAGTAACCACATTTGAGGTTCTGAATTCTTACTTTCAACCCAACAAAACCCACAATTCCTTTTAGCATAGGCCCTTCCCCTCTCCCCATTACCTGTAAAAACAATTAAAAAAATTTTTAAACCTTTACCTTCCACCTTAGAATCAATACTGTGTATTGGTTCCAAGGAAGAAGAGTGGTAAGGGCTAGGCAATGGGGGTCAGGTGACTTGCCCAGGATCACACAGCTAGGAAGTGTCTGATGTCAGATTTGAACCCAGGACCTCCCATCTCTGGGCCTGGCTCTCAATCCACTGAGCCACCCAGCTTCCCCCTAAAAACAATTTTTAACATTTTCCAAACTGAGCTCCAAATTCTCTTTCTCCTTCTTTCTCCTTCCCGCCACTCCCCCTCATTGAGAAAGCAAGCCATTATATAAAGGTTATATATGTAAAATATTTCTGTATTAGTCATGTTGAGAGAGAAAACATAGACAAAAAATGTAAAATATAGTAGGCTTTGCTATATTAGACTCTGTTAGTTCTTTCTCTAGTGGTAGATAGTACCTGGTCTTGGATATTTGTATTGCTGAGAATAGTTAAGCCATTCACAGTTGATCACTGTAAATACTGCTGCTATTGGATACTCCTGGTTTTGCTCTCTTCGCTTTACATTAGCTCATGTAAGTCTTTCAGGTTTTTAATGAAAGCATCCTGCTCATCCTTTCTTATGGCACAATAATATTCCCTCACCATCCTCTATCACAACTTCCCTAACCGATGGGCACCTCCTCAATTTCCAATCCTATTAGCCTTGTTTAAAAATGATCTTCATGAAAGCTTTAGAAGAGAGAGATGGAATCAATCCATCAGAAAGCATTTATTAAATGCCTACAATATACACTACGCTTCACTACACAGTGGGGATATGAAGATAAGAATAAAAGCCCTTGCTCTCAAGGAGCTTACATTTTATAGAGGTAGGGAAGAAAACATATATACATCTGAACTGATAAAAAAATACACAGAGTAAATACAAGGGAATTTGGGGGCAGCAGGTAGCAGCTGGTAGGAATAGGAAAGGCCTTTTGTATTATTATGAAATGAGTTGCTTTTTAAAAAAAACCTTTCTTTTCCATCTTAGAATCAATACTATGTATTGGTTCCAAGGCAGAAGAGTAGTAAGGGCTAGGGGCAAAGGGGGATTCATGACTTATCCAGGGGCACATAGCTGGCAAGTGCCTGAGACTAGATTTGAATCTAGGACCTCTGGTCTCTAGGGCTGGCTCCCTATCCACTGAGCTACCTATCAGTGCCCCCATGAATGGAATTTTGAAGGAAGACCTACTGGATGTGGAACCAAGGCAAGTTCTGCTTATTGTTTTTATTAAAGACAACAATAATAGGGATAAAAATAGCTCACATTTATATAATCACTTTGCACTTTGATTTCCTCACAACCACTTGAGACAGGTAGTAAAAGTGATTATCCCACAGGAAAGTCACTTCTGGCTAACATTTCCCCTTATTGCTCCTTCTGTAATGATTGTGAAGGGAGCAGTAAATTATAAATGACAGCCTTGATCAAACTCTTTGGGAAAAATCTGTTTCCTCAGGCAAAACCCACTCATCCTGAACTGCAGACTGAGGGCAACTCCATCCTTTGGTTCTTTGCAGGAGGGGGTGGTTAAATGAAATCAGATAAAGAGCTCTTTCAGCCCTATTATTTCATTTGACATTCACAAGAATCCTGCAAAACAGGAAGGAAAGGTATTGTTGTTCCCATCTTACAAATGAAGAAATCAAGTCCCAGAAAAGCAAAGCACCTTGACCTCCATAGTCACAAAAGCTAGTTTGTGGCAGAATCATGGCTAGAAGACAGGCTTTTGAGTACCTGACTCGTGTTCAGTCACAGAATCACCTAATTAAGAGTTGGAAAGACCATCAGAGGCCATCGAGTCTAACCTTCATGAAAATTAGTCATCACTGTAATATACTTGACAAGTGGACATTCAGCCTCTGCCTGAAGACCTCCAGTGAAGTCTTTGTCACATTCTAAGACACTTTTCTTTTCTTTAAACCCTTACCTTCTGTCTTAGTATTAATTCTAAAGCAAGAGAATGGCAAGGGCTAGGCAATTGGGGTTAAATGACTTTCTCAGGCCAGATCTGAACCCAAGTCCCCTCAATTCCAGTTCTATTGCTGTGCTCCTAGCTGTACCACTATCTTCCCCATTCTACTTTTTGACCTTTTTTCTACATGTATACTGTTTCTATGGATGAATGAATGGACAGATGGATGGATGGATGGATGGATGGATGGATGGATGGATGGATGGGTGGATGGATGGATGGATGGATGGATGGATGGATGGATGGACGGACAGACGTGAATAACTAGAAAATGGAAACCCCCTTTCTCTTCCCTGGTGTCCTAGCAAGTTCATTGGTATGTCACAGATTGTAAATGTTGAGGAAACAATGAACAACATAATTGTCATCAGGAAAACTAAGTGGACAGACCCAAGTCAGGATTCTTCCCTTTGGCTTCATTGTTTTAATAACTCTTGTCTGAGACCATGAACTTCTATCTCCTGTAAATGGGCAAGTCCATGTGGAGTAGTGTTTCCTTCATTCATCTATTTCTTCTTCTATTCGAGAAGCTGTTACTAAGCATCAATTTTGGTCAATGCAATGTGTTAGACTTAACTTAAGGCATTTTTGGCTAACAGAATTTTAGACTTCTGCATTCTGTGCTAAGTGAGGAGGCATTAAGCTTGTGTGTACAAGCTGGACTATCTACCTCTTAAGTCCATGAATTTAGTTTGTCCAGCATCCAGCCAAGGAGCCCGAGAAATCATCTCATCTTGCTCTTTCCTTTTACAGATTAGGAAATTCACTTTCATTCATCACATGTTTAGTAGGCAGTGACCATATGCAAGTCACAGTACTAGATTTGGAAGGAAAATTTTAATACCAATAAATATTTATTGAATCTGAGGCATGAACTCATGAGTCTAATATTAAGGGGTTCATGTTTTAGTGACTAAGTTAGCCAGGTGAATTGAGTCCCAGAGAGAAATTACTTGCTCAGTCACACAGCCATATAAATAATAGAGCTGAAACAAGAACCCAGAACTCTGACTCAGAGTCCAATTCTCCTTGCTCTTCTTGTCTTTATATTTCCTTGTCTAGTAGTCGGTTTTTGTTTCATTTCATATTTTGTGTATTTCCTTAACTGTTTACACATATTGTAAGTTCTTTGAGAGTAAAGAACATATACCCCCCCTTCATTCCCACCTACCAAAGTCCCTTGCATATATTAAGAGTTTGATAAATACTTGTTGTTTACTCCAGCTATCTCCATCCACTTTATAGGAAACAGGATTTAGATTTCTATTCCTCCTATTCCTCAAATTAGCCTACTAACATCTATGGTAAGGGTAGGGAGTATTTAAGAATTTTTTAATTTAAATTTTTAAATTAATTCAGTTTTCAGGAGCTGCAATAATAATCACCATTCTGACTCATTTATTCTTTGATAACTGCTACAGAAATCTTACCGTTGGCCTGTTGTTCAATCATTTCAGTTGGGTTTAACTCTTCATGACATCATTTGGGATTTTCTGGCAAAAAGTCTGGAATGCTTTCCCATTTTCTTTTCTAGTTTTATTTTACAGATACAGAAACTGAGAAAATCAAGGTTAAGTGACTTGCCCAGGGTAACACAGCTAGGAAGTGTTTTTAGGCTAAATATGAATTCATGAAGAAGAGTCTTCCTTATTTTAGGTGCAGTGCTCTATCACACTGTACCACCTTGGCCTAGTCCTCTTCCAAAGTTAAAATCATTGAGTGTCAGAACCAGAAGGGCTCTTGAGGACCATATAGTCCAGGTCCTTTGTTTCACAGAAATGAGAACCACATTAGAGGAGCATTGGGGTATAGTGTAGCATTTAAAATTAGTTTGTTTTTGGGTTTTTTTTTTGCTAAAAAGTATTATATTTTTAGAGGTTTATTTAAGATTAAGAATTAAAGAAAATACAAAATAAGAAAGCACGTGTCTAGGCCCAGAGAGCCCATTCATAACCACTCACATCTTGCCTGCTAGGTAGAGAGCCACGTGTGCTCCAAAGCGGAAGTAGGAAGAGAGACCCAGTAGGCTTTACAGCCAGTTTAAATAGAAATTTTGATCCCGCACAGGTAGGAACTCAGGTGAGACCAGAGGGCATCCTGGGAACTAGAGCAAGGACTTCTGGGGATTGAAGTCCAAGGTTCAAATCTCCATTTTTATAATAGTAAACAGACTGCCAAACTTAGAGTCAGAAAAACCTGGGTTTGAAACACACCTTGAAGCACTTAATATCTGTGTGACCCTGGGCAAGTCATTTAACTTCTCAACCTCAGTTTCCCCATCTATATATATAGACTTGATGACCTCTAAAATTATTTCTAGTTCTACAACTATGATCTTTCTCTTTGTCCTACAAGAGTCAGAAACAAAGTATGCACCTGATAACTATTCAGATTCCGCATAATTTCTGACACAGAAAGCTATAATATATAGATAAGAGAGCTACTTGCCCTAATGAAGCCTTGGAGTACAATAGTATTTTACAAAAACTGTTGGGAAAATTGGAAAATGATATAGCTGAGATGGGTTAGATCAACATCTCATACAGTATACCAAGATAAAGTCAACATGGATATTTGATTGGCATCTAAAGGGTAATACCATAAGCAAATTGAAAGAGCATGAGATAATTTACCTATGAATCAGGGAAGAATTTATGATCAAACAAGAGATAAAAAACATTAACATGTAAAATGGATCATTTTAATTATATTTAATTATAAAGGGTTTATACAAATAAAAATAATGCAAGCAAGATTAGAAAAAAAGCAGAAAGCTGGGGAAATTTTTTACAGCAACTATTTCTGATAAAGGTCTCTTTTCTCAAATATATAAAAAACTAAGTCAAATTTTAAAATAGAAGTAATTTTCCAGTTGATAAGTTGTCAAAGGATATGAAGAGGCATTTCACACCTGAAGATATCAAAATTATCTATAGTAATATGAATAAATGTTTTCAATCACTATTGATTAGAAAAATGCAAATTAAAACAACCTCATATGTATAAGATTGGCCAATATAGCCGAAAGAGAAAATTATAAATGTTGGAGAGGATATGTGGGAAAATAGGGTACTTTTGATGTGATCTGATTCAACCATTTTGGAAAGTAATTTGGAACAATGCCCAAAAGACTCTAAAACTACATCTTTGCACAGTTTAATCTAACTATACACACTATTTAGTCTGTATACTGTTATGATTAAAATTCTCGGGAGACTGTATCCTAATCTATAATTATTTATTAAAAAATAAAAGGTGGGAGAGAAAAAGAAAAGACACCAGTCACATGTGGTCACTCATTCACTTAGCAACCTCCTCCATGAATTGTCTGTGCCAGCACTGAACCAAACCTAGGGTGCCCTGGCACTCCTTTAGCCAGCCCCAAGCCAGAAACTATGGGCTTGCGTTCCCTTAGCCAGCCCTGACCCAGACCACCCAGGCTGGCACTCTCCTAGCCATCTCACCCGAAGCCAGCTGCACAGCCAGCACACCAAAGCTCTCTTAGCCACATCCTCTTTCCCTAATTCCCAGGACAAATGCCCCTACTTTTCTCCCCTACTCCAATTCATGATCCTCATGACATCTCTTTCCTGAGCTCCTCTGATGTGGATAACTCTGATATCAATCCAGACAAGAGACAGGTCTTCCAGATGCCAGGGGTTACCACATGGTCCTTAGAATGGCAGCACCAGTACAGTGTCTCTCAGCATTGCAGGGAGGACTCCACTCGAATACCTCAGAGAGATATGGTTCAGAAGTAGCATCTTTTGCTTTAAAATCCAAAGGTTGTCTTGGGACGCCAAATAAAGGGGTACAGTCTAGTGTCAAATTTCTATAATCCCAAAGAGATTTTTTAAAAAAGGAAAAAGACTTATTTGTATAAAAATATTTATTACAGCTCTTTTTGTAGTAGCAAAGAATTATAAATGGAGAAGTTGAACTCCAATTGGAGAATGGCCGAACAAGTTGTGGTATGTGATTGTATTAAAATACCATTGTGCTATAAGAAATAATGAGGAGGATAATTTCAGAAAAAACTGAAAAGACTTATAAGAACTGATGCAAAGTTAAGTGAGCAGAACCAGAAGAACATTGTGCCCAGGTAAAACAATATTTTTTGATGGACATCTGTGAGCTACCTAGTTGTTCTTAGCAATATATTAATCCAGGACAATCTTAGAGACATATAATAAAAAAAATGCCATCTGCCTCCAGAGAAAGAACCAATGCAGTTGGTTGGCAAATCAAAACATACTATATTTCACTTTCTTATTTTTTTTCCCATGAGATCTCTTCCACAAAATAACTAATATGCAAAAGTATTTTATGTGGTTGAACACATAAAATATAAATCATATTACTTATAATCTCACAAAGGGAAAAGAGGTAGGAAGGAATGAGGGGAAAAGGATAGGGAGGAGGGAGAGAATTTGAAACTCAAAAATTTTTAATGAATGCTAAAAATAGCTTTTACATATAATTGGGGGAAATAAAATATTATTTAAAAATTTTTAAAGAATAAAACAACAAATAAAAAATTTATCATGGATCCTAAACCATGAGTATAAAGTTCAAAACAAAGTGGTTGGGAGAGAAGCATTATGCTCAGTAAGGGAAAAGAGAAGATCACTTGGAGGAAGTAATTGGCAAGTTGGACTTGGAAGAATTTCAATAAGGCAAAAAATGGATTTTGCAGCATAGGGTGTGAGAGAAGTCAGGTAATAAGGAAAGAGTGCAGCTAGATGGAGCATTAGGCCTAGAATCTTGAGGACCTGAGTTCCAATCCCACCTTGGACATTTGCTACCTATGTGACCCTTGACAAATCATTTAATGTCTGTGTGCCTCAATTTCCTCAACTGTAAAATGGGGATGATAATTCAAAGTCATTGTAAGGAACAAATTAAGATAATATTTATAAGTGCCTGACACAGTAAAGACTATATAAATTCTAGTTAATGTTATTAGGGTGGAGAATAGACCATTTTGTTCAAACTATAGAGTTTGGGGAGAGGAATAAAATGAGTTAAGGCTGGAAAGACAACATATGGCCAGATTATGGTAGATCTCAAATGCCAAGGGAAGAAATTCAAATTTTACTTGTTTGAGCAATAGAGAATCACTTAAGATTTTTTAGCAGAAGTATAAGGAATCTCAGTGCATTAATGCTGTAAATGAACTCCAGAGAGGAGATGGTAGAATCTAGAAGACCTGTTATAGGCTCATACTAAACCTAGATAGGGGACCAAATCAACTTGTCCCGGGTCATGTGGGCCACAGGAAATAGAGAGGAAGAGATATAAGTTAGAGATGTTGTTGAATTGGACTTGGTAAATAATTAGGTGAAAGAGGTGAAGGAGAAGGCAGAGTCAAAATGATAACATTTTGGTGAATAGTGGGTGCCCTAGGGAGAAATAACCAAGTCAAAAAAAAAAAAAAAAGGAAGATCAGATTTGGAGGAAAATTTTGATCTAGGAGGAGTAAATGGACTCACCAAGACAGAGAAGACTTGTGGAGAGAGGAAATATAGCAAGACAGAAATCATGCTAGACATGGAGTTGGCTAGTCCTAGGTTCAAATGCTGTTCTAGACACTCATTAGCTATGTGACTGAGCAAATTACATGAACTCTGAGTCCCAGTTTCCATATTTGTAAAGTGGAGGTAATAGCTGCATTACTTAGAGAATTAGGATCAAGGGAGACAATGTATGGAATGTGCTTTCTTCAAAACCTTTTATTTCAATAGTGTAAGGGTTAAATAGGGGTTTGACAAAATGAAGAGAGCAGTTTAATTAAAAAAAAAAAACTTTGTTTAATTTAAGAAAGAAATACAGGGGGCAGCCGGGTGAATTGAGAGCCAGGCCTAGAGATCAGAGGTCCTAGGTTCAAATCTGGCCTCAGACACGTCCCAGCTGTATGACCCTGAACAAGTCACTTGACCCCCATTGCCTAGCCCTTACCACTCTTCTGCTTTGGAGCCAATACACAGTATTGACTCCAAGACAGAAGGTAAGGGTTTAAAAAAAAAATAAGAAAGAAGTACAGATAGAAATATAGAAAAGAGGAAAGAGAGATTACTAATTTTATACTCTGTAAATATACCTAAATTTCCTATTACTACCTCTAACTGTCTTCTGAGGACAGTTTCTTCTGCCTGGCATAACCCAGGCTTACTCTATCTACAAATTATTCACTAACTACCTAAATCCCTAAAACAATGAATAGCCACCACTCACTCACTCCTTCAATCAGTTTTCTATAGTAACCCAACTATCAGTAGCCAAATGACAACAGATCCTTGCCTATGAGACAGACCTCCAGCTCTCTAGAGATCCCAGAAGCAAAAAGCCCTCTAAAGGCTAAAGCCAAAAGCCCTCTCAGTAAGCTCAGGCCAGCCTTTATATTCCAGCAACTAAACACCAATCACCAACTAATCACACTCCCAGCAACCAACCCCCAATGACCAACTATGCCTAGCTGTCAACTTCTCTGAAACTGCCAGCTGTAAAATTGAGATTTGAACTCTGGACTTCAATCCCCACAAGTCCTTGCTCCACTTCCCCAAAATGCTTTGTAATCTCACGGAATTCTGAGGTGGGCGAGATCGAGAAGGTACTTAAGCTGATTGCAAAGGCTTTTGAGCGCTTGGACTTCCATCCAGCCTAGGCACGTATTTTTTCTTATTCTGTATTTTCTTTAATCTTTAACTTTTAATAAACCTCTAAAAAAATATAATACTCCTTGCAGAGAGAAACTAATTTCTACCTGCCATAGTCTCTCCCCATATCCCTAAATTTTAATCTTTACACAGCCTTAACTGTCAGCAACTGACACTGGCCCAGCAAGGGGTTCCCCAATTCCTATTTCCTGTCACTGTAGGCTGGTTAATACCTACACAGCTCTATGGTAAGAGGACCTCCAGGTCCCCTATTAAATTAAAAAAGAATAAAGAATTCCTTTTTTACAATAGTAGTTATTATTTAAATGATTTAAATATTATTTATTAAGTAATTAAATATTATTTTATCTAAATATTAAATATTTGAGTTTAATATTTAAATATAATATATTATTTAAATAAATCTTATTTAAAGATTATTATTTAAATATTAATTTTTAAATGAAATTTTATTTAAATATCAATTATTTAAATAACTTAAATATTAGTTATTATTGAATAATTGAATTTTTATTTAAGTATTTAAAATTTAAATATGTGGTTATCATGTCATTTAACTATTACTTATTATAAATAAATTTAAAATAAATAGAATAAAATTTTATTTAATTATTAATTAAGTAAATTTTTATTTAAATATTACTTATTTAAATGACTTAAGTATTACCTATGATTTAAAATAACTATATTTTATTTAGGTATTTAATATCATTTAAATATATGGTTATTATATTATTTAAATATCACTTATTACTTAGCTAGCTTGAATATTAGGTATTTGAATAATTCACATTTTTATTTAGATATTTAATATTTTTATTATACTATTTAAATAAAATTTGTTTTAGTATTGTTTGTTATTTAAGTAACTTGAATAGTAGTTATTATTTGCATAACTAAATTTTTAATTAAACTAGTCAATGCTATTTTAATATATGGTCATGTTATTTAAATAGGATCTCTTTAACTATTAAATATTTGACAATTAGTTATTATTTAAAGAATTTATTATTAACTATGTTATGCTATTATAGTATATAAATATGAAGTCCTATTTAAATATCGTTGTTATTGTTGAAGAGAAGAGGGCTGTGGCAGACCCATGGAGGAGTATCTCTTTCAAAGTTAAGAAAAGCTCAAGAACCCAGTGGAGCCCAGGGAGGAACAGTTACATGGAGGAGGATCTTAAGGGTGTGGTGTCTCTGAAGCCAAAGAAGGAACAGTAACCAGAAGAAAGGAGCAGATGACAGTGTCCATTGCAGCACTCCTGTCCAGGAAGCTGAAGACTGAAAATAAAAGAGCTTTGGATTGGGTGAACTGGTTATTACAGAGGTCTAGTAGAGGAGTGGGGGTGGGGTAGGGGCAGAAGCCAGGTTCCAAGGGTTAGGAAGTGGAGGCATTGAGTATAGGGAGGTTTTTTTTTTTCCTCCCAGAATTGGAAATGAAGGGGAGGAGAAAATTGAATGGCTCCAACTTGAATGGCTGGGTCTCAAAGCCACCGTTTCTGCTTTCCTGTTGGGAGCCACATAATTGATCTTTAGCTTTGTTTGGCCTCCCAGTTCATAGAACAATGTTGGTTACAGAAAAAGGCTCCAAATGTCCCCTTCTTCACTCCACCCTCCTCCTACCCCCCAGCTGGACCTGGTCCTCTAGACATGAAGTCATTCATGACCAGAATGCAAGTTTGGGCTAAAACAATTCTCACCACTCACAGCAAAAGTGGAGAAGTACATGACATTGTGGTGAATCACCCGCTCTGTCTGATTCAAATGCCCCAGACTTTGATGGGAGATGAATGCAAGACTTGGTAACCACATCAGAGGTCATGTCCCCAACAGTCCAAGGAAATGCACACCCACTGGCCAACCTGGCTGACAGTGGGTGGACACATAACACAGCCAAAGCAGGAAATCCAACTCAGTAGAAAGAATACCGAATGGAATCAGAAGGACTAGGTTCAGATCTCATATCTGACATAACTGCATTGCCTTGGGCAAGTCACTTATCCTCCAGGACCTCAGTTTTCTCATCTATAAAAAGAAGTGGTTGGACCAGAAGACTTCTTGAGCTATCACTGGAAGAATCAGAAGGACAACATTTCTCCTATAATCTATCTGAACAACAAGACTCCCCAGGAATTTAGGAACGTCCTTTGTGACCAATACAGCTTGTTTCTTAGTAACTGGAGAGATATACTATAACAGAGATTCTTGTTCAGAAATAGACTGGATTAGATGGCCCACAGAGTCACTTCCAACTTGGAAACTCTAAGGTCCTAAAGTCTAGTCTAATGGAAGACTATGGGACCATTAGGACCATCCATTCAAAAAGTAGACAGGAGTAACCAATATGGGAAGCACTGTGGAATACCCAGAGATACTAGTAAGATATAGTGGGGAGTGAGTTTTAAGGAATAAATAAGATAGTGTAAGGAATATACTTTGATAACTTTAAAGAGCCTCCAATTAAAAACAAAAAGAAAAATCCATTAAGTATAAATGTTAGCTATTTTTATTTCATTATTATTCCCCACCTAATACCACTACCCCAGCAGTATGATCAACAATTAACCAATATGTAAATAACTTCGGTGTGTATATATTTATATTTACACATTTATGCACATATATACATATATGGGTATCTGTCTACACTTTTACACATTAAGGGTTTTTTTTAATGTTTAGTTGGAGTCACTCCACAGTGCCTTTCTTATCAATTATTCTTGTAAATGCTCTAATATATAAAATATATACATATATATGGTAATATACTGTGTGTGTGTGTGTGTGTGTATGTGTGTGTGTATACTCTAAGGGGTAAAAATAAAAGGTTGGACTAAATTATTTAAGAGTGGTTGCCAGGAAGTATTACTCAATTCCAAATGATTTTTTATGGTAATTTATTTACAAAAGGAGAAATAGTGAAAGTAAAAAAATCAGAAAAAGTAGATATTTATTCTGGCCTGGTCCAAACCAGGCAGGGCTTCAGAGGCCCCAGCAAAGGGGACCCAGAAGCATATTAAACTAGGGTTTTAGCCATGAGGCCTCCTCCCTTAGACAAGGGGCCTCTCTGGAGACTAGCACCTCCTGAACAAGCCAGGGAAAGGAGTCAGTCTTTTCACTCACCCACATGGTAGTTCTAGGGGAAAATAGGAAAGCAATTTGAGGTCCTCAGTCCGAGCTCCTCCAGGGTCAAGTTGATTGAAAGACCCTGTCACAGGAAGTTCTTGACACTTTTAAAGACCATTACTTTCGTCACTTCCTGTATCTTCCTCCCACTTTACGTGGACCAATTATAGTCTATAAATTTTCTTAGGACTGTCCAGAGTGCAGTCAGTGGGTTCTGATTCGTCACCCACTATTGCACACATGGGTCACAGACCTCCCCATACCTAAGGATAAGTGGGGTGTATACACTTCTGGTGATTAAATCTAAAAATGGGCAGGGCAGAGTCATCCCATCTTCACAGAACTTTACAGTGTATAGGATTTCATGGTGGGAGTTAGAGAGTGGACCTAGTGGGATGCAGTGGTCAGAGAAGATTTCAAAATAACATTGTTTATATAACACTTTAAGATTCACAAAGCACTTTACAGATATTCTCATTTGATCCTCACAACAGCCTGGGGAGATAGATGGTAATATACATCAATATACAATGTCCATTTTACAAGTAAGGAAACTAAGGCAGACAGAAGTTAAGTGACTTGCTCAGGGTCACACAACTAGTTAAGAGTTTGAGGCAGGATTTTGAACTCTGGTTTTCCTTACTCTAGGTCTGTTGCTTCATTTGGTTGACTTTCTAGAAAAGGTAAGAGTTGAGTTGGAACTGAATGATGGACCACATTGTGATAGATGGAGAGGAGGAAGGAAGACATTCCAGGCATCTGTAAGATTGACTATGGCTCCTTCCACCCCTAAATCTATGAACCAATAAGGCAGGGGGAACATTATGAGCAAAAGAAGGGGAAACTGTTCTTACTTCCTGTCAATTCAATTCAACACCAAAAAGGCAACAATCAACACCCTTCCCTACAAAAAAACTAAGCCCTGCCCTCAGAGAGTTTATAATCTATAAACGAATTAGTTTGGTAATCTGGTAATTTGTGGAGGAAGAAGTAGTTTAGGTGGTATACCGGAATGAATGTTGGAAATTGGAGCCTGAAAGACTTGAGTTCAGATCCTATCTCAGGTACTTTACTAGCTGTGTGACCTTGAGCAAGTCTTTTCTCTAGACCTCAGTTTCCTCATGTGAATTACTTATATTTACTTAAAATGAGGAGATTGGGCTCTGTGACCTTAAGATTCCTTTCAGTTCTTAATCTATGATCCCATGAGAAGACTGGGAAGATCAAGAAAGATTGATCATTGAAGGGGGTGGATGAACTAAGCTTTGAAGGTTGCTAAGAGACTCTGGTGCAATGGATAGATCACCCAGCCTGAAGTCAAAAAGACTCATCTTCAGGAGTTCAAATCTAGCCTTAGATAGTTACTAGCTATGTGACCCTGGGCACTTCATCCTGCTTGCCTCAGTTTCCTCATCTGTAAAATGAGCTGGAGGAGAGAGCAGCAAACTATTCCAGTATCTTTGCCAAGAAAATCCCAAATGAGGTCAGAGTTAGAGAATACTGAAAAACAATTGAACAAAAGCTCTAGGTAATTCACTTGAATTCTTGGGCTTCAAGCAACTCCCAACCGAAGTCAGAAAGGTTGAGGAGCTCCTTAGTTTGAGTTGCAAGAGGCAGCTAGTTAGGCAAAGTCTGCAGAAAGTTAGCCTGGGAGTAGGGAAGATCCAAGTTCCAGTGGCCTCAGATACCCACTGGCTGTGGGGAAGGGGGAAGAAGTTCTCCTCTGTGGCCCCCCAGGCAACCTCGCAAAGCACTCAAATGCAGAACAGTAGCCAGACACCAGGGAAAACAACTAAAAAACAACAAAAGATTGCAAAAGGGGAGGCTAGGAGGGAGAGCATTCCAGGCTTGGGCATCCATAAAAGGCCAGAGATGAAAAGAGGGATCAGCCCCCAGCCCTCTAAATGCCCTGGATTCTAAGGAAGCACTGACAAAGTAATAGATTTTTATCTACTGACTCCCTTTTTGTTTTCAAAGCATAGTTAAAAAGCTTCTCAATCTCCACCACCACCAACCCCCTCCTTTTAGAAGCCCTCCCAGATCTCTGCAGCTTATCTCACAGTTCTAGAGGCTTATCCTAAATCCACATGAATAACACTTTAATTATGGCCAGTCCAGTATTCCGGCCAGCTATCTCATTTCTTATCTCTCCAACCAGATAGCAAACTCCTGGTGGGCAGGGAAGGTGTCACTTTCTCAGCTTAGTCAGTCCAAGCCTAGACTGCCTTAGCAGGTGCTTGAACCAACAAAGATTAGCCATTTGTGTGACCCTGGGCAAGTCACTTGACCCCAATTGCCTGGCCTTTACAGATCTTCTGCCTTAGAACAGATTCTTAAGAGTCCATTCTTAGATAGAAGGGGAAGGGGAGGGGGAGGAAGAGAGAGAGACAGAGACAGAGAGAGACAGAGAGGGAGACAGACAGAGACAGAGACAGAGAAACAGAGAGACAGAGACAGAGAGAGAGAGAGAAACAGAGAGACAGAGACAGACAGACAGACAGACAGACAGACAGAGAGATTGGGAAAGAAGGAAGAAAACTGCATTCTTAATAAGAAAAGGGCTTGGTGGAAACATCCCATTTTTCACTTTTCTTTCTTCATGGTTTTAAAAAACATGTCTTCAACATTATGAATATGGAAATGTGCTTTGCAGAATAGCACAAGTATAACCAATACAAATCCCAGGGAGGAAAGGGAGGGAGAGGATTTGTCACTGGAATTGTAGGAAAACCAATGCCAAAAATTGTTTTTACGTGTAATGGGGGAAAAAAAACATTTCTGAAGATGAAAAGAGAGAGCGAAGGCTGTAAGGCTGAGCTTCCTTTCAGGTTCAGGCAGCTGGCCATAAGGTCTCTTGGTGTGAGACTGGGGGCTTGGGGGAGGGGGAGTCTGGGCAGAGAAGATGGTGGAGAGGAGGTAGATAAGTGGCTTTCTAGTCTTTCTCCACCAAGGAAGTGATCGCACCCAGTCCCCAAAATGCCACCCTTTGGTCTTGAGCTCCCTCTGGTGCTATGCTTCAGAAACCATTGAGGCAGCTCTAGGGGAAGAAAGCCTGCCAGGGGAGAGACCACTACTTATTCCTGTCTTTTCCCACTGATAACAATTCCTAATGCCTGGAGTTTTCTATTTCCCAGAGCTCTTTCATATTCATAAAAGAATTCGCTTGCATTTAGGTCACAGAAAAGAAAGCTGAGGCCCAGAGTAGTGAAGTGATTCCCCCAACCTCACTCATGTATTTGTTAAGGGATTAAAAATTGGGCAGTTAAGTGGCACAATAGATAAAGCACTCTGGAGTCAGAAAGACCTGAGTTCAAATCCAGCCTCAGACACATACTGACTGTGTGACCCTGGGTGAATCATTTAACCTAGTTTGCCTCAGTTTCCTCATCTGAAAAATGAGCTGGAAAGGAAATGGTAAACCACCCAAGTATCTTTTCCCCTCAAAAAAAGCAAACAAACCAACCAAATGAAGTCTCAGAAACTGATACAATTGAGCAACAACAAAAGTTAGCATTGTACCTGGGTTTGGAGGGAAAAACCCCCTGAAGATCCTATGTTTGAATCCTGGCTTTGATACTTACTATCTGTATAACCTTGAGGAAATCCCTCAACCTCCTGTCTATTGCTTCTTTTATAAAATTAAAGGGTTAGACTTTGATGACCTATAAAGTTATTTCTAGTTCTAAATCTTTGATCCTGTTTGAAATGAACCAAAATCATCTCTTTAAATCTCTCAGAATCCTCCGAGGCTTCACTCAATGATCACCTCTAACACAAAACCTGTTCTGGATCCCCTTACCCTTATTACTTGGTATTTATCTGCTATATATTTTTGTGCCACTGGACCCAGGCTTCCAACGCTGAGAGAGTGGGACTGTCTCTGTGCATCGATTTTTCCACTTAAATCTCCTTCACGCACAAGTGTTTTTGTGCAAAGCACACAAAGACAATCGTCATTCTCGGTTACCGAGAGACTACTACTATTTTGTATTTACTGCTCTCTATATATTCTATATCTCCATACCACCCCCAAATATAATAACAATATTTGATTATTATCAAATTCTAAGATTCATTGAATTATATTATAATTATTATGTCTACAATTATAGTTATTATTATAGCCAGCATATTTCATTTGTTCCTCACAACCACCTTGGGAGGTAATTTCTATTATACCCAATTTACAGATGAGGAACCAAGCAAACAAAGGTTAAGTAACTGTCCCCAGTCGTTGAGGTTAAATTTAAACTCAAGGTTTCCCAGCTCCACGCCTAGTGCTCTCTACTCTGGGGCAACATCTAGCTGCCAAAATGCAAGATTTTTCAAACCAGGAATCATGTCATTTGTTGGTTCTATATCCCCAGCACCTAGTCAAACACCTGGCACAGAGTAAAATTTTAATACTTGGCTATTAGCTGACAGTAAGAGTTAGCACTGATATCGGGTTTACAGAGCCCTTTGCAACCGGCCCCTCATTAGACAAGCACAACCACCTAGAGAGATGAGAGATTCAAGTGAGTCCTATTATCCTTTACTATTATTATTTTATAGATGAGGAATTCTAGCCCAGAGAGGTTATTTACCCAGGGTTACATAGCTAGTGAGTATCAGAGGCAGCATTTGAATTCAGGCCTTCCTGACTTCAAGGCCAGCCCTCCATTGAGCTGCCTAATGATGGATGGATGGATGGATGGATGGATGGATGGATGGATGGATAAATGAATAAACCCTAGCCCTTTCTACAATCTGAAATATTTCTCAGAGTCCCTCCCCACTTTCCACCCTGTCCGTCCCTGGACTACTTTGGCCACCCCTTTTCTTTATGGACCCCCCTTTCCCACCCTGATTTGTGTCCAGTTTTACTTTATCTCTTCATTCCACTAGGAAGACCCTTGCATGGATGCCACAAGAGTTATCTATGCCTAGAAGGTCTTGTGTTACCAAATCCAAGGAAATGTAGAGAAAAGCCATTGTTATAAATATCAATTAGAGTTAATCTTATCACAATCCAGGGTAAACATTGATACACACTGCAATGGTGGTTGGATATGTTTACAGGCTAAGTCACTGGATGTGGGATTCCCATGAGATTAGTTCTCTAATCTGCTTTAAAAGCCGATAAACGTGAATTTTCCTGGGTAGAAACTTTTATCCTACATAATATATCTCGATTCATTCTGAGCTGATTCAAATGGGAGAGTTATCCCAAGAGTCTGAGGGGTTAGCCTTCAGATCTTCCCATCTTTTATCTTCTTCCTACCTTCCCATTTCTAAGGAGATCTCAGAAGGTCAGCCTATACCTTCCTCTTTCTAGGGTCTGACAGGGGTCTGCTCCTGAGCTAAAACTGGTAAAAGAATACTACAAGCTTACTTCTCAGAAAAATACCGACTGTGACATCTCAGTCTTTTCCTAGAACATTAGAGGGAGGCAGGTTGCTATATATATTGTACAAAGAGCACTGGTTTGAGAGTTAGGAAGCCCTGATACTAGTCCCAAACTTGGCCATGACCAAACAACGGGGGCCACTCCCGAGTTTATTGAGCAAGCACCTGTAAGATGAGCTGATTGAACAAGTAGGACTCTAAGACTCCCGCTATTACTAAAAACGTCAGGATCTGAACAGCATTGGGCCTGTTATAGCCAAGGATTTTTCTTCTTTTTTCAAAAGAATTTAAGAAGAGAGACATTAGGGCTAGAGTTAGATATAAATAGACTTGAGGGCTTACACCTACCATCCCTGCTATTGGGTTGGCTAAGGCTGCTGGATTTCTTGAGAATAGGTGTTCTAAATTTCCACAGGGCTAAAGCCAATCCAGTGTCTAAACCAAATCTAGCCCCCTAGGACAGGGAATCGCCTGCCTGCCTAAGGAGATGGGACAGCCAGTCCAGGTCAGAAACAGAACATATTAAAGCTCACATGGTGATCTATCCATGATGAGATCAGTCATTTCCAGAGTGGATGAGATAAGGAGAAAAAGAATGAAAGAGAAGGGAGGAAGGAAGGCAGGAAGGAGGAAGGAGGAAGGGAGGAAGGAAGGAAGAAAGAAAGGGGGAAGGGAGGAAGGAAGGGAGGAAGGAAGGAAAGAAAGAAAGAGGGAGGGAAGGAAGGAAAGAAGGAAGAAAATAAAAGGAAGGAAGGAAGGAAGGAAGGAAGGAAGGAAGGAAGGAAGGAAGGAAGGAAGGAAGGAAGGAAGGAAGGAAGGAAGGAAGGAAGGAAAAAAGGAAAGAAGGAAGGAAAGAAGGAAGGAAGGAAGGAAGGAAGGAAGGAAGGAAGGAAGGAAGGAAGGAAGGAAGGAAGGAAGGAAGGAAGGAAGGAAGGAAGGAACAACAGAAAAGAAAAGGAAGGAAGGAAAGAAGAGGAGAGAGGAAGAGGGGGAAGAAAAGAAGAGACATCTATAAAAAAAGCAATTTACAAAGAATTAGAAAGGTAGTTGTTCACATTGGAAAGGGATTAATGTCTTTACAAAAGGATTCATACCTAGAATCCTTTAAATATCAAGCTTTTAAGGGTTTGTTTATGGATTTACTTGGGTCAGAAGGTTGAAGGAAAAGGGATGGAAGATCTCAGATGTTATTTTTAGAGCATTAGAGTAAGGGAGAATCTTAGTCATCAAGTCCAATTCCTTCATTTTACAGATGAGGAAACTAAGGCCAGAAGTGAAATGACCTACTCAAGGTTACATAGTAAACGGTAGAGAAAGCTTGGAAAGAAAAGTTTAGAAAGAGAAATTCGCCATTCTTGGAAAAATAATGCAGAAAAGAAGCACATGGAGTCACTTCGGTGTTGTGAAAAGAATACAAACTACAAACAGGAGATTTGGGTTCTAGTACTAGCTCTGACATTAAGCAGCTATGTGACTCTTGACAAAGCATTTCATGAGGTGGGGTCATTGTCTTCAACTATAAAATAAATATCTCAATATGTAAATGTTATATATTATAATAAATAAATAAAATAAAAATCTCTAAGACAAAATAAGCAAAAGAACTCATTTCCTAGGTAGCTAGTAGAGACAGAAACTGACCATAGGTTAAGATTAATTTGAAATTTTTTAGATCAGGAAATCAACAGTGAAGAAAAGATACAGGGTAAGGATGAGCCTGTCTGAAGAGACCATAATATGGACTTTCTGTTGGAGACCTCTGGAAGATGAGTTTGGAAATCAAGAGTGAGGCCAGAGGATGGAGGGTGTGAATATCAGTCAGGACTTTGTCAATCCCTTGAAGATCATTGTTTTGGTTTTTAAATCTTTACTTCTATCATAATTGAAGAATGGTAAGGGCTAGGCAATGGAGGTCAAGTGACTTGCTCAGAGTCACACAGTAAGTGTTTGAGGCCATATTTTAACCCAGGACTTCCCATCTCTAAACCTGGATCTCTATCTACTGAGTCACCCAGATGCCTCCCCCCCTTCCCCTCGAAAGACCAGTGTAATGGAATCTTACTTGGGGAAGGGGGAGGGAGGTGGTCCTGTGTGAACAAACAAGCAAAAACATCTACAATTTGGAAAGACCTCACAGTCAGATGTGGGTACATTCTTAGAAGAATTTCCAGCTTCCAGCTTCCAGCTCCCGGGTACCAGTGTCATCAATCCCCAAGAAACCTTCCCTTGCTTGTCAGACTACACTCAGAAGTCAACCTAGCCCCTTTACATTATGGCTGCTGTTCAGAAGATTTCAAGGACTGTTACCAAGATGGCACTTTCCATTTCCTTCTGCTCCCTCATCCTCAATTCCTAAACCTATTGGCAAGTGCCTTAACATCCTGCTCCCATTGTGGTCAAGTCACTGGGCCCTTGGAAAGAAAGGTGAGGCTTTCCCTATATCACAAGAAATCTAATTCTTTTTTGGGTCATTGAGCTCTTTGACATCCTGGTGAAGACAGAGGAGATTCTTTCTCGGAAGGATGTTTTTAAAGGAATAAAATAAAACACATCGAATTACAAAGGTTAAAAATTATCTCATAATATAGTTATTAAGTTCACAGACCTCAGATTAAGAATTTATGAGGGAAGCAACTAGAATACTGAGGGGATTGAGAGCCAGGCCTAGAAATGGGAGGTTCTGGGCTTAAAACTGGACTCAGACACTTCCCAGCTATGTGACCCTGGGCCAGTCACTTAACCCCCATTACCTAGCCCTTACCATTCTTCTGCCTCAGAACCAATAAATGGCATTGATTCTAAGACAGAAGGTAAGGGTTTTTTGTTTTTTGTTTTTTGTTTTTAAAAGAACCTAGAGGTCTGAGAACAAGAAAAACTTTGCAGTAAGGAATAAGAAGGACAAAAAAGGAGGGAGGAGGCTGGATTGGATGGTGTGATTCTGATTCTGATTCATCGGGATTGGAATTGACATTAGATGTCACTGAATTCAACTCTTGCATTTTACAAAATAAAAGTTTTGCTTTTGCTGATGATGTTGAAAAATGTTTTTAATCAGGATTTCATTGTGACTAACAGGAATTTTGAAAAAAGACTGGGGAAAGGCAAGAGCCAGGGACGAGATAGAAATTTCAAAATTCATTTGCCTCCTTTCTTCTCTTTTATCTCCACCCTCCTTCTACCCCCTCCCCCATTCAGTCTCCAAAATGTGTTCGTGAGCTGAATATACTATTGCTGCTGTTCCTATAAAGGGACAATTTTTTTAACTTGAGAAAAAGCATACAGAATTCATTATTCTTCTGCCCAAGAAGCTTGCCAGACAAAACCACTGGTTGTTTTTTTTTATGAATGAATGAATAAATTTATTAAACATTTACTATGTGCAAAAAAAAAAGGCAGTCCCTGCTCTCAAGAAGTTCATTCTTTTTTAAAATTCAGAATTTATTATTATTATTATTAAGATAATTTATCCACAATTGTCCTAATCTCTCCCCAACCTCCCCACATCACAGAAGGTATCATCCAAGAGACAGACATGTTCATATCAATTATGTCTTTCATGTTTCCACCTTTCAGTTCACTCTTTGGAAATAGCACTCACAATTTGTTCTTCAAGAATTAAATCTGTAGCCCTGTACAATTTTCTCTTGGTTCTACTCTTTTCACCATTCTTGGTTCTTTTTCCATTTTTTTCCTGATCTTCTTGGGAAACAGAACTAGCAATAATATTGCTGGATCTAGGGGTATCTACCCAATTTTATAACTCTCTGAGTGTAATTCCAAATTATTTTCCAAAATGATTGGACCAGTTCACAACTGCATTGAGTGTATTAGTGTCCCCATTTTTCCACATCTCCTCTAACATGTCCTTTTGTCCTTTTGTCATTTTAGCCAATCTGATGAATGTGAAATGATATCTCAGAATTGTTTTAGTTTGCATTTCTCTAATCAGTAGTGATTTACAGCATTTTTTTCCATATATCTATATATGGCTTTGATTTCTTCTGAAAATTGTTTGTTCTTATCTTTTGCCCATTTATCAGTTGCAGGATGGTTCTTAATCTTATAAATTTGACAAAGTTCTCTATGTATTTTTATTTGTTGATTTTATTCAATTGATTAAGAAAATTTTTCCATGGTTACATGAATCGTGTTCTTTCCCTCCCCTCCTTCCACCCCCCTCTCATAGCCAATGAGCAATTCTACTAGGTTTTACATGTGTCATTGCTTAAGACTTATTTCCCTATTATTGATATTTGCACTAGGGTGATCATGTAGATCATAGGTCTACATTCCCAATCATATCCCCATCAAACCATGTGATCAAGCAGTTGTTTTTCTTCTGTATTTCTGCTCCCACAGTTCTTTCTCTGGATGTGGATAGCTTTCTTTCTCATGAGTTCCTCAGAAATGTCTTGGATCATTGCATTCTCTCTTTATTTTATTTCATTTTATTTTCTATATATGTTTTAGATGTCCAAGATACTGTCTATAAAAAATTTTTTCTGAATTTTTTGCTTTCCTTCTAATCTTGGCAACTTTTGTTTTATTTATATGAAAAAAATTTAATTTAATGTACTCAAAATGATCTATTTTACATTTTAACAATGCTCTCTATATCTTTTGGACTTATACATTCCTTTCCTATCCATGAATCTGAAAGGCAATAAAAGGTTCCCTATTCTAATTTTCTTATGATATTGCCTTTTATGTCTATATCATTTATCTATTTTGAGCTTATCTTAGATGTAAGATATTGGTCTATACCTAGTTTCTGCCAAATTACTTTCTAGTTGTCCCAACAATTTTACCAAATAGTGATTTCTTATCCCCAAAACCTGAATCTATGCTTTTGTTAAATACAAGGCTACTATAATATTTTTTTAAAAACCCTTACCTTCTGTCTTGGAGTCAGTGTATTGACTCCAAGGCAGAAGAGTGGTAAGGGCTAGGCAATGGGGGTCAAGTGACTTGCCCAGGGTCACACAGCTGGGAAGTGTCTGAGGTCAAATTTGAACCTCCATCTCTAGGTCTGGTTCTCATTCCACTGAGATACCCAGCTATCCCTACTATAATCTTTTAATATTATTTGTTGTATGTCTGTCTTGTTCCTCTGATCTACCTTTCTATTTCTTAGTTTTGAAAATTATTGCTTTATAATCCAATTTAAAATCTGATATTTCTAGAACAAGGAGCTCATATTCTACGAGGAGACACTACACATATATGTCACCTGTGAATCTGGAAATGTTCCAAATGGAAAAAATCCCACAATCCTTGGGTTACATTGGCAAGACAGATAATATTATATCTTCTTTTAATCATTTCTACTGATAAAATCATATCTATCTGATTCATGTAAGAGGAATGTCTTCTTCTAACTTATCACTCCAAGAACAGTGGAAAGAATACTGTATTTGAAGTTACTTATTATTTGTGCAGCCACAAGCAAGTCTCTTAGTTTCTTTTGGCCTCGATTTCCTTGTTTGTTAATATATGCTCATCTCCATAGGGATCCTTCCCTCATAGGAAGAGAGCTGTTACTTTCTGATCCCATTTCTCCATGACAGAGCTGGGAGGGGCCTTAGAGAATATTCAACCTGAACCTCTCATTTAACATAGAAAGAAACTGAAATTGAGTTGAGGTAAAGTAATTTGCCCTTCAAGGTCATATAATCATTTAATAGCAGTCAAAAGTGAAGCTCAGGTTTCCTAACTCTTAGTCTTTTGGTCCAGAGAGGTCAAAGATTTTGCCCAAGATCACATACCTAGTTAGCCATAAGCCAGGGCTAGAAATCTGCTTCCTTGATTCCCAGACCAGCCCTCTTTCTTCCGCACCAGAAACAACTTAGAAAATCTTACTGGTAAATGATTCCTTCCTAGCTGTAAAATGCTTGACATTTAAAAGGTTTTAACATAGTGATCCATTTATCATTCCACAGCCAGGAGACTTGAGAGAGAGGTAGAAAGGACTCCTAAGTTCCCAGGGTGGGCTTCATTCAGTGTATGGTTATAATAGCTCTCCCCTACCCCCATACATTTCTTCCATAGATCATATTCTTCAAGTGCAAACCATTTTATCTCTCTCAATGGAAATCTATGTGCAAGCAGCAATGATCACTGAGGCTTGGCCAGCATCTGGCTGTCACCATGCCAGATTCAGAATTTATTCTACTTTTTGTCCTGGAGCTACAATTATGCCTTTAAGAATGGGAACACTTAATATTTTATTCAATCATCACATTATATTTTCAGTCTCTACATCTGCTCTAAGTTGGATGCCCAACTGAGGTTCACAGACTATATGATCAGAACTGGAACCTTAGAGAACAACTAGTCCAACGCCTTCTTTTCATGAAAGAGGAGGAAACAGGACCCAGAGAGAAGTCAAGTGTTTTGGCTGAGATTTCCCAGCATGTTGGTGACAGAATCCATCAGAACCCAGTCCTTCTAAGTCTCCAAATAGTAAAAGGAAATGGGAGAAATATTCAGACTTCTTCTACTGAACAAGGGAGTTTGCCCTAGTCTAGGGAGCCAAGCAATCCTTGGAACTTGGAAGAAGTGGATGAAGAACAAGACGGCTTGCCCCAGTTGGGGGAATTAAGCAATCCCTGGATACTTTGAGGCTAGGAAGTTGGAAGAAGAGCCTTGTGATAAATCATAGAGCCCCATGTTACATGAACTGTTCAAAAATATTTCACTGATCCTTTTTTTTTTTAAACTTATCTTCCATCTCAGAATCAATACTTAGTATTGGTTCCAAGGCAGAAGAGTGGTAAGGGCTAGGCAATGGGGGTTAAAAGATTTGCCCAGGGTCACACAGCTAGGAAGTATTGGAGACCAAATTTGAATTCAGGACCTCCCATCTCTAGGTGTGATTTTCTATCCACTAAGCCACCTAACTGTCCCACTGATGCTTTTTTAAAAACAATGGTCACTTCCCAATTTACTTCCCTTTGTTCCAGAAGGAAATCTTCCTTTAACAAAGTACAGAGGACAGCTGGGTGACTCAGTAAATTGAAAGCCAGATCTGAAAATGGGAGGTCCTGAGTTCAAATCTAGCCTCAGGCACTTCCTAGTTGCATGACCTGGGAATGTCACTTAACCTCCATTGCCTAGCCCTTACCACTCTTCTGCCTTGGAACCAATACCTAGTATGGATTCTAACATGAGAGGTAAGGGATAAAAAACAAGAAGGAAGTAAAGGAAGTAAGTTCTCAGATAACATAATGAGCATGTCTATCAGAATATACTGTATCTGAATACACATTCCTTACCTGTACTTGTCCATCTTTCTACCAAAAGAAGGGATTTGTTATTAGTCCTCTTGAGTCAAGTATGGATGTTGCAATCATCTGAGTCCTGATGCTCCATTTCCCCTATCATTAACAGGACCTTCAGGTTTATTTTTTGCTCATTTCACTCTGCAGAAGAACATGTAGATATTCCCAAGTTTCTTTGAACACTTCATGTTCATTGTTCCTTTAGCACAATAATATTCTATTATTTTCTTATACTGCAACTTGGCCAGTCACTTCCTAATCAATGGGGAAGCATTCTGTTCTTTGCTACCAGAAAGAGTGATGCTATGTATGCATCAGTAGCCATGGGACCTCCCTGTCTATCATTGGCTTCCTTGGGGCATCTCCCTAGTAGTGGAATTATCAGATCATGGATAAATAGTCTAATGGCTTTTCTGATAAGTTGTTTTCTTCCTTTTAAACATTTTGAATGCTCTTTTCTAAAATGTTACTTCTACTTCTCTGCATCTCATCTCAGGTCCTTCAAGATGCTGACCATAGCAGATATCTATGGTTCATCTCCCCAACTTACCTTGTAACATCCACAGAATTCTCCAGCATGCTTAGACCAATTTACAGCTTTACCGACAGCATAGCATCAGTGTGCCTGACTTTCCTCAGCCCTTCCTACATGTGTTATTTGGTTGGTTTTTAAAAATCATCTTATTACATGAACGTTTAAACTATTGGACAATGAGTATCAATCACTGCAAATCAGGGAACCAATTCCCTGTGACTATTCTGCAGAAAGGACAGAGCAGCAGTAGGGGAAGCAGGCAGAAGGAAAAAGCTTTCCTAGATTAATTTTCTGTCTGGCTCTGCAAAGTGCTGGGGACCAGTACCGTGCATTGTATTTCACGGCTAGGCACCATGATGTGTTAGGACCAAACAATCGTAGGACTTGTAGTCTAAAAGCAATACAAGAGTGCTTTCAAAATCATAACAATACATTTTCTGTACAAATAAAAAAAAATAGGGAGTAGGGGATGGCTACTTCCCCAGAATGGCATTCAGTTTGCTTTCCTGAGAGCAGTAGCCGGACTGCCCTTCTAAGCAGTAACAGCAGGCGTCGGGCAGCGACTTCCCGTTGCCACACCATCCCTACTCTTGCCCTTCCCAGCTGGCCTGAGGGGAAGTTCTTGCCAAAGCTAGGCCAGCCCATAAGTAACCCCCAAGTTAGCTATTTGCTCTTCTAGGCAGCATGATATAGAGGAAAGAGGACAGGTCCAATCTAAAACGAGTGCTGTGGGCAAGTCAGTTAATTCTTCCCTGAGCCTCAGTTTTCCCATCTGCAAAGTGAAATCATATTTTCACTCACCATGCAAGTATATTGTGAGGAATATAACTTTGTATTCCTTCATGTGCCGTAGAAATCTGAGTTTTTGTTGTTATCAACATCACTGCTGTCCTGTTCCCGAGACAAGTCAATATCTTGCAATTAATTCTTTTGAGGTTTTTTGTTTTTTGTTTTTAAAATCCTTGCCCTCTGTCTTAGTATCAACTCTAAAATAGAAGAATGGCAAGAGTTAGGCAAATGGAGTTAAGTGACTTGCCCAGGAAGTATCTGACACCACATTTGAATTTGGGTGCTTTGAGGAAGCCTTTGGGTCAAGAGGATATAATATAATATAATATAATATAATATAATATAATATAATATAATATAATATAATATAATATAATATAATATAATATAATATAATATAATATAATATAATATGATATGATATGATATGATATGATATGATATGATATGATATGATGTGATGTGATGTGATGTGATGTGATGTGATGTGATGTGATAAGATGTGATGTGATATGATATGATATATGACATGACATGACATGATGATATGATGTGATATGATATAATACAATACGATACGACACGACACAACACAATACAATGTAATGTAATATAATATAATATGGCATGATGTGATGTGATATGACATGGAATGATATAACATGATATGTGATATGATATGATATATGATGATATATAATATATGATATATATGATATGATATACCATAGCATAGCATAGCATAACAACATAACATAATAGATATGTTATATTGTGCTATATAATATGTTCTTACATATTATAGATATAGCATATGCTCTTACATATTATAGATAACATATATCATATTGTATGCCATAAAATTTATATATGGCATATAATATAATATTATTATATATTATCATATAATATTTCATAAGATAACACAATTACTATAATGTACCATAATATAATACTATAACACAGCATAATATGTAATATATATCATATGGCACATATGATATATATTACATGACATAAGATAAGATAGTATAATATAATGTAACATAATGTAATATAATATAACGTAATGTAACATAATATCATATCATATTGATATAATATGATATGATATAATAATTAATACCTCATGACCTAAAAGGCTTCTTCAAAGCATCCATGCTCATGAGAAGCCCCAGTCCTGAAAAATGAATTTTGGAAACTAGGGTGGGATCAGAGAATGGAAGGCTTAAAAATGGGACTGAGAAATTTAGTCAGCCCTTTAGATTTTGCTCTAGTGAGATCTGTCTTTTGGAGGGGGGCAGGGTCAATAAAAGGAGCATGGTCAAGTCTCTAAGTCTAGACTCCAACAGTCCATCTTAAGACAGAAATTTCCTGTGGAAAGTCTTATCTGGTCAGGCTAAAGGCAATATTTATTCCAAGTAGAGCTGCAAATACCCAGAGGGAGGTATAAAACTAATTCCTCCTAAACTCTTATCTGAAGGGACTGGATATATTAAGCTTTCTTGTGAGAGGATTGGCCCAGATGGTTGCTGCGGGCCACTTTTTCCAACCATGTCTGTCTCTAGATTCTATAAATGCTACAAGACCATTCAAGATGTACTTTGTCCCTCCTCTAATTATTAAGAAAAAAAAATCTCAAACAATCTGACCTTCTGTCTTAGTACCAGTTCCAAGGCAGAAGAGTGGTAAGAGCTAGGCAATGGGGGTTAAATGACTTGCCCAGGGTCACACAGCTGGGAAGTGTCTGAGGCCACATTTGAACCCTGGACCTCCCTTCTCTAGGCCTGGCTCTTCATCCACTGAGTCACCTAGCTGCCCCCTTATTTTTTTTAATCCTTTTTGATTGGAGTGAGGGAAGAGGAGAGGTCCAAGGGGGTCTGTCTTGCACCCAGCTATCTCTTCTCTAGACTTACTCATGCCCCCTGCCTGTCATCCCATCTCTTTCTTGGAATTGTGAATGTCTGAAAACTTCCATGTCCTGTATAATCTCACCAATTGCAGTGCCGCCGTGGCTACAATATCAGGGATGGGAAACCAGTGAGGACAACCTAAGTCTGATAAATGCCTTGGCCTCTATTTGCTTGGCCAGCTTGCCACTCCAGGGGCTGGGGTGCCCTTCCCTGCCCTAGTGATGAGGCCATCATCCCCACTGACAACAACAAACTTTTAGCAAGCCCTCACTATATACTAAGTGCTGGGATAGAAAGGAAGGAAAGGAAATAAACAGTGCCACCCTGGAGGAGCTCACATTCCATATCCTTCCCTGGTTTCTCTTGCCTCTCCTCTTCCATCCTACCCCTCAAATCTTCCCCTGAGTTAAAATGAACGGAATCAATGCATATCGATTTGTACATTCACTGGTTTTCTGGTTCTTCTGAGAAGAGTCCTTTAAGTCTGAAAGCAGGTGCCATAGTTTGGGTCCCATCCCCTACCACCCCAATCCAAGACAGAACCAGCTTAAGAAAAGGACTACTGCTTCTCTGTGTGTATGTATTCATTCATTTTAAAATTTATATTCTGTACTTAAACACCAAATAGAATAGGCATTTGCAAATACACAGTAGAACAGAATACGTGGAACTGTTTGCCTCCCTTATGCCCAGTTTGCTTTTCCTTTTAAGTATATAAGATCAGTTTGTAGATTTCAAAAAAGTCTACTTTCTGGCTCTCTTTCTGACTTTCTATTCTTTTCTCTCAATCAAAAAAATGCCTCAATGACCCATTTTTTTCTTTCTCTCTATTTCTTCCCTCCCTCCCCTCTTTCTCCTCTTTCCTCCCTCTCTCCTCTCTCTGTCTCTTTCCTCTCTCCTCTTTCTCCCCCTCTCTCTCCTCTCCCTGTTTCTGTCTCTGTCTCTCTCTGTCTCTGCCTCTCTGTCTCTGTCTGTCTTTCTTCTACCCTATCCATAGTCTACTCTTGCCCTCTCACCTACCTGCATTGGAAAAAAATAATAAAAGAAGAAAGATAAAACTCACATTAACGAATAGAAATGAGAAAGCAAAACATCTTCCTTCATTGACAGTGTCTGAAATGTTTCTCTCATTTTGCTTCTGCATCTTGAGTCTATCACCATGCCATCAGTACTATGGAATCATGGCTAGTCATTTCATGGATCAGAGTTCTCAAGTCTTTCAGAGTTTTTTTGACATTGAATATATGTGTGAATATATGAATATCTCAGTTCAGAGAGAGGTCTTCTCGGGTTTCTCCAAAGCCAACCATTTTCATTATTTGAAAAGGACTAACTCTTCCACAATGCAATTAGTCAAGGATCGGGCCCAAACAAGACAACAGGAGATGTCCAGGAGATGGTGACAATGAAAAAAGCCACGAGCCAATGGCAGAACCAAAGGTAACAATGGAAATCTGCTTGAGGCAAGCACAGGGGAAACACAGACCTATCAATGAAGTAGTGAATGCTGAACATGTGAGCTTGACCCAGCTCTACAGCCTTGACAGCAAAGGCCAGGAAACAGGATGAAAGCAGGTCACCTAAACTGGTGAACTGGCCTTTCAGTAGTGGCAGAAATTGAGACCTGTTAATGGTATTCATTCATTAATTTTAATTAATGGCAATCATTACTCATGGTTATTAGTCTTTATGAGGACTGTAAGCTAAACTGAAGGGGAGGGGCAGAAAGGTGGCTCCAGGCAGTCCTGAGTTCAAATTTGGCCTCTTTTCTTCACTTTGTGACCCTGGACAAGTCACTTAACCCCAATTACCTAGCCCTTACCTCTCTTCTGCTTTGGAACCAATACTTAATAGTGATAGTAATAGTAATAGTAATAGATTGTAATAGAACCAATACTTAGTAGTGAGGTTAAGATGGAAAGAGAGGGTTTAAAATAAAAACAATAAATTAAAGGAGGAGAGAACCAGCTTTCTCAGTCTGCAAGGTAATACCTATAAACATTCCTTTTCTGTTCCATATATATGTCAGAGCCATTGCAGCAGCATGAATAACCACACAGAATTTAAGGAGATTTCATCTAGAACTGCAAGCATTTTCTGGCTCTCTGGGAGCAATTCATTAAACCTTGTATTTTTCTCTTCCTACATGAAGAGTGGAACTAGGATTAACTCTCAAATCAAATCAACACACATTTACTAACTGCTACCATGGGCTAGTTGTTGTACTAGGGAAATGAAGAGAAAAGTGATATTTGTGAAGCACTTAGCATAGTGCCTGGCACATAGTAGGCTTAATGCTGCTTGTTCCCTTCCCTTCTCTTCCCCCTTGTTTTTAGGAGATGGCACAGGAACTAAACTTTATGGAGGGCAGAAATTCGAAGGAGCAGAGGTGAGATAGGAAGGAATTCCAGCATGAGGACTGCCTGAAAAAAGATCATGAAGATCAGAGATAGAATGGGAGAATTTATAACACCAGCAGGCTATTTAACTGCAGTATAGAATTCATGCAGGGGAAACACAGTAGCCAGGAAAGGGAGATTGGAGTCGGATTGGGATAGATTTAAATGCCAAGTGGAGGAGTTCATACTTATTCTAAAACAATAGAAAGTCATTGAAGGGTTCTTCCCGCTCTAATCCTATCATCCCATGATGCCATCCCTACCTCAGTCAGATCCACTTTAGAGGATATATTTCCATTTTCATTTGGTTTACAAGAAATCGAAACCAATTTAAACACATTATTACTAGCCATCAGGGGTGTTTTGAAGAATGGTAAATTCTACAAGATGGGATGACATCTTAAGAATTCTGTAGAGTCAACTCCTGTGCCTTTTTCTTTTTTTTTATTAATGTTTTCTTTTTTCCAATTACATATAGAAACAATTTTGAACATTCATCTTCCTACATTTTGAGTTCCAAATTCTCTTCCTCCCCCATCCCTGTGATGGTAAGCAATTTTACATGGGTTCTGCATGGACTATCATGCAACAAGTATTTCCATATTCTTCATGTTGTGGAAGAAGACCTGGCAGGAAAAAACTCATTAAGAAAATAAAGTGAAAAGTTGTTGGCTTACGCTGTATTTAGACTCCATCACTTTTCTCTGGAGATGAGCAGCATTTTGCATGTAGTTCTTTCGAATTGTCTTGGGTCATTGTGTTGCTGTTAATAGCTAAGTCATTTACTGTTGACCATTATACAATATTGCTGTTATTCTTATTCTGCTCACTTCATTTACCTTTTCTTTTTTGGAAGGATTCTCAGAGCGGTTTTAGTTTTTGCTGCTGCTAAGTTGCCATCTTGGCTCCACCCTGCTAATTGTTCCTTTTTAAAAAAAAAAAAAGTTTTGTTGATACTTTTTTTAAAAATCCCTACCCTCCATCTTAGAATCAGTAGTTACCAGTTCCAAAGCAGAAGAGTGAATGGGGATTAAGTGACTTGGCCAGGGTCACACAAGCTAGGAAAAATGTCTGAAGTCAAATTTGACCCCAGGACTGCCTGTCTCTGGGCCTGGCTCTCCTCTGTCCACTGGCACCATGATGGAGCATGAAAGTATATGCCACATCCTACAGCTGTAGAGCCCCTACTTCTCCACTGAAAAAAGGAAGATGCTGTCTCACCTTTTCTCCAGGGTGAAGATGGGTCAGCACTTTGCTCTCTGGAAGAAAAGGATAGGGACAGGACAGAAACTCATTTACTGATCACCAAGCTGAAAGCTTGATTCTATAAGAGCAAAACAAAAAAAAAGGGAAGAAATCCACAGGTTTAATTTCCTTTGAAAAGCCACATTCTCCTTGCAACTCTGCCATTAGCTAGCCGTGTGTCCTTGGACAAATCACTTCTCATTTCCATGCCCCACACCCACCCCTTTCACTTTCCTCCTCCATAAAATAAGTGATACCATTTATAGAGTCTACTATGGACTGGACATTGGGCTAAGCACTTCATAAATATTGTCTCAGTTGATCCTCACAACGACCCTGGAAGGTGGATACTATGATTACAGATGAGAAAATGGGGGTGAGCATATTAAATGACTTGCCCAGGGTCATACCACTAGTAAGGGTCTGAGACTACATTTGAACCCAGAACTTCCTGATTCAAAGCCCAGAACTCCATCCACTGGGCCAACTAGCTGCCTCTATCTCTCTAAAATGAGGAATTACAGTAGATGCCCACTTAAAGATACTTCCAGCTCTAACATTCTCTATGATCCTTTTGAGTAACTGGAATGCATTACAACCATTGAACCCCTCCAGTGCCAACAGAATATCCAGGAAGGTAGACCTGAGTGTAGGGTGTTAGAATAACAGAATAGGTCACTCTGGGGGCCATATGTCTTTGGACAATGGGAAAACATTTCCTCATTCATTGGGTGGCAGCAGCAGCAGCCTTTAATGCTGTTGAGTATGTCCCTGTCATTACTGCCCATCTCCAAACCCTCACACGCCTTCCCATTCACTGGTCATCCTTGGAAACAAGAAGAGAAAAGGATAGAACAGGTTCTCCATGGATTCAATCAGTCAGTAAACTTTGCCTAAGACCTCGTGTGTTCTAGGCATTGACCTAAGCACTGGGAATACAAAACAGGAGAGCAGTCCTGGCTTTCAGGTATCCCATAAATGAAGGGGGGAGAAAACAGACAAATAAGTAGATGCCAAAAAACTGATATTCAAGATGAATATAAAATAATTAACAGAGGTAAATACTGGATGTAAAAGGGTTTGGGAAAGTATTCTAGAAGGTTGGGGGAAGGTGGAGGAAACCAGGGAGGCAGTGAGGTGGCTCCATGGATTTAGGGCTGGGCATAAGGATAGGAGGTTCTGGGTTCAGATCTGACCTCAGACACTTCCCAGCTGTGTGACCCTGGGCAAGTCACTTAATCCCCATTGCCTAGCCCTTACCACTCTTCTGCCTTGGGACCAATTCTCAGCATCTATTCTAAGATGGAATGTAAGGATTAAAACACACACACACACACAGACACACACACACACACATTGCACATACTGTCAGACTCAGTTGCTTTGGTTAGGTTCTGATGGTTGAACTTTTTATCTCATCTTGTCTGGAGTTCCCAACCACCACTTTCCAACTTTGCCTCCAGGTGTCTCTTCCCTTCCCTGCCCCTAGCTAGCTCGCTTGTATTGTCTTCCCCTGTTGAAGAGGATGTAAGTAAGTGAATGAAGCACTGGCCTTGGAAACAGGAAGACTCATCTTCCTGAGTTCAAATTCAGTCTCAGACACTTATAATGGGTGACCCTGGGCAAGTCCCTCAGCTCTATTTGTCTCAATTCTTCATCTGTAAAATGAACCAGACAAAGAAATGACAAACCAGCCCAGTATCTTTGCCAAGAAAATTTCCAAATGGGGTCACAAAGAGTCAGACAAGACTGGAAATGACTAAGCCACGATAACAAGAAATTCTTTTGGGGTGAGACTATCTGACAGCTGATATTTGTATCTCCAGTATTTAGCACAGCCTGCATATGGTAAGTACTTAGATGCCTTTATATATCTAATTTTGATGAACTGGCTTTGTTTTTATTATTCATTTTTATTCTTTCTTATACAAAGCAAAGACTCTCCAAGGAGGGGAGGGAAGTGGAATATATATTTTAAATGAAGGTGATATAAAATTAAAGATATCAATAAAAATGAAAAAAGTTCCTATTTCCCACATAGGTATGTAGTGGTAATAAAGTGAGATAATAAAATCAATATTATTATTGTGTCTGCAAAAGGCACGATGCTCTACCTACTGCCTATGGCTCCATTTAAATCATTTCCTTGGGTTCTGAGTAAAGTCAAAGCTTCTTTTTCTGGCTCCCACGCCTCAACTCCATCATACCATCCAGGGTAGCCCCATCCCTTCTGTGCCCCTATTCCACCCTGCCCTTCCATTGGGCCCTCTGAAACTTCTGTTCTATTGCTAACACACATATTGAACCTGTGCCTTCCCTGGGAAATAACAGTATACATTTTCTATTTGATTTTCAATGGACATGTTATTTCCCCAGGCTGACCACCTTGAGGGTAAGGATTATTTTGTTTTTGTCATTTGGATTCCCAGTGTCTAGTGTACTGTCTGTACAGAGTAGGCATTTAATGAATGCTTGTTGAACTTAGTTTAATTAAAATAAAGCTGTATACATATAGCACATTCACAAACACCAATGTGATATATATGTATATATTATGCACACAGGACAGTTATTACAGCTAAAGAAGCATTTTTAATTAATGGAATTTCTTTCTTTCTTATAGTCTCAGCTCCTCCCTGCACCATAAAAGGCATCATCCAGGAGACAGAAATGCATATATAGATCATGTCTTTCTTGTTTCCATTTTCCAGTTCATTCTCTCGAGGTGACATTCACAAATTATTCTTTCTGTAGTAAATCTAGCGGTGTATA